>NC_135624.1:14171868-15371868 GCF_053574225.1 Canis aureus | reverse complement strand
TGCACATACATCACTCCAATCTCTGCCTCTTCAGATTACCACCTTTTCTGTGTCCTTTTCCTTTCTCTTAAGAATGCTTTTTGGATTCAGAGTCTAAATTCAATATCTCATCTTAAGACACTTTTTCTGAATAGGTTTGCATTCACAGATTCTGAATGAACATATTTTCTTGTGGAGGAGGGTCACCATTCAATTCACTGCAAGTAGTTACATTAAAATAAGCCAGATTGGCTTTGGTAGACTTCCACTCTTTGATCACAACTTCTGTCCTAGTGTTTGTCTAGTAGTATGTGAGACACGAAGAATGGAAAGGATTCTCACTTTAATTTGTAGTTAAATTTGAGAGAAGACCAGAAATGACTTGCCATTCTTTTTTACCTTTCCAGTTACATTGAATGACATTTCCCTCTCAAGATCTGATGCAAGATACTTAATGATAAAATCAAATTTACACAAATGGCAGCAACTAACTTTCTTTGGTCTGATGGTAGTAGGAAACGTATTCAATACTGGCTGTACTATGATCCAATTATACCTGCAAGATGCACAGAATCCCAAGCTATTGGTGAGCTGAGTTAGTAGAGCTATAGACAAATATAAGCTAGGTATATGTGAAATATTCACAGGAAATCACTGAGAAGTCATGCTGGAATATATACAGCCAGTTATCTGAATAAGTTTATAATAGTTTTGTTATTTAATACATAGTGTAAGTGTAAAAAATATTTATTCATTTTATTTTTTGGTAATGCAATAAGCCCTTTAGTAGCAATGAAGTCACATAATGAAAGTGATTGTTTAATTAAAATTTAATATTGAATCGGCTTTTAAGAAAGTTGATAATCAGCATGTCCTTGCACAATATGTTATAGTTTTTCTCATCTGCTATGAGGGTACTATGTGGACTAAACACCTCCCCCTCCATTATATATTAAAACTCTAACCCCTAATGTGACTGTATTTGAAGATAGGTTCTTCAGGGAGGTAAATGAGGCTAAACGAGGTCATAAAGGTGTGTTCTTAATCCAATAGGATTGGTGACTTCTTAAGAAGAGGAAGAAAGGGGGATCCCTGGGTGGCGCAGCGGTTTGGCGCCTGCCTTTGGCCCAGGGCGCGATCCTGGAGACCCGGGATCGAATCCCACATCGGGCTTCCGGTGCATGGAGCCTGCTTCTCCCTCTGCCTATGTCTCTGCCTCTCTCTCTTTCTCTCTCTGTGACTATCATAAATAAATAAAAATTAAAAAAAAAAAAAAGAAGAGGAAGAAAGGGCACCCTGGGCGGCTCAGGGGTTTAGCGCTGCCTTCAGTCCAGGGTATGATCCTGGAGACCCGGGATTGAGTCCCACCATGGGCTCCCTGCATGGAGCCTGCTTCTCCCTCTCTCTCTCTCTCTCGCTCTCTCTCTCTCTCTCATAAATAAATAAATAAAATCTTAAAAAAAAAAAAAGAAGAGAAAGAGAGATCTCTCTTTCTCCATGAGCAGAGGACAAAAGTCCATGTGAAGGTACAGCAAGAAGGGGCCATCTATGAGCCAGGAAAAGAGTCTTCAGCAGAAATCAACAATGCTGTCCTCTGATCTTGGACTTTTCAGCCTCCAGAACCTTGAGAAATTTCTATTGTTTGAGCTATGCAGTCTATGGTACTTTGTTATGGCAAAAACAGTGGGCCACAGTGATTCCACTGAGTACATAAAAATCAGAAGGCAAAAAAACTAATTCAAACATTTATAGATTTTAGCAAGATTTCACTCAATGATAACAATATAAACTGTACAACTTTAGATGCAGTGTTTACTTTCTGAAGTTTGGCTTTTCATTTAAATAAAATTTCTTCTAAAATAATTTTGCTCATTTTGGATTTTGAGTTTTCCTGTGCTCATATGAAAAGTGAAGTGATAGTTCCATTAGCAGAAATTCTTCACAGTCATATGATTCCAGTTTTATATCAAAACTGTTCAACGCTTCAAATATAATTCCAACAATGGCTTAATATTTTTTATGCAAATTCGTGAAAGCAAATATTTTGAACATTTATAATGATGAAGTAAATATCTGACAAAACTGATTGTTTATTATAAATTCAACTAAATGGTTCAATATTTAAGGTGAAATGTAGTGATGTTTGGAAAACAAATTTTGTTGCTGAAAAGTTATGAGGTAAAAACTGAAAAGGTATCAAAAAATTTGGAGTTGGATGCATATACATATGCATACTATATATTACATAAAAAGAATGAAGCTTAATTTTTTTGGTGATAAAAATGTTATTGAGTACAAAAATATTTTCAAGTATAGAAATGCTTTCTCTTTTTTCTGTCCATGTAGAAATACTTGAGCCTTTAAAGAATCACTTTGTAAATGAACCTGTCTTTTAATAGTATTAAAATATTTTGAAATGGAGTCCTCTAAATTTTTTATGTATTTTATTCCCTTATTTTTAGTACACCTTTATTCTCAAAAGTTCCAGTTCTGATAATAACTTATATGAACACTAACTGTCAACATCTAATTGCACATTTCAAGAATGCAGTTGAATAGGTGTGTAGGGAATGCAAGAGGGGTCTTGGCCAGACATGTAATTTGGAAGTCGACAGTATATAGATGGAAATTTTAAAAAACATGTTAAGTCTTTTTCTTTTACTCTGAAAAGAGTAAAATTAGAAATATTTGATAGGTAAGATCATATTCCTCATTTTAAGTGTGTATTAAATAAAAACTGCCCTTCAAACTGAGCATTATAACATTCCTTTCAGGACTGTTGTGTATTACAGTGTTTCTTTCTTTTTTTTATAGTAGAATATCACCTAACTTAGATTAATAGTTTTGTGAACATAGACACAAATATCTGGCACAACAAAATTACATAGCTCATTCATTTCATATTTTTCAATACTTAATGGGAATGACCATTAGGAGTAGTGATTGCCTACATTATTTTTATGATTGCATTCTCCAAGCAGTTTAAAATACCCACTAATAGAATTAGCTAAAATTCTGTATTTTTATTGCAAGAAAAATGCTGAACAAAAAAGCATTTTATACCTACATTTCCTTAAACTAGCGACTGAACCCCATTCTACTTTCTAAACTTACCTCCCGCTTTTCTAGTTTACACATTATGGGCTAACCAAACTGAACCACTCACTCTTTTACCACATATAATGTGAATTTTCTCTCTTCAATTCCCTTTCTGAAATTATTTCTTCTGCCCAATTCTTCCAATTCTTCCTTTTTTCACTTTTGCATATCAAAATATATGTAATTAAATCTCATCCTGCCTCATCAGTTTGTGTGTAAAATCAAGCTGCTGGCCTAAGTATCTTGGTACTTAGTTTTAATTTTACACTATAAAAGCAATATACATGGTTATATAAATTCAAACCACTATTCCATTTCCCTGAGATATTTTTTCTATATTTATTTATATTGGTGGTTATTTCAAAATGATTTTATATCAATGTTTAAAATCTAGATTAAAATGGCAAATGAAAGTCTTTACCTTCCAAAATTTATATGTTAGACAAGTTTTTTTGGTTGTCACTTGCCTTACCAAAAAATCAGTTTCTAGTCATGTCTTTCCAGTCCATCTGCAGGTTGTTGAAAGCTCTATTTCAGACCAACTTCAACAGAGCCTGGCCCACCTTTATTAATTTCCCTCTCAGTACTTTATTCCAAGGTTGAGGAGAGACTCTTCGCTAGACTCCCTGCAATGACAGTAAAAGTAAAAATTTTAATAAAATCAGAGGTAACAAGTTGACTTTCTAACACAGAATTTCTAATTATGGTTACTTTCAGATCCAGTCCCACATTTCAAAATGTTTAGGAAATGGCACTCCCAGCCTAGCTCTTAGTCTCCTCTATGGCTAAGGTCAGCTTATCTTTTCTTAGAAGGAATGTCCTCAGACACATCCAACTGCAACGTGTGGTGGCAAAAATTTTATAGGACAGAGAAAGGTATGGTGTACCCCTCCTCTAAGTCAAAGTATATCTCCTGAAGCCTCATTTTCTCTCTTCAGATCATTTTAAGACAAATGAAAAAATCAAAATATCTGCTTCTTTTATGAGAGATCTACAGGGTGATCTTGCCTTACAGCCTTTAAAGTTGTAACCTCCTGAATGTTATTCCTATTTTTGTAAAAATTAGATTGTTTGGCCATGTAAAAAATATCATATGTAGGATAACAGTGTGATAATATAAGCAGAGCTTTTGCAAAAAGCTATTTGCTAAATTTATATAAATGAGATTTGAGAATTTCATCAACTCTTTCTGCAGTCTTCCAGCTCTGTACTTTCATAGGATGCTATAGATGGGTGATGGGCACTGAGGGGGGCACTTGATGAGATTAGCACTGGGTGTTATACTACATGTTGGCAAATTGAACTCCAATAAAAAATATACCAAAAAAATAGACACACACACACAAACATACAAACTTTTCACACAACCACATCATAAAGAATAAATAGAGATTAAATTCACACTTAAAAAGGGTCATTTTTCACTAGGAGAAATATGTCTCTAGAAATACGATCTTTTCTTATAACAAAAGTGGTCTCTGAAATGATCACAGAGAAATACAGATCTCTTGGCTTCATAGCACTTCATATAATTCCAAAACCATATTAGATTGTTGATTTATTCTGCACACCTTATGAAAAAGAAAGCTATTTCTTAATAGCTTACTTAAATTATTGTACTTTTTGTTTCTGTATTTTGTAACTTCTTTCATAAGGTCCTTAGGACTAAAGCTTAGCTAAATGACTAAGTCTTTCCTCAACTGCTTAAAAACTTAGCAAAAGGGAAGATTTCTTGTCTGTGGCTGAAGAAGGCAGCCTATTTGAATATCATGGGGATTTCTTACTTACATGTCTAGAGGTGGATGCCAGGTGAAGGAGGCCAGAAGAGAGCGAAAGAACTACTTCTTTTCTTTTTTTTTTCTTTTTCTGTAGCAAGATGTTAAAATTTTGTAACAAGACATGACATACTGAAGGTAGGTAACACTTCCTTCAAAATGCCTAATTTACTAAGGAAATTAATAATAACATATTCCATGATATTAGACCTCACAGCCAGAACGAGATTATAAAAAAGCCAGGATACGTATTTTGAAGAAAGGATTTAGTCAAATTATTTTAAAAGAAAATGCGGTATATGATATTTCCAAAGTTGGCTCAATAATGTCTCCCTTCCCAAATGCACATCAAGTGCATTGACACTCTTTATGGAGAGGTAAAGTCTAATTTGCTCTTTGAATCTGGGTAGCACTCTGACTCACTTTTAACCAATGGAAAGTGGCAGGAGTGGCACTACATGTTTTCTGAGGCTTTATCTTTTATCATAAAAGATAATGAAGCTTCCATCATTTTACCTGGGAGACTCATTTCAGAACCTAAACCACAATGTGTAAGATCCAACTACGCTGAAGCCACCAGAAGAGGCTAAATTAAATGTCTGTCCAAAAGCTTCAGTTGTGGTCCCAATTAATAACCCACATCAACTTCCGGATGATTCCATATCCTAATGATCAAGTCACCTCCCAACTTCAAGTGTTCCCACAAGGCTCAGACATCACAGAGCAAGGAAAGTCATTCCCATTGTGTTATGTCTGAATTCCTGACCCAGAGAATCTTTGAGCACAATTAAATTAATTTTTATACCACCAAGTTTTAAAATGCTTTGTTACACAATATTAATAGTACAGAGCACTATATTGTGAGTACAAATGGGAGAGGTAGAGAATCCTTGAGGCCTGAAATAAACCTGAAGGCTAATATACATTCTTTGTAGTTGGAGAACCCCAGGACTGACACTTAATGCAGTCTAAGTGGTATTGGCAGACTAAAAGGGAGAAACCAGAGAACTGCAATAGGCAATGAATATTTTGACTTTTGACAAGGAATATATGACCACTTCCTATGAACCAGAGCTAGGCAAAGCGGAAGGGACATCTGGCATAGGACCTTTTCAATGTCCTATCAAAGAAGACTGCCTAGGAGGATGAGGGAACTTTACAGCTAATGCCTGAGTGTGGAGCTAAGATAAAAGTATCTAGCTGAAAGAAAGGTACCTCAAGGGATCTTTGGTTAGAAGAGCCCAGCAAGGGATTTTTGAAGAACCTTGAACATTGTCCAGGATAGAAGGAGTTTTAAGTATCTGCAAGGCTTGTGTAGTTAGAAGCCAGCTTACAGTAGCACAAGCCAAGAAATTTCTTGTTCTCTCTTTTCATGACTTTCTTCCAAAATTGCAGTTATAGTTAGGAAAGAGATTAGAAGAAAAAGTAAAAAGTGAAAAAAAAAAAACAAAAACAAAAGCAAATGAAAAACAAAATAGATCTTTTGTAGAAAAGAAGAATGTGATTTAGTAGGGTCTTTACACTTAACCCCTAATAACTTGCTAGAAGGCAGAGAATATGGTCCCAGACACAAATGGGCAGATGTGTTTGTCAGTGGAAGTCCTCTTTTCATTTTCTCCCTGCTTTCTCAATGAAATATTTACTAGGAACATCACCAGGAGTGGAGGTAGAGGAGAATATGCAGGTTTGAAGAGAAAGGAGAAGTTATAAAATAATCATCAGGAAGAGTGATTGAACTAGTAACTGTTTAGTGATCAGAATTAATAATTCATTTGAGGTTGGTGTCAAGAATTTAAAGTGATTAGGAGTCAGTGTAGTTATCTATTACTCATGAGCCACACTCAATTGTTGGATTGGGCGCACAGAATAAGTAAACAATTGGATTTAACCAGCCTTGAGGTTTTACCAGATGAAGATGTTGAATAGTAATGCAAAAGGGAGTGATATTAATCAGTACCTTGACATTTAAGCTGGGTAAGGAGAAAATGAGGACATGGGGCATGGTGAAAAAAAGTAGAAGGTGAGTAGGATCAAAGCTAGAAGTTCTGAGCAGTTGGAATGGGGATAGGAGAGGAAATGAGTTAGAAAGGTAGAAGATAGTTGCTGTCTTATTTTATTTTATTTTTTTAGTGATCTTAATTTAATAATCCAATGATACGCTTGAAGTGTAAAATATATTGGCATATTATCAGATTGGCTGTATTGTACAGAATTATATATTATTATATAGAAATAATAATTAGAATATTAAACAAATTAATAGGGCCAATGATATATCACTGACTTCTTTTTGTCCCATATGTCACATATCTCAGTTATGCTAATTATGGGGAACTCAGAAGGAAATTATTACAACTAAAATATTTTACAAATTTTTACTGCATTCAAAAGATACCTTTATAAATTTTTTTAAAGAGAGAGAGAGGCAGAGACACAGGAAGAGGGAGAAGCAGGCTCCATGCAGGGAGCCCGATGTGGGACTCGAACCCCAGTCTCCAGGATCAGGCCCTGGGCTGAAGACAGGTGCTAAACTGCTGAACCACCCAGGGATTCCCAATTTTTGTTTTTAATGAAAAAGCTTGTTTTAGTTAACCTACCCATATTAATATAGAAATTTTAAATGAGCAAAAACAATGTCTATTCTGAATGTCAAACTATTCTGACAGACATTGGGAGGGCAGTATTTTGGAATTTTTGAAAAATCAATTTTGTAATTTAATTGTAATGAATACATATTTTCTCAACACACATACATATTCTGACACACTTATTAACATTTTAAAAAGATGATATACAATCAAATAGGAAATGAATGTGCAGAATTTCATTCCTTCCTCTCAGTATGAATCCCAATCTAATTCTTAAACAATATATATATGACATTTAATATTCTATATATTCTTACTTTTCCAGTTTTCCTTTTAAAGCACTTAATTTATTCACCAAAGCCTGTAATCTTCAGATTATTTATAGATACAGAGGCCATTAAGCCTTGCTGCATAAATGGTAAATAATGACACCATGAAAATAATCTTTTAATATTACTTTATGAATATGTATGGCATTATTGTAATATTCATTTCTCAAAACTTCCTTATAAACAAGATAAGTACAATAAAATAAGCAGTATGTACTCCAATCATATTTGTTCTGTACATGAATTTTATATGAATAATTTATACAAAAATCCTTTAAAAATTGAAATTTTATGCTAGTTCCCCAGATAAGCACTTATTTTTTTAAATATTAGAAAGTTCTCTTTTAAGTAATAGAAAAACACAAGAAAACATGTTGTAGTATAGGTGAAAGATGCCAACTAAAAGTTCAACTTCTTTGTCTACAGTTTTACAGGAAAAATGTTGAAAATTTAAAAACAAAAACAGTAACAAGCTAAATCCACCACCTGCTGAATTTTATACTTCAAATGTGGATCTAATTAAGTAAGCATTTTATTTTTGTCTTTGTCTTCATTATTAGCCTTGAATCCCACTATATAGGAATTTAAAAGTGTTTTTAGGGATGCCTGGGTGGCTTGCTGGTTAAGTATCTGCCTACGGATCAGGACGTAATTCTGGAATCCAGTCCCATATCAGGATCCCCTGATCAGGCAGCCTGCTTCTCCCCCAGCCTATGACTTTGCCTTTCTCTGTATGTCTCTCATGGATAAATAAATAAAATCTTTTAAAAAATAATAAAAGTGTTTTTATTGTCAAAGGTATTACACTTTGAAAAAGCTGAATGAATCATGGAAGTCAATTCTTATAATTTTCATTTATAATTTTTTTTCTCAAAGCAGTTCATAATTATAGTAATTAGATATCAATTGTAAATTCCCTACATATCCATAATGATGATATGATTTTAAATTTGCCCCAAAGCATGGTATGTGAATTTAAATTGCCCAACTCCCATAGACAGAAACTCTTAGTAGAAGACTATTCCTATGCATTTCTATCTACCTTTGGTGGGTTATACAAAGCATGTTTATTTTGGTAGAAATGGAACAAATCTTATGACCAATTAATGGGGTATCTTCCATGAAAGAGCCTTATACTCCATTTAATTAATATTTAATTAATATAAATTAGCTACTGCAAAAAAGAAAGTAATGGAGTAGGTTTTAAAGTTGTTACTTTATAGGGGTGACTGGGTGGCTAAGTTGGTTAAGTATCTGACTCTTGATTTTTGCTCAGGTCTTGATATTATGGTCATGGAATCGAGCTCCAAGTTGGGCTCTATACTAGGTTCAGAGTCTCCTTGAGATTATCTGTCTCTCTCTTCCTCTGACCTCTACCCCTGCTCATGCACTGTCTCCCAAATAAATACATACATACATAAATAAATAAATAAATAAATAAATAAATAAATAAATAAATCCATGTTTAAAAAATAAATAAGTAAAATTACTATTTTACATAAGGAAAGCCTCTTTACAAAACAATTGGTATCACTTTAAAAAAATAAAGGAATACTAGATATTTTTAAAAATATCTACCTTTACATTTTTTCCTCAGGACAATTCTATGCTTCAATAACAGTTTCAAAGGAAAATATTTAATTTTTGGAATTTCAGATCCAGCAGAAGGATGCAAAACAACAAAATAACAGCAAAGCTATTAAAAACACACATTTGAGTGAATGGTAACTGTAGTGAGACAAGAGTGCTAAGTCAAGTAAACCTGATTTTAATCTTGGGCTCCAGCATTTATTTGCTTTGTAAGTTTGAAAACTTGCTTACTCTTTATGAGGCTCTCATTTCTCATTTGTAAAGTGAACATATTACCTAATTCAGGGTTGTTTTGGACGCCAAAAGAAAAACCACAAAATGGGTATGGCCAGTTACTCCGTGGTAGCTAGCAGTTTCCATTTGCAGTATACCTGAAGTCCTTTCATAGATGTAGCTTCCTGTTGACCACTTCTTACTTCTACTTCACACTACAAAGTAGGACAGAGCTTGTTTTAAAGGCTGAGGAGCAGCCAGAAAATTTTCTATCCCTTTACTAAGAAAGGTGGTGATATCCTGACTACACATGAATCCATTTAGGTATCATTATTTCTCAGTTAATATAAAATTAATATTCTAGAAAGGTTAAAAAGTGGCCTTGATGGCAACAATTCTGGAAAAAATAGGAAACTTAGTATGGCAGACATGACAAAGCCTTCAAATGACAGCAGAGATAGTCACCTGTCCTTTCTGTACAACATTGTTTTGTATTATGGCTTCATTGCTGCAACATTTTATAATTCCTTACACCCTCCCCACCCAAAATAAGTTATATTATCCTTATCCATGAGTGGGGGAAAAAAGCCAAGAAAGATTAAGTCATTTGCCAAGATAATTAAACTAATAATTGATGGGCAGGTCCTAAGCTATCTGATTTTGAAAGCTATGCTCTTACTTACTAAGCTATACTGATCTTTAGATATTAAGTGTGTTAATATCTTTAGATATTAAGTGTGGATCTCTGTGTTACCATTATTCATAAACAAAAGCTTTCTGTACAGAAATGTATGAAGAAAGCTCATCAATGATGTCCAAAGCAATAAAATAGGAAAGATGATTATTTTTTTTAATTTTTAAATTTTCTATTCCACTTCTCTTTCATTGTATTTACTTTTAAATTTGGAAGTGGATTTTCATAAAGAGAAGTATCTAAAAACTTCAAACACTGAAAATTAGACTATTGCGCAAAATATTTCTGTAAATATTAGTCCAACTTATATAAAGATGTATAAAGACTTCATGCAGTCATGTCTCTAAAAACTATAAGCAATTCTGTATAATGTTTTGTAGGTTTTATTTCCCATTTTTATTATTATTATTTTTAACCGTTTTCCTGAGATATATTACAATTCATATAACATGCAATTCATTCATTAGAGTATTCCAGTATTTGTTCTTTGTCCTCATTTCTGGCTGGGAGCTCCCTAAAACTCTCAGAATTTCATAAGTGATGAGGGCAATGAAAATGTCTTTTGTTATATTAATGACTTAACTCAGGATGGGGGCTGGCTACCAGTAGAGTCAACCCTTTGATTAAAGGATTAGGACTTCCAGTCCTGCTCCAGAACCTTTGAGGAGCAAAGAGGGGCTGAGAGTTTAATCAATCACTAATGGCCAATGAGTTAATGAATCATGACTATTGTCAACCAAGAAAGAGACTAAGCTAAAAGAAAAACAAAGGCATGTGGGGTCTCATAATTGCCATGAGGGGAACACAGATTTGGCCAGCAACCCCAGTAGTGCCCCCACCCTCCAACACACAGACACCCAAGAAACGAAAGTCAAAGGTTTTTAAAGACAAAACAATGTTTGTATATGTTGTTTACAAAGAATTTTGATTGGCATTGGTGGCATAAAACTAATCTTGACTGAATATAATTGGCTACTAAGCCAATCACTATGCAAAGTCTCTTACAGTAGCAAGTTTTAGGTTTTCAGGCTGAGTCCTTGGAATATTTGTGGTTTGGCCTAGATCAAAAATTTGTAGTTCTACCTGTTGAGGACATGCATAGGGCTATCTTCATAATGACTTTCCAGCTTTATTTTAAAATCCCCGACACAAGTCACCTCATTTCATTTCACCTTCCACACTATATAATAAAGCCTCCATAAAAACCCCAAAGGAGAGAGTTCAGATTGCTTCCAGCTTAATGTGAGCATTTGGAAGGTGGGGTGCTGGGAGAGTGTCACACCTGGGGAGGGCATGGAAGCTTTGCACCCATTCCGCATACTTTACCCTATGCATCTTTTTCATCTGGCTGTTCCTAGTTATATCGTTTTATAATAAACTGGCAATCTAGTAAGTAAGATGTTTCTCTGAGCTCTGTGAGACACTCTAGCAAATCAGTCAAACCCAGGGATGGGGGTATGGGAACCTTCGGTTTATAGCCAGTCGGTCAGAAGTACAGATAACAATCTGTTCTTGTGATTGGTACCTGAAGTAGAGGAAAGTCTGGTGGGACTAAGCCCTTTATTTGTGGGATCTGATGCTTTATATCTAGGTTGATAGTGTTAGAACAGAGTTGAATTACACGCTCTGGCATCTGAGAATTGCTTGGTGTTCTGTGGTTAAGTACCCCACCACACACACACGCACATGTGCGCATGCGCATGTACACACACACACACACACACACACACACACACACAGGAATTAGGTCTGGGAACTCAGACATCACGTGAAAATAATTAAATGAAATCTTTGTCTCTCTCCATTCACAAAATGAATTCTCAATGGATTAAAAACTTAAATGTGAAAACTAAGTTTTAGTATTTTAAACATATGTAGGGTAGCTTTTGCAAAGCACATACACACAGAAAAATCCCCATAAACCATAAGAAACATAATTTTTTAAAAAATATTTTATTTATTTATTCATGAGAGACACACAGAGAGAGAGAGAGGCAGAGACATAGTCAGAGGGAGAAGCAGGCTCCCTGAGGGGAACCTAATGTGGGACTCCATCCCAGGACTCCAGATCATACCCTGAGCAGAAGGCAGACACTCAACCACAGAGCCACCCAGGTGTCCCAAGAAACATAAATTAAAAATTTCTTTAAAAAAAAGGAATTTATGTATGAAAAAAGATCAGATAAAAACTAAATATCAGCAACAGATTGGTAGAACAAATTTTAAATATAAAACCTAATAAAATGTTACTTGTAATACAAAAACAATTGTTAGTAATATAATACCTCACCTCAACATGCATTCAAAGGTCCAAAAAATATTTATTGAAAAATTTAAAAATCCTAAGTATGGGAAATCAGATCTACAAAGATTTGATATCACTTGTAATCAGGGAAATGAAAATATTTCTAAACTATGAAATACCATTTCACACTTAACAGATTGAGGAGAAACTTATAGTACCAACTGCTATTTAGAATATAGGAAATAGAAACAATCATGTGCTCATAATTTATATAACAGTATAATAATTTTGCATAGCATTTTGTCAGTAGCTAATAGAGCTGTTTTGTGCTTTCCCAACATTCCAGCAAAACAACTTCTATGAATTCTTGCTGGAAGAAATCTCAAATAATGTACAAGAAAACCTGCTCAGAGATGTTAATTGCAATGTTTGTAATTAAAACAAATTAAAAACCACATAAATACTCATCAAAAGAAAATAGATAAATAGCTTTTTGGTCATATCATACAAAATGGTCTTGCATTTAAAGTGAGTGAACCATAACTACAGGCACTTAAATGGGAAAATTTTTGAAACTTAATATTTAGTGAACATATTGCTGAATGACACAAATGATGTAGCATTATTTATGTAAAAGTTAACATTTGCTTAAACCTTAATACAATATTATATGCTGGTTAGGGTTGCATAAATGTGCAGTAGAATATGAAAACCTGCATGGAAAGGATTCAAACCTCCTTCAGGATGGAGGTTATCCCTGGGGAGTTTTGTCTGTGTGGGAGAAGAGTACTGTATCTCTATTGTTTCATGTCTTTAAAAAAATCCTGAAGCACACTCAATAAATACTGATATTTGTTACACTAGGAGTGGATAGGTGTCACATTACTGTTTTTATTTTCTTTATGTTTGAAATATTGTATGTCTTATCTTCCTGTGGGTGTTGTTCCAAATTACCACAAATAAGTAGTTTAAAACCATAGATATTTATTCTGGAGGCCAGAATTCCAAAAGGTTCACTGGGATAAAATCCAAGTGTTAAGAGGAACATACTTCCTCAGAAGGTTCTAGGGGAGAATCTATCCCTTGGTTCTTCAGCTTCTGTTGGCTGCTGACATTTTTGGCTATTAGTCCATTACTTCAATCTCTGCCTCAGAGATTTTGATATCACCTTCTTTGTGTGTCTCATCTTCCTTCATATCTCTTATGAGGACCCTTGTAATGGTATGTAGCACCCACATAAATAATCCAGGATAATTTTGCAAAAAAATTACCGTTTAAGATAACATACACAAGTTTCAGGGAAGAACCTGAAATCTTTTGGGGCCACCATTTTGCCCTCTACATTTTAAAACAAAAGGAAAGAAATTAGACCGAAGAACAGTATTTCTTTCCTTTCTTCATTGTTTTTGTGTGAATGTGTGTATGTGTGTGTGTGTGTGGGGGGGGGTGTTTCTTTTTTCGGTTTTCAACAAGTATTTGCAGAGGACCTATTATATAGCAGGTACATTTTAGGCTTTGAAGATATAATAGTGAGTAAGAGGAACAAGAAACCTGACTGAAGGAAGCTTGCACTGAAGTGTGAGGGAGACAAAGTTAGTAATTATGTAAATAAAATCACCATAAAGTATAATAAATACTATAAAGGAAATATATAATGGTGATTAAAAATATAAGGGAATGCAAAAGAGCTGTTTTGTGTTATTTTTCTAGAGAAGGCCGTTTTGTTTGGGCAATATTTGACTTATGACTAGCAGGTTAAGAGTGGGTAATAGAAAAAAAACAAGAAAAGAGCTGATGAAGTTGCAATATTTATAAAAACTGTGATGTCATATATGTACAGTTTTCTTTGTCTAAATTGTTTCTAATAATTTTAGCTGACTTGCTTTGTTGTCTTTGAAAACAACAAAAATCAAAACACCTGATTCAAACTAGATATTTTACATAATGAATTTTTTTATTCATATGCAATGGAAAACACTTTCTTCCTTTGGCTAAATTGAGTCAATAATATGTTTATTTAACTGCTATGTGGTAGCATTTGGCCTAAATGCATAAGTACAATAAGATGAGATGCATTTATTTGTATGCTAAAAGGAGTCATATTATTTACTGCTAATGAAAGAAGAAAAAATTTTCACTGCAAAACATTAACAGCTTAGAGGAATAAAAATACTTGAGAGTCCTACCCTTTCATATATTTCACATATGTATGCATATATAATCTATATTATATATATCTCCATGGAGATGATGAAAATCTTCATTCCTTTTGGGACGCCTGGGTTGCTCAGCAGTTGAGCATCTGCCTTTGGCTCAGGGTGTGATCCCGCAGTCCCAGGATCGAGTCCCACATCGGGCTCTCTGCTTGGAGCCTGCTTCTCCCTCTGCCTCTGTCTCTGCCTTTCTCTCTGTGTTTCTTATGAATAAATAGATAAAATCTTTTTAAAAAAGAAAATCTTCATGCCTGCAAGAAATAATGGCAAGACAACTTATTAAACAAAAATAATTTGGGTGTGAGGGAAGGTGAATTTTACTAGAACATAGTGAAAAGAAAAAACAAATTTAGGAAACACAATCAATAGACAAAGGGCCAGGGTAAGTCATTAACCAATGGCAATGCTAATTTTTTTGTGAATATTAAAATGAAGACTATGTAAAGATGCTTTTTAAAAGTGTAGCCTTCTAAGTTCAATGTCATAGCAGTTAAAATGTTATAAGAAACTATTCAGAAATTGTGAGGGTCCAATTTGCCTAGAATCCTTTTGCCTAGAAATATTTCAAAAATTTACTCTGAAGGTCAGAATTTAATAGTTTTGATGGCCTTGTTCAGGCTTTTGAAGGTATGGCAGCAACAATAGAATTCACTTTCAAAAAAGAAGAAACTAAAGAAGCCACTCCAGTGGCCTAAACTCTCAGTGTTCATACTTGTATTTGATCTACAAACAACACGGTAGCATGTGACTCATGGAAGCAAATGGTCTGTCATCCTGTCCTCCACTGATAGTACACCTAAAAAGATTTTAGCATTTGACCTGGAAAGATATTGTTTTATACCAGGCAAAATATATTTTATGGAGTTTGAATGTACAAGTGTTGTGTATGTATAACTAACTGAAACCAGAAAGAGATGCATATCATTTCTCAGTTGGAAAACACATTTTTAAAATAAGAGATTTTTCTTTTGTAGAGCAGTTTTAGGATCACAGGATCCCCATTTAGCTCCTACTCACCAATATGCATAGTCTTCCCCATTTTCAACATCCCCCATCAGAGTAGCATGTTTGTTACACATGATGAATCTGTACTGACACATATCACCTAAAATCCATAGGTTACATTATAGTTTACTCTTGGTGTTGTATATTCAGGGATTTGGACAAATGTATGATGACACATATCCACCATTATAGAATCTTTCACTGCCCTAAAATCCATGCTCTGTCTATTCATCCCTCCCTCTTTTCAACTCTTGGTAACCATTAATTTTCCACTGTCTCCATACGTCAGCCTTTTCCAGAATGTGTATAGATGGAATCATATAGTAAGTAGTCTTTTCAGACTGGCTTTTTTATTCAGTAACATATATTTAAGTTTCCTCCATGTTTTTTCATAGCTTGATAGCTCATTTCTTTTTAGTTAAGTGTAATTTCCTCATGTCTAGATGTAACACAGTCCATTTATGAATTCATCCACCGAAGGGCATCTTGCTTACTTCCAGGCATTGGCAATTGTAAGGAAAGCTACTTTGAATATCTGTGTGCAGGTTTTTGTGTAGACATGAGTTTTCATCTCCTTTGGGTTAATACTAAGAAGCATGACTGATATATCATATGTTAAGAGTATGATTAGTTTTGCAAGAAACCTCCACTGTCTTCTAAAGTTTCTGTACCATTTTGCATTCACACCAACAGTGAATGCGAGTTTCTATTGCTGCATATCCTTGCTAGCATTTGGTGTTGTCAGTGTTCTGGATTTTGTCCATCCTAAAAGTTGTCTTTTGATATCTTATTGTTGTGTTGATTTGCATTTCCCTGCTGACAAATTATGTGGAGCATCTATTTATGCACTTATTTGCTATCTGTATATATTATTTAGTGAAATGTCTATTAAAGTCTCTGACCCATTCTTCAATCAGGTTGTTTCCTTATTTTTCAAAGCTCTTTTGTATATTTTAGGAAACAACTCTTTATAAGATATGTCTTTTGCAAAAATTTTCTCCCAGTTTGTTTCTCATTTTATTCTTTTGATGGTAGATTTCAAAGAGCATAAATATTTGATTTCAATGAAATCCAGATTATCAATTATTTCTTTCATTGATTTTTGGTCTTTTACCTAAAACTCATCTTTATACTCATGATCAGTTAGATTTTTTTCCTAAGTTCTATGAGTTTTATGGTTTTGTGCTTTACATGTACATTTAAATCTGTGATCATTCTTTTTTTTTTAATCTGTGATCATTCTGAATTAATTTTTGTTGCATGTAGATGTTCAATTGTTCCAGCTTCATTTGTCAAAAAGACAAATTGCATTGCATTTGCTCCTTAATTAAAGATCAGTTGACCCTATTTCTGGGCTTTCTGTTCTCTGCCATTGATCTATTTTTCTATTTTTTCATCAGTACCACAGTGTCACTTCAATATGATGTTCATTGATTTCACTGTAGCTTTTATAGTAAGTCCTGAAGTTGAATAGTGACAGTCTTCCAATTTTTGTTCTTCTTCAATATTATACAGGTTATCCTGAGTCATGTATCTTTCCATATAAACTTTAAAATCAGTTTGTTGATATGCAAATAACTTGCTGGAATTTTGACTGGGATTGTGTTGAATCTGTAGATCAAGTTGTGAAAAATTCATTTAACAATTTTGAATAGGCCTATTCAAACAGTTTATTTCTTCTTGGGTGAATTTCGACAGATTGTGGCTTTCAAGGAATTGATACATTTCAACCACGTTATCATATTGTGGATATACAGTTGTTCACATTATTCCTTTATTATTCTTTAAATGTCTATAGTATCTGTAGTGCTACCTTACTTTCATTTTTGATATTAGTAATTTGTGTCCTCTTTTTACATTAGTCTGGCTAGAGGCTTTTGAGTGTGTTGATATTTTCAAAGAACCAGCTTTTCTCTTTGTTTTTTAATTTTCTCTGATGATGCCCTGTTTTCAATTTTATTGATTTCTGCTTTTTTGTTATTTTTTTTCTTCTGCTCACTTTGGATTAAATTTTCTCTACTTTTTCTAGTTTCCTAAAATGGAAGCTTACATTATTGATTTTAGATTTTCTCTTTTCTCTAATTAATGTACACTTTAACAACTATGAATTTTCCTCTAAGTACTGCTTCTGTTGCATCACATAAATTTTAATAAGAGTATGAACACTACCTTTTGAATATATTGCATAAAAAGGTAAGCATATTTTGAATGCAATAGTCATTTTTTTTTTTACTCTTAAAGATGTGTGTTTAGTGTTTTTGGATTATAACTACTTTTATTTTGTGGGTAAATTCATTTTTATAATATAGAATAGTAAATTCATGGGTAACAGTGAACTCAGGAATTCACTTCACATGTTAACCTTGATATTTTATTCTTCTGGAATCAGAATCATACCTCTTTTGAGATTGAGATTTACTGTCATTTGACTGCTGTTTCATCTAATTCTCTGTTCTATAGCAAAGGAAAAATAAAAAGTTCACTGATGAAGCATAGATATATATAAAAACTACCTATGGAATGTCCTATGAACTGGATCTTCCAGCACTAGCAGCATGATATTTTCTCTTTTTATTCAAAGTATACTAGTACATGCTAGAAAATACATTTTAAAATATTAAGTATTTTTCTTTTTTCCCCCATAATACAAATTATCACAGTACTTATTATACTTTACCAACAAACCTTATCCTTCTGTCTAGGCTTGATCAGGGTCAGGTAGGGGAGCTCTCATTGTGAAGAATAGACATTTCTTTATCATCTGCTTCTGACTTATCAACCAGCTCTTTTTTTAAATGTCATACTTGAATGTTATGCCAGAATTGTATCTTGACAGTCATCTTTTGGGAAACTGTGTCTGTGAAGGGTAAAGTTCTTCAAAATCCTGGTGCTTATTTTAAAGATTTATGTTAACTTAATTTTGTAAGCAAATTTACCTCTTCTACTGGAAACATTAAAAAAAAAAAACTTCCTTGATTGCTGCAAACATCAGCAACTATTGTGGAAATTGTGTAGAGAATATGCTAGTAACTCAACTATAGTATGCCTTAGATTATGTGATGTTATACAGCTATACATTTGTTTTGTTGCACTTCAATTTGTTGAGCTTCACAGATATTGTGATTTTTACCAATTGAAGGTTTGTAGCAATGCTGAATTGGGCAAGTGTATCAACACCATTTTTTTCCAATAGCATTAGCTCCCTCTCTTCTCTATGTGATATTTTGGTAATTTTCACAATATTTCAAGCTTTGTCATTGTCATTATTTGAAATGCCACAATCTCATGATAAAACTTTAACATGACGTGTTGCTTCTTATAGATGAGCAAAGAAAATGGTTTCTTGAGTTGGTATCTACTCTTGGTGAAGATACTATGAAGATTGTTGGAATGATAACAAAGGATTTAGAATATTATACAAATTTAGCTGATAAAGCAGTAGCAGGGTTTGAGAAGAATGTCTATCATGTATAAAATGCTATAACAACATTTCATGCTACAGAGAAATCTTTCATGAAAGGAAGAGTCAATCCACGTGGCAGACTTTACTGTTGTATTAAGAAATTGCCATGGCCATCCCAGCCTTCAGCAACCACCACCTGATTAGTATGCCGCCATCCACATCAAGGCAAGACCCACCACTAGCAAAATGATTACAACTTGCTGACAGCCAAATGATTGTAAAGACTTTTTTTGGAAATAATGTATTCTTAAATTAAGGCATGTACTTTTTTTTTAAGACATGTGTTACTATACATTTAATAGACTGCAGTATAGTGTAAACATAACTTTTATATGCATTGGGAAAAAATTCATTTGACTCACTTTATTGCACTATCTACTTTATTGCAATAGTCTAGAACCAAACCTTCAATATTGCCATGATATGCCTATACAGCAGTTTTTGATCCCTGTTAAAACATTCATTAACTGGGTTGTTTTTTCCTAATGAATTATTTATGTGTAGATAGAACCTAAATCAGACTTTGTGACTAAGTTTTAATACATCATGTATTCCTTGTTTCCTGGATTATTAATTTCTTGTAAACATAGTATCTTATACAAATTGATATGTTAATGTATTAAATTTTATATATTCATGACTCATCTATTCACAATGAATAAATGTATATATAGTATATCACTGATACAAAAAAGTTCATATTTATTCCTTCATTAATAGATATGAGAACAGCTTAATATTATTTGAAATTTTCTTTCTTTCTTTCTTTCTTTCTTTCTTTCTTTCTTTCTTTCTTTCTTTCTTTCTTCCTTTCTTTTTTCTTTCTTTCCATCTTTCTTTTTAGCATTATATTGAGATAAATATCTGTTACTCCCAAACAGGCAAAAGTACTAATGTGAATCCAGGGTAGGTTAATGTCTAGATATGAATATCATTTTTAGGATAGCACTTGCTTTGAACTTCATATAAACATTTTGCCAATTAGAGATTTTATTTATTTATTTGAGAGAGAGAAAGAGAGTGAGAGTAGGAGAGAGAGTGAGCTGAAGGGAAGAGTAGAAGGAGAGGGAAAAGCAGGCTCCATGCTGAGCAAGGAGTCTACCAAGGAGCTTGATCCCAGGATACTGGGATCATGACCTGAGCCAAAGGCAGATGCTTAACCTGAGCCACCTGGGATCCCCAACATTTTGCCATTTATATAGCCAAATGGAATTTAATAGTTAAATCTCCGTGCTATGTAATACATAGGGAAAATAATATTTTTTGAAGAAAATATCTAAGTTTAAGTTGGAGAGTTTGAATAGCATCTTTACTTCTGACTACCAAAGTTCATTTCTCACAAGAAAGCTAAAAATCACAGAGGTGTCCTTGTTCCTGCTCCCTTTATCATAGAACATAAATATGAGTTTAGATCATAGCCAGTGGGACCCAAAAGGCGGTACACATTGGAGCTACTAGAGGAAACTCATTAAACTCATAGAAGAAGAATGAGATAATCTCTTCTTCTGTTTTCTGTAAATTGGCACATATACATAACATGAATGGGTCTATATCAGCTATCTGTGATCGTGAGGGAACAAACCAAAAACCAAGCAAATAATTTTGACAACTAAAGATAGAAAAAGACAGAACAACCCTGGTTCCTTGACTATAGTATTAATTCTAAAGAACTTTCCTGCCATATATATTATTATATGAGATTCTCTAAACCTCTTTAAATAGACCGTTTTCCTAGCATTTCAAAATATCTTAATTAAAAAAACAAAACAAAGTATTTTAATTGATACATCTCATCCAATCCATCTATACTTTCTTTCAAATCTCCTGGGAAAACATATTTTGAATTGATTTCTCTTCATTTTTTAATTACCTAGGCTATGTTACCATCATCTTTGATTTGGAATACCACAAAAGTCTCCTAAACATTTTCCCTTTTACTTTTGCTGCCATTTAGATCACCAAACAACTAGAATTGTCTTTTTTTTTTTTTTTTTAAATATACATTATTACTTTACCTTCTTGCTTAAAATTCCCCAGCACTTTCCCATTGCATTTAGGGGGAAAAAAGTCTAAACTTCATGTTCTATATGTATGGCCTTATGTTATCTGCTCTTGCCTACTCTTTCCTCATACCATTCTCCGACTCATTCACTATGCCTCAGCCACATTGGAAATTTTTGATTTCACAGATATGTCAGGATGTTTCTATCTTAAGATTTTTCCATAAACATCTCTGTGGACTATAATGCTTGTCCTATTGACTTTGTAACAACAGAATCCTTTTTGACATTCATACCTCAACTTAAAATGGCACCTCTGAAGAAAACTTTCCATGACAACCTCATTTGAATTAGCCATCTGATGACTTCCTTTTGTAGCACTCACTTTAGTTATTCAAATAGTATTTATTGCACTTTTTTTCTTTTGTCTTATATTAATTAAACATGTTTTTTATTTGACTTCCTTTAGTTAAAAAAAAGCTTCCTGGAATACCTGGGTGGCTCAGTAGTTGAGTGGTTGGGCTCAGGGCATGATCCCAGGATCCAGGACAGAGTCTTGTATCGGGCTCCCTGCATGAAGCTTGCTTCTCCCTCTGCCTATGTCTCTGCTTCTCTCTCTCTCTGTGTCTCTCATGGATAACTAAATAAAATCTTAAAAAAAAAAAAAAAGCTTTCTGTAAGGAGAAACCTTGAGTATTTGATTTCATGTTGTACACATCTAGAACACTACTGCATTCAGAATACGTCTTCAATTTACATTTGTTAATTATGAAAAAGTGCTCAATCCCTTGTCATTTACAATTTTAGTTGTTTTGATGTTGTTTTTGTTTTGTTGTTATTCTTGTTGTTGTTTTATGCTGGCATTTTCATGTATTTCCTTCCTTCCTTCCTTTCTTTTCTTCCTTCCTTCCTTCCTTCCTTCCTTCCTTCCTTCCTTCCTTCCTTCCTTCCTTCCTTCTTTTCTTTCTTTCTTTCTTTCTTTCTTTCTTTCTTTCTTTCTTTCTTTCTTTCTTTCGTTCTCTCTTTTTCTTTCTTTCTTTCTTTCTTTCTTTCTTTCTTTCTTTCTTTCTTTTTCTTCTTTCTTTCTTTCTTTCTTTCTTTCTTTCTTTCTTTCTTCTTTCTTCTTTCTTTTCTTTTTCTTTCTTTCTTTCTTTCTTTCTTTCTTTCTTTCTTTCTTTCTTTCTTTTTTCTTCTTTCTTTCTTTTTAATAAATTTATTTTTTATTGGTGTTCAATTTACCAACATACAGAATAACACCCAGTGCTCACCCGTCAAGTGCCCCCCTCAGTGCCTGTCACCCATTCACCCCCACCCCCCGCCCTCCTCCCCTTTCACTGCCCCTAGTTTGTTTCCCAGTTAGGAGTCTTTATGTTCTGTCTCCCTTTCTGATATTTCTATTCTTAGTTAGTGTAAGTCCAAACCAGAAGACTCCATCACATTTGTATATATTGGCAAAATTTAATTTCCAAGTGTAGAAAATGAAATATAGAATTTCTAGAATATAGCAAAAAGCATCTTGTTGTTTTTATAGTATTCTAAGTATTCAGCTCAATTTTTTCAAGGAATACCATATATGTTTGTTCTGAAGATCCTTAAATCACATCTCAGAGTTTTTTCCTATATACATTCTTTGCTCCACAATTCCTTTCAATTAAAGTAGTGCAAAAATCCCTATATTGTACATCTGAAACTAATATTATACTGTATGTTAACTAACTGGAATTTAAGTAAAAATTTTAAAAAATAGGAACAAAAAACAAGGAAAAAAAGAATTCTCAACAGTTCCAAATTATTGCCTATAATATTATTTTTCCCTTTTCTGGATTTTTTGGGGGAATTATTAAATTTGAATTAATTTAAAAAAGATTTTACACTGTTTCTTGTTCACATTTTAAATCTTCAATTTAATAAAGACACTAAATCACAATGAACATATTGCAAGAATGTGCTTAATTTATTTGTAGATGGAATATGGTTTTAATAAGGTACTGTAGAATTTAATGAAAAAAAGCCTCTAAAATTATAATTTGACTTCAGTATTACTAATAAAACATTAGTGTAGGTTCTTAAAAATTGGAACATGATTTCAGTGTGTTACCACTTAATTCATTACATCTTCAGAGTACAGTCCATTTTTATAACTCCAGTGCTTGGCAAAGTGTCTAACACCTAAGAAGTATGCAAAGATTTTGATTAAACTGGTCTATAGGGCTCATGATCTTTTCAGTGGTAAATTTAAAAATAAAGACAAATAAGCAAATCTTTCATGCCATTGTTGAAGGAAAAACAAAACAAAACAAAACAAAAACCAAGCTTTTATGTAGTTCCATAAACTTTGAAACAAATATTTTTAATATAGATCTTTATCTTATTAAACACAGCTAATGCTGCATAATTCATATAAATCATGTATATCATCCCATTCTCATCCCTACTTCTTTTCATACCAAACATCCTATGCTTGCATTTCCATATTCCCTTGTCTTTTACCTTTTATTTCTTGGCCTTAAACTTTATTTTCCCATTTTTCAATGTGATGAATATCTACTCAACTGAGACTGACCCTGTGCTTTGGCTATTTCAACCCCAACTACATTTAATTATTTTCCTTATGGACTTTCACTGCAGAGATTAGAAAATCTAGACATTCTCCTTTCAAATACCTTTTCAGCTCAAGATGGGCATGTGGTAAAATTCTCACACTAGGACACAAAAATTATAGTGGGGATATATTGCTTTCCTTACCAAAGAAGCAGAATTTATTATATTGGAGCTTTCTAAGTTTCTCTTGAATTTGGACATGTTATCTGGAACTGCAGTGCCCATTTTTTAAAGCATAAAAAAGGTCAGTTGAATCAAAGAAATGCTACGCTTGATTTTGCTAAACAACTATGGCTACCTAACAATGCTGGCAGGCTTCTACCTCCACATTTCTCATCATTAAGAGAAACAAATTTCTATTTATGTATTCTAATGTAGGTCAAGTATTGTATGACCAAATAATAGATGTCATCTGTTCAGACCCAGACAAAATATTACCTCTTCTAAGATGAATACAGCAAGCCTTCTGTGCAGAATCAAGGGTGCCCTTACCTGACATCCCACTATTCTTTGTTTATAGTGTTTCTTAACCTCAGTGTCCCTATTATTTAATGGCCTCCATGCTATGGTATTTTTCTTACTTGCTAGACTGTGATCTTCTTGAGGGCATGAGTTATACTTTGTTTTTGAAGCCACAAAATCTAGACTGTCTTGGAGAGTGTAGCCCTTACAACAAATGCACATTAGATTGAAAATATTTTAATTGGGGCTGGTATGAGAGTAAAGCAATTACATATATTAGATTTTTAAAAAAAGATTTTACCTATATATCAGAAAGAGAGTAAGAGAAAGAGCACAAACAGGAGGGACAGAGGTAGAGGGAGAAGCAAAATCCCCACTGAGCAGGGACCCAACGGGAGGCTCAGTTCCATGATCCCAGGACCATGATCTGAGCCAAAGGCGGATGCTTAACCAACTGAGCCACACAGGTACCCCTACACTATATTAGGTATTAAGAGATCATTGTTAATTTAGTTAAGGGCATAAATGGTATTATGGTTATATAAGGAAATGTCAGGTTTTAGGAGTTATATTTTGAAGTATTTAAGTACTGTTAAAAAAACAATATTCAAATGAGTAAGCTTGAAAATCTAATTGGCTTTATTAAATGATTCATGAATACCAAGTAGAAAGCTCCACGGAGCAGTATAAAATGGAAGGTTTCTAAGATAGACAGGGGGTGGATAAAAGTAATTTATTAGCAAAGAATGTATTGTTTTAAGGAAGGTCTCTCTCCTAAGGGGAATGGAAAAAGTCTATAAGGGAAAAACCTGCCGGTATTGACCAGGAAATTCCAGTTTGTCTGTTTAAAGTTTATATTTCTGGTGGGTGTGAAACTGCAGTTAGATTAGGTATTGAGTTGATTTACTGACTTGGGGCTTTAACATAAGTGACACCATTTTGGGTCTGTGGTTTTCTTCTAAACAGTACAAATTACATTATGTCTTAAAATACTTTATAAAACAAAATGAGATCGGGACTGATAAAAATAAATGTGCAAAATGTAGATAATTCTTGATAGGTACATAGACATTTGTTTTACTCTACATTTGTGCATGTTTGGAAATTTTCATAGCAAATTTCATAGCATGAGGCCAACTTCTATAATTTAGTTCCAATCAAATGTTCTTTCTGTATTCAATTGAAATTATAATTATAACTTTAATCTTAAGAATATCTTCTTAACAAATAACTTATATGTGGAAAAAAAAAAACAACCAAGCACTTCTAAGTACCTATTATGTTTCACTTCTTTCTAACATAGTTCTTATTTAAAAAGTAAATGGAATTCATATAAGATTCCACTATTGAACTTTTATTTTGCAATCAAGCTGTTATTTTTATATTAGAACACAAAAAGATTTTTTATAAGGAAATATGAAAATGAATTAAAGCAATATTGACTTCTAACCCTTATTAACATAGGATTAACTTTCCAAGAATAGGATTGATTTAGCAAACATCTATTCATTTTAACTCAGGACAAAATTTCCCTGTAAAATAATAGTGAATCAACTGCTAAAAAAAAATGCATACTGAAAATTGGCATTTGTCCATTCAATGCGTTTGAAATATGTAAAATTAAAATCAAGAAAAAGAGTAATTTAAATGTAATCAAAGGAGAGTTTGAGTAGCTCAGATAGAAAAAGTGCTTTCAGTCTGGTCTTCTATTTATTTTCATGTACTTATAAAAATATAACTTTCTCCCAGTTTCCTTAACATAAATCTTTATATTTTTAATTTTCAGAAAACAGAAGCTTTAAATGCTAGAAAATGTTGGCATTCCTCAACCTTAGATAACACAGAAGTCCCTGAGGTATTTTTCTTCCTTAAACACTTATGCTAATTGAACCAGAAGTTAAGTCTGATAGTCTAGGGGTGTTCAAAGTCTCCTGTGATTTCTGCTCTTTACTTCTTCACGTCCTGAAATAGTTCAGGCTTCTCCACAACTAATATTCCCAACTCACTTCATCAAACCGGGTGACCTGTTCATATTTCTCAATATATTTTTCAGTGGTATACCATATTGTATCCATGGTTGTACTGAAAGTGAGTGGGAGAGGGTAGAAAAATCATTTACACACCTGAAGATTTATGCTTTCTGTAGGAATCATTCTCATTTTTACTATTTAGGCCTGCCTGACTTCCATTCTAAACACCTAGGTAGGGGAGAAAAAAACAAATTTCCCTTTATTTTTCTGAATTCTTAGCTGAGGGATCCCTGGGTGGCGCAGCAGTTTGGCGCCTGCCTTTGGCCCAGGGCGTGATCCTGGAGACTCGGGATCGAATCCCACATCGGGCTCCCGGTGCTTGGAGCCTGCTTCTCCCTCTGCCTGTGTCTCTGCCTCTCTCTCTCTCTCCGTGTGACTATCATGAATAAATAAATTTAAAAAAAAGAAAAAAAAAATTGAATTCTTAGCTGAGACTCACTATAATAAAAGACTAACAAGAAAAAAAAAAAGACAAATTTATTAACATATCTATCTCATATATATATATATATGGAAGATAATCAGGAACAAATAAGTAACTCCCCAGAGGTGGATTAAAATTCAGGATTAAATACAATCTTAATAGGGGAAAAAGGAAGAGATAGGCCACTTAGGTGGAGAGTAAATGATATTTAGGAAAGATGAACAGGTTCTTGGGAAAATAATGGGAGGTAAGACAGTTCGTGACAAATTGTCGGTGTGGCTTTGACTTTTTGTCTCCTTTACTGTGATGAGTTAATGTTCCCTGGTTGACAAACTCCTAAGGAGAAAATTTATGACAATTAAGTTCTGTTTTTGAGTATCTGTCTTTAGGCAGGTGTAGGGAGTTCAGAGAAAGCATCTTTTTGCCTTTGCTCTTTTTTAAGTGCCTGCAGCTCAAAATAATCAACATATCAAAGTGGCAAATTTGGGGGTGGCTTGTCTTAATCTTCTGTGGTCATATTTTGGGGTGGCATACTCTATTACCTTTTACTTACAAAATCTATCATCTCAATATTTGCCTTCCTTTATTGTGTATAACTTCTCGGAAGTATAGTTAGTTCTCTTTTGCTCTTGCTGCTTTTCTTTCAGAATGTGATATTCTATAGTCCTGATAAATACATACATGTATTTATGTGTGTGTACATTTTGTATTAGACTGCAAGAGCAGACAAGAGAATAACTCATTTTACTCTTCACATCTTAGGACACTATTATCATCAGCATGTTTAAGACTCTTTCGTAGTGAACTTTAACTGTACAGTGACTGATGTTCTTACTTTGTTTTGTTTGGTCTGTCAAACTGTTCTTTTGCTTTTGTGACCAATTTTCCCTTCTTTTCCTCCCCTTTCATAGGAACCTACTCTAACATGTTCAGATTGTGCCCTTGGATGTGAAGTATCTTTGAAGAAATATATTAGATATTGTGAATCTATGTATCTTATTTATTTTTATTTTTTATTTATTTTATTTTTTTTTATTTCCTTATTTTTTTTAATTTATTTTTTATTGGTGTTCAATTTACTAACATACAGAATAACCCCCAGTGCCCGTCACCCAATCACTCCCACCCCCCGCCCTCCTCCCCTTCTACCACCCCTAGTTCGTTTCCCAGAGTTAGCAGTCTTTACGTTCTGTCTCCCTTTCTGATATTTCCCACACATTTCTTCTCCCTTCCCTTATATTCCCTTTCGCTATTATTTATATTCCCCAAATGAATGAGAACATATAATGTTTGTCCTTCTACATAGAAAACCCAAAAGTCTCCACCGTAAGATTGCTAGAACTCATACAGCAATTCGGTAGTGTGGCAGGATACAAAATCAATGCCCAGAAATCAGTGGCATTTCTATACACTAACAATGAGACTGAAGAAAGAGAAATTAAGGAGTCTTATTTATTTTTTTAATGTATCTTATTAAATTACTTGTATTGTGGTGTAAACATTCTGTTTCCTGTAAAAAAAAAAAAAAAAAAGGATTCAATTCTGGTAAGAGATTCTATTTTTCTTTTTGGATTTTTGTTTCCAGTAGTTTTTGATAATCAGAGTTTACTCATTTGAGATATATATATTCACTCTGGTTTAACTATGCCATATACTTAGGAGACTAAGAAACTTATTTAGTTCAAACTGATAAACATGAGATAGCATTGTACCTAGTAAATGCACATATTGAAAAATTCTAATGAAGTTTAGAATTTCTTGCAATGATAGAGTAATGAAGTATTCACACATATGCCACATAAATAACAATTTTGTAATTAAATAAAATAAGTGCAGAGCTATTTAAAGATAGAAACTTAAGGGATATTTTACTTCAAAAATTATAACAGGAAAAAGTAAAAATGACAAATTCATTAGTTGCTGAACCAAGATGACAACCCAGCTCCCTTTGGATTTGGCTACAAATAGACACAAGTAAATGAGATATCAGGAGAATTATCACTTACACGTGTCAGAGATGATAGAATTGATCTGGAAAAAAGATAGAAATTTGAAGGGAAAAATCAGAATCGTGAAAACCATTAGAGTGACTTCTAAATATAGAATATAGATTGCACAAACATGATTGACAGCTATGTCTGTGTGTATGAGAGAGAGAGATCCTGTGGGCACAGCAAAAATACAAGCAGAGAGAAGAAAAACAATCTATCCAAAAATATACATCAGTGAACTTAGAGGCAAATCAATAAAATTACCCAATCTGAAGAATAGAAATAGATTAAAAAAAAATAATTGATGGTAAACAGAACCTTCGAGACCCGTGGGGCAATGTAAGCCATTCTGACATATAGTCAAAAGATTTGTAGTAAATTAGAAGAGAAAGAAAGAGGGAGAAAAAATATTTGAAGAAATAATGGCTCAAAACTTACCAAATTTGTGGAAAACGTTAATTTACAGATCCAAGAAGCTCAACAAACCCCCATTAAGATGAATACAAAGAACATACTTCTACATATTTCAGGGTCAAATTGCTGAAAGGCAAAGGGAAGGAGGAAATCTTGAAAGCAAGCAAAGAAGAATGGCATAATACAAACAGGAACAAAAGAAATAAATGGATGACTTTTCATCAGAAACTATTAAAGGTAGAAACATTGGGATGACTTATTCCAAAGGATAAAAGAACACAACCCTGTATTTAAGAATTCTATATCCCGGGATCCCTGGGTGGCGCAGTGGTTTAGCGCCTGCCTTTGGCCCAGGGCGCGATCCTGGAGACCCGGGATCGAATCCCACGTCAGGCTCCCGGTGCATGGAGCCTGCTTCTCCCTCTGCCTGTGTCTCTGCCTCTCTCTCTCTCTCTCTCTGTGACTATCATAAAATAAATAAAAATTAAAAAAAAATTAAAAAAAAAAAAAAAGAATTCTATATCCCACCAAATTATCCTTCAAAAAAGAAGCTGAATAAATCCTGTTTAGAAAAAAAAAAGTGAGAAAATTTTGTTTTGTCTCTAGATTGTCACTATATAAGAAATGCTAAAGAAACTCCTTCAGTCTGAAAGGAAATGTCACTTGATGAAAATTCAGATCCACAAGTTATAGAAGGGAGTTTTTGGAGAAGAAATATTTTTACAGTAATAAATACAGCCTGTATTCACATTGTGGCAATTAAATAAATGTATTATTTTGTCAAAACTCATCAAATAGCATACTTAATATGTTATTGTCTATAAATTATATCCCAATAAAATAGCGTTTCAGTGGAAGGGCTCTCAGATTGGTGTGGTAGGGCAAAGTTCCTTTTTTGGTTCTTACTAAGAAGAAAATAATTTCACATCACTATCTATATCATTACACTTCTAATAGCTACTGACAGAACTTGGAAGAAAATTTTTATTGGAGCTTGGATCATAGCAAAAAATGCCAATAATGAGAGTTCAGCATAATTGTAAACAAGTTATAAGTACTTGGATAATTGACATTTCTTTATGGTAAGTTACTTCTGATTTAAAATGTTTTTAATTGGATAGTTTGACTTAGATAAAATAGTTAATCTTTTAAAGGCTTTGGAAGTACAATTTGTCAGTTTTTTTTATAACTGAACTAATTCAAAACACAAAGTATAATGGAGAGAGCTCTCCTTATTTTCATTTTAAAATAGAAAGCTAAAACTTTCAGCTTTAAAATTTATTTAGAAAATGAGTAAGAATTATAATAAGGCAAGATAAATCAAATAAATTAAATTCTAATGCTTATATGTAGAATAGAGTGGGAAAGTAAACAATTAATGAGCCAAATTTTTTCAATAGGTGAAAAAGTATTATAAAAGGAATGTATGGAAAAAAAGAGAAATTTAAAAGTTGATATTAACATTTTTGTAGCCTGTTTTGTTTGTTGCCTATATTTGAAAATTGCAAAAGCACTTAAAATAATCTTATATATTAGACACTAAAAAGTTTAAAACATTTATTTTGTAATCAATATTTATGTATCGAAAAAATAATTTGTTGAAATTATACTTTTTATTTATTAGCTCTATTCTTGTATTAATTTAGTAAAAAGTGGGAATCCCTGGGTGGCTCAGAGGTTTAGCACCTGCCTTTGCCCCAGGGCATGATCCTGGAGTCCCGGGATTGAGTCCCGCATCAGGATCCCTGCATGGAGCCTGCTTCTCCCTCTGCCTGTGTCTCTGCCTCTCTCTCTCTCTCTCTGTCTTTCATGAATAATAATAAAATCCTTTTAAAAAAATTAGAAAAAAAACTTTTCTGGAGTATCAATAAATTTAGTCAGAAATAATAATAATGATAGAAGAGTGATAGTGAAAGAAATAATAATAGCTACTCTTTATGCACTTAAATCTTTTTGGGGAAAAACATCAAAATATAAAACAGAGAAAGAGATATCTTTCCTTGCAAAAAGCAGTCACCTTGGCAGCTTTCTTTCTTTAGTTCTCCTGGATTATTATGCCAATATTTTTTATTTGTTTGTTTATCATATTTCAGGAAATAGAGGCATCCGCCAAAAGGGAATGATAGTCTACAAGTGTGATAATATTAACCCAGCATGATAAATTTGGCTCCTTATGAAACTTATTCTGAACTCTATGACCCTTCTTCTTCTTCTTCTTTTTTTTTTTTTTTTTAAGATTTTATTTATTTATTCATGAGGGACACAGAGAAGCAGAAGGAAAACCAGGGGGCCTGATGTGAGACTCGATCCCAGGACCACTGGATCACAACCTGATCCAAAGGCAGACACTCCATCACTGAGCCACCTAGGTGCCCCAACTCTATGACCTTTCTATGACCCTTTCTAAACCCCTATCATAAACTCACATCCTTTTTTTTCTTTTTTTTTTTCTTTTTAAACCAGTTTGAGATCTTTCCCTGGAAAAGAAGAAGGGGAACCATCTGATTAAAACTTTTAAAATTCACCCCTGGCTTTTATCGGATGGTAAGGGCAAAACTACATTGTCTGTAATATTTACTCCTTTTTTAAAATCAGCAAGCTGGTAATAGAGGAGCCAGCAGGGAAAGAAGTGTATAAATAAACAATATACCGGCAGCCCTGGTGGTGCAGCGGTTTAGCACCACCTTCAGCCCAGGGTGTGATCCTGGAGACCTGGGATCAAGTCCCACGTCAGGCTCCCTGCATGGAGCCTGCTTCTCCCTCTGCCTGTGTCTCTGCCTCTTTCTCTGCGTCTCTCAGGAATAAATAAAAACTTTTAAAAAAATATAAAAAAAATAAGTAGTTCTAACATAAAAACTTAAAAAGAAAAATCCATACACTCATTTCAAAAATAAACAGAGGAAACATGTGGGCTCTCCCAATATTAATAATGGCAATAGTTAATAATGGTAACAGTTGGGTTTTTGGTTTTTTTTTTGCGTGTGTTTTTTGTTTGCTTGTTTGTTTTCTTTTTTTTCCTTTTGTATCAAGCAGTGTTCAATGTTGTCTGCACATATTAAATTCTTTAGTCTTTGGGTCTGGCCTGTGACTATTTTTGCAAATGTAGAACCAGGGCACACAGAGGTTAGGTGGCACACTCCAGTGACATAGCCATTTCATTAGACCAAATTGTATCAGAGTAAAGGTTGAGATAAATGGCCCAAGGATCATAGCTTATTAATTTAAAAAGACATTTAAATACTACTACTACTACTAATAGATTTGTCCTATGCACCAACAATGTTGCTAAAACAATTAATAAAATAATTCAGTATCTCTACATTAAAATGTTAAAGAAATAAAGCATAATTTTGATATGAAGATGCTAAAAGAAAGGCAATTATGAGAAAAATTACAATTTAATGACCACATTAGTTCCTTTTTCTCACATTTACTGTAAGATGCTGTTTTAGAGTATGTTCTAAATCTTTCTCCTTTATTGAGCTCTGGCCATGAAAATCTGTGTTCAAAGAAGAAAATAATTGGATTCAAAGGAAAAAAAATGTTTAGAGACAGAAAGTAAAAATGATTATTTACTTGGACTGGATGGCCTCCAAGTTGAAAATCAAAAGTACTTGATTAAGACTTGAAACTTCTGTTGATATTGTGTAAAAAAGCAATTTCTCTTGTTTTAAGATAAATATGTTTCCAGTCCTGGCAACAAAATAAGCACAGGTGAATGTTTTGATTACATATATAAAAAAACTTATCAACTCAAGACTAAAATATACAGAAGCATGCAATTCAAATGTTTAATAACTAATTTTTCTCTTTAACAACTGAAGGTGTTTTGGCATGGGTCTTCCCAAGCTGTGATATAAAGAAAATGTGAGTGTGTTCTAGGGCCTTGATCACTTAGCAAGTCATAGAACAGGGGGGGAAAGTAATTTATGTAGGGAAAGTAGGTAGGTTGGTCAAATTCCCTTTCTTTAGTGAAAGTTATATTTGTGTATGGGAAAGATGGAAGCAGAGAGAGACTTTTAATGGGCTGTTTTAAACAATGAAAAAGTCTATTAGCAAGGTCAGTTAATAAAGTAGCAAAATGTTGTGTATCAGGAATCTAGGAAAGACATAGGTGTCCGTTGAATGCAGGCTAGTTTCTGGTGGGAAGAAAAAGTAATTTGCTTAAACCTCCAATAAGCTAATGTCCTGTAGCATCCCTCTGTAAAGCTTGCACTTAGCCAAGGTAAAATAGAATGAGTGATAGGTATAAAGTCAGATCTGGTGAAGTAAAAGTTGAACTTCCCTGCTTTTTGTTGAATAAGGGAAAATAAGAGGGGAGAGGGGCTCATATGAGAAACTGGGTGAAATGAAGAACCTTAGAAAGAAGCAATTAGTTCTTCCCAGAGGCATCATGAAGGTAGAGGCCAGGTATCTTTGTGTCTTCCCCTGAAGAAACAAGTGACCTTTCCCAAACATAGCAGTAGAAGGGCCCAGGGATGGGACTATGAAAATATAGGTGAAGTTGCCTCAAATCTCTGACTGAATACAGGTACTAATTGGACATGAACAATTAAAACATTTTTATCATCAGCAATTTAAATTAGTTAAATCTCTGAGGATTTCCTGGGCAAAGGCCATCCTTATAAAATCTAGTCTGTTAGAAATAGATTACTGGATCCTCTTAAGGTAAATGTCAAACCAAAGCAAAATGTTAGCCAATAAATAAATAATAACTTCATTAACTTAAATTCCTTTTAAGTTTTTGGTGTTCAGTGTATCACATGAAATTAGAGTTAAGTAAGAATTCTAAGCAAAATTTCAAAGGTGTCGTTCCTTTTATTGCTATTTTCTATTAATTGTATGAGGTTCTGGTTTTTATATAAAATCTTTGGGAAAATATAAAAAATTCTTCTCTTTTTAAGATGATATATTACATTGATATTCCATTAGAAGATCACATCTAGATTTATAAACTATAAACATTTCTTGAGATAATTTAACAATATTTTTAAAGAAAATTACTGATAAGCTCTTAAAAAACCTGTGGATGATTCTGATTCTCCTTTTATTCTCCTTTTGGATATTTTTTTAAAATTAGAACTTACTATACTATTTCCAAAACTCTCCCTACAAGATGTGAAATATTTTTTGAGATCACATTCTAAAATTTAAATAAAAATGGACTTGTTGTGATGAGCACTAGGTGTTATATGTAAGTGATGAATCACTAAATTCTACTCCTGAAACCAATATTACACTATATGTTAACTAACTAGAATTTAAATTACAACCTGAAACTATAATTTAAACAAAAATGATAATTAAAAAAGAAAATTTAATTTCACACACTGAATATTTGTAATAAAGTCTGGATGGTTGCTTGGTAGTTGCTCAGATTACTTTCCCCTTTTATGCTTACATGTCCCATGGGTAAAAGAGAGAATATGACAGATTTGATTTTTTTTACTGTGTATTAAGAGGAAATTTATATGAATGCTGTCTATAAATTGTATGTTTATTTTTACAGTAATAAAATATATCAAAAAAATGGATTCAATTACATCATAATGAAAAATTTACAGAATTCCATTCCTCATTGTAGATTGCCTTTTTAACTGCCAATGACTGACAAACCTGTTTCACAGGCAAGGTACTTAAACTGATCAGTAAAATTCAATAGATAGCAAGTCCTACACTTCTAATCTATTTCTAAGTATAGAATACAAGCAAATTTTGAATAGCAGATTAACTAAACTATCGCAGTGTATAAAGCCTAAATCTAAATCAGCCTAAATCTAAATCAGTCTAAAGCCTTAATCATAAGCTCTTACAAGTATAAAGTCTATGTTATATGCAGAACTAGGAGTTACCTTAGTAAAATTACTACAGGAAAGCTTATACAGATGCTTACATCTGTATCATGACTATATCCAACTTGTAGTCATAGACATCTAACTAAAAATAACCTCATACTATTGAGATCATTGTTTTCTTTTTTTTTTTTTAAGATTTTATTCATTTATTCATGAGAGACACAGAGACAGAGAAAGAGAGAGAGGCAGAGACACAGGCAGAGGGAGAAGCAGGCTCCATGCAGGGACCCCGATGTGAGACTCGATCCTGGGACTCCAGAATCATGCCCTGGGCCAAAGGAAGGCACCAAACCGCTGAGCCACCCAGGGATCCCCTAGGGATCATTGTTTTCAAAAGTGAAGGCCAGCGTCTTGTATCTTCTTAACTGTAGTCTAATCAAATTCTGGCCATGAAAAACCACATTGGTATTAAACAATGTCAGACATTCTAAACAGTTCATGATGTCATTAAGAGCCAGTAATGGATAATTTAGACTCCTGTATTCTATTGCAAGTTAGCACTTTCTCCAGTGGGATATTAATCTTTCCTGATTATCAAATAATATAATAACACCTCTTCTAAAGCATGGTACTTTTGGCTTTCCCCTCTACCTGAATAACTTAAGACTACACCATGAAAGTTTACTTTTCTAGACATGGATTCCAACTCTTTTGGAGAAATAAGTATTTGAAAAATAGACTCCATAATATCTGCTCCTGGTAGGTAATAAATATATTTTGAGACTGAAGTAGATTTTGAGGTCTATGCTTCAAATTAAGTAAAGAATTGATGATGAACTTCTGAAAAACTGCATTAGGAAACCATCCAAACATATGCTTTTGGGGATAGCATGTGAGATCGTTGAGGCAATCTTATTTTTAGAACTTAATCTTCTTCATTATGTTTAATCTCTGCCAGCTTACATAGTCTTTGGTTTCCTGACTCATTCTCCTGCCCTAGAAACTCCCTATGAGACTCCAGATAAGGGGTATACTCCTGATTTTAGGGAGCCTTATTTTTTAGGTAGCACTTGTCTAGGCTTTAGCTGTCCAGAGTAAGTACTTTTATATTCATAATTTTACAGAACTGATTATTCTGGAGCATTTTCCTGCTCATTCTTTACTAGAAACCTTAGGAGTTTCTGTGATTTCTTACTTCAGAGATTCTCCAAAATTCACATGAATATATCTTTAATAAAGCAAGCAGTTTTAAGGCCACACTTCTTCCCTTCTTGGGTAAATATCTTACCACTCTAATTTGTTAATTTAATCCCACAATGATCAACCTGCCAGAGGGGTGAGGGAATGGGGAGTTGAGAGGGGAGAAACAAAGTTAAACAAAAAATTTAAAACAGGAAGTCTCTAGGAGTTTACATGTATTCCTTTCCTTTAAAATATAAGGAACATAACATAATCTGTTTTTAACCTCGGCATAAACCATTTCAGCTTTAGGAAACTAATCCAGTTGTTGAGTTTGTGTTCTTCCCTTATAGATCATAATTTGATCCATTATCATCTCCATTAGACTATCCTTTTAAAACAAAAATCATTTTAGTAGTACCTAAATATATTGTTTCCAACTAACTACATCAGCCACATAAATAGCACAATGTGACTATCAACTGATGGAGAATTTGTCATTGCATGTCCCATAGTCGTTCATAAAGACAGTGGAGATTGTGGATTTCAAATCCACTGTTACCATAGGTATCTTGCATTACTCAAATACAAATGTCTAGACTAGTTATTTTGGATAAAGGGCTCTTTGAATTCCTGAGTTCTTAATTTTCTTTACTCATTAGTTTCACTAATTAAGCACCTACCAATATAGATGCTGTCCTAGGTGATAAACTTTACTAGTGTCCAAAAATGATTATCTTTCTATTATCTTGAAGTTTGTGATCTAGTGGAAGGAAGACAGTATGTGGAAGAGTATAATGAAAAAACAAAGAGCAAAAAGAGAAAAAAAAAAGTGATGGGAATATTATTTTACATAGAGAAATCAGTGATGAGGTGAAAGATAACATTTAACTTTTAGTAATGAGATTTTCGGAGTGTAACAACAAGTATTTTTCAGAGCTACTGATTGAGCTAACCATTTGACAGCTTTTTAGTGACAACAAAATCACAGATTTTTCAGCAAGCATTTTTTTCTTTCTCTTTCCCTAAATATGACATATTCTTATTTAGTTGTTCAGAATGAATCTCACTCTAATAATGATAATGTTTTTAAAAAGCTAACTACTTAATAATGAAAGAATGATTAAAATATGTGTGTACAGAATATTTTTTTTTCTATTGTAAATGGAATGAAAGGAAAGAAACCATGGTGGTACATCAAGTGAATTATAATCACTTATATACATGATTCTTTTACTGTAGACTTTTAAATTCAGGCTCTTATTAATGTGCACAATTTCCCATCTATAATATCTGTCTCTGGCACTGCGAATGTTTGCACAAACTTTTGACCCATACAGGTGCCTCTGCTTGCAGACCACATCTCTTCCTACATGCTTTTGCTTATTAAGTGGTATAGGTTTTTAGACTCTGCTCAAAGCACAGGGCATTTTCTGACCATTTAAATAAGCACCAAATGGCATGAACTAATCTGAATGCACCCTACCTGGACATGTGAAAGCACTTTAAAACTGGCAAACTCTGCTATGGATGTTTTCAATCTTGTGCTTATTTCAATTGGTAGCAAATATTAACTTGCCTAGACCTACCCTGTGAGAATATATGAAACATTTTAAAGGAATTATTTTAGAGGAAGAAATCTGCTTAATTTACCACAGTATCTTGAAATTTCATAACTGCATACCTTAAGAACTTGATTTTGCCCTGAGTATTTATTTCTTTAGCTTCTTTGGACATGACTTTGAAATATTAGGAATTGTATAGGTTATATGCTAATGCTACATCAAATCTTTAATTCTATAGCATTCTTTATCTCAAATAATCATTTGGCACTTAGAGCAACTGTGATGTTAATTTACATTTTTATTATGGACAGTCAATTAATATGGGATGTTGCTGACTCCTTCCTCTGAATATAATATTGAAGATATTACAGAAATATGACTGAATTTAGCAGATCCTGGAACCTAACATGAAGACTGAATAGAGATAAATTTGTAGAGGCCAAAGACATTTGATTGCAGTAGAAGAAGGAAATGAAAAGAGCTGGATTCCCAAGGAAAAGCAAAAGGCTAGGGAAGAATACTTTGCTTTTGCTCTTTTTGCTCGCTTCTAAAATACAAGCTCCATGACAGTCCCAGTTTTGTAGGTAAACATCAAAACTTAGTATCTGCCAGAGGGGTCAGTGGCTGAGTATCCTTCCTTCTCTCTATTTCACTCCAAAGATTACATGATTAAAACCCAGAAAGGCAACTTTTGGAAGAGACCTAGGGAAAAAAAAAAAAAAAAAAAGAAGAGTTTGAGGTCAATTATGAACAAGAATGTCACCTGGCAGAAGAGGATGAAAATAGGAAGGTCAGCCTATAAGTAACACCAGAGACTCTGCCCTTAAGCTTACCTTTTCCTCCATAAATGTATATGAAATGAAGCAAAATTAGTGGGTCTTAGAAAATAAGAATTTTAAATAAGCATAATAAATATCTTTGAAGACATAAGAAGTGTAATGGAAAGATAAAGCAGGAACAAGTAGTTATTAAAATAACCAACTTCAGATATTGCATACAAAATTTTGAAATAAGCCAACAGATGGGTATAGATCAACAGAAAAAATCTGAGTCAAAAATCAGATTGCAGAGGGTATGAGGAGGAGATAACCAAATAAAAAATGTAAAATAAATAAAATAAAAGTTAAACAGATTAGAAGTAAAGATATGAGAGTCAACAAACTAAATGGGAAAATACATAAAAGGGAGGAAATATTAGATGAAACAGTTATTTAAAATTAATGAAATATATAAGATGAGAGAATTTTAAATAAAAATTACATAAACAAATCAAAATAGTCACACCTAAATCAATCATTTATAAACTTCAAAGCTTGAGAATTATAATTAAGGTCTCAAGGAAGTTCCCATTCACACACGTACATACACATCACATTGACTTAGATTTCCCAATAGTATCGCTGAATGCAGGAAGAAAACAGAGTAATCTTTTCAAAGATTTAAAAGAAAAATTTCAAACTTGCAATTTTATATATATTCCTAGAATATCAATGTAAGACTGAAATAAAATCCTCATTTATAAAAAGTACAGTTGACCCTTGAACAACACAGGCTTCAACTGCATGAGTCTACTTATATATGGATTTTTTTCAATAAACCTACATACTGTACTCTAAATGTGTGTTCTCTTCCTTATGATTTTCTTTTTTTAAAGAGAATTTTATTTATCTACTCATGAGAGACACACAGAGAGAGGCAGAGACACAGGCAGAGGGAGATGCAGACTCCCTGCGAGGAACCTGATGCAAGACTCAATCCCAGGACCCTGAGATCATGACCTGAGCCAAAGGCAGATGCTCAACAACTGGGTCACTCAGGTGCCCCGTCTTTAGGATTTTCTTAATAACATTTTCTTTTCTGTAACTTATTCATTGTAAGAATACAGTATATAATATAGGTATAATATACAAAATAGTTGTTAATTGACTAGTTAGGTTATCAGTAAGGCTTCCAATCAACAGAAGGTTGTTAGTGTTAAGTTTTGGGGGACTCAAAAGTTACATGTGGATTTTCAGCTGCATAGCAGTTTGTGCCCCTAACCCCACATTGTTCAAGGATAAACCATAGATGTATTATCACACACATATATACACACACACACATACCCTAAAACTTTGAAATATTTGTGAAAGAAACACTCAAAACAAGAAATAAACGCAGGAGAACATATTAGTTATGGCAAGAAAAAGCAAGTTAGTAACAGCGAATCTTACTCTTTTCACCTATGAAAGGACCGTCTCTCCTCCCCTGATTCATTCCCCAAACCACATAAATGTAAACCCAGAATGAAAACTCTAGAATGATTGCAATATCTCTGTGTGTGTATCAGTAGGGAGTGGGGGGTGTGGGGTAGAAGTGGGAAGTAGAAAACCAGAGGGAGGTGGTAGTTTGTTGTGATTCCTATGGTCTGGTGAACAAATTAGGTAAAAGTAAGAGTGAAAATTTAGCAGGAAAAATTAATAAATATTGGTCTTAAATAGCTAGATGTAACCATTAGAGAAACAAACATTTGTATGTGTACTTCCAGTTAAACATTTTTGGTTGATTATAATGTTTGCCTTTCATTCCCTCCTAAATGTATATTAAAATAGTCCTTAATGAATGACAATGCCATGCATGCATAGCAACAAAGAGAACTGAGTGAAAAGAATACACTGGATGAAAGGTGTCACCATAATTTTAGAAGATAAAAGTAAACAGAAAACTAATTACTGACTGAAAGTCGAGAAAGCTAAAATCCAAATGTGGCAAAGAAGGAAACCAACAAAGAGAAAGATTCATTACTTTTCCCATCTACATTGATCAGGATTCTAGGCCCTGTATGCTTCTGGGAAGTGGGTTCTAGTAAGAAGTAGGACGTGAAATATTGAAGGAGTTGCTGAAATTCTAAATCGCTTCCTCCATTGGATATAGCCAAATGACTACTATTTTCTCACAATGAGAAGATAAGGAAGGTTTAAATTTTGGAGAGATTAAAAAGGAGATTCCTTGATCAAAAACTTCAGGCATGGGCCTGCTTCCCCCTCTGCCTGTGTCTCTGCCTCTCTCTCTCTCTCTGTCCCTCATGGATAAATAAATAAAATCTTAAAAAAAAAAAAAAAACCTTCAGGCATAACCAATGGCAATTGGATGAGGGACCTTATTGAAAATAGAGGAATTAAATAAATGTATATATCCATGGAAAATAACAAGACTGTGGACCCCCTTCTCCTATTTATCATCCAGAATCTGTCAACTAGACTTACCGTCTGAAAGCAAGAGAGTGAATTAATCCTCTGTGGAACACTAAACAGTTCAAATAATTCAAGTAATAGAATTAGTTGTTTCCCCAAGAAACCTGGCAAGGCACATTGTTCTGTCATTCTGTGTTGAAGCATACCCACTACCACTCCAAGTTAGCAAAACCAAATCATTCAGTCAAGATTTTCACTTTTATTTTTAAATTTTTATAGAGGCGGGAAGGGGCAGAGGGGGAAAGAGAGAATCTTAAGCAGGATCCATGTCGCGTATGGAGCCTGACACACGGCTCTATCTCACGATTCTGAGATCATGACCTAAGCTAAAATCAAGAGTTGGACACTTAACCAACTGAGCCACCCAGGCACCCCCAAGATTTTCACTTTTAAATATAAATGAATAGCTATGGATCTGAAAGATATTTCAGACAGTTTTTTTATATCAATGGAAAAGAACAAAGCAAGTTAGAAAAATTAAGAAACTGACACTTCCAAAAATTATAACTTCAGAGATATAAGAGAAGATACTGTTTTTATGAGTAAAAATAGAATGATATAGAAGAGAACACTCAGAAAAACAAGAAAGTTCTTGGAATGAAAAATATGAGAACGGAAGAAAAAAGTAGAAAATTAGGAAAAAGATGAAGAAATCCAAAAAGTGGCCTCAAAAACAAACAAAAAAAATGAAAAAAGAGTAATGAAAAGACAAGAATTTTGAGGACCAATCTAAGCAGTTTATATCTGGCAAATCTATACTAAAAAACAAATTAAAAAAGGAAGAGAGAAAATGGGTAAAAGAAAATAATCAACATATGCTAAAGTTTCCCATTTCCAATGATATGTAGGACTGAATATCTTACAAGTGTTCCTGTTACAAAACAATTTAAAATGCTAGATGATATGTAAATTATATCTCAATAAAGCTGTTACACTTTTAAAAATCCTAGATGAAATGTTTGAAAACATCTTTTTAAAATACAGAGCTGAGTTAAGAAAGTAAGCAAGCTCCTCAGTGGATGAGAGTGAGTTAGAAGCATGAATCCAGTTTAGTAAAAAGTTGTTGAATCCATAGCTGCCCTAAGGGCACCTGCCTCAAGAACTTTTATGGCTGCAGTGTGGGAAAGAACTAAGACCTAGTGCTGTGCGAGGTAGAGAATCAGGATAATAACCCCACACAAAGATGTGTGAGGGTCTACAATCTCAGTGTCACAGAAACTAAAAATAATCTATTCTGTAAAGAGAGATATTCAGCAAATTTGCCACAGCTTTGGCACTTGTTTTTAGGATGAAAGTCACTCCTGAGAATTCTTAACTATAAGCTGTCCTTGTGAAGACTGGAGTTTAAATTCCCAGTACATAAGTGGTATCAAAAACATTCAACCCGGGAAATTAATTTGAAGAGATCCCATGTTAGAGGAGCACCTTGAACAATCGCAAATCCTCTGTGGAGTCTTGTGTCTTTTACACCTAGGATCATAAAATGTTCTCAGATAAACCACCGCAAAGGCACTCACAATTTTTAAAAATCATAACATACTAGAGTAAAACTGGTTTATCATGCTTATCCTCAGAGATAATCACTTTTAAGCATTTAGTTTCTTTGTTATTTACTTTCATCTTTATGAAGAATATAAATTAGTATATTTATGTATTTATTTATTCTGCACTTCATTTTTCGTAGCTCAGACTTTATCTCATTGCTATGTAAGAAGAGTCTTTTAGTTTTGTGTCTGCCTTCCTCCCCATGGGCATTTGTTCATGTACAGAAAAAATATATATATATTGTTTCTAGCCTCAGCCTCCTAACGGTGTAAAAACATAATCAATTTTAGTGTTCAAGAGTTTTCATTATTTTGAGTCTATGGTATTTACATTTGAGCTGTGTTGCCTTTTTTTTTTTAAGATTTTATTTATTTATTTATTCATGAGAGACACAGAAAGAGAGAGAGAGAGAGGCAGAGACACAGGCAGAGGGAGAAGCAGGCTCCATGCAAGGAGCCTGATGTGGGACTTGATCCTGGATCTCCAGGATCAGGCCCTGAGCTGAAGGCAGCGCCAAACCGCTGAGCCACAGGGGCTTCCAGCTGCGTTGCTTTTCTTTGTAATCAGAGTATAGCTTTTTTGTCACTGAAGCAAATTCATTCATTCATTCAGGGTATAATTGATACGATGTTCATTTCGGGTGTAAAACATAATGTTTCAATATCTGTATAATTGCAAAGCGATCACCATAATAATTCCGGTTAACATCTCTCACCATCCATAGTTACAGGTTTTTTTTGTGTGTGGTAAATGCTTTTAAGAACTTTTACGATTTGTTCTCCAAGCAACTTTCAAATACGTGATGCAGTATTATTAACTATATTAACTACAGTTGCAATGCTGTATATCACATCCCCATGATTTATTTATTTTATAACTGGAAATTCGTACCTTTTGACTCCCTTCACCCATTTTTTCCACCTCCCACCCCCCACTTCTGGCAACCAGCAACCTGTTTTTGGTATCTATGAGCTTTGTTTTGTTTTGTTTTAAGATTCCACATTAGAGTGAGAATATACAGGTTTTGTCTTCCTCTGCTTATTTCATTTATCACAAAATCCACCCATATTGTCACAAATGACATTTCATTTTTTGAATAATATTTTATGGTGTATATGTATGTACCATGATTTCTTTATTCATTCATCCAGTGATGGGCATTTAGATTGTTATCATAACTTGACCATTGTAAATGATACTAAAATAAACATGGGGGTACATTTATCTTTTTAAATTAGTGTTTTCATTTTATTCAGTTAAATACCCAGAAGTGCAATTGCTTTATTATATGGTAGCAATACTTTTTAGTTTTTTGAGGAGCCTTCATACTGTTTTCCATAGTTGTTGCATCACTTTATATTCCCACTAACAGTGCACAAGTTTCCTGTTCTCCACGTCCTTGCCAGCCCATATTATACCTTTTTGATCACTGCCATCCTAATATAACTGAGATGATGTCTCAGTGTGGTTTTGATTTGCATTTCCCTAATGATTAGTAATGAGCATCTTTTCATGTACCTGTTTGTCATCTGTATGTCTTTTTCCAGAAAAATGTCTATTCGGATCTTTTGCTCATTATTTAATCAGATTATTTGGGTTTCTTGACCATTGAGTTATATGAGTTCTTTATATATTTTGAATGTTAACACCTTATCAGATATATGATTTTTAAGTATTTTCTTCTACTCAGTAGGTTGCCTTTTTACTGTATTGATAGTTTCCTTTTCTGTGCAGAAGGTTTTTAGTTTGATACAGTCTCACTTGTATATTTTTGTTTTTGTTGCCTTTGCTTTTAGTGTTAGATACAAAAAAATCATTGCCAAGGTTGATATCAGGAAACTTACTGCTTATGTTTTCTTTTAGGAGCTTTATGGTTTCAGGTTTTACATTTAAGTCTTTAATCCATTTTGAGTTTATATATATATATAATATATATATATATTATATATATATATATTATAAGATAGTGGTCCAATTACATTCTTTTGCGCATGAGTGTCCAGTTTTCCAAACACCATTTATTGAAGAGACTGTCCTTTCACCATTGTATAATCTAGACCCCTTTGTTGTAAATTCATTGACCATGTATCTGTGGGTTTATTTCTTTGCTCTTTATTCTTTCCTATTGATCACTGTGTCTGTTTTTATACTCATGCCATACTATTTTGATTACTATAGCTTCATAATATAGCTTTGAAATCAGTAAGTAAATGCTTCCAGCTTTGTTTTCCTTTCTCAAGATTGTTTTGGTTAACTTGGTTTGTTTTGTGGTTCCACATATTTTAGGACTGTTGTTCTATTTTTGTGAACAATGCCATTGGAATTTTGATAGGAATTACACTGAACCTGTAGATTGTTTTGGATAATGTGGACACTTACACAATACTGATTCTGTGTTCCCTGGCTGGTTCACTCAGTAAAGCATGCATCTCTTGATCTCAGGATTGTGATATTGAGCCCCGTATTGGGTGTAGATATTACTAAAAATAAATAAATAAACAAACAATACTGATTCTTCTAATCCATGAGCATGGCATATCTTTTCATTTATTTATGTCCTCTTCAAGTCTAAAATAAACTGTGTTTTCATTACCTCTTTGTCCTCTCTATGAATCTATCATTAATTTACTCCCAGAGGTACAAAACTCTTCTTAGTATTAAAGTACATCAGGTCACATATCCACCTGTGTTTCTTTCAGTCTCCCTCTCTGGATCTCTTTCTAGCTCTGCTGCCCACTTACTAATTTGTCTCTTTAGCAATATGCTGAGCACCTGCTTTGCCACCCTCATAAGATCCCACACCATGATTTTATTTATTTATTCATTCATCTTTTGGTTAGCCAATCCTCCAGTAGCATACTAAGATGATGTACATTAGATTTAACTTTTATAATGCACCTGACAATGTCTTTATTCTAAGTAATTAATCAAAAGGACAAATGAAATGACTATTATGAATAAGATGTATTCAGACTCATCAGCAATTCAGAGAATCCTGCTGTAGGCACAAATGTGATAAATATTGTGACCTAGGAACAAGGATATTTTAAGATTATAGGAGGTTTGGGGTATGCCAGGAATGTACATCAGCGATTTATTTTGCATCATTGATACTCAAGTTCTAATATGTGTTGATGCTATGTACAATTAATTACACTTTTAAAATACTTTAAGCATGGGCAAGAAGAGTGTTACATTACACATTTAGATGTGATTTCCCACATGTTAAGTAAAAAGTGATACTCTTTCTCCTCACTACCACTCCCAGGATGAGAAAGTTAGACTCTTTATATTAGTGAAGGCAATGCAACTAGTTTTATAAAATAGAATTTCAATTAGGGAAAAATACAAATAAAAAACTCAGATTAGATCTATTTTTGTAAATAAAGGTCAGGGTGGTATGCCAATTAAAACAATACATTTGAAGTGTTTAATATATTAAAAAACTATGGAGAGTTAATATATTTTATAGTGTAGATATAAAGATGCAATAGGAAATATCCCAACTTCAAGGATTTAAAAAATTATGGGGGGAGGGGGAAGATTTATTCACAAATAGTTACAATGGAGGGCCAAAGGTGATGAGAACCATAGTAAAGAAACATTGGTATTTGCTATTTGGGGTATCATTTTAGCTGAATGGTTTCATGGTTAGGACCTTGACAAATGAGTAAGATACTAACATGCCCAGATTAAGGTATAGATTAAGGTACTTAAGAGTTTACAAAAATTTACAGTGTTTTGAAACCATAGAGAACATTTGACATCTTGAAATAGCTGAAATATAAAAAGCAGGATCATGCTTGTACCACATGTTAGTTATGTATGGTTTCTGATACTGACTGGCTTTGCTGATCACAATCTGAATAAATAACATAAAATTCATCTCTTTATATATCTGTCATGTTCAGGGTGAGTTAACTGACATAGTTCAATATAATCATAGCAAATTTTATTTTAATTGTACTTGTGTAGAATTATACAATAATAAGCTATAAATAATAAGTTATAAAGTATAACTTCAGCCACATTTTTATTTTATTTCAAAAATGAAATTATTTTTATATCAGAAAATATACATGCTATATGTAAATATGTATGATATAAAGTGCATTTACAAAAGTGAATAACTTATTTTTTAATTCCCTACCAGTATTTTATTTTTATGGAATCAATTTTGTTTAATACCACAATGTAAGTGATTATACAAATGAATTAGGGGTGATTTTGGAACTATTTTATAAGGTTAAAGTGTGTTATTCTTTACAGTTTTTTTTTTGTCATCTTTAAAAATTTGTAAATCAAAGAGTAATAGTAATTCTTGAAATGTAACTTGCCTTTCAAAGACCACAGTCATGTGTGTGAGAAATCTGTGAAGAAGCCACTGGAGTTTTTGAGCTGATTACATTCCAAATGAGGAAAGGAGGAGGATTATAAGGGTACTTCTTGATGCTTGGGCTTTCTAACACATAACTTTCATTTTCAAATGATATTTTACAGGTCTTTGAGCTCTCATTTAGAATAATTTTAGAGTGGGAGTTTTAAAGGTCTGATTATGAAGAAAAAACATGCTTACTGCATCCATACAAATACTCTCTCTGATCCAATGACAAGCTTGCAGTGGTGTTATACATTTTCTATGCATTAAGAATCTTTTTTCTTTTCCTGCTCTTTTTATTTTCTCTGTATCTCCGGGCACTGGATTTCTCTATGTGATTTTATTTTATTCTTATTGAATTGATTTGGATTTAGTCTAGAAATGAAAAAAAAATAACAAGCGTTCTGAATTCAGTGATATGTGGGTTCAAATCCCAGAACTGCTATTTATCAACTGTGTCTCTAAGCAATTTATCATGTGTGCTTCACTTTTCTTTTCTGAAAAGTCAGGACAAGATATCACCAGGTTTATTAACAGTCAGATGCCTCAAAGTGTTCAGCACAGAGTCAGGCTAAGAGGTATTCAATATTCTCTTCCTCTTCTTTGAAGGAAGATACCCTTTCAACATTTCAGCAGCATATGTGTTAAGTACTTCATACTAAACTGCATTACTTTTGGTGACTTACTAAATCCTTTTTAACTAGTCAAGTCCTTTTTTTTTTAATGTGTGAGGTTACATTTGATTAGATATAAGTAATGAAATTTCTGTAGTTTTTGCATTTACTATACACATTCAACCTCTCCTTTAAAAAAAAAAAAGTTTATTCATGAGAGAGACAAAGGGAGAAGCAAATACGTAGGCAGAAGGAGAAGCAGGCTTCCTGTGGGAAGCTTGATGTGGGACTTGATCCCAGGACTCTGGGATCATGACCTGAGCCAAGGGCAGATGCTCAACCACTGAGCCACCCAGGAGCCTCTCAAACTCCCCTTTCCTTGTCATTTTCTACCTTTGCTTGATACTTAAATAATTGAGAGCATTAATTTAGCTCACCACTGCATTTTCCATGGATTAAACTACATTAGTTCTTAATTACATCATATAATTCCAATCCTAAAGTGAGCATAAACTATTAAGTTGAACCATAAGAAATTTCCACAAGAAGTTTCCATTATTACTCTGTATTTGATCTACAAAAGTGGCAACTTAATATAGTTCAAAAAATTATTCAAAGTAATAGTAACATTTGAAAAATACTAATAAGTACTGATTTTCTCTTGTGATGAGCTTTACATTAATTGTTTATTCCTATGCACAGCATATATATATATATATATATATATATATATATATATATATATGAAGCCAAGAGGTGATAGATGAACAGGATTCCTTAAGAGAAAATGAATACTGCAGTAAGGGACTATATAAATAAAACTGGGAGGGGGAGTGAAATATATTATTCAAATTAAGAGGTAAATTTTGACTTGTAACTAGTTTCTTTAAGTAATTGACTTGAATAAATGCCATATACTAATAGATTTTTAAGGCAGCTTTTATGAAATAAAGATAAGCTTTAATAATATGCTTGCTTCCTTAACAGCCGCAGCATTAACAGAGGGCTTGAAATTCTAATATAATTCTGACAAACCCGAACAATTTGCAGGTCCATAAATAGAGGCATTGAGGGAGTTCATCAGTGCATTGTGCATCTTTGCTTCGGCTAAAAAAATCATCATTCCAGATAAAAATAATTCTCTTCTTAAAATGTCTCCACACATTTTCAATAGTCACTCAGCAAATTATCATTTCAGTTCTTTATATTAGATGATAATGCCACTGGCTAAGATAATGACAGTCAATTTCCCACTTAAATTTTTTTAATTGTATTCATTTTTCTTATAATGTCTAATCCTACTTGGTGTAAAATATGCAAGAAAATCCCTGGATTAATGTCTTAATTACAGTGTTGGTTAATGTTGCTAGGTAGATGATTCTTCAATTTTGAATATTTTAAAAAGTAGGCCCTTTTTTTTAACTGTCTGAGAAGTTAGGCAATCATTAGACTGATCTAGTTTTTTTTGCCCCTAATTCTGGCAGATGAGCCATTTAGGTGGAAAGATGGTCAGAAGTTATGCATGAACTCAACAATATAGACTTCTCACCAAGGTTATCACAGGGCTAAACTGCATTGATTTACCCTCCTGCCAACAATAAAGGCCAATGCTGAGACCCTCATGTAGGATCTGTTGCTGGGGCTCACATTGATTCCATTTGACCTCTTCCATTAAGAAAGGGACTCTGGACTACACCTGCATTTTGCCTGTGGATTTGCCTTATGCTCACAAGTTTGTATTAATGAACTTTCAGAATAACTTTATCAGTGCTGTGCTGGTAAATAACAACTGATTTTCTGGAAAAACAAAAAATAAAATACAAGGCACAAAAAAAAAAAACAAAAAAGTATGCATATATATATATTTATACATATTATATATTATATTGGTACAAAGGGTATATAAGATACATTATACAAATAATATAATATATATTCTATGGAACTGATTGACTCTCACAGAATGAGCTTGATAATTTATGCCGAACTCTTCTATTCATAGCCAACATATAGATGCAGGTAATGAATGAATGATACTCAAACATGAATGGCAATTACCATTTTCCTTCACATTGGTAAGACAAAAGTGAAATAACAAAGATATATGTAGGAATTTCACTCATTGGTTCTGATATAGCTGACATTGATTCTGATAGCATCCATGAAATTTCCTCTTTGTTAAATTGGAAAGTAGTTTTTAAATTCTTGAAGGACTTTTTTTCTGTTTTTTTTTCACTATTCACAATGTAACAGTTACAAACATGACATACTTTCAAGTTTGATATCAATTATTACAACTTTCCCAAGTCTAGACAATCAACAAAACAATAAATAAAGTTACGATTTGTACTGTTTGTCAATAAATACTTCCATTACGGCCAATATGACATCCATTAAACTTGGGTTTGGAAAAATACTCGGTAGTACAGTTATATTGTGCTTCTACTATATATGTATATACTAGATCATATCATTCAAGTCCATAGAAAATTGTAAAATGTAGAACAATAATTAGGAAGTGGTGACATTTGTGTATGTGTTGTCTTTTTTTAGTATATTTTATTTAATTGTTATTATTGGATTTTTGATGCTCATCTTTATTAATTTTACCTTGAATTCTCACACACAAAATGTTCTAGATCAGAGACAGATATCTTATTATATTAGAGTAAATAAAAAAGCTCATTGGATGTCCTCTTCTTTGCCTCAGATTTTACCCCTTGGGTGACATAATGAAAACTCAGGAACAATTTTCTCCATTTTCGTATAGGAGAAAGACAGTCATGTCTTGTTCCCCAAGGAAGAGAGAGAGAATGGAAAAAAAGCAAAACAAAACCAGTTTTTGTTGTTGTTCCCTTGAGACAGATGGAAAGGATCCTGTATTCTCATACTTTAGGTTCTTATTCTAACCTTTTGGAATGTAAGTACATCTTTCCAAGGGCCAGATAAATCTGAGGTGGTTGTCTTTTATGTCCTACAGATTTCTCCAAAGTTTTCTTTTCAAACTTAGGGAGGAAAAACCCTAGTATTCCTGGCACTTTGGGAGCTTAACCTAGGGACTTTGTTTGGGCTGTGTTGACTATCTTAGAAAAGTTTCATAACCTTTCTGGATTAGAGAAATTAACTAAATAGATGACTACAAATACAATTCTCAAGGTATGAGAATGGTTTTAGGAAGCTAGGATTTTTACAGTAGCACTAAAAAAACGGAAATTTTATATTTCTACAGTAAATTTAAATAATTTAATTTTTAATAATGGCTATGTTTAATTAATTCACAGAATTCCTGAAAAAATGTTTTGTTTTTTTTTAAGATTTTATTTATTTATTCATAGAGACGCGCAGAGAGAGAGAGAGAGAGAGAGAGAGAGAGAGGCAGAGACAGAAGCAGGCACCATGCAGAGAGCCTGACTAGGGACTCAACCCAGGGTCTTCAGGATCACGCCCTGGGCTGCAGGCGGCGCTAAACCGCTGCGCCACCGGAGCTGCTCGAATTCCTGAAAATTTAACAATTGTTTTCATGCATCAGTATGATCAGTCTAGGACACCACTGCACTATTCGTCAACATGTTACACGTGTTATATAGGTAGTATTTCTGCTAGACAAAGAACTCAATTTAAAGAAAAAGATGCACAGCAATGGGCTTTCGTTCTTGGAATTTCCTCACATTATCGCAGACCTACTCATGCTGAAACAGCTTCCAATAGATTCAATCAGTAAGTGGAGAGGACTTCATTAATACTATTTTTAATAATCCACTTGTGGAATATTTTCTTTCCTTGCCTCTTGAGTTCTGGGCTTAATAAAAGAGGTTTGCTCTACTGTCTGAGATGTTTAATTCAAATTGAAAAAAAAAAAAAAAAGAAAAGAATTGCTGCTACACAATGAAGAAAAGGAGGATTGTGGCAGCATAAATAATGGTGCCCCAAAGATCTTCCTATTCTCTGGAATGAGTGAACTATGTTCTGTTATATGGCAAAAGGAAGTTTATAGATTTGTTTAAATTAAGGATATTGAGGCGGGAAGATTATCTTGAATTATCTAATTGGTCCAAATGGTGTAATCACAAGGATTTTCAAAGACAGAAGGCAGAAATGGGGACAAAATGGGGACAAAATGAAAGAGTTGAGGGTATTACACTCCTGGCTTTGAAAGGAAAGAAAAGGGAGGTGAGCCAAATAATGTAATAGCTTCTGGAAGCTGAAAAGGCTAAGAAAACAGATTGTCCCTTGGAGCTTACAGAAGGAATGCAATCCTGTGAACCCATTTTTAGGCTTCTGACCTCCAGAACTATAATAAATATGTGTTGTTTTATGTCATTGAGTTTGTGATAATTGGTTACACTTTCCCCAGTAGGACACTAATATAAAGACTCTGTCTAGAAATCCAAAGATTCACTGAGGAAGCTTTTAGTATCCCATGAGCAATAACAGAAGTCAGTAGGAAACTGTGAGAACCAATAAACACAGGATAACTTGTAACTTGTGACTATTATATTTGTGGTTCCCACCATGACTTAAAATCTCTTAGTTGTCTTGACTCCAGCAATGGGTCATGAGAAGAGACCTATAGGATAAGGAATAGAAGCAAGAAACCATATGATTCTCAACAAAAATGGAGATTAAAGTGACTATATATGGTATATAGGGTACATATGGTATTATGAGGCCAATTAGTCATAATACTGGCATGTTCTCAGTGTTTTTAACAATGAATGACATTCAGGAGGAAAGAGAGAGAGAATGTAAATTTCCTGGTGCACAGGATAAATAGAAATTGATTGATTGATTCACTCATTTTAATGAGTATCAGACAAATATTTATTGTATCAGGAGATATGTTTCCATTCCTTAGTTTTTAAATTCTGTTTTGGTTCCAAATCTTTTAGATGCCAGGAAAAAAAATACTCATTTCCTCTGCCAAACTATGACCTTTTAAAGTAGAATATCCCATGAGGATGCCTATTTTCATAATGTTCACTTTGGCTTCTTTACAATGGAGCTATAAAATAGAAATGCTGAAATCTGCCCCTGAATCTGTGCATACATGCATACGCCAAGTTAGTAGCTTAGATATTTAAAGTTCCTTCTAGTAGGACAAGTAAAATAGATTTCTCTCATTTATCAAGTATGACATGTTTTATTAGTATCTAACTGGTTAGGGGAATAGAAGGAGTTTCCACCTTAGAAGAAATGAGGTGTAATTATGGGTTATTGTGGAATAAGTCATCTTCTGAGTGACTATAATGAAGCCAATAATAATACAGTCCGATTTTCTTGGGGTTGTTAAGCCAAAAATATTCCTTGTGATAAACTCTTGCCCTAATTGTAAAACACTGAGTCTATCACTTTACTTAACTGCTTTAGGTATACAGTTCACATATTAGTTTATATAAGTGGAACTCCTGGAAATGTACATTACAACTCAACCCCTTGATTACTGGCTTTCTTTGAGTTGAGCTTCAGTTCCTATATTTCCAGCCTCTTAATGGTATTAACCATGGCTCCCACGGACTTAATTCTTCATGAATTGGAAAAGTTCATTTTAATCTATTCCAAAAATGAGCAAAATTAACTATTAGAAATATCTGAGATTTTATTTTTTTTATTTTTTATTTTTTTTAATTTTTATTTATTTATGATAGTCACACAGGGAGAGAGAGAGGCAGAGACATAGGCAGAGGGAGAAGCAGGCTCCATGCACCGGGAGCCCGATGTGGGATTCGATCCTGGGTCTCCAGGATCGCGCCCTGGGCCAAAGGCAGGTGCCAAACCGCTGCACCACCCAGGGATCCCATATCTGAGATTTTAAACATCAAACTTGTTTGGGGATTTTATAAACAGGATAACATGATATAAATTCCCATTATTTTCTTACCACTTGCTTCAATGGTAGAGCATATCTTTTATAGAAAACTGGAGTTCTGTGGACCAAAAATGGAAATAACGTATGTGATTGTAGGTATGGTTTTCCAAGTTAATCCTGTAGAGCTTTTTATTAGCAGTTTCCTGGTCACTCAAGAAAAGTGAAAAGAACATTGTCAGATTGGTTTTGCTATTATTGCTCAGGAAAGGAAGTAATGCCAAATACAACTTTGCTAGCTGAACTGGCAGAGAGAGTTTGTACATTTGAGAGTCAGTTTCTCAAAATCAGAGATGAAAGAAATTCATTGAGATTTTCCTTTCCATTTCTGGGCATTTTCTTGAGCTAATTCCATAGATTTTTCTTGTTACATTTATTTATTGATTAGCAATCATATTTCCTGGTATTAGAAACATTAGACCAGTGAAATACCAAAATACTTCAATATCATGCAATTAAAACATTTCCTTCCATAGCTCAGGCCTGACTCAGAATTTTAAGACTATAGCAGAAAAGAGAAGCATGCTTTATGTCTTCTTTTTTCCTCTGTCAACTCCGTGTCTCAATAGTTTCTATTCTTTGCTCTTCCAGAATCTGATATAGATGAAAGGAGGATTTAGAAGAAATGGCAGTCTTATGTGACTCATGGTATTCTATCTGCTATCATATCCTTATGTGGAACAGAATCCTAAAATCAACTTTGTGTGTTTGTTTTTTTGGAATCCATCACTCTATTGAGACCTACCACTATGTATTTTTCTTAAATGGACCATAACCCAGGCTTTGGCCACTTACATAATTCACATCTCAGCTCTTTTCCCTTGACACTATATGCCATGTGGATCCACTCAGATTACATCACATTACCATGATAGCCACACCTCTTTGGTGAGGTCCAGCACCCACCTTTCCTACCATGTTGAAGCCAAAAGACATGGTAGAGGAAGTGGGTGAATGAATGCAGGAAAACAGACACTGATAAATTATCAGTCATTAATCAATGAATTCTTCTACAGCTTTGACATGCTTTAGAGGTTGGTGATGAAGTGAGAGTTACAAAATAGGTTTAGACCCACTCCCTTAGCAACATTCCTGTTGTTCAAGCACATCATTTGAGATCTCATGTTACTTGTCTCCTGTTCTCCTATTGTTCTTATTAGGTAACAGATGAAACAAGGACAAAACAAAGCAAAACAAATCATCTCTTTAAATGGTAACTGTGTATTATGAATCTACTCTCTTTATATTGTTTATAGAGCCTCTCAGTATTTAGCTTTTGCCTAATTCTCCTACTACGTTATAGAGCACCCTCTCCCTCCCACCCATGCCTGAAGAGCCCTGGCTTTATTTCAGAGCCTTAAACAGAAGCTTGTTCTTGCCTTAAAGGGTTTTGTTTGCTATTCCTTCTTCCTTGAATAATCTTTCTCCTGATATTCACATGGCTGACTCCTTTTTGTTTAGTGCTTTGGTTAAATGCTTCTTTCTCAAAGAAGCCTTCCTATCTGTAGTAGCAATGAAGTCACTGTTAGCACAAATCTACCACACATTTCTGTAGAGAATTCCCTCCCCACTCTGCTATTTCATTCTTTATCTTTCCTCCACAAACACCCAACACTTCCTTCTTCTTCATTTATTTTATGGCTCTACTTCTTATTTCTTTGAAAAACCAGAAGGAAATAAGGAAACTGCATCATCTTCCTATCAAAAAAAAATCTTTTATAGTATTTGTTTCTGTATTTAAACTCTTTTTCCTACTATGAGTGGACTTTCTTTACTCATATCCAAGCCCAACCCTGCCAGTTGTGAGATGGGTCTCATCCTTCAAAGACACTGTTTAATTATCTTTTATGCCTTACCTTCACTCAGTTATTCCATCCTAATCAGCAAACAAGCATGCTGCAATATCCTGTACCATAAATAAAATACTCTTGTAGTTCCTCATTGCTTGTTAGATATCATTCTACTCTCTTTCATTTATGGCAAGAATCCTTGAGAAATTTATTTAATCTGAATGTCTCTATTTTTTAAATCATGAAATACTTTTTTTAAAAAACTCCAAGTTTTATCCCTATCTTCCAATTGAAGCAATTCTTATAAATGTTACCAATGATTTTAACTATGGCAAAAGCAATAATTCATTCTCATTCCACTTTATTGTGTTTAGTGTTCAGTGTTTTTCAGTACCATTTACAAGCTGAAGACTGCAAAATGTTACCAATTCATGGTTTTATCCCAGAAATTACTCATTCCATTCTTTATCAATCTTTTATATTTTGTGTTTCACCTATGAGTACTTGCCAATCTTCATATCCTAGGGCTGCTGCAACTAATCAATCAGAATTTTCATGCATTATTGCATACATACATACACACACACATAATTAATAACCAAATGCAGTTTTCAGCATATATTCACTGATTATGTTAATGAGTCTTATTGGGCTTTACTTAAATATATCATAAATCTCCTTTTTCCCATTTCCAATACCACCACTTAAATCTATTGCATTTACTACTGATTATCTGATAATCCTCCTTTCATTCCTTCATTCTTTCTTTCTTATTTCCCTACCCGTCTCTTATTAATAATGTATAAGCCCCATGGCACACAGACCTAGCCTAACTTCTTCATTATTAAATCCCCAATTTTTATAATATTGCTTGTCATGCAAAAGATGCTTAATAATTGTATATTGAATGAGTAATTGATCATTTCCATGCTCAGAATAGCTGTAGAAAATACAGTAGTTATTGCCATTAATGAGTTGCATTGTCAAATCTCATTTAAACTCATTGGCTTTTTAGGAAATACTTGGTTCTTCATATGGGTTTAGTAAATCTCCTTATTATTCCTCATGCTTATCCTCAAGATAGCTTTTTCACACAAGACTTTGTCAACCTATAATTTTGTTGAGCACACAATCTTTATAATGTCTCTTTCTTTGTATACTATTCACCTGATAAAGATCCCTGAGCTTTTATTATATTTGTCTAGCATAAGACCTTTAAATATATTGCACTGACAAAAGTCATTCCATGGAGTGAAAATACATTAAATAATATTTTATAATACTATTCAGTTCACTCTTATTTTTGAAACAAAGTAATAATTATGGTTAATAAAAAGACATTAAAAAAGAATAAAAATAATATGTCTGGGAAACGAATTTTATGACTAACTTATCCATGAGTCATCTTGCCTATTTAAACTAATGATTTATATTTCATATGCTCCCAGTCTCTTGAATGCTCATATCCAGAGCTTTATAAATAACTCTAAATGCTCCAAAAACAATTATAAAAATAATGAGTATATTAAGGTTCATTATTTTTTGAGAATTCGAATTATTTTACATGTGATCATGATTATACTTACTCATTTTAAAGTCCCCTTTGAGGAAAGATGGATGACCCATAAATATCCCTTTTCAAGTGGGCATCTAACCACATTACACAGGAATAGGAAATTGAAAACTCCTAAGGACCACCCTTAGGACAGGAAATATAAGTAGCATGTCATGAGATTGAGTTACAGTTGCAAAGGTCTTAATAAGAGTATTGCAAATTGCAAATATGAAGGGATAGTGACAGTAAATTATTTTTTATATCTGTTCCAAACTGGAGTCTGCTATCTAAAGAGATACATCTCTTTTGCTGACTCTCTATTTTTGTAATCAAATATAAAATTGGGTCTATATTTTCCACTTTTCTCTTCTATCCATCTGAAAAAGGAATCCTCCCTTGATGGTCCTCTGTAACGCTGATTTTTATTTAATCTGATCACAGATACTACATACTCTAAATTATGCTCCCGCGAGGCAAAGGCTATGTGGTGTTGTGCTAATTATCAATTTCTTCTTAGCTCCAAATTTGCTCTTGAATATATACGATCCAATAATAAACGGAATCCCTTTAAGTATTTCTACTTTAATATGAGCAAGTTAGGTTTTCTTAGTAGAAGCACTGGAGAGACATAACAGATGGAAGGATCTCTTCTGCAGTTTTTGGCTGCTGTGACTGGCTCAGCACAATGGAATAAAGAAATCTAATGAAACTCTACCTGCATCATGCTCCTAGGATGTATGGCCCCTCTATGACATTGTCGCCTCAGCTCTGGTACCACTCACTTGTAGGAAAGATCCCAGTGCATTCAACCCATGCTGCTGCTTATCTATTACCCATGTACAATCTAGAGGTTGCTTCCTGCAGGCCCAATAACCATGGTACAGTCTTGTCCTGGGTAAACTAATCAACTTTTTTTTTGCTATTCAGTAGGCTGAACTATACCTTCTTCAAGGAGGTTTGAACTTCAGCCTTGGGGAGGTACCCCTTTTAAAAATTGATCATTCCTGGGATCCCTGGGTGGCACAGCGGTTTGGCGCCTGCCTTTGGCCCAGGGTGCAATCTTGGAGACCCGGGATCGAATCCCACGTCGGGCTCCTGGTGCATGAAGCCTGCTTCTCCCTCTGCCTGTGTCTCTGCCCCTCTCTCTCTCTCTCTCTGTATGACTATCATAAATAAATAAATTAAAAAAAAATAAAAATTGATCATTCCTTAGATACTCTCCATTAGAGAGAGTCTAGAATATGACATAGAGTTTTCCTCTATCTTATAACCACATTCTTATCATATTTGGATAATTCTCTCTTTTTAAAATTTATTTATTAATTTTAGAGAGTGTGTGTGTGTGTTTGAGGGTGGGAAATGGAGAGGGAGAGGGTGAGAAAGAATCCCTAGAGTCCTTGCTAAGCATGGAGGCCCACACGGGTCTCAGTCCCAGGAACCTGAGATCATGCTGGGCTGAAATCAAGAGTTCACCACTTAACCCACTGAGCCACCCAGGTGCCCCAAATAATTCTTTATATTAAACTATTAAACTGGGACATCTGAGTGGTTCAGTCATTTAATAGTCAGACTTCATCTCAGGTCATGATGTCAGGGTCCTGGGATCCAGCCTTGCTTCAAGCTCTGTACATTCAGCCAGATGTCTGCTTCTCCCTCTCTCTCTGCCCCTACCCCCACTGGTGTGCATGTGCCAGTGCGCTTTCTCTCTCTCTCAAATAAATAAAATATATCTTTTAAAGATTTTATTTATTCATGAGAGACACAGAGAGAGGGAGAAAGAGGCAAAGATAGAAGCAGGTTTCATGCAGGGAGCCTGATGTGGGACTTGATCTCGGGACTCCAGGATCACACCCTGGGCCGAACGCAGGTGCTAAACCACTGAGCCACCCAGGGATCCCTTCAGATAAATAAAATCTTAAAAAAAAAAAAAAAACAACTATTAAACTATCTGGTTTCTAATTCCTGACTACACCCTAACACCTACCACACTTAATAGAACTTAATGTGCCAAATTTATTCATTAAATGAACAATCAATGACATGTTCTATATTCCAACTCAGTTTTCTTATCATTCAGTACTGGGTTACTCTCATGAACTCATTTCTGATGAGTAGGAATATTTGCTCTGGGTCTCTATAGCATTTTTTATCTGTTGCCCAATTAATCAAATTTATGTTTCTACTAAGCCTCTTTAATAACCCATTTCTCTCTCATATTTAAATCAATGAAATTTAGGAAAATCCTGCTTTTTTTTTTTTTTTTGATGCTTAATAGCTATTTTATCACAGTGTTTCTTGACTTCGCATGAATATTAAGACATAAATCCCTGTTCTGATTTCTATCAAACCTAACAGGCACTTACTAGATTATGGATTTCACCCTTTGGCAATAATATTATTTATAAAGGAAATTTTAAGATTATTAAACAGAAATCAGTTCTGTTGATACCCAAATGATTTTTCACATATGGCCAAATGTATAAAAGTGCTTGGCAAACAAAAATGTTTAACATCTATTATTTTTAATTAAGTAAGTGATCCAGTTTTATATATTGGTTGAGATTGCACAATATAGAAATTTTGAGGTCACTCTATGAAGGTGGAGAGTTTTATTGGAAACTAGAAGTGGTTTTTATCTTCATGTTTCCAGAAATACTTTAAAAATATTTTAAGTTCTAGGCAATTTGAGTAGAAGAAGGTTGCTTTGCAACTTTTAAAAAATAAAATTATCTACATTATCTGAAATCGGGAAAATTTTTATAATGAGGTTATAATCTCCAATGTTATTAGTACATTTATTTTCACACATTTTAGAAAGCCCCTCTTCCACCCAAAGTACTATCCTAGGTGTTCTAAGCACAAAAGGGGAATGAGATAAAGTGCTGCCTTCAACAGAAGTACAATATAGTGAAAGAGAGAAACTGATACAAAAATATTACAAATTAGTAGATCATAAGGGAGTAGGAAATGTTTGGTATGAGCTAAGTATAAAAATAAGGCAAAAAACGAATAGTGATTATAACAAGGTTGCAGGAAAAGAGAAAGAAGAAAGGAAGAAAGAGAAAGAAGAAAGAAAGAAGAAAGAAAGAAAGAAAGAAGAAAGAAAGAAAGAAAGAAAGAAAGAAGAAAGAAAGAAAGAGAAAGAGAGAAGAAAGAAAGAAAGAAAGAAAGAAAGAAAGAAAGAAAGAAAAGAAAGAAAGAAAGAAAGAAAGAAAGAAAGAAAGAAAGAAAGAAAGAAAAAGAAAGAAAAACAAGGTTGCATGAGATAAGGTTAATATACAAAAGCAGTTGAAAAGTTATGTACTCACAAAAACCTGCAAATGGATGCTAATAGCAGCTTTCTTCATAATTACTACTACTTGGAAGCAACCAAGATGTCCTTCTGTAAGGGAATGGACAAATAAACTGTGTTATATCTAGACAGTGGGACATTATTCAGGACTAAAAACAAATGAGCTATCAAGCCATGAAGACACAGAGTAAACTTAAATGCATATTACTAAGTGAAAGTAGCCTGAAAAGGCTACACAATGTATAATTACTATATACATTCTAGAAAAGACAAAACTATGGGTAAAGTAGAAAAACAGTGTTTGCCAATGTTGGGGGTGAGAGAGACGAATTGAGGGGCACAAAGGATTTTTAGAATGTGAAATTTCTATGATACCATATGTTGGATACATGTCATTATATGTTTGTTCAAACTCATACAAAGTACAACACCAAGAGTGAATTCTAATATAAACTATGAACTTTGGGTGCTAATGTGTCAATATAGGTTTATCAGTTGTAACAAATGTAACACTTTGGGAGGGATGTTGATAATGAGGGAGGCTATACATACAAGGGGGCAGAAATTACATGGGAAATTTCTGTACCTTCTGCTCAATTTTGCTATAAACCTAAAACTGCTCTTCAAAAAAAAATGTCTATTTAAAAACAAAACAAAAACTTGTTTAACTTCCAAATTGAAATTCTTATGACATGAGATAATTTAGGAAACAATTTGGGAGGAATGAAATTGTATGGGCTAGCTAAAGTTTTCAAGTAAAACTTTTAATTCTTTCTTTTCAATACAAAATGAATGTATGCTGATTGTTAGCAAATGTAAACATTTTATTCAAAAATATAAGGGACAAACTATAAAATCTGTTCTTACCTTTTTCTTCAATGACCCATTCTAGTCTTGGAATAAGTATGCATTGTTTAAGACTGGTGTGCCTGTTTCCACAGCATCTCATATTCACTTATAAATATTGCATTATTTTCCATTATAATGTGTAATAAAAACCAAAGGACCTTGTTTATTTTAAACTTTTATTTTTGAGACAGGAGGAGGAGGAGAGAGAGGCAGGAGAGAGAGAGAGAGAGAGAATCTTAAGGAGGCTCCATGCCCAGTGAAGTGCCTGATGTGGGGCTTGATCCCAGGACCCTGACATGACCTGAGCCAAAATCAGAGCTGGATGCTTAACTGACTGAGCCACACAGATGTCCCAGGACCTTGTTTATTTCGTTTGCCATTTGATATTCCCTGCACAGAGCACTTCTTAGCACGTAGCGATGCTTCAAGAAATGTTTATTGAATTATAAATGAATATATATATAGACATGGATGGATATGTGAGCATACACAGAAAAATACAGTCACCATCTATAAATTGTTTTATAATGTCCTTGCTATCATTCAAACAATACATTTGGAATCTTTTTTTAATATCAGTAGTGTTAAAATATCTTCACTATTTAAATAGCTCATGGTATCTAATTGTACCATAACGTGGTAAGCCAATATCCAAATTGGGGCTTGGGCTTGTCTATAATTATTCACTAATATAAACAATTGAATATTCTCTTATGTATATTTTTGCATGGTGTTGGAATTGCTGGGTCAAAACGTATGTGGGTTCTACATTTGGTGTGTATGGACAACTTCTTTGCCAAAAGTTTGAAGCAATTTATATTCCTGCAAATGCTGTGGAAGAATTAGTGGCTACATTAAACATAGATTTATAAGGCTGGGTCTTTGTCAGATAATTGAGATGATTTATAAAACTTGGCATTTGAATTCCTTTTTTTTAACCCAGTGTAAAGTTCATTTTCCTTAGTGATGATTTAGTAAACAGGAAAATGAATTCTGAATTTCTATTCATTGCAGGGCATAGCATCTGCTTGCTGTGTGTAAATATCACAGAATATTACATTTTTTTTTATCTGAAAAGCTAAGAACACATGCATTCAATTCCAGTGTCTTTTCTATTCATAGGTTTCCTTATTAATTCATCCACTTGATAAGATAACAATGGTTATTGAGACCTCTTATTTGCTGATCACTTATTTAGGCCAAGGTAATCAGGATAGACAGTCTCTTAGGGAATTCATGGTTTTGTGGAAAGACAATATAAATAGCACTGAAAATTGTGACAATTGCTGTAGTTTGATTACATAAGTGAAGGGTACAATGAGAACACAGACTGCCCACCTAATTACGTTTCAGGTGGCAAGGTGACAATCAGAACATAGGCTTGAAGAAAAAGTGACATGCAAGCTGATATCCAAAAGAGAAGTGGGACCTGGCCAGGTAGAGATTAGGGAGAATAGTGATTCAAGCAAAACAAGGATAGTATATAAAGTTCTTGGAGAATTTACCCAACATCTAAAAGACACTTAAGGTATCTATAGCATTGAACAAAATGGTGTCATTTCCTCCATTTCTTTTTCTAAAGCATGTTGCAAGTTTAAGCTTGTTTTTTTGTTTGTTTAAAGAACACTCTCTTGCTATGTTCTTAGTATATTCCAGGTTTACTGTAAAGTAAATTATTTTTAGTCATTTTTTCCAGTATAGGTTTTAAAAATTTTCTGAGTGATACTTGAATTTCAAAGGAAATTTCAAAGCTACATATATTTAAATCTTCTTTAGCAACTGTGGCTTAATAACATTTTGTCCAGCTGCATTGCTAGGTATGAAGTCATTAACATTTGTTTATAATGTATAAGTTATGACTATATAACTTTACTTTTTAGTGACATCCACATGATTATGAAATAGCTGATAAAATGTAAGAAACATAATAATTATTATCTAAGCATATATACTGTCAAACTTATAGGGCTTTCAAAAATGGCATTAACTCTCATAAATTATACTTGAAGTAAAATGTCATTTTCCATTTGAAAACTCTCCATTTAATAAATCATTATATTCCAGAGATGAATTCATAGTGTACGAATATCAAGTATTAATGTGATAGAATTTAAATTTCTCTCTTATTCCAAGTGGATTCTTTTTGTGAGACATCTGAATTAGCCAATAAAGAATACACAAAGGAATTTACATTTCTTTCCTTAGTGTCAAACAGAATTAGATTCTCTGAAATTTGCAGCCAGACTCTTCAATCTTCTAACACATAATCCTGGCGGCTTTCCGTAATTTTCATTTTAGTTAGACTTCCAAAAGTGATTTCTATTTGGCACACATACAAGTTTGGTCCTAAATTAGTGATCTTCCCATAGAACACATAGAATTTCTAGTTTGAAAATCTTTTATAATTAAACTTCCAAGCTTCAATGAGTAAACCAGTATCTGACCATGCCAATTATATCAGCTAAAAATAGGATTTGATGTAACATGATGGGTATTGATAGACTCATAATTCCCCAAAAGATGCATACAGGCAAAAAAATGAAATCATAAATAAGAACAAAATCTGTAAGCAGTCTTTACTGCTTTTTAAAAGCCTGAATGTGGGCATCCCTGGGTGGCTCAGCGGTTTAATGCCTGCCTTCAACCCAGGGCATGATCCTGGAGTCCTGGAATTGAGTCCCATGTTGGGCTCCCTGCATGGAGCCTGCTTTTCCCTCTACCTGTGTCTCTGCCTCTCTCTCTGTGTGTCTCTCATGAATAAATAAATAATATCTTTAAAGAAAAGTCTGAATGTGGTGGAATAACCAGAAAAAAATAAATTTGTACCAAGTATACCGTTATTTGTACTTATGTGGAATTTTCAGGTATAGTTTTCATATGCTGTCTGTATATATTCTATAATTTTTCTCCAGTTTTGCTTTTATATAATTTAGGTTGAAGCCTTGTGATTTATTTTCTGCAGTCGTTTCTATGCATAAATGTAGTTGTGCTATCTCAAGTCTAAGAAATACTTCATTTTATTTTCAAGGATTTTTTCCCCCTGGTAATCATTCAATTAATTAAAATCACAGTGTAACAACAAGCTTTGTGTTCAAATCATCTAAAGGAGATTGTCCTTTAAGAGTTAAACTTTCTGAAGTAGTTATTCTGTCAAAAATTATCCATGATCATGAAAAGAAAAACATATAAAATTAATGCAACATTTTGATATAATATGAAAATAATTTCAAATTCACAAATAACTGAAAGTGTTTTAAATGCCTCACAATTGGAACTAAGAAGGTCATATATAAGGTACAAATTTCAGCCTAATCCCTGTTCTTTATGCAGATAAACCTTTCTTTTTACGACGAACAGGGTTTCTCTCAATGAGGATTTATAGGTTTATGCTCCCTAAATTGAAGTAATCCTTATCTCTCCTGTCAATCACAATTGAAATAAAAGTAAACAGTTAGGTCATCGTCAGTATAAACCTACTTCCATGTGGATGACATGTGCATATTTACAATCTCCCTGATATAACATTAATGTTCTTTAAAGGCAAGAGAATTTGTACAGACACAAAAATCACAATAGAAAAAAGTAGTCCTATGAATCCTGAATAGAATATATTTACATTGTATATGAAGGGTAAGATAATTATAGTGAGGGCAACCCTGGAAACAGGATCAGATTTATAATTTAATCCACTCTATCTGGCCAAAGCCTATAGTTTCCAAATTTAGAATACCTGAAGAATGATTTACACAGATAGCTCCTTTTTAAAAATAGTTGCTACCTTAGTGGAGTATAGCAGACCTCCTTATTCACATATTTAATTTTTGTATTTCAGTTACTCATGGTCACCTGTGGGCCAGAAGCAGATGATTCTCCTTTGACAAGGTGTATTCAAGTCAATAGTAGCCTAACACTGTGTCACAAATCTGGTGTCATTCACTTCATTTCATCTCATCACATAGACATTTTATCATCTCACACCATCACAAGGGTAAGTACAGTACAAGATATTTTGAGAGAGGGAGAGACTACATTTCTATAACTTTTTATTACAGTAATTGTTAAAAGATTCTACTTTATTATGTTATCTTTAATCTCTTTACATGCCTGATCTATAAATTAAACTTTATCATCAATATATATGTATAGGAAAAACATAATATAGAGAGAGTTTGGTACTGTCTGTAGTCTCAGGCATCCACTGGGAGTCTTGGAATATATCCTCCATGGATAGGGTGGGACTACTATATATTAATTTGTAAGGAATCCAAAGTATATTTCTTTATGGCAGTTATCTTATTAATTTCCTGTGGCTCCTGTAACAAATCACTACAGACTTGGTAGCTTAAAACAACAAAAAATAATTTCCTCACAATTCTGGAAGGCGGGAGTCCAATATCAGAATCACTTTGGCCATAATCAAAATATCAATAGGGCTATGCTGTCTCCGGAAGCACTAGGGGACAATCTCTTCCTTGTCTCTAGCTCTGGTGGCTGCTGGCATACCTTGGTTTGTGGCCATGTCATTCCACAATGCCTCTGCCTCTGTGATCATATTGCCTTCTGTCTGTGACAAATCTCTCTCCACTTCTTCTTATAAAGATATGCTTATTATCAGGGCCTATCCAGAATAGCCTCCCAGTTTCAAGATCCTTAACTTAATATCTACAGAGACTCTTTTTCTTTTAAGGTAACATTTACAGGAGCGGATAGCTTAGGGTGGCAGTTATTCAACCAACTCCAGTCATGGATAATGAAAAGATTCTTATGATGGCTTTGAAATGTTCATTGAACTCGTTTTTCACAGATTTGTTTTGTTTTGTTTTCACAGATTTTAAAATGTGCTATTTGTTTATCCTTTGATTTCTTGAAGAGGCCTTGACATCTTTGCCATTATCATAGAATGGGGAGATTTAGAATGAGAAAGTGGCCCAAATATTTTGTTGATCCCCAGCTATTTCATAGAGGCAACCAGAAAAGAGAGCCCTATACCCTTCCAGGAGAGAATTACTTCAAGAAGTAATACCAGCTAGCATAATATAAGAGTCAGAGACTGAAGCCTGTGAAACAAAGATTATTTCTATCGACTTTAGGAAGAATCTGGGAGAAGGGCAGGACTCCAAGATGCCATCATGCAGACTCAAAACTGTTATTCTTATTTACAAGACAAATTCTTTAGTTTCTCTGCTAATATTTTTCCCTAAAATTTTCACTCTCCTTATTAAAGGAATATAATAAATATTTAATATTATAAAACAAACTTTTGATGGGAAACAAAAAAAATTAACAAAACAAAGGGAAAATTATTAGACTGATCCGGTAAATAGAAAGTAATTGAATCCTGCTCTAAAAATTTTATTGGTAACATTTAAAAATAAAAGGAGATTTTTTTTGCAATAAACTGAAGGCAATTGTTTAAATTATAGCAGGAATAAATGATAAAAGTAGTTTACTTGGTGAAAACATTTAGTTATATAATTTTGTTACCATCCTTACATCTTACTTCCAACCAGTTCAAAAGAAATAAACAGCAAGCCAAAACAACCCTCATCATTATATTGATTGTTTGCAAAAACCTCTCACTATAAATATACAAAAGCTTTATTTAGAAGTGATAAGAGGGGAAATAAAAGAAAGGATGCTATGATTGTTTTGCCTGGGAGCAGGTTTAAAAATTTATAACAGAAGCTTCACTGAAACATTTGTAAATTTCTAAAAGCAAACTGAATTTTCAATGTTAATCTTTTTTACAAATAAAGTCTACTTCCTGAGAATAAAAATACTAAAAAACAATTAATTTGTTTGTTTTAATATTTGATGCTAATGCTAAAAACATTGTTTGGTATTTGAGACATTGCATATCCTTGCAGCAAACCAAAAATTTCACATAGGAAAACTTTTTTTTTTTTTTTTTGTGGTAGTTAGAATCGCAATCCAGACTCAATGTATTCTACTTTTGTTTGCATTAAGAATCATTCCATATAGATTAAAATATAAACTTTGCCACCTGCTTTTAAATAGTTAGAGAAAGGGACGCCTGGGTGACTCAGCGGTTGGGCATCTGCCTTTGGCCCAGGACGTGATCCTGGGTCCAGGGATCCAGTCCCACAGCGGGCTCCCTGCAAGGAATGTGCTTCTCCCTCTGCCTATGTCTCTGTGTCTCTCATGAATAAATAAATGAAATCTATATAAATAAATAAACAAATAAATAAATAAAGACATTCTTCAATGTATGTCTATTTTCTTGGAATTGAACTTTCCAGGATGTTAAGGGGAGGGGGAGGGTTGTTGAATTTTCTATATACTTAAATAACTTCCATTAGAACATAGGTTAGCTAATTTCCATGGTGTAATGAAATGAGGGTTGGATTTAGATGTAGAAATATTAGGTTTATAACTTGGCTATATCTTGAGTAACTGGGGGCATTTTACTAAGTTCCTCATTCCTTATGGTTCATTGCTTCCTCATTTCTTCAGTAAAGGGAGTGAAGTAGCATACATTTGCAGCTAGTGGAAAATAAACTCAAAGTGATTTAAGCAATAACAAAATTTATAATCTCATACTAAAAAAAAAAAAAAAAATCCCAAGGTATGATGACTCCAGGATTGGTAAATTCAGTGGCTCAAAGACAGTCAATTACCCACATTCTTTAAATCTTCCTTCTTTGCTGCTCTGAAGTTTTTACTTTATTCTTAGAACCATTCTTGGTTCAAGTTGGCTTCAGATATTTCTGGTCATATTACCAGATAATAACTAAAGGTAAAAGAGACTTGTCACTTTCAATCTCAATCTATCTTTCTCACTGTCTATCCATCTATGCGTCTATCATCTATCTATTTATCTATCTATCTATCAATCAATCATCTATCTCTATCATATATCTACCTATCACCTAACTAGCAACATTTCCTCTTTCTTATCCTATTTCAAAAAGCATTCTGGCAGACTCTAATTTGCCTAACATTTGCCCAGAATTTGGTAATTTGGTAACATTACTTTTTCTAAGTTGATCTCTATTACAATGAATAAAATGACCACAGTTGTTTTAAATTAATCACCTATAATGGTTTGAATATTAAGAATAAACAAAATTCTTTCAAAAAACTGGCCATTGTATTGAATGCTAGCTATTATTAAATTTTCATGTACATAGAAAAACTGCAAAGAAATTTGAATGATTCATTAACAATTTTCATAGCAAATGTAAAATTAACCCATGGCTTGTTGAAGAACTGGCTCTATACTATTTTAGTCCATATTCCTCCCCAATATGAAACTCTTATCAGCAACATTATTACAGAGTAGGAAGGTGGAATGAAATCTATTTTATATCCCTTGTTCATAGTGTTTTTATGGCCTATCAAGTAGAAAACCAATGTAACTAGCTGTGTAATTTTATAGAACTTTTGATTTGGAACATTATATCATAAATTGCACATAAAATTCTATTGCATTATGCCAAGTCATATCCAGTTTTACACTTGTGGTTATCAGAATAAAATAATTGAGAAATATTTATCAGATTTTGAGAATAAAGTATTAATTTTTTAGTTTATGTTCTTCAGAATAGATGACTGCTATGCATATTTTCAAACATTTATATTGTTTAGCTTACATGAAAAATTAGCTTATTGCTAAAATCTAATTAGGCAAAGAATCCCAATATGGGCAAGAAAGTGTCAATCCTACCTACCTCAGAACTAGAGACTAAAGATGTTCCTTATTAATTGCTCAGTGAATAATTTTTGAATTAATGTCCCTGGACATCCTAAAATTTGGTAATGTGTCCTTATAGCCTATGTCAATATTGTTTTTCTTTTTTTTTAAGATTTAATTTATTCATTCATGAGAGACATACAGAGAGAGAGAGAGAGAGGCAGAGACACAGGTAGAGGGAGAAGCAGGCTCCATGCAGGGAGCCCAATGCAGGACTCGATCCCAGGACTCTAGGATCATGCCCTGGGCCAACGGAAGGTGCCAAACCGCTGAGCCACCCAGGGATCCCTCAATATTGTTTTCTTTTAAACAGTGTATTTTAGGACATTTATATTAGAGTAGGTTTTTGTTTTTTGTTTGTTTGTTTCTTTTTCTGCTGTACTTTGCTGAAAAGTATCCTGATATAAATGAAAATGATCTGGTGATTAGAACCAAGTTCTAAAAAATTATAGCAGATATTATTTTATATGTCTCACTTTTATACTTTGGTAAAACTGATTCTTAAAATGAATAGAAATGAAAAGAGGGGAAATCTTTAATACTAGTTTAGGAAAATGAAAAACTTACTCTCTAGCATTGCTGTTTTCTCAACAGATTAAAGCATTATCATGCTTATTCTCCATTTATATGAATAAACTCATAAAATGTATAAAAATACTCTTCTTATAAAATAGAAATAAATTAGTTTTAGTGTATAATAACAGCTCTAATATTGGTTCATGTTTTACTTGACCAGTAGAGCAGTGGAAAAGCCTAATAGGGAGAAATATATGTTTTGGACTACTTTCCACATAAAAGATGTGCAGTTTATAAAATCTCTTGCTTTACAGAAAACTTCTCTTCCTATATAATCTGAAATAAAGTAATCTGTGAGCCTAGTTTTCTCAGGTTGATCCCAGAGTGGAACCTTAAAAATTATTTATGTTTCGAGAATCATATTTATTGGTATATTTTCACATTTATTTACTTCAAAGGAACAAAAGGTAGACTGACAACATGCCTTTCAATATTAACAAAAGAAACCAGAAAACAGTGGAATGCTATGTTTGCTGTGCAGAAAGAAAATTACTACAGATAAAGAATCTCATCCTTTTTGAAAGAACTTTTCAAAAATTAGGGTTAAGGAAAAATTATATTCAGAATAAAATTATTTGCCACAAGCAAAATTTCCCTAAATAAATTCTAAAGAACACGCTTATGACATAAGGAGATATCCATTAAGGTTGTAAGATGCAAGAAGGAATGAATAACAAAGAAAATTCTACATAGGTGATACATATAAATAAAAATTGATTGTATGAAAGATTAATTGTAATAATGATTCATATAGTTGGGTTAAAATAAATGAGGCAGCATTAAAATTACAATAACATATAAGCTTGATGATTCATAAATGTGTACATAATGTTAAAATGTTTTCAATCATTTGCATTATCTAGGAGGAAGAATAATACTATTTTATAACTTTAAACTCATAAATTAAACATGTGAATTATAAGTTCTTGGATGATTATAAAAATAATTTTTAAGAAAGCATGGAGAATGACTTTTCTGGTATTGTTTCACCTCAAATTTCTTTCTTTCCCATAGCTAGTTCTGCTGAGTATTGCAGAGGAGATAACATCTATAGACTCCATTTCCACTTCTCAGATTCCCTTATCCACCAGCTTGATGCTGGATTCAGCCAATGAAAGTTACTAACAGGAGTTTAAGAACAGTAGGAAGAGGAGAACCTGGGAGTTTCTCTTCCTTTCTCTCTGACCTAAGCGATATATTTGGAAACCATTGAGTCTCCTTCATGGGTTCTAAACCTTGTCAGAATGGCCCAGCACAGTCCCAGCTTCTCCTGGATAACCCTAGTCCTGGCTCCAGTAGTACTACTTCCTACATTTGCATCTCTAGCCTAAGTGTGAAAAATTCTGGTTTGCCATTCTTTCTGCTCTTAGCCTCAGATATTTGATCATTTGGGTATTCTGAATTGATTTTTCCTTTAAAAAAGTACAAGGAGAATTATTTTCTATATTCAAGTTGAATTCAAACTTATAAGAAGATACATAGAATAATATAAAATAATTGACATTTCAGTTCAATAATTGAGGCTAGTACTATCCAATAATATTTGTAATATTTGTAAGTTCTAGATAAAATATTTAACAGAAATACACAATAGCATGACAGAATGCCAAAAAATAGACAAACTGAAGGGCATTTTACCGTTAAAAGAAAGTGCACTAGATAAGTTTCAGTTCTGTATGGCTTTTTCTGAGGGCAGTCCTGAAACTGAACATGGGTCAGCCAATCCTCAAAGAGGGAGCCACAGCCCTTTGGCTCAAAGTGTTAGAGTCTGAGGCTCCCAAATCAGCTGGAAATTAAGGGAGGAAATCTGGGAAGAACTTCCATCAGGGAAACCTCCAAATCTTTGTCTAAACTCTCAAATCCCTGACTGAACCCTGAATTGTACATGTATCAGGGAGACACCAGTGAACACAGAAGAAATGGACTTGATGGAAAACTGAAATGATTGAGTGAGAATTTTAGCTGTTGAACGTGAAGTGAAATATAGCTTGATGTTTAGGTCCAAATAAGTTGTAGGGATTTAATACACACCGACCATCACACAAACGCACTCTAATAAAGCATGAAACCAAATCACCACAGTGTCTAGTAGATCAACCAGCAATTTTACTATTTTCTCAGATGAGTCAACTCTAATAAATGAACAATATCAGACCCCATAGTACACTCTATAATGTACAGTCCATAATCAGTATATGATAAAAAATTACTTAGTCTACAGGCAACAGTTTTACATTTTATTTAATGGGACATTTTCTGTAACCCCTGGTGGGAGGGTTTCTCCTTGGGAGAATAGGACATCAAACTCTGCAGAGCCCAGATTTGTGAGGCCACTTTCGAGTTCTACCTCTTAGTTCCAACACACTGTATTTTTCCTACCAAAATACAGTACCATAGAAAGTTCTTTGGTTCATTGTGTAAATTGCTTCCTGGGGGATGATATCCCATCTGAGCTAGTACTTCCACTTTATCTCCAACAGGCTATTCCAATGCTCTAAGGCCACCAGGTTCTAGATAAAGTGACCAAAGTATCCTATGCTTATTTGCTCACTTCATATTTCCTTTACCATATGAGGGGTCCCCTGGTTGGATGTGATGTATGTAATATGTGAGATCCATCCCAATAAACAAACACTTTTTAAACTTGCAGAGAGTGGCACTGGCTAAGTCTGTGAGAACATATTACTAGTCTTTCCTTATGTGCAATCTTATGTCTTTACTCCAAATCTCTTCCCTTTGATTTTCTGATCTTTTGTTCCTAGGCTAAGCCATTCACTACTGCATATGATTCCGTATAAAATCTACACTCAAGCCACTTCCTTTTCTAAGTTTCTCTACACCAAGTAAGTAGCCATTGGGAGCCAAGTAGGTAGCCAAAAGCCATTGACTCTTGTCAATTTGTGTAGTTGATTGTTTAGAATCATACAATTAATGTATTGATAGATTTATCTGTTTTCACTTTTATCCTAAGTATTAAGAATTTGCAGACACTTTAGTAATTAACAGAAAGAAAAATGCCAAAAGATAAACTTGGTAATATCTTTTGTCCTGTGGCTAAAGATTATGAGTTTCCTTCACAAGGGAAGAATGAATTTGATCATTATTGGTACATATAAATCATGTTAATTATACTCCTTTTTAGTTTGAGAAGAGGTAGTGGGAAAACACCTTTTCCATGTCGAGATTTAAATAAGCACTCTTACCTCTCAATGAATTAAGATAGAAAGTAATATAGATTTTATTTCGTCCATGAATGGCCTTTCATGTATATAAGAAGCAAATGATGATTGCCTAAAAATAAATTAGCAAAATTAACAAAATCTGTGGAAACATAGCAGTCAAGGGGACAAGTTAAGCAGAAGGACACAAGAGCTCCAAGCAGCTATCAGCAGCATAACGACAGGTGAGACCTACAGGTGATGTTACAGGGGCCAGTGCAGACACTTAATGAAGCTGCCAAGGAACCAGCTGTTGCTGTGGGGAACTGTGGTTCATAGCTTGGCATCTGGGTCAGTGTTAGCCATATGAACAGTTAAATAGCTGAGAGTTTTAATGTGGTAGGGCAAATGGGACCTTTCCATCACTGCAGTCACCTTTAAAAGGCTGCTTACCATCCCTGCTGAATAATGTCAGTGTTTCAAGTATTTTTTTATAGATGACAACTCAGAATGAATTAAAGCATTTTTACTAAAAATTTTTTAAAACCCTCAATATTTGTCCTGTAAAACTATATAAAAATGGACATAAGTTAAAATCCTTTCATAATATTAAAGGAATTTTTTAAACATTGTAAAATTTAGCTATCACGCTATCAAATATAACCTAATTGTAATGTTTGTAGTACTCAGTAAAGGGGGCAGTCATACTTCCTGCTTTTTTAATGCAGGAAATACAAAATAAAGTAGAAATCAGAAATCCTGGGGTCTTGTTCTGATTCAGTGTCTTATGTGAATCATTCAATCCCCTTGAGTCTTTCTTATTTCTCAAAAGTTGAATTCTTCCTAGGCTGATCAGGTGTTTAGGAAAGTGCTTGAACAGTATTTACCTAATAAAAAAGACATTATTTTTATGTAATCATCACACTTAGCTTAGAATGTAGGCAGATCAATGTGTTCACCATTTTATAGGCCTCAGTTTTAGAAAGCTTATTTGTCTTGCTCAGTATTACACAGATTTTTTTATTTGTTTTGCTTAAAATATACAGTTTTGTATTTGTTTGTCTTGCTTAATGTTACACAGAGATTTTTTTGCTTAATATTGCACAATTTTTATGACATGGATGACAGAATGGAATGTGGGATTCAGTACTCTGTTGAGTCTTTTCCCACTGGTCCATGGGTGTCTCTATAAACTTAGAAATTACTAAATAATAGAAGATATTATCTTTTTTGTTAATAATACATAATGTTAATATTCTGTATCCATTCTACAAAATAAGTTTGTTTTTAAACAAATTCAATGAAGATTTTTAAAACATTTTTAAAAATATTTTATTTATTTATCCATGAAAGACACAGAGAGATGCAGAGAGAGATGCAGAGACACAAGCAGAGGGAGAAGCAGGTTCCACACAGGGAGCCCGACATGGGATTCCATCCTCAGTCTCCAGGATCATGGCCTGGGCAGAAGGTGGCACTGAACCACTGAGCCACCTGGGATATCCAAATTCAACTAAGATTAATGATGTTAGGGTCAATCAAATCACTCTACAGGGGATGGAATAGACAAGATTCTCAACTAGAGAATTGACCAGATAGAAGGACTTCTGATTCTGAAAGGAAGGTGTGTTATCAAGTTTAGAGAGGTTACCTAAAGCAAGGGAAATGAGCATGCAAGGTATAGGTGGACAGTCAAGGCGACACACTTATGTATCAAGCATTTGGAATCAGGATCCCAAACTGAATGATTCATATAACATTTATGAACATTCCAGGCAGGACAGCTGGACAAAAGGAGTGTTAAGCTGTACACATATTTAAATAAAGATCTCCATTCAAAACTAGAACAATTTCAGGAAGATCTCTGTCAATATATTTGAATAAAAAGTGTTTGTTTTTTTCTCTTTTTATGAAAACCAACAACAAAAAAATGACTATTCTTTTGTGAAACACTTTTGTGAAATCTGCAGGAGGAGCTCTATCATGTTTTTTACTTCTGAGGATCCACCTGCATATTTCTGTAGTTAGATGTAGAAATAGCGCCATAATGCATGAGTCACTCATTTGAGTGCTAAACAAGTCATATTCAATATGTGTTTCCTGGAAACAAAAATCCAAACTGTTTTCATTTGAAATGTGTTAAAAAATTCTGAAATACCACAATGCAGAACTTGTATATTTTATGTAGTAAAAATAGATCAAGGAATTTTGTCAGAGCTTATATTCCAAATCAGAAAATGAATTTGATGTATCCATTTCTTATAAGTTGAAGAAAAATATTAAATAAGAAGCACACATGTTAGAAAGGAAAAGTAAATTGGATTAGGCTATCTTTCACATTCAGCAGTTCCATAGTTCCATTTCTGGAAATCAGCTATACAGATATAGCAACTCTGAAAAACAGTATGGAGGTTCCCCCAAAAATGAAAAATAGAACTACCCTATGATCCAGCAATCACACCAATAGGTATTCACCCAAAGGATATAAAAATATTCATTCCAAAAAAAAAATCATTCCAGGGGGTACATGCACCCCAATGTTTATAACAGCATTATGAACAATAGTCAAATTATGGAGAGAGCCCAAATGTCCATCAACTGATGAATGGGCAAAAGTAAGTAAATGATAATGGAATATTACTCAGCCATCAAAAGGAATAAAATCTTGTAATTTGCAAGGATGTATGTGGGGCTAGAGTATATGTGTGCTAAGGAATAAGTCAGAGAAAGACAAATACCACATGATTTCACTTTTATGTGGAATTTAATAAACAAAACATGAACATAGAGGAAGGGGCAAAAAGAGGAAAGCAAATCATAAGAGACTCTTAGCTACTGAGAACAAACAAGATTGATGGAGGGGAGGTAGGTGGGGGATGAACTAAATGGGTGATGGGTATTAAAGAGGGCATTTGTTAGGTTGAGTGCTGAGTGTTATGCGTAAGTAATGAACCACTGAATTCTACTGAAACAAATATGGCACTATATCTTAACTAACTATAATTTAATAAAAATTTGAACAAAACAACAGTTTATTACTATAATAATACAAGTAATATGAAATGGCAGAAAGCAATGCAGTATTTAAAATGCAATACATATATATTTATAGTAATATATACACAAAATAAATATATGTAACATTATATATAATTAAATATATTAACATATATGTAATATATATTTATATAAGTATATATAACATGTAAGTATATAAATAAAATATAAATTTATAAATAATTTAAAAAATTAAAATATAAATACATATATATTTCTGCCATGGCCCATATATCTCACTGTTACACTTCATAAAGTTTGCTCATAAACACTGCTATTATAGAGAAGTAGCCGATGTGATAAAGGGACCAAACTAGACTATGTTTTCTTACTCAGTCACATATTAACCCCAAAGAGTATAGATTCACAACTGTTTAGGACCCAATAATGAGCTCAGTAGATTTTAAGTGTTTTCTTCTTGCTCACTGATCTCAATCATGATCATTCTGGACATTATAATAAATGTTCTAAGAACTGTAGAAAAGGCATTATAAATCTCAATCCAATTCTCTCTCAGGTATCTACTTAACTCCAAATTTTTTACTTTAAAATTACCCTTCACGGCAAAAAGTATATAGATAGACCAGCCATAGTTTGGCCAAAATCTTGCTTTGTCGTGGAAATATAAAGTGAAACATTATTGGCAAATATATTGATTGGCATTCTGTAATATTTTATATTATTGATCCCAAAACTTATTAGGAACATCCATTTTTCTTCTTGTTGAGCATGAAGAATAATAATCCATCATATATGCGAGAGATGTGGGGAAAAAAAGTGTCCCACTTTTTTTTTTATAGCCAGTTCCAAATAAGCACGCTGAATCTCAAGTTTTACAGAAACTACGGTTTATATTATTAAAACTCTGATCAAGCAAGTCAGTATTATTCAATTTTTCTTCCAAGTGAAATTGGTAGTGATGCTTCATAACAATGATGGATAAAAAAGGTATTTGGAAAAGAGAAAACTGAACTATAATGGATATTCCACAAATATAAAGAAAGTTAATATTTTAACCTCTGCTTAACTATACTTTATGGTTTAATTAATTAAACATTTTTATATTCACTCTGCATTTTATATGTTATTGAGCCATTTAAAGTGTTCATGGACTCTGGAATGGAAGAGATATCATTTAGAACCAATTACCCGATATATGGTTAAGCATATTACTTCCAAATGACATAATGTCACTTAAAAGGGGAAAAAAAAACATCCATTTTTATTAGATCAACATTTAATATTAGTTTTGTATCACTGATAGGACAAAATGAATGTCACCAAACTTTAAATATCAGGATGCATAACATCAATGAAACATGAAGAAAAATAGATTCATTTTGTAAAAAGTTATCGCCTATTATTGAGCCACACAAGTATTGGAGAAAAAAAACCTATTCATTGATATAGTCATGTTATTAGAATTTAGTGTCTTTTTAGAAATTTCTTATCAAGCAGCATGTTTACAATTACACCAGATGAAAAAAAAATTCATTCATTAAAAGTAACAATGATAAATATCCTTATTTGCTCATTGGAAGTGCATAATCAGATTGATTAGTGCTATGAATTAATTAGTCTATAAAATTAGAAGTTTGTGGTAATGTCAAGTAGATTAAGTAAATAAATGAACGAATGGATAGAACTAATCAATTTCAATGTGAGATGCTGTCTGAGATGTAGAACAATTTTAGTTCTACAGAGAGTACCTCAATGTGGTGCTGAAAAATATATTCTGTCTTAGATTATATTGCGTGTAAAAGATGATAGCATATATTTGACTTTTGCAATCATAAATTTTTCAGGTAAATTAACTAAAGTTGTTTATTTCCCTCACAAAGTTATGGCTTTAATATAGAGAGAACACCGAAAAGTAAAAGCAAAAAGAAAGAAAACATGAGATATAATTCCCACATTTTAAAATGCACAATTAAGCTAAAAGGAGATGAAGACAAATTCTCACAAACTAGAAACAATGGAAAATCATATCCAGAGAGTAGAATACCTCTGGATATGATCAGAAGACATCTGTAAATTCCTCCCTAGTAGCTTGGAATCTGTCATTTTTTAAAAAAATATACTTTGCAAGAGGCCATTTCATGAAGCTGGAATTTATGAAAGGTACTTCGTTTATTGGAAAAATTCTAGAATAAAACACAATTAGACATTATTTTTAAAAATAACTTATTTTGGTCAGATTCTTGTCTACTATAACCGTGAGACAGAGGGTGTTGTTGTGGGGAGAGATATGAAAAACTCTTACTGAGAATTCTTACCACAATCCTGCCTTCCATTGAGGAAAGGCTGAATTACCATACATGTAGTTCAAAGAGACTCAATTTAAAAATTTCAAGTGTTTCAAGATTTTTACCACTCCTCTAGTACCTGGCAAAAGGACAGGGAAAAGTTCTTGGATAAATTATTTTAAAATATGACCTCAAATAATTTCCATAATATAGTTACAAGGGATATAAACTCACTTTTAGATAATAGAGACACAGATCAATATGAATAAGAATTTTTTAAAAAGCAACAGCAGAGTGCTAAATTTATATGCATTACATAAAGCATATTAAATGCATGTGTTTAATAAATTTATACAAATAAAGAACTGAAAATTTGGATAAGAGGTAAGGTGCTAAAAAAAACAACTGGATATAATTAATAAATTATAAAAATACTAAAGGAAAAATAAATGCAAAAATTTAATAAATGTGTCAGCCAATTAGATACAGAATGGAACAGAGAGATGAATAAATAAAACATTGTATAAAAGGTTAAGTGATAAAGAAGAGTGCATTTAAAAAAATTAAAATTCCTCAAATTAAGTACTAAAAGGAGATTATTGAGAGAAGAAAGAAAGACCAGATAAAAGGAGATAATGATTAATAACATTACAGAACTGAGGCATCTGATTGGCTTAGTTCGTTAAGTTTCCAACTCTTGATTTTGGCTCAAGTCATGATCTCAGAGTGGTGAGATCAAGCTCTACGTTGCACTCCCCACTCAGCAGGAAATCTGCTTGAGATTCTCTCTCAAAAGAGAGAGAGAGAGAGAAAGAGAGAGTGAGAGAGAGAGAGAGAGAGTTTGACATTATTAATCACATGATGGAAGATGACACCACTATTTATGCAATAGTCTTGCCAAAAATATTTAATATGTATCTGATCCAATTTCCAATATTTTTGGATCTAAGTAACAACAGATAATTATAAATCCTCCTAGCAAATGACTGGAGATAGTACATGCCAGGCAGAGAGCTAAAAATATGTTCAAGGTACAAAAAGTGAAACGCCGGAACTTGTTGGAGATCTGTTTGGTGAGTGGTATTACATTTATAGAGTAAACATTCAGGAGTACATGCAGGTAGTGAAATAATAAAGAGATATATTTAGATATTTCTAGACTATGGGGGGGGTTGGAATAACTGGTTATTTCAACTTGTTACCAATAATGCAAAACTAGATTCACCTCTGAGTTTGCTAGTCTTTTCTTGTATAAATTCCTGGAATTGAAAGCTATTCCTGGGGACCCCTGGGTGGCGCAGTGGTTTGGCGCCTGCCTTTGGCCCAGGGCGCGATCCTGGAGACCTGGGATCGAATCCCACATCGGGCTCCCGGTGCATGGAGCCTGCTTCTCCCTCTGCCTATGTCTCTGCCTCTCTCTCTCTCTCTCTGTGACTATCATAAATAAATAAAAATTAAAAAAAAATTAAAAAAAAAAGAAAAGAAAGCTATTCCTGACCCGAGACTTAGAGTGAGCAACTCTCCACATTAAGTAAGCAAGATGTCTCACTTCTGCTAATAAGACTAGAACCCCTGGAGGCTCTTTCAGGACCTCAGGGGCATAAGAACAGGGATTCTAACTCATCAGTTTCTCTTTTTCCTTAATTCTAGGGCTTCTCCTGATTTATTTATTTAGTTTTTAAAAAATATTTTATTTATTTATTCATGAGAGACACAGAGAAACAGAGACATAGGCAGAGGGAGAAGCAGGTTCCCTTCAGGGAGCCTGATGCAGAATTCGATTCCAGGACCCCGGGATCATGACCTGAGCCAAAGGCAGACGCTCAACCATTGAGCCACCGAGGTGTCCCTAGGGCTTCTCCTAATTTAAAAGTTTGCAGCTTTGCTGCAGTAGCCAGTGCTTCTGCATGACCCTAAAAATATCATGTAGTGTTGATAGATACCTCCTACCTGCTCACGCAATTGCTTTCTGGTATTTCTGTTTGAACTCCCTTACTCTTTATCTTAGTCCACAGACCACTGAAAATTGTATCTTCTTCATTGTCAGATCTGTTAATTCCTTTTTTTCCTTATTGAACTCTTAAAATAGGCCAAAGTTTTAGTCAATTGGTATTAAACATAACCAAATATATCCAACAGATTTCAAATATTTATGTAGTCTTTTCCTCTTCCTGTGACCTTTGTTCCATTGTTTTTGTCTGGTTTTATTAGTATATTAATTTTAGTGACTTGGTTTTTAGTAGAGTAAAGGGATCTACAAACTTTTTTATATTCCATTCCCAACATCTAATTTGCTGCAGTCTCTAGAAGGTAGAAAAGCATTCCCACCTTTTTTAGTATCAAAAACTAGAGCACCATTGATTACTTTTATCAGTTATTCAATTAAATTAAACCACTTCATTTCCTATTTCCCTTACAAAAGAAAATAGCTTTTCAGCAGAACAATATCAGATGTGGAAATATGGAACACTGTCATCAACATGTCAACTTAACATAATTTGATAACATTGAAATTTGATCAAAGTTCAAAGTTGTACTGTGTTTTTCACATCACTGTTACCCATATTTCACTTTTGACTTGTGGGAAGAGCAAGTGACTGGTAGAAGAACAGAGTGTGCATTATAACAGCTGTTATCAGATATAAGTGCTCAAACATTGTCAGCTTAGAAATTAAAATTCCTGGCAGATTGCAAAGCTTTCATTTTGAAACATTAGAATTACCTTTCCATTTCAAATAAGGAAAATGACTTTGACCCCATTCTAACAGTTATTACCAAGAAGATTTCAGAAAGCAGATTAGTCAAAATATGCTTTGTCTTCATTAGTATTCCCTGCACCATGTAATAACTAATGATTTCTATTAATAATTATCATTACTAAACAGGTCTTATTTGGAAGCTTCATGACAATTTTTATGCCTTCTTTTGCTTTAATTACTGTGAAGAAAAGAAAATTTTATTATATAATGATATCTTCTTTCAGTCAGTTAGCAAAATAAATTGGTTACCCACTGTGTGGATAATACTGTGGCAAACACACTTGGGAGGATTCAGAGGGGGGAAATGGCATATTCCTTCTCTCTCCTGAAGTTCATAAGATAGTTGGAAAGGTAGAGGATAGTCAAGAAAAAAAGATTTCTAGGTCCCTGAGGAGATCTCAAAGAATTACTCTCTACCATATATAGTCTCCTGTTGAAATAGATTCCTGGTGAATTATAAAAATCAGTAGTTTTATTTAAATGATGCAATTATTGGATTAAAAAACTTTAATAAATCATAATCTTAATTCAATTTTCCTTGAAATACATATAGCCCTGGGTATGTGTCCAAAGATTCCAATGTTTGTGATCAAATTTTAGAGAAATGGATTTTAATAAAGGAACCGAGCTGAAATTGCCAAATGAGAAAATTGGAAGAAAATTGATTTTGGAATGAGATATGATAGGATTTGAGGATGAGCTGCAGCACTCACTAGCCCTATGCTCTTAGTATTTGTCTATTCCAACTTTGTGTTTCATAATCTGAAAGGTGAATCTGATTGCATAGAACTTCCAAGATTTTAATGAGGTTTACAGGTGATATTTATATTAAAATCATGGCACAATGCAGAAGTTAACTAAATCGTGGCTATTTATTTATTTATTTATTTGCTGAAATACAGGGAAATGCTGATATGTTAACTGATAGTGGAAGATAACTGGATACTTGAAATCATCGAGGTCATTGTTTTTAAATGGTTGTAATTACATCCTTTGCTTCTTGCTTTGGTCCTTATCTTTTCATCAGCGGATCATTTTTATTTCTAGATCCAGGTTCAGCCCTATTGCCAAAAGTAAAGTGTCTTCTGTCCTCAAGCAGAGTTGTAGGAGATACCAGCAAATCACACTTTCCGCTTTCTTCCAAATGTGTACTCCAGTTCTCAGAACCTGCCTCTTACCTTTCTCCTTTGGGCAATGTAACCTAGTTGTTAAGAGCAGGATCTTTGAAGGTGATGCAGTTCCCACACAAAGGCCTCGTGCCCACACAAAGGCCTCGTGAAGTAGAAGAAACAATGCAGAGAAGTTGAGAATAGACCTGGAGAGACAGTGAGAGAATAATTAACATAATTCTGCATTCTACCCTCATTTCTTAATAAAGATATAAGACTTATAAATCTGAAACATAATATAGACATGAGGTACCCATATTTCAATATAGATTTTCAAAATATTTCTCATTAGCAGGATAGTCTGACAGAAGTGATATCAGAGAGACTTCATAAGAGGTTTCCTAAACTTGTTATTATTTTTTCTCTAAGCTGAATATGTTTTTGTGCAGAGAGAAGAAAATGACACAATATCTTCTATTTACATTGAGTTTAATACATAAACTAAGCCAGTCAATCACTTTAGGATGCCTGAAGTATAATAATAGAATAGAATTTTGCTTGTCTCTCTACCTTTGATACATTTACCGAGCTTGAACAAGAAAGTAGGTGAGAGCTTCAGACATTTTTGGGCCACATTAACCTTAAAAGAGTGTACTTATTGACAAATTGATATTACAAAAACCCCACAAAACCCAAAAACACAAAGCACAACATTGTGAAAGTAAATATTTGAAATATTACACAGCTAAGTTTGACAAAGTGTGGTTACTTTCTATGTATTGGATTATTTCTTTCCTTGGAAATTTCTAAATTTCTTTAATGTACTGCCCATTAGCATACTTTTGTCTTCACACTATTCATATGAAGTCAGATAAAATTAACTTTTGGTTATGCCGGAGAAAACTGACACATACTAAGATTAAGTGACTTGTCCAAGGTCACGGCTATTGAATACAGAGATGTGACTAGAATTAATTTTTCTACAATCACCCTGGGAACTTCTTCTATATCACACTGCCTAGCATCCTGTTTCCAGACGTTAATATGGCTTTTATTCTTGCCTAGCATCAAGTGGAAAGTTTCTGCATACATTTTATAACAACTTCTAGTTTATAGAATAGATCCCATGTCAAAAACAAAGACAAAAAACCAGACTGTATAAGAGATCATTTTAATCTTGCTCTTGATATGTAGTCTTTTAAGGGAACTATTTTAATATGTTATCTTAATATGTAGTCTTTTAATGGAGCTATTATATGTAGAAGCTAAAATATGTACTACATATTTTAGATTAGCTTAATCTACACTTTTGGGTAAATATTCTTAAATTTCACATTTAAATAATCTTTAATTTCACAAAGTGATAAAAAAGTTGATAATGTAAATTAAACTTTGGTGTTATAAACCAATGAAATGTTATGATTGCACCATCTGCCAAGCAAATATCCTTTTTCTTTGATTTTATGACAGAATGATGGTCATAAACATTTTATTAACAAGCATATGTTGCATTCAGAAATAGAAGCCTTGTCAAGAAAATTGTATGAATTTATAAAGAAAAGGTAATAAGTCACATGGTTCTACCTAGATTATAATATCTAGGTCTAGTCATTTCTCAACAACATATTTATCATTCATATTATGCACAGTTTTTAAGTCCAGTGTGACATATTTATTAGTGAAAGTAAAACAACCCACCATACTTTATTTCACACTGCACATAGAAAAGATCAAATATTGCACTGTCTTAGCATCTTAATCCGAGTAAATTTTGTTTACAGGCATACAATATTTCTCACACAATTTGCACTTATTAACTATGACTCACTTGTAAAGATAATACAAGAAAATAGAGTATAAGGTTTAAAATATCAAATGCCACTCACAGAAAGAAGATATTTTGGAAAAGTTGTATTAGTCATCTGCTGCTATTTGCCTTATCCCCAAGTTTTTGGAGAGTTTTGTCATCTCCATCCATATTAGCATCAAAAGAATAATTCTGTAAAATAGATCTTCCTTTTATATAGTTCACTGGTAAAATGACAGTAATCTGATCTATGTTCTGTAGATTTTAGATTTTAGAACATGAAACTGATCAATCTTTGGGCATTTGGTTATAACACACTATGGTGTCCATGTTAAGTTTGATTATTAATATAATAATGACTATGGTAACTTAAGTGAGTAGAAGCTTATTGATTTATCAAAGAAGTCTGGAGGCAAATATTCCTCTGTTGGTTTGATGGCTTCATAATTACCAGAGAACTGGGTTCCTTCTGTGTTTCTAGCCTGTTATCCTTAACTCTAATTTCCATTTTCTTGTTGATGTCATCACCAAAGATGGCTGCATTTGTATTTCAGCCAATGGGATGGAGAAATGAAGGAATATCTCAAATACTTACTTAAGGTTTCTTTCCTAACAAATTTTGCATATATTTCTTATCTACTACCATAGGAAAGGAGGCTAGGGAATGTGGCCTTTATTCTTTGAGTCAGGGTAATCATCTATAACTCATGCTTCTATTATCAATAAAGTTGCAAAAATAGCATTATATCAGTAGGTAGGAATCTCTGTCATAGAAATAAGACTTATTTTTTAAAATTTTTTATTTAAATTCAATTTGCCTATATATATATAATATATATATATATATATATATATATATATATATATATATCACGCAATTCTCATCCCATCAAGTGCCCTCCTTCGTTCCCATCACCCAGTTACCCCATTCCCCCTTTCTGCAACCCTTTGTTTGTTTCCCAGAGTTAGCAGTCTCTCATGGTTTGTCCTCCTCTGTAATTTTTCCCCACTGTTTCCCTCTAAAAGTCAGGTTTTGAAGCTGGTGGTAGTTGTGTTCTATCATTAAAACAAGGAACAGAAAAGATTGTTTTGAAAGAAAAGGAGAGGCCAAAATTCAAGGAACAACAGACAAAAGTGAGAAAAGATGACCAGCCTGCCCTGCTATAGATCCTGTCTGTGTTTCTTTTCCTGACACCCAGCTTCGTCCCTGCTCAGTGTCACAACCTAGTGAAAGAGTGTTATATCTGGAATTTAAGCCTGCAATTGAGTCCCCATTCTGTAAGTTATCAGCAATTATTTTTGTCTTCTTCAGATTCTTATATGTTAAAGGCAGATAAAATGCCTATGTTATAGAATTTTTTAAAAAATAAAAAAATACTGATAAGAAAATTTGTGAATTATAATGTACTGTAAAAAGGAAATTTGTAACTATTTTTATTATAATGTTAACTTACCCCCAGAATATGACATACTTTGAGAATTAATATAGCAATACTGGTGGCAAATTAAGAAAGAAAAGTGATAAGCACTATGATTGGATTAAAATTGAGGCAGGAGATGGCAAAAATTTAAGAAGAAGATAAAGAATAAAGTTCTTGACTTGGCAGTATTACAAGATTCTGGTTAAGAAAGGATTGTGCAATGTATTCTGATTTTATGTAAGAATATTTGCTTCATCTTAAATTGGCAGTCTCTGATAACTGTCATCTCCAGATCCCCAGGACATTTTAGTTGGCCAGCCTCCCTAAACAAGATTTTGGACCTAAAGCTCTAAAGGGCAAGGCAATCTTCTTTGACAACTCACATTTATTTTAATAAGTTGAAAGGATTTGTTTATTCAGTAACACAGAATAATGATGCTACCACGTTTATTTATCCACCTCTCACTTATTCATCTGTTGTTTGCTTCTTGAACAGATGTTTGAGAAATATTAACTATGTGTTAGATACTGTTAGGAAGCTAACGGTATATAAGTTATCATGCCCACTTTCAAGAAATTGGCAATCTAAGTTTTAAGACAGCATAGCTATGTGGTACATATTGATATCATAGAGTACAACAAATGACTTATGAATTTGCCTTATTAGAAGGATTGAAAAAATAATAATAACTATAATATTTGATGTTGACTTATGCAAATATGTGTACATATTCATGATATAAAGGATTACTTTTCACTCTTACTATTTACCTGTGAGGTAGTGATCACTGTGAGAGGTATTACAACCTTCAAAGTGGTCCAAAATTCACTTCTTCATTTGTGGTTCCAAATTTTCAATGTTTATTGTTCATTTTCTCCCGATCTCCTGTTGTCCTTTAACATTCTTGAAAATGTTCAATCTGAATATGTCATATTGGGATGCCTGGGTGGCTCAGCAATTGAGCTTCTGCCTTCGGCTCAGGGCGTGATCCCAGGATCCGGGAGGGCTCGAGTCTCACATTGGGCTCCCTGCAGGGAGACTGGTTGTCTCTCTCCCTCTGTCTCTGCTTCTCTCCTTTGTGTCTCTCATGAATAAATAAATAAATCTTCAAACAAAATGAATACATTATCCTCCACAGCAGACACTCCCTCTTAACTTCTGTGTATAATTAGGATAGTGTCAAACCCAGAATCATCGGTAACAAACATTCCCTTTCTTTCTTTCTTTCTTTTTTTTTTAAGATTTTATTTATTAGAGAGAGAGAGAGGCAGAGACACAGGCAGAGGGAGAAGCAGGCTCCATGCAGGGAGCCCGACGTGGAACTCGATCTCGGGTCTCTGGGATCAGGCCCTGGGCTGAAGCCGGCGCTAAACCACCGAGCCACCCGGGCTGCCCATTCCCTTTCTTTAGTTCATCATACCTAACTAACTAACTAACCATCAATCCTGCATTTTTCCCATTGCTATTTTAAAAGTGTTCTTTTCTTTCCTTTTTCATGTCTACCATCCTTGTCAGTATATGGAACATATTAGCTTATAATTCAGGTTTGGCATCAATGCTAAATAAGCTGTACAAAATGATTTAGGTAGCTGATATAGGAATGATGGCTTACCCAAATGTGTGAGGAGCCATAAAGGGCTGAAAAGCTATGCTGGATGATTAGAAGAACTGCCATAATTTTCCAAAAATAGTGATTTCTGCTTTACTTCTACCTGCTAATGCATATATAAGTTCATCTCATTTACAATTCTATCCCAAGACCATACTGTGAAAGAGATGCTTTCCCAGACTGCTGGTGAGAGTGAATATTTAAGCCATCATTTTGGGGGAAAAATGTTGGCATTATATACTGAAAAATAGAATAAATTCAAACTTGAAATGTCATACAGCTCTGGAAATGAACACACTATATTTATGTTCAATGTTCAATGATTCTAATAAAATAATATTGAACAAAAAAGCTATGAACCAACAATGAATACTGTGTGATTTCATCTATATATGTTCCCTCCAAAATAAAGATGGATGGAACATAACTATATGTTTAGTGAAGCAAATTTAGGGAGTAGAATTTAAAAGGAACAGGAGGAATGGTCAGTCCACAAATCACAATAACTCCAATATTTTAGTAAGGGAGAGAAGAAATAACAAGTGGAAGGAGGAATAAAGGATTTGGGGGAATATTGAAAATATTCTATTTCTTACCTTCAGGGGAAGTAATATGGGTATTCATTCTGAGATAAATCATTCTGTATATTTCTCTTTAGGTATGTTATAATTTTTAGTATAGAAACACTTAAAACTATAATAACTAGAGGAAAATTCTGTATTAAATTTTCCTCCCAAAGTATAAAAATAAAGAAGCATAGTGCAAAAAAGCACAGCTCATCAAGGCAATAAAATGTTAAGGAAATTCAGATAACAGGAGCAGTAGATGATGTACTATTCAATCTATTGTGTTGCTCTGGTTATGCTTACAAGAATACATGCTGGACTCATATTAAAGTAAAATAATATGAAAAATGCTTATCTAAATGCCAAAGTTGAAACTTTCCTATCTTCTTGTGAGCAAGGGATCTTCCTAATAAAAATTGCTAGAGACCACAATCAGAAAGTCTCATATTTTCAAACTACACTAGTTTTAAGTTATTGAGACTTATTTACTATTAAAGAAAAAGGCTAAAACAGTTACCATTTTTAAAGTAGAAATCATATGAGAATAATAAAGAAGAAAGAAGAAAACTTTGGAGAGAAATTACAAAATTGCTAGATAATAGGTTGAATACCAAGTCTAAAAGAAGAAGGAATTGCAGGAAGTATACTTCAGACTTTCTATTCCATTAATCTTTTATTCTACAGCTATATAAATCTCTAGTCCTGAAGCAGTTTCTGAAATTTTCTTTATTAAGATTAGATTTCATGGCTTTATAACCATAAAATTTAACTTTAGATTCCAATTTTATGGGAAGTCTATGTAGAACGAAATCTATCTAATGCAAACCTATATGTAGTAAGAAGACTGCTTTTCCTGCAAAAATGATTTCAAATTCTAAACCATACAACTCACAGTAAACATCTCTAAGGTCATTGCCTATGCTGGTTTACTTCAAGGATATAATCAATATAATCTACAGGTCATGGTTGACATTTTCTTGAGTATGGTAGCCACAATAGTGAACATTCTGTCAATTGATGACCAACACTATTGAAAGTTAGATCATGTATTTATTTTATAAAATATGCATAACAAAGGCTTATAGTAAATTAATTAGTTCATGATTCTTTCATTTTTTTTTCACATTATACTGCCTCTCCTCTGGCCCATAAATAATGTATATATTTTCTTTCCTCCTCTTTAATATGTAATTATGGTATCCTTTCCCCCTTCCTGATGGACAACCTATACCTAATTACTTCCAAACACTTCTTGCTTAAAAATATTGTATTTTTTATGACTTTTTCTTATCTCTTGTATGATCCAGAATTCCGGGAGGAAACAGATGGCATACTCAAAAATGGAGTAATTAAGAAGAGTTTGATAAAGCAGCTAATTATAAAGTTGTGGGTGAAGTTAAGAGAACCATTAGAAGTGTAGTACCCCAGGACTAGAGAACCTGAAAGTAAAGCTTCCTACAAATCAAAGAGAACTATGTATAGCAGTTGTGAGGTTCTCTAGAAGCAGTGAAGAAACCTAGGTAGTAGAAACCTTGACCATAATCTAGCCCACCATGTATTCTAATTCCTCCTAATAGCTGAAACTATAACCAGAGGGCAAAGGAGTTTGTTTGTCTAGCTCATAAGGATGAGCCTCCCAGAAATACATTGCAAGGCAGAGAAAACGTAAACAAAATATCTGTCCCATGTTCACAAGGCAACACAGGTAAGACCTTAAACTTTTTATGGTATATTATAATAAAATATAGGCCCATAATATTTTCTTTTGAGGTTTTTTCTCATGAATTGTCCTGTATTATTAATTTTTGCACAATATAAACTTTGTATCCTATCCATTTTATTTTTTTATTTCAAAGATTTATTTATTCATTCATGAGAGACACAGACAGAGAGGCAGAGACATAGACAGTGAGAGAAGCAGGCTCCTCGCAGTGAGCCCGATGCGGGACTCGATCCACAGACCCAGGATCACTCCCTGAGTGGAAGGCAGATGCTCAACTGCTGAGCCACCCAGGCATCCCTCCATTTTACTTTTTTTTTTTTTTTTTCCATTTTACTTTTTAATTTAATTTTTAACTTAAAAAGCATCATGAGTTCAGAGTCCTATTAGCTTACCAGTTTAGGCCTTTCTACTCCATAGAGGGAACTGGATTTGAAGTTAGACAAAAATGACTTCAACTCTGACTCTTTTACCCTTGCAAGATATTCTAATTACCTGAGCCTCATTTCCTTCTTTTGAAAAATGGAGGTTGTAATAATACTTAATGGTGAGTTTCCAAAGGAACAAACTTAAAGTATTTAAAAATCTTTAATACAGCTCTACACTTGAGCTCCCTGCAGGGCAGAAACTGAAATGAACTCTTGCATGAATGAAGCAGAAATGCAAGAGGGGTGTGAAGTAAGGGAGATAGACAAATCAAGAGTGCATTTCTGAGTTCACTACTGCTATGGATCACTGGTATTTGATTGCATCAGTACATTCTGAAAAGCCTTATTAAATGCATTTTAGAACTGATTACCCAGAGGCCAAAAGGATGAAACCCATATCCACCAATTCTAATCCCTTACTGATCATGGACTGCCTCCAGTGTTCACTTCCTCACCTCACCTTGTACATGCATGAATGCAGATAATTTCCTAAGGATACCCCCATGCAAAACCAGTACCTACCTGGAACTGGCTGCTGCAGCTATGGTTGGAGTAAGAGTCTGGGATGAAAGGATGATGAAATGGTGAGGAATGTTCAATATAATTCCTGACACATGATAGGCTGTGGACTATACAACATAAATATAATTATATTATTATTAACTAACCACCAAACACTGAAATAATACAGTAAACCAGAGTGTGAAATTATCTATGAGTGAGATAAAATGTTCTAAGAATTTGAACACAGTACTATGCAAGTAAAACATAGCTCTGACAATCAGTGTTAATCAACTGAGAACTTTCTATTTGATTTCTCAGAATTTTCATATCCACCTCTCTTTTCTTTAAGTTCATGCTTATTAATAAATGTTCCCTCTGAACAAAAATATTTAAAATTCAGCTACTTCATTTACTCACGTTTCTTAAACATTTACTATGTGTCAGGTATTGTACTGTGTGCTGAGGATAACAATGAACAAAAGAGTTTCAAATCCCTATGTTCAGTCTAGTGGTGGAGACAAATAATTGAGGGGGAGAAGGCTACATATTATTTGAAATGGTGGTAAGTATAATGGAAGACTATGACAAGTTCTAGAAACAGGTGGAGGCAGCTGTTATATTATATAATGTGGTCAAAGGAGCCCAACTGGAGATGAAGTAGGTAAGGACACAAGGCACTGATGGAGGAGCTTTTTATTTAAGGGTAAGAGCCCAAAACAAAAGCCTTGATCATGACCTATTATTTGAGAAAAAGATGGAATAACCAAGACTCACATATTTGAGAAAAGGTAGCCACTGTGGCTAAAATGGAATAATTAATAGGGAGAATAGTAAAAGAAATTGGAGAGGTAGCAGGTCCAGATCATATATCCTTCCATGTAGTAGTATGATTTGGTATTTACTATGTGAGAGAAAGCCACTGGACCATTTCGAACTGAAGAGTGTCAAGATTTGTCTTACAATGATCACTCTGATGGCTGTGATGAGAAAATATTTTACAAATGCAATAGTAGAAGCAGAGAAATTATTGATATAATGCAGATTATTTAGTACAGTGTTGTATTAGTACAGTGTGGTATTAGTACAGTGTGGTAGCAGTAAATGGTAAAAAAATATGAGATGTCAGAGTATTTTAAAAGTATGCTCATGGAGTCTTTTCTGATGGATTTTACAAAGAGTGTGAAGGAAAGAGGAGTCAGGAATGAATGACTGAAACTTGAGTACCTGGAAGAATGCAATCTAGTTGGCTAAATGGGGAAGACTGAGATAAAAAGACTTTGGAAGCAGGAGTAGGCTTTTGATGTTTGGTATGTGAAGTTTGAAGTGTATTTCTTGTTTACATGGAAGTATAGGATAGGCTTTTGGATATGAGACTGGAGTTGAAATAAGAAACCTAAGATGCAGATAAAAGTTGGGGAGTGCTCAATAAGTTGATATTCTTTGAGGTTCCATACAAATTTTAGGATTGTGTGTTCTCTGTGAAAAGTGTTGGTGATATTTTGACAGGGGTTGCATTAAATGTATAGATTGCTTTGGGTTAGGATTGACATTTTAGCAATACTTGTTCTTCCAAACCATGAGCATGGTCTGTTTTTCCATTTGTTTGTGTCTGCTTCAATTTGTTTTATAAGTGTTCTATAGTTCTCAGAATACAGATATTTTACCTCTTAGATTAGATTTCTTCATAGATATCTTATGCTTTTTTGGTGCAATTGTAAAGGGGATCGATTCCTTGATTTCTTTCTGCTGTATCATTATTGGTGTATAGAAGTGCAACAGCTTTCTGCATGTTGATTGTGCATCTTGTGACTTTATTGAATTCATGTATCAATTCCAGCATTTTTTTAGTGGAGTCTTTCAGATTTTCTACATAGAGTATCACGTCATCTGCAAATAGTGAAAGATTGACTTCTTCCTTGTGGATTTGGATGCTTTTTGTTTCTGTTGTCTTATTGTTGAGGCCAGGACTTCCAGTATTATGATAAGTAATAGTGGTGAGGTGAGAGGACAGCCCTCTCTTGTTCCTGACTGTAAGGGAAAAAGTCTTGTTTCCTCATTGAAATTTTACATATATCACCTTTATGATATTGAAGTGTGTTCCCTCTATTCTTCTTTGTTGAGGGTTTTTATCAAAAGTGGATGCTGTACTTTGGTAGACACTTTTCCTGCATCTATTGAGAGGATCATATGGTTCCTATGCTTTTTTTTATTAATGTGATGTATCATATTGATTGATTTGCAAGTACTGAACCACCCCTATGGCCCAGGAATAAATCACACTGGATCATGGTGAATAATTCTTTTAATATACTATTGGATTCAATTTGCTGGTATCTTGTTGAGAATTTTTGCATTCATGTTCATCAGGAATATTGCCCTGTAATTCGCTTTTTTAGTGGGGTCTTTGGTTTTAGAATCAAGGTAATGCTGGCCTCCTAGAATGAGTTTGGAAGTTTTCCTTCTATTTTTATTTTTTTGAACAATTTCCAAAGAATAAGTATTAACTCTTCTTTAAATGTTTAGTAGAATGCCCCTGGGAAGCCATCTGTCCCTGGACTTTTGTTTATTGGGAGATTTTTTTACTGATTCAATTTCTTTGCTGGTTAAGGGTCAGTTTAAGTTTTCTATTTCTTCCTGCTTCAGTTTTGGTAGTTTATATGTTTCTAGGAATCTTTGCATTTCTTTCAGATTGCCCAATTTGTTGGCATATAATTTTTCATAATATTCTCTTATAATTTCTTATATTTCTGTGTAGTTGTTTTATCACCTTTCCTCTCTCATTTGTGTTTTTACTTAGGTCCTTTCTCTTCTTTTTGATAAGTCAGGCTAGAGGTTTATCAATTTTATTAATTCTTTCCAAGAACCAGCACCTAGTTTCATTCATCTATTCTGCTGGGTTTTTTGTTTGTTTGCTTTTTTTCCTATCATTTATTTCAGTTATGATCTTCATTATTTCCCATCTTCTGCTGGCTTTAGGCTTTATATAACGTTGTTCTAGATCCATTAGGTGTAAGGTTAGGTTGTTTGTTTAAGATTTTTCTTGCTTCTTGAGGTAGGCCTGCATTGCTGTATACTTCTCTCTTAGGACCACTTTTACTGCATCTCAAAGGTTTTGGACCATTATGTTTTCATTTTCATTTGCTTCCATGTATTTTTAAAATTTATTTTAATACCTGATTAGCCCATTCATTCTTTATTAGGATGTTCTTTAACCTCCAAGTATGTGTGATCTTTCCAAATTTTGTTCTTGTTGTTGACTTCAAGTTTCCTAGTGCTGTGGTCTGAAAATATGCCTGGTATCATCTCAATATTTTTGTATTTGTTGAGACCTGATTTATGTCCCAGTATGTGATCTATTCTGGAGAATGTTCCATGTGCACTCTAAAAGAATTTGTATTCTTCCACTTTAGGATGAAATGTTCTGACTATATTTGTTAAGTCCATCTGGTTCCAGATGTCATTCAAGGCCACTCTTTCCTTGTTGATTTTCTGTTTAGATCATCTATCTATTGTTCTAAGTGTGGACTCAAAGTCCCCTACTATTATTACATTATTATCAATGAGTTTTTAAAATCTTGTTACTAATTGATTTATATATTTGGGTGCTTCCAAGTTGAGATCATAAATATTTACAATTGTTAAATCTTCTTGTTAGATAGCCCCCTTTATCATCATATAATGTCCTTCTTCTTCTTTTATTACAGTCTTTGGTTTAAAATCTAGTTTGTCTGATATAAGGATGGCTATATTAGAGTCCCCTTTAATATTTCTTTCAGGGCTGGATTAATAGTCAATGAAATTCGACTTTAGTTTTTGTCTAGGAAACTCTTTCTCTCCCCTATTCTGAATGATAGCCCTGCTGGATTATATATATAATTATATATAATATCTATTATATATAACTATATAATTTATATATTTATTTATATAATTTATAGAATAATTTATATATTTATAAATTTTATATATATATATCGTGACACTTTCTTCTGGCCTTCCAAGTTTCTGTGGAGAAATCTGCTGCTAAACTTATTTGTCTTCCCCTGTAAGCTAGGGACATCTTTCCTCTTGCTGCTTTTAGGATGTTTCCCTTATCTCTATATTTAGCAAATGTTACTATTGGTATTGGCCTGCTTTTGGTGATTTTGATGGGAGTTATCTGTGTCTCCTGGATTTGGATATCAGTTTCCTTCCTCAGATTAGGGAAATTGTCAGCTATACTTTCCTCAAATAAGCCTTCTGCCCGTTCATCCCTCTCTTCTTCTTTTGGAACTCCTATGATACAAATGTTATTACACTTTACGAGGTTGCTGGGTTCCCCAAGACTCATGATCCAATATTTTTCTTTCTCTCTTATTTTCAGCTTCACTATTTTCAATAATTTAATCTTCTATACCATTTATTCATTCCTCTACTTTCTCCATCCTTGCAGTCATTACATTCAGTTGGTTATGCATCTCAGTTATAGCATTTTTTATTTCAGCCTGACTACTTTTTAGGTCTTTTATTTCTGCAGTAAGGTATCTTTTGTGTCTTCCATGCTTTTCTCAAGCCCAATAGTATCCTTATGATTGTTGTTTTAAATCCTGGTTCAGGTACTTATTAATTCTGGTTCTTATATCTGTTTTGATTAGATTTCTGGCTGTGACCTTTCCTTGTTTTTCTTTTGGGATAAATTCCTCTGTCTCAGTGTTTTGTCTAGGTCTCTTCTTCTCTGTGTTAGGAAAGCCTGTTTTATTTCCTGCTCCTGAGAGTAATGGCTTTATTAAGAAGAGGTCTTATACTGTCCAAGGCCTGGTGCTTCAGGAAGTGTTTCTTGTGTAAGCTGCGTGCATTCTGCTGCTATGTTTTAGCTGCTCTTTCCCTCAGGTCAGTCCTCTGCAGAGTTTCTCCTTACCTCTGGTGGGGAGTGTTTGGACCTTGGCCAGAATATGGTGAGTTTAAACTAGGTGTGCACTCATCTGCTTGTTAAAAGAGACCTGATGCTATTTCTTAGTGAAGAAGCACCTGCAGATCACTAGGTGGAAGAAGGCTTGAAGTGGCTTATGCTGCCACTGTTGGCACTGTACTGAGGAGGAAGAAAATGGCACCAGCCCTCTCTCTAATCCCGCAGAGGGGAGTTCCCACCTGCTGCAGTCTGGGAAATCTTCAGAGAAGAGTAAAAATATCTCCTTATGTGTCCCAGGCATCTCTCAGATCCTTGACTTCATCCTGTCTGTGTCTGGCCTGTCTTCCCACCTGGCAATGCAGTGTACCTGTGTTTTATCCCTGGCAGGTTGGCTGAGTTTTAAAACTCCAAACTGTAGAGACCTGATGTGATGCAGACTTGCATTGGTCCTCTGGGGGAGAATCTTGCCATGCTGGGGCTGGTGCAGGTTTGTTCCAGGGGGACAGATGCCCCAATGTGCAGGAACTTGGAATTTGGAGTAAAGTGTAGCAAAAAGCCAGTGCCCAGATTAGCCACCCTCAGCAGGTGTCTCTGCAACTATGCTAAAGGGTAGAAGAACATAATGGTACCCACCAGCTCATTGGTGGCAATGCCACCACTCCCAGATGTGTTCTAAGAAAGGAGAACTGCTTCTACCAGTGCAGCCCAGGGGACCTTCAGATCACACTGTCTGCCTCCAGGTCTCTGTCCTCCTTCTCCACAGGAGCACTGCAGTGCCCACCAGCTCCACACCTGCCACTGCAAGGACCTCAAAAACTCCTGACTTTGAGCTCCACTGGTTGTAAAAACTCATAATAATCAGCCCCTCTCATTTTCCCAGTCAATGACTTTGGGTAAATGTTTTCCTTGTGCTATCTTCTGCGTGCTCCTCTCTCTCTTTCTCTCTCCACCCCAGACCTCTTTTGTGATCAGGGCTCCCTTATATCCACCGCATCCATGGTCCTTTTGTCCCCCAAACCATTATCTCCACACATCCTTCCTTCAACGTTGTGACCTCTTCTCTTCCTTTAGCTGTGCAGTTCGTTCTGTCAGTACTCAGATCAATTTTTGGGGTGTTCAGAATGATTTGATATTTATCTAGCTGTTGCAAGGGATAAAACAAGTCTAGAGTCCTCATACTACTCCACCATCTAAGCTCCCTCCACCTTCATCATATACTAACTATTATTTCTACTGAAGCCACATATTTCATTAAGGAAGCTATCATGATTACCTGCCTAAAAGAATCAGCGAGTCTCCTTTCATTCTAAGTATACATAGAATGTACATTTTATTGTTATATATATTATTATAGATGCATATCTGGTCAAAAACTGTACCTGTTTTTTTTAAATTTAGATATATAATTTAGCTGTTAGGCATTTAAGTGTCATTTCTATCATATTTCAAAAGTCTTTCAATAATAAAATTAAACAGATTTTCAGTTTCCACCATTTTTAAAGAGAAAGACCAATCTGAGCAGTATTAAAATTTCATAAAATCTGGGTGGCTTTCACTAAAGATACTTTAGGGTGATGGGTAGATATGATTTTGAAGGAAAATGTTGCATGTGGATAAAATAAACCATTTGGATTTAGTAAACCTTACAAATAAGACCTATTCATTCCCCTTTTATAGCCATATGACTACTTAGTTTTCTACATTGACTATTATGTTCAATAAATGACAGTTAAGAATTCACTTTCTTCCTCTTTTTCCCTTTCATTTTGCTCCTGCTTATGCTCAGTATGGCAAATGTAGCTACTGTGTTATTACGCCAGTCATCTTCCCTGTCCTGAATCATCATTCTTGTTTTAAATGACACATTCTGTATATCTGTTAATCATTTATTATACTTTCATAAAATATCACAAAGCTGCTGTTAGTTTATACATGGTAGATTGCTTTGTTAAAGCAAACAAGTAGGATCAGTAGCTATTTTTACAATCCTCTAGATTCTAGGAACAGGATCAAACTTTGACCAATATATTCACAAATGGGAAATATTTTTTAAAATACATAATAAATTTTCTGGATTTTCATTTCAAATTGTATGTATTTTTACTGTCTTAAGGTCTGTGTGATATACTTCACAATTTCCTAGTGAATTTATAAAATTATGATGTCACCCCACAAAACCTCTGTTGTAGAGGTTTATATTTTCAACAATACCATACCTCTAGATCCCACTGGCAGTGATCTTCAGCATTTATTTATCCTTGCCTTCTGAAAGTAGATGTACTCAGCTACATGGAAAGGTATTGGAATGATTATTCAGTTTCTTATGTTTAGAACCTATTTCTTTGAGACAATTGCTGGTGAAGATAAATCGTATGGAAGTTCTCATCTTTAAACTGAGTATTTTTCCTTCTACTAGCATGTCTATCAACCACACATAGCCTTGGAATCTAACTAAAAGTCTATAAAATCCTTCATGGAGAACACCATGCATGTTACAGGAGTTCAATTCAGTAATATAAGTTGGAAAGACTCTACCTTAAGGATGATATTTTACTTGCCTTGATTTATAAGAAAGGTTGATCCTACTGCTTAGTCATATGCAATAAGCCATAAATAAATATAATAAAAAACAGGCCCATTTGCACAAAGATGTAATACAGAATCCAAAAACAGACAGCTATGGAGAAACTTACATAACATATTAAAACTTTTTGGAAATAACTGTCATTACCCTAGAGAAAAATTACCTAGCGTCAGAAAAGCATTTGAAACTCTCAAAAAAAAAAAACATTGAAAATATTCTGAAAATATGATTTTAACACCCTGATTTCCACATTTCCTAGTTAACATAATGACTAATTAGAAGAAAGATATTCATTCCTCTCCAACAACTCCCTTAGCTCCTTATTTGTTTGATTATTCATATAGTCTTAATATCTCTCTTATGGTTATCTTGGTTCTTATACTTGTAGAAGATAGGGATCATACCGAACCTATTACTTTAACTGACTAATGTGCATGTGCAAATTGGCAGCCCATGGAGGAGCTTAATGCTGATAGCTTTATTTTGCTATAGCAACAGATATTCATGACCCTTGTATTTTACATAAGCCATATTGACAGATTTTTTAAATTTTCATTTAATCCAAACCTCAAGCCCTCAAAATGAGTTGGAAAAGTTGGAGTTTTCAAAAAATAAGACAAAGAAAAATGAGAGTAAGCAGTTTTATCAAAAGTACAGTGAACAACTTTAGTTCTGTTTCTCTTTCGCTGTGGATAACCAAGGCTAATCATTAGCACACCTGTCAAGAAGAAGTAGCAAAAGACATAGTTCCACCAGAAATATACATCAACTCAGAGATTCTATGGATACTCAGGGAGCTTGAGGTCCCATAGGACTTCAGAGAAGCATAAAATATATGTCAAATTCAAGGATTTTTTTGAATAAGCAGTATTTTATTTCATGATATATTACACATGTGTAAGAGTCAGTACAGCTCTAACTCAGATTTGAGAGCCACAAAAGTTAATATTAAAGTGAATTTTAGCTGTTGATCTGATAAAAATTATTGAACAAATCAAATTTAGCTAAATGAAGAAGAACTGAACCTATGTCAGAATACTGATGAAAGGACTAGACTGAATCCAAGAAATTAATATTATTTTCAACTGTGAACTATTTTTTACAGAAAAAATTCATTATCTGGGACAGTATTAGTATTTAATCAACAAATAATATATCACATCACACTTCCATCATATGGTCTGTTGATTTACTTACAAAAAGTAGTTGAAAGAGGAAGAATAAATAAAGTTAAATCATGTTTAAATTACTGTTTGTTGGGGATCCCTGGGTGGCTCAGCGGTTTGGCGCCTGCCTTTGGCCCAGGGCGCCATCCTGGAGTCCTGGGATTGAGTCCTGCGTCGGGCTCCCGGCATGGAGGCTACTTCTCCCTCTGCCTGTGTCTCTGCCTCTCTCTCTCTCTCTCTCTCTATGTCTATCATGAGTAAATAAATAAATAAATATTTTTTAAAAATTACTATTTGTTATTTTCCTCCAAACAAGCTTTTCATTTTGTTTCTGTCATTGAAAACATCATGCTTAACAAAATTATTATACAGTTTAAAAATATATTTAAAACAGTTATGTAAGTACAGTGAATCCTCTTATAACTCAAATTTTCAAGATTTTTTTTGTATGTGAGTTATGTGTACCTTTATTTGCTCTAAAGTATTTAAACAAATTCCACACATCATTTTACGACTGAATCTCTGAAAAAAAGTTTATATTCTTATAAAAAAGTAAAACCAATATTAATTTCAAACAGAAGTATCAAGTGTTTCCTTGATATGAAGTACTAATGCATCAATAATCAAATTTTTCTGATGTCATAAAAAATATACCATTTGTTTATGTGAATCAGGATCCATTAAAGTCCACATATATTTGTATTAGGTTATGTCTCTTAAGCTTCTTGTATTTTAGTTCAACTTTGAATATTTGAATGAACAAAAAATATAGTAACTATGGAACTGTCAACTGCTTCATATATTTTCTATAATAAGGTCACAATAAATATTAATTATTAAAATATAAAATCACTGTTTATTCATGACTGTTGAAAGGTACAGATAATTAGGGAGCAAAGAAAAGTCAAAATGTGGAAAGACAGAGATATCAGTAGAGTTGGAGAAGAAATAGAAAAGGAATTTTTCTAGTGGTTACAGGGAAAGGTTATTCAATGAAGATTTTTCAAGAGAGATCCAAGGTTGAAGGGAAGGAATTTTGTGTGATTGTAGGTGAATGAATTTATGAGCAAATGTGGGAATAAAATCATAGAGTTCATTCAGTTCCATAAATTTTTATTGTGTTAGGCTCTGATGCGTAGCAGAAAGACAATAATAAATGCATTATTACTAGAGTTAAAATCAATTTTATTGATCATTATAATATATAAATGTTTAATAGTATATCAGTTAAATATTTTAGGGTGCAAGTCAAAATATATAAAATTAAAATTATTTTAAAATATAAATGTATATATTAATTTGAAATATTTGGAAGCCAAAGGGTTCCAAGGCTGGCTAATACAGTAGGCCAGTGGCATTAGAATTAGAACTCTGGGTTGTTTCAGGACATCTGGGTGGCTCAGTGTTTGAGCATCTGCTTTTGGCCCAGGCCATGATCCCAGGAGGCTGGATCCAGTCCCACATCGTGCTTTTTGTGGGGAGCCTGCTTCTCCATCTGCCTATGTCTCTGCCTTCTCTCTGTGTCTCTCATGAATAAATAAATAAAATCTTGAAAAAAAAAAAAAGAATTCTGGGTTGTCTTCTGTGGGATATTTTTGTCTTTCTCTGCAGATGCCTGTCACTATACAAAATATCACATTACATGGTAAGATACAAGATAATAAATGGTTGAGGAGTATTATGGCTGGATTGTGTCTCCCCACCCCCAAATTTATATGTCAAAGCCCTACACTTTAGTATTTTAGATTGTGGCTATATTTGGAGATGAGTCATTAAAGAGATAATTAAGTTAGCAAGAGATTATTAGATTTGGCCGTAATTTAACCTTACTGGTATCCTTAGAAAAAGATGGAATTTGGACACACAGGCATCAGGGTACATATGCAAGGATGGATAATTATGTAAAATGACAGCAAGAGGGTAGCCATCTACCTCATGTGAGAAGTCTCAGAGGAAATTAATCCTGCTGGCATCTTGATCTTGAACTTCCTGCTTCCCAGAACAGTAAGAAAATAAATTTCTATTGTTTAAGATCCCTAGTCTCTAGTATATTGTTATGGCAGCACTAGCAAACTAATACAGGGAGTATTTGGAGAAAGTGGGCTTCCTCACGTTTCTCTTTTTTTATTAAGAAGTAAAATCTTTTCAGTTACTCTCAGCAGACATTCCCTCAGGTCCTTACAGCTAATACTGAGTCACAAGCCTATTGCCTAGATGTAGCAAGAAACCCAACTGCATATCTACACATTGATATTATAGTCCATAAAAAGTGACATGGGGTCTTGCAGTCTTTCTGTCAGAAGGAAAGAGACTTTGCATTGGGTTGGCAACTAATCACTTATGTGAGTTAGAGGACTTACATAATTTGGGACATTTACCCAAATTTTAAAGTTTAAGTAGGCAAATTTGTAAGATTTTGTACAAATTAAAGGAAAAGTAATGTTTCTTAATTAAACTTAATTATACTTTATGACCATCTGCTAACAGTTTGTTGCAACAACAAATCTATTCTAACTACAAGTGAATGGTACCTTTTGGAGTTATGGTGGCTTTGGTTTCAGGAAACCATAGTGAAGTATAGAAAGCTTGAAAAGAGTCATAAGAGATATGTGAGAATTAGATAAAAAGAAAGTAAAGTGTATTGTAGCAAAGGATACAAAATGAGCAAGGTTACAGAGAAATTAAAATACCATACAATACTGAGGACATACAAGCTGTTTCACATTATTACAGCTTGGAGCACAGGTTAGGGGGCAGTGGGAGCTGAAATGGAGGAGATTCACAAAGCCTGGTCATTATAAATCTGGAAGAATGGCAAATTCTATGGCTTAAGTAGATGCAAGTGTATTAATTTATTTAATATACACAGGAAGAGATAATGCAGGAATAGAAAGTAAATGGTTTGCAGTGATGAGTATGACATACTTGCAGAAGCAATTATTGCATGGAGTCTAGAACACTAACATTGTTATACATATATGAATTCTCATCCTTTTCTTTGTTCTTTGTTGGCTATAAGACCATAGGCACATTATTTAACCTCTGTAGGCCTTAGTATCCTCATGTATGAGATTTAATAAAATTATATTTGTGCTTGAATCAAGGGTTTTGTGAAAACCAAATATGGTAATGCATGATAGACTAAACATTAAATAAAGCTTTATTTTTATTTATTTTTTTTATTAAAGATTTTATCCATTTACTCATGAGGGACACACACAGAGAGAGAGGCAGAGACATAGGCAGAGGTAGAAGCAGGCTCCATGCAGGGACCCCAATGCGGGACTTGATCCCTGGACTCCAGGATCACTCCCTGAGCCAAAGGCAGATGCTCGACAGCTGAGACACCCAGGCATCCCAAAGTTTATATGTTAATAAGGTTCAGCTACTTTTGTTTACTCTTGCTTCTATTCATCCTTCTTCTCACATTTCTCTTTATTGTAATAAAGATGACTGCTGGGGTTTTTTGTCGAAAGCCCATGAAGTAAGCCAATTTTAGACATAAATAAGGGTGACATCATAATAAAATGACTGTTAAACTTTTGAAAGTGGATGAGATTATCTGAGAGCATAACTGAAAAGTCAGAAGAGCAATGACATTTTACAAGGCCATACGGAATTCTAATTTTTAAGGGATGAGAGAAGAAATAAATTTTTGCTAACAGGTTTGAGAGTGCTCAAAAAGATAATAGGAAATCCAAGGAAATTTTCTTTTGAGATCCAAGGATGTTAGGAATTTCATGAAGAAGTGAATAGTTTTAAACACAATAGTTAGATTCATCTAACACTATATGTAGCAGAAAATTATATGCTACTCAAAATATTTAGAGAGCAAGAAAAAGAAGAGAAAGAATTTTCCATTGACTGTAGCATCATGGGGTTTATTGCCAGAGAATTTTACCTGATAACTGGGGCAGAAGGGAGGTGGAAAAAGAGAATGTCAACTCTTATACTAAAAAAAATAGACTACCAACAAATATGGTAGTCATGAAAAAGTGATACTGTACCAGATTTTAAAATATTTTTTTTATCTTTTCTGAGGGAGTTTGAACATATTTACAGGGTGAGCGGAAGATTATATAAAAGGAACAGGAAAAGATCAAAGAACAATGGAGAATCACTGACAGAGTTATGTTTCAGTGTTAGCAAGATGATAGAATGAAAAGCAGAGTACTTGACTTTTTACACAAAAACAGTTCTTCAGAATCAACCTAAAAGTATGCCAAGAAGGATTTATATGCTTTTAGATGAGATAAAATAGATAAAGGATTATTTTTGTGGATTTCTGAGGAAACCAAATGCTTCTTGTTAGTGGCATTGAGAATGGGCAGTAAAAAGTAGTTCACATCCAATCAAACACATCTACCCCACTGCAGTGTAGCAGTGAATGGAGCATGCTGAGGGGTTAGGGTGCACATGCAGTGCTAAAACTTCGCTTTCGTGAAAATGAGGCCTTCAACTGGTAGACTCTAAGGCAAATAAATAGTAGTATCTCACCATGTTGTCTTCATTTGTCACCTTCTGGAAAACCTCCAATCATAGTAGAGATGGTAAAATTTACCATGAAAAGTTTAAATAAAAGCTCAAAGTTAACCTTAGAGCCTCTTTATTGTCATTGAAAAAGACACTTAGAAGTTAGAAGTTGTAGCATTTTATTAGTATCTTGGGATTCATATTTGAAATAAACTATATCTTCTAGAGGCCAGTAGTAGTGTGTACTAACTCAGCAAAATGGATGGCAATGGATGGCTCTTCTCCATCTGAGGTCATAACATGGGCTTTATTTGAGGACACCATTTATGTTTATTGCCGATAGAATAAATTTCTCTGTCTGCATATTATATATATATATATAGTATACACTATATATTTGTATATATAATACAATATATTATATATAATACACACATAATACATACATTTTATATATATATATATATATATATATACTCATGTAAGTTTGCTATATGCCATCGAGTTCATGATAAAATAATGAACTTAATGATGGTCTCAGCTTCAAGTCATTTCCTATCTTCTACATTCTGCTCATTTTCCTTCTCAATTCTCTGACATAAGAACATTACTTTGGGACTAATTTTAATTAATGCTTATTAATATTCAGGAAGAATAAAGTTTTTGAAGAAAATAAATGTTGGGAGTGAATACAGACTGGCACCCTTCTGGGAACCAACCTGAAAGATTTTGGATGAGATTCATCAACCCAACTTGTGCCTTTGCTCTGTGAACGTAGAGAACATTCTTTCTGAAAGGTCAGCCCGTGAAACTCTATCCATTCTTGGGCTTCATTACATTTATTTATAAGAGATAGAGTTTACTGTGGCTTTCAAGCTCTATAAGATCTGACACCTTCTGTCTTTCTGCCTTCACTTCCTACCACTCTTCCCTACTAACTTCACTTCTATCACTGGCTTTTTTGAAGGTTCTGTACCCATAAAACTCACTTCTGATCCAGGTAATTTGCATTTGCAGTTTTCTCTGCCTCTGGTGTTCCTTCTCCATATATCCTCATGCCTGATTTCTTCACTTCCTTCAGTGCCTGCCCATATGTCACCTTATGGGCAAGGCATTACCATAGGTATTCTGTATCTCTCCACATGCTGAGCACAACTTGTCATACAGTGCTCCTCTTCTCTGAGGTTTCACCATCCATGGTTTTAGGTACCCATAGTCAACCAGGATCTGAAAGAGATGATCCTCGTTCCAACATATAATCAAAGGGTCAGTAGTAGCCTAACCCTATATCACAATGCCTATGTCTTTCACTTCACTTCATCTCATCACATGGGAATTTTATCATCTTACATTATCACTAGAAGAAGAAGGGTCACTACAATGATTTGTGAAAGAAAGAAAGAGCCCACATTCATATAACTAACTGTGGTATACTGTTATAATTATTCTATTTAATTATTAATTATTGCTGTTAATCTCTCACTGTGCCTAATTTATAAATTAAACTTTATCATAGGTATTTATATATGAGAAAAAAATTTGGCATATATAGGAATATATTGTATATATAGTACTATCTGTGGTTTCAGGCATCCGTTAGGAGTCTTTCAACATATTCTTCATGGAAAAAGGGTGGAGAGGTGTTGTATTTGCCTTGATTCATTTTTTTCCATAGCACTTATTACTATTTGTTATACAGTAATGTAGAGAGGGAAAGGTCTTTTCTGTTTTGTTTAGCATTATATGCTTAGAACTTAGTACAGACACTGAAATGGTAAATTTTTGTTGAATGAGTGCATGGAAGTAATATCTGATAAATAAAATTATTAATTATCATTTAAATATAAACCAGTATATATGTAAAGTATTATTATTATTATTATATATTTATGCTTTTGTAACATGAAAAAGAAGCAATGGCAATATTATTCTACCAAATCACAGATTAGAAATATCCCACCATCCTTCCAAAACAAATTTTGTGGATATTTGTTTGGCTAAAACACTGTTTCCTCAAAACAAATTACTGTCATCTGCAGAGTGATTACCATGCTAACTATACAAATCTGTGATAGCTGCATTAAGAAAGGTGTATATTGTATTTGGGCAAAGCATCATTACATACGTGTGGGGAGGAGGGGCTCTGGTTGCAAACTTCCAGCTAGTTCTAAGCCAGGTAATGAAAGTGTAACATATATTGTCACTTCCATATTTAAGATTCTTGAGTTTTAAAACAAGTTTTGACAGGCAAATAATGATTACTAGAAACACTCTTTTTAAAATTTTAGTTTTGGTGTGTGTGTGTGTGTTTGTAGGGGGGATATTTTTAAAATAATAATCAATATTCTGAAAGGTGATACATTTCTTTCTTTGAGAGTAAAGAATGTATTTTTTTCCAAAATACAAAATTAAATGTATGCCAAAAATAATAGTTATATATACTTAATGCATGCATTAAAATATTATATTAAATAGTGAAGTATTCTAAGCCATTAAGCCCATACAGGTCTCAATATTCTTAATATGAGTTAAATTATGGTTATCATAGAATTTATTCTGGCTTACCGTTATATAAAACTTCCACATGTTCTACAATATGACACATGATCTTCTTATAAAATTTCATACTAACTTCTTTCAGGAAGAAATAAATACATATATTTTCAGGCAGAATAGTGGCATGGTAGGGCAGGTCCAAAAGTAATGAATAAGGGATTTTAAAACTTGCCTCTATTTCTCACATATTGAGAGTGACAAAGTCCTAAATTTGACAGAGGTCTCTAGAGACACACATATTCTACACAGTATCGTGAACTGAGAGTCTCTTAGATCAGAGGAAATTGAAATATCATTAATAGAGAAAAACATCTTCCAGGAGTATGCATCAATTCAACACTTCAGTTCCCAATTCTGCAATAAAAGCAGATTGTTCCATTTATCACTGATCTTGTTATTTAGAGTCTTTCAATCCAAGGGAATGCATGTACTTCTTCTATATTTGTTACTAAAGTAGTTGTTAAAGAATTATTTTGTAAGCTCCAAAATCCCATTTAAACTAAGCAATGGTGTGCAAGGTGTGTAAGTGGTTAGATAAGGAGATGTTAGAAGTTCCCAGTGCCCTATTAAATTCTGAAATGGGATATGACTCTTGCCACCTAAGTGAGAGGAAAAAAATCATCCAAACTTCCCCCTAGTTTTCCAGGGTAAAAGAGATTAAAATAAGATATAGAACATTAGAATACCCAGGAGATGATATTAATTTCCTATAAAAATTGTTGTAACATGAGCCATTTATAATGTAATTATTATAGCTCTTGATGAATAATAAAATCCAGTCTCTCTAATATTTCATGTCTTAATTTTTGCTAATGTCGAATTGCATAGCAGATGTAGAGTTAGAGGACTATGAATTGAAAGATATTTCTAGAAAGTATAAACTTAAGTATGACTCTGTGGACAACAAAATGAAAAGCAAAACATAAACTGGATTACATTTTGGAAAATAGGGCAAGTAATTATATATCTATGTAAATAAATATATCTATATATGTAAAATTATGAGTGTAAGAGAGTGCTTTTTTCAATTTTTGGCATCAAAATAATTCAACTTTAGGTAAGTCATAATTAATTTGCCATTAATATTATTAAGTATTGAAATGTATAAATGATTTATTTTTAACTAATAAAATTTATGTATATATATTTATAATTACATCAATTTTACTCAACTTGTTTTATATCATGCTTTATTTATTGGGAGAGAAAATACTGAGTTACTACCGATATACTAAGATAATTAAATAATAGATAGCTATAGATAGGGTTTGTTGCTCTTAGCTGGTCTCACTTACTTGTTCCCTGTGTCTGCTTTTTTCTCCTCCTGGGATCAGTGGACCAATGTAAACATATCCTTCTTACTGAAATGTCAGAGGCCAACCAAGCAAGCAAGTACCTTGAGATTCAGGCTCTGAAGTGGCCCATTGTTACTTCTGCCTCATTCTATTGATAAGAGCAAGTAACAAGGCTGCATTCATATTTAACAGCCTTTTTAATTAGAAGAAATTGCAAGTCATAGAGTAAAAGACATGATAGTTGGTGAAGAATAAAAAAGAATTGGAGAAATATTCAAATGAGAAATGAAAGTATACAATTGAATTGAAGAATTGAAGCCACCAATAGAATCAATCATGTTTTCTAAATTACTTCTACAGATATGCAGAGAGTCCAAAATGAATATCAATTGTCTTATAGATGAATCAGGAATAATTTATTCAGTTGAGAGTTATCTGAATTACTTATAAACATGGCTTTAACAATAAAAATATTAACTTATTTCACCTAGCAAATGCCATATTAGGAGTGCAGGTAACAATGTTATTGAAGACCTATGCTCTTCCTTTCTTTCTGCTCCAATATTTGAACAGTTTTGGCAATGCCATCTCTACAAAGTGACCAATAGAGTTCTGTATTAATCATTGTTCTCCAAAGAAACAGAACTGATAAGATATATAACAGGGATTTATTACAGGAATTGATTTACACAGGGAGAGAGGCCAATAAGTCTCATGATCAAACCGGAGAACATACTGGTAATATAATTCAGACCAAATCCAAAGGCCTGAGAATTGGTACAGAGCAAAGATGGCCAATGGTGTTATGTCTCTGTCTGAGCACACATGTCTAAATGCAGGAGAAGATGGATATCTCAGCTCAAACAAAGAGAGTGAATTTATTCTTCCTTTGGCTTTTTGTTCTGTTTAGGTCCTAGTGGACTGGATGTTGCCCACCTGTATTGGTGAGGAAGATCCTCTTTACTCAATATGTGACTCAAATGCTAATATTTTCCAGTAACAGCTCCCTCCACACACATGGTCAAAAAATGTCTTACCAGCTATATGGGTAACCCTTAGTCCATAGAAAGTAACACATAAAATTAACCATCACAATTTCCAAGTGCTTTGTCCTTACACAGAAGTATGCCAAGAAAGAAAGAAGTGATGGGCCAATCTGTTATCAAGCAAAAAAAATTTTCTTTTTTTTTTTTAAATTTTTATTTATTTATGATAGTCACAGAGAGAGAGAGAGAGAGAGAGAGAGAGAGGCAGAGACACAGGCAGAGGGAGAAGCAGGCTCCATGCACCGGGAGCCCAACGTGGGATTCGATCCCGGGTCTCCGGGATCGCGCCCTGGGGCAAAGGCAGGCGCCAAACCGCTGCGCCACCCAGGGATCCCCCCCCCAAAATTTTCTAAGATGACTTATTTAACTTAGCATAATGCTCTCTGGCTCCATCCACGTCATTGCAAATGGCAAGATTTCATTTTTTTTATGATTGAGTAATATTCCATTGTATGTATGTGTCACATCTTCTTTACTGTTCATTAGTTGATGGACACTTGGGCAGTTTCCATAATTTGGTTACTGTAGATAATGCTGCTATAAGCATTAGGGTGCATGTATCCCTTTGAATTAGTAATTTTGTATTCTTTGGTTAAATACCTAATTATGCAATTGCTGGATCATGGGATAGTTCTATTTTTAACTTTTTGAGGAACCTCCATATTGTTTCCAGAGCAGCTGCACCAATATCATATGATTTCATTCATATATAGAATTTAAGAAACAAAACAGAGAGAGAGAGAGAGAGAGAAACAGACTGTTAATTATAGAGAACAAACTAATGGTTATGGTATCCACGGTCTAAGGGGATGATGATGAACATACACACACACACACATATCTATAATTCTAACGGTATCTTTTCATTTAGGTTGATGAATTGAGAGTTATGCGTCAGAATGTATATCTTTACTTACATGATAAAGAAAATTTTTCTAGAAGTGATAAAAGCATGCTAGTCTTAACATATAGACAATGTACTTGAATAATATTTTCCCATTATACTCGTCAAAATATCTTCAGATTTTGCAAAAATTATATGGAAATATTTGAAATGTTTTAGTGTTTTTTCCATCGATAATGTCAGCAGAAAGTCGTTATGATAATAAGATAGCTATACAATATCCTTTTTAAAAAAAGAAGAAGAAGGGGAGATTTACTGATGGATTGTAACAAGTATTCTCATTCTTACCTGTTTTCTTCAGGGTTCTCTAACCCAAATATTATTGACTGTATGTGTGATGAAATACATTAAGTAGATATCATAAGGATGTGTTTAGTAAACTTTCCAATCCAAGTAGACCAGATCATAGTCTGCCACTCTGCACATAATATTTGTCAGCAAGTTTATAAAAATCTATATGTCTTCAAATTTTAACTGAGCCTCTGTTTTCACAGAAGATAAAATTTTAAGTGGAATTTACAGTATGCCCTCATGAGTGTTGCTATTTTAAAATTATAATCCTCATATAAAATTATAATCCTCATATAAAATTATAAGCTTTTATATGAACTTATAATTTTATATGAATTTGCTTAGATGTAAGCAGTTTTTGCAAGTTTCATAAATATAAAAGTGATAAGGGCACATAAATATTTAATAACAATGATATTTGGGCAAGTTGCAAAAGAGGCCTTCTATTTATGCAATACTTTGCTGCAACTGTTAAAGATACTATGACTTATTTATATATTTAATATTTATATATTAATTTGTTTATTGAACATTTATTGCTAGGGATTAGTGATGCTGAAGTTGAGGTATGACAATTAAAAAAAACATAAAAAAGTTATTTTACAGAGTTTTTGTTCTGATGGGGGAAGAGAAGAAAATAAATATATGAATGTGAAATATGTGAGTTTTTTAAAATTTTTTTTAGTATGTGAGTTGTTAATAAAGAATGTGGGCTAAGAAGTTATTCTACCTTTATCTTGCCTTTTTCCTGTTGTCATTTTATTTTGAATAATGCCATTCCTGAAACATAAATTTGGAAATATATATGTATAGTACAGAAAACAATAATAAAACAATCTCATATACCTGTTACATCTAGGCCAAAGGCTAATTCACAGTATCTCAGGATCTCCAAACGTACCTCTTCCTGAATAGATTCACCTCTTCCCCTTAAAGGGGAAACTGTAATCCTGAATTCCTAAAGAGAAAAAAATATATATTACTTAAAATTCTTTTTCTATAAATGGAACCATACTGCTTGTGGTTTTCTATGAATGACCCTCACATTTTATTCAATATTATATTTTGAGATTCAATCATGTTAATGTATATAGCAGTAGTGCATTCACTCTCCTAACTATTGTATTCCATTACATGACTATTCAGTAATTCATTCCTAATGAATCCAACAGTTTCTAAGGGTTTTTTTTTTTCTTGTATCATGAACAAGACTTCTAATATTCTTTTAGCACTGCTACTTATTCATTCATAAATGAAATTCTAAAGAGAATTTACATATTTATACAATGGTAGTTCTAGGTTCAATGTGTTCAATATTTGTAAATAATTTTTTTCCCCAAGGAGTTGTACCAATTTATTCTCCTTTTGGTAATGAGGAACATCTCCATATACTTTTTTCACAGATTCTTAGTATTTTTCACTTTTTAAATTTTTTTGTGTGAAATGCTACTTCATGATGGATATATTTTAAATTTTACTAAATTAGAAAGAATAAATTTTATTTTCATATGTTCAAGTATATGGTTATCACATTATTTATCACTCATACTAGGACACATTTAAAAGTAAGAGGGAATGATAAAATAATAAAAACAAAAGTTACCAAGTATTTACTTATAAGCACATTGATTTATAAAATTGTTCTCTTCAAAAACTATTTTCAAAATATTTTTCTAAAAAATAAAAAATTAAATTAAAAAAAAATTTAAATAACAACATAAAATCAAACTTTTATATGAATGCCATGTTACAAAAGTAGCATAAACAAAATAAATATTTTTGATACATACATCCTTGAATATCAGATTTTAGCCATGCAGGGCCCTTGCTTATAAAAATAGCATGCAAGGACAGTAGAACTGAGAAAACATTTTATTGCCATTTCTGTAATAAATGGTTTCCATGTAAGACTGAATATTTATGGGTTCTCTATTTTACAGGTCAATATATCCTTCTCTAAGACAAAAATTGTACATTGATAATGTTAGCTTTTTCGTATTTCTTGATCATTTGTCAAGTAAGTCAGGGTATGCTATTTTATATATCACAGTCAAGAAAGGTTTAAAATGATAAATGATATTTTAAAAATGGTCTGGATTTCTGCTTCTGACATTTCCAACAGTTTCTGTTAGACCAACCCTCAAAGAAAACTAGATGATTTATAAAATATCTATGGCATAAGAGCATTGAAGAGATGGGGGATCCCTGGGTGACTCAGCGGTTTGGCGCCTGCCTTCAGCCCAGGGGATGATCCTGGAGTCCTGGGATCGAGTCCCACATCAGGCTCCTTGCATGGAGTCTGCTTCTCCCTCTGCCTGTGTCCCTTCCTCTCTCTCTCTCTCTCTCTCTCTCTCTCTTTCTCTGTGTCTCTCATGAATAAATGAATAAAATCTTAAAAAAAAAAACACTGGAGAGCAAAAACAAGAAAAAATTATTCAGTTAGTGGAGAGGGGAGGACACTTGGAATAAAGAAATGGCACTGCATGTATTTCTCGTTTTTGCACCCTTCAGTTTGAGTGCTGACGCAGGAAGGGCTATGGTGGATAGATAAAACTATAATAGAAAATTCTCAACCTTTCTGGTCTAAGATTCAGAAAACAGAATTTGGGACAACCAAGGACAATGACAAAGTGACATGGGGATAGGGAATCCTGAATAAGGAAAATCTGGAAAGAGGAACTCAAAATTCCTGTGAATACTCTGTGCCTAAACCTCTAATAGATCCCTGAACCATATATGCATGAAATAGAACCCATGGAGAACAGTTATATTAAAATAAGTGAATGGAAATTGAGCTGCAATGTACTACAGAGGACAGTTTGTAGTTTGAGTCAGTTATATTCCTGCTAAGTTGAAACAAACAAAAAAGAACATATATTCTTCAGAGGAGTATAACAAAAGTCAGAGTTTCTAATACAGGTCACTTACAATGTCCAGGACTCAATTCAAAATTACTTATTATATGAAGAAACAGGAAAACTACTACTTAAGAGAAAATAGAATCAACAGAATTCTGAGGGGCACATGGGTGGCTCAGGCTGTTAAGCAACCAACTCTTGATTTCAGCTCAGGCTATGATCTCAGGGTTGTGAGACTGAGCCCCCGGGCTCTGCACTGGATATGGAACCTGCTTAAGGTTCTCTCTCCTAACTCTTAAATATAGAAAACAAACTGGAGGTTGCTGGAGGGGAGATAGGTGAGGGGATTGAGTATTTGGGTGATCAGCATTAAAGAGGGCAGGTGATGTGATGAGTGTTATATGCAACTGATGAATTATTGAACTATACATCTGAAACTAATGATGTACTATATGTTGGATAATTGAATAATTAAAAAAAAAAGATTCTCTATCTTCCTCTCTCTGACCCTCCCCCCTCCTTCTAAAAAAAAATCAACCAAAATCCATGATGAATGACCCCCAAGGTTGGGATTAGTATATCAAGATAAAAGAGACATAAATGGAAAGAAGAAATACTTGTAATGAATTATAAAATAGAAACATTTCAGCTGAGAAATAAAAAAAACTATAAAATGAACCATTAAAATTTCTAGAATTGTAAAGCAATAATTGACATACAAAATTCACTGGATAAGCTTAAAAAGGAGAATGGTAACAAAAGATCAATGAAAAAATGAGTGTGATTATAAATAACCCATTTTGACAAAACACATTTAAGTGAAGAGTTTTGGGTATCTGTGTAACAATAATAAAAAGTTTTAACATGTGAGATGCCTGGGTGGCTCAGTCAGTTGAGCATGTGTCTCTCGATTTTGGATCAGGTCATGATTTCAGCGTTGTGAGCCCAAGCCCTGAATCAGGCTCTGTGATCAGTGCAGTCTGCTTTTCCCTCTCCCTCTGCTTCTACCCCTGCTTTCTCTATCTCTGCCATTCTCAAATAAATAAATAAATAAATAAAATGCTTTTTAAAAGTTCTAACCTGCAAGTATTTGGAATAACATAAGATTCAAATAACCGATTCACAAATTAGGATATATAAACAATTGATACAGACACAAAAAAGAGATTAACATTAGTCATCATCATGGAAATACAAGTTATCACCTGAATGAGTTATCACTTCACACACACACACACACACGACTAAAATTAGCGAGAGTAATTAGACCAAGTATTTTGAGAATATGAAGCAACTAGAGCTCCTAATTTGATTTTCATGTAAAAGTGTACAATCCAAATGGTAAACTGATGAGAATTGATAATGTTTATTCCCATAAAGAAAATTCATAGTAGCTTTCTTCACTACAGCTAAAACTAAAAATATTTAAGATGTTTATCAACAGAATAATGGAAAAACAAAACAAGAGTATAAAAGAAATAAGCCATTGATATATGCAACTATATAGATTGGTCTCAAAAATATTTTGCTGAGTGAAAAAATACAACAGTAAATGAAGAAAATATGTTATAACACAAATTATATGATAGTTTAGGGAAAGAAAACAAATCTGGTGAAAGAACTCAGTTTGCTGTTTGATTTAGAGGGAATTGTACGGGCAGTATTGACTCATCAAGCTTTATGTGGGGACTTTCTGGGGTGATGGAATATACTGTATCTTGTTAGATATTTGGTTTCCACTGGAGTGGTAGGTGATTATCAAACTCTTGTAATGATCTACCTAACATTTGAACATTTCATCCTATGAAAACATTTTTCTCCAAAGAAAAAATAAGCATAAAATAATATTGAATTCTAGTTGATTTTAATGCCTATGAAAATATTTAGAAAAAGTACACTGGTATATACAACTGAATTCAAGATGCATGTAAAAGAAAATGGATTGATGACTGGGTAGATGCATGGAGAAATGGTCAGATATATGTTAAAGCAAGTTAAATAAAATATGAATTTTAGATTCAGTGTAATGTGGTACATGGGTTTTTACTCTACAACTCAATCATCTTGTGGTTTGAAATTTTTCAGAATAAGATGTTGGTGATAAAAAGGACTGAGTCAATGGAGAGAGTGATACTATGTGGCTATTTGTGGGAAGAAAAACCAAAACCCAAAAAACATTAAGTTAGAGGAAAGAGAAATCAAAGTCCTTAAAGTTGAAGTGTCCATATGCTCATATGAGAGCAAACTGACATTTTTGAAGCCACCGATGGATGTTGGAGAGTAATTTATATTTAATATGCTTAATATGGAGGGGCACCTGGATGGCTCAGTTGGTTAAATCACTGCCTTTGGTTCAGGTCATAATCCCAGGGACCTGGGATCAAGCACCCTGTCAGGCTCCCTGCTGAGAGGGGAGCTTGCTTCTCCCTCTCCCCCTGTACGTGCTTTCTCTTGCTATCTCTGTTGCTATCTCTGTCACTATCTGTATCTCTTTCTCTCAGATAAATAAAATCTTTTAAAAATATGCTTAATATGGAAAAATGCAGAATTAATTTATGTGAAACAAAATTAACCATTTACACCTTAAATTATGCATACCATATATTCATTTATTATATAAATGGTAAAGGTCACACTATTTGCCAGATGCCTAGATGCCCAGGATAAAATAATGAGATATATTTTTCCTAGCTATGCCTTTATGAGATTTGTAGTCTCAAGCTCTATTATATTTGGCTCAGTTTCAAGGGAAATAACAAAAACATAAATCACAAGGCATACTTATTGATAGTCACCTGGTGTAATACAACACTTCTCAAAAATGTGGTTCAATTCTTAATGAAAATTAATATTTATGTCCCCCACTCAGACTATAAGTTAGAACCTCTGAGTGTTCAAGGTAATCTCCATTTTAACAAGCTTTTGGGTGATTTTTCTGCACATCGATGTTTGAGAACAACTACTATGTTATAAACAACATTTGTAGACAAGAATTTGTGTTAAAAGGCTAATGGCTTTATTACTGACTATGTCACCTTAGGTAAAAATTTAATGATGTTACATCTTAATTTAACATCTAAAAAGTGAGGAATAAAATAATTTACCTAATTATCTCACAAGGTCATTGTGAACACAGCATCATTGGAAATATAAATTATAGACAGTGTTCATCAAAGTGTTCATAAAGTTAAAAGAAGTATAAAAATTATGGCATTATTTGCCTACAAGACAAATTGACTAGTTTTTGTTTATGGCTGGGTGAATCTGCAAGTATATACTCCAGATAATATAAAAAAGCCTACACTTACAAGCATATAATTAGAGAAGGTCTTTGAACAACAGGTGCAGTTAACATTTGGGTCTTAATCTAGTATAAATTTATCATTGAAATTTAAACTCTTAAAATTGTTTTGAAATGGGATTATTCCCTCATTTGGCTCATATCATATTCCCAGGAATAAGTGAGTGGGTTTAAACTTCCTACTCAGTACATTAAAAGAGGAGAAAGACACACCTGGATTTTATAAACATGTCATCTAGGAGAGCCTTTAGGGAAATATGCTCAGCAATGAGTGCATTTTGTTACAGAAAAGCATTTGAGGAGTTTTGGAATAGGCAAATGAGAACTATAATAATAAGCCATTTTGAAATCTGCCAAAATCAAAAATGCCACTTTTCCTTGGACTAGGTCTTGCTTTGATTTTTTTAAATGTAATGAAAAAATTTTTTTTGTAATGAAAATTTTAGGACGATAATTTCCTAATCATTTTGCTTTCTTCCTTCTTGCATTCATTAGTTAACTCAACAAATATTCACTGAGTTTCTAATATGTATTGGGCACTATTGAGAATATTCAGGAGAAGAAAACAAGCTAGAAAAACAAATGCGTTTTCTTATTTTTTTAGTTTCTGTAGATCAACAGCAGAAGAACCCTGGACATTACTAAATGGCTTTGCTCTCTACCTATTGATGGGAATCATTGATTATCTTAGTGATGCTGAGGTCAGCAATAGCTCAGGTCACTCAGACTTTGCAAGGGATGGGGGATGTTGATTTTTACCTGCAGTAAAAGAGCATAAATGTTCTGGCTACTTTCGTTTCTTTCTCACAGTGAACACTGTCAGCCACAAATTTCTTTTCTTTTGGAGGACAGCATAGAACATGTATATTTTCCCTCCCTTTTCTTTTTAAAATATTTTCATTCAAATTCAATTTAGTTAACATATAGTGTTTTATTATTTTCAGGGGTACAATTTAGTGATTCATCATTTGCATATAACACCCAGTGCTCATTACATCATATGTCCTCTTTAATACCCATCACTCAATTACCCCATCATCACACCATCTCCACTCCAGTAACCCTGTTTGCTTCCTATAGTTAAGTCTCTTTTATGCTTTGCCTCTGTTTTATCCCCGCTATGCTTATCTGTTTGATTTCTTAAATTCCACGTATGAGTGAAATCATATGGTATTTGTCTTTCTCTGGCTTATTTTGCTTATCACAACACCCTCTAGTTCCATCCATGTCATTGCAAATAGCAAGAATTTCATTCTTTTTTATGGCAAAATACATATACCACTTTTTCTATATCCATTTATCTGTTGAAAGACACCTGGGCTCGTCCCATAGTTTGGTTATTGTGGACGTTGCTGCTATAAATATTAAGGTGCATATGCCACTTAAAATCACTATTTTTGTATCCTTTGGATAAATATCTAGTGGTGCAATTGCTGAATCATAGGGTAGATCTACTTTTAAGTTCTTCTTTTTGAAGAACCTCCATACTGTTTTCCAGAGTGGCTGTACCAGTTTGCATTCTCACCAACAGTGTAAGAAGGTCCCCCTTTCCTTTCATCCTTGCCAACATCTGTTGTATTTTGAGTTAATTTTAGCCATTCTGACCTCTGCGAGAGGTCACAAATCTCACTGTAGTTTTGACTTGTATTTCCCTGATGCCGAGTGGTATTGAGCATTTTTTGATGTGTCTGTTAACTGTTTGTATGTCTTATTTGGAGAAATATCTGTTCATGTCTTCTGCACATTTCTTGACTGGATTTGTTTGTTTGTTTTTTGGTGTTGAGTTTGATAAATTCTTTATCAATTTTGGATACTACCCCTTTATCTGATATGTCATTTTGTGAATATCTTCTCCCTTTCTGTAGATTACCTTTTAGTTTTGCTGATTTTTTTTTCTTGTGAAAAAGCTTTTTATCCAAATGAAGTCCCAATAGTTCATTTTTGCTTTTGTCCCCCCTGCCTTTGGACACATGTCTAGCAAGACTTGCTGTGGCTGAAGTTAACGAGGTTGATGCTTATGTTCTCCTCTAGGATTTTGATGGGTTCCTGTCTCACATTTAGGTCTTTTATCCATTTTGCACTTATTTTTGTGTATGGTGTGAGAAAATGGTCCAGTTTCATTCTACCACATGTTGCTGTCCAGTTTTTCCAGCACCATTTGTTGTAGAGACTGTGTTTTTTCCCATTGGATGTTCTTTCCTGCTTTGTTGAAGATTAGTTGACAATATAGTTGTAGATTCGTTTCCAAGTTTTCTATTCTGTGTCTTTGACATATGTGTCTGTTTTGTGCTACTCCTATACTGTCTTGAGTAAAGCTTTGTAATATAGCATAAAGTCCAGAATAGTGATGCCTCCAGGTTTGCTTTTCTTTTTCAAGATTGCTTTAGCTATTTGCGGTCTTTTATGGTTCCACACAAATTTTAGGATTATGTGTTCTAGCTCTGCAAAAAAATGTTGTTGGTATTTTGATAGGGATTGAAATAATGTGTAAATTGCTTTAGGTACTATGGACATTTTAACAATATTTATTCTTCCATTCCATGAGCATCAATGTTTTCCATTTCTTTGTGTCATCTTTAATTTCTTCCATTAGTTTTCTATAGTTTTCAGCATACAGGTCTTTCACCTGTTTGGTTAGGTTTTTCTTAGATATCTTATGGGTTTTGGTGCAATTGTAATGGGATCAATTCCTTGATTTCTTTTTATGCTGCTTCATCATTGGTGTATAGAAATGCAGTAGATTTTTGATTACTGATTCAATTACCTCCCTGGTTATGGGACTGTTGAAGTTTTCTGTTTCTTCCTGTTTCAGTTTTAGTAGATTATATGTTTCTAGGAACTTATCCATTTCTTCCAGATTGGTTAATTTGCTGGATTTTAATTGTTCATAATATTCTGTTATAATTTTTTTGTATTTCTTCAGTGTTGTTTGTGATCTCCCCTCTTTCATTCATGATTTTATTTATGTGAGTCCTTCTTCTTTTCCCTTTGCTAAGTCTGACTAGAGGTTTATCAATCTTGCTAATTCTTTCAAAGAACCAGCTCCTAGTTTTGTGGGTATGTTCTACAGTTTTCTTTTCTTTTTTTTTTTTTTATTGCTAAATCATTGATTTCCACTCTAATCTTTATTATTTCTCTTTTCCTGCTGGATTTAGGTTTTATTTGCTCTTTTTTTTCCTGTTCCTTTTGGTGTAAGTTTAGATTGTGTATTTGAAACTTTTCTGGCTTTTTGAGGAAGGTCTTTACTGCTATATACTTCCCTCTTGGGACAACCTTTGCTGTATCTCAAAGGTTTGTAACTGTCATGTTTTCATTTTCATTTGCTTTCCTGTATTTAAAAAAAAATCTTTTCTAATTTCTTGGTTGACTCATTCAATCTTTAGTAGGATGTTCTTTAACCTCCATGTATTTGTGGTTCTTCCAAATGTTTTTTGTTGTTGACTTCAATTTTCATAGCCCGGTATCTGGTGATCTGAAAATATGCATGGCATGATCTTAATCGTTTTGTATTTGTTGAGACCTGATTTGTGGCCCAGTATGTGATCTAATCTGGAGAATGTCCATGTGCCTTCAAGAAGAATGGGCATTCTGCTGCTTTAGGATAAAATGCTCTGAATATATCTGTTAAGTCCATCTGGTCCAGTGTGTCATTGAAGGCCTTTGTTTCCTTGTTGATCTTCTGCTTAGATGATCTGTGAATTGCTGGGAATGGGGGATTAAAGTCCTCTATTATTGCATTGTTATCTATAAGTTCTTTTAAACTTTGTTATTGCTTTATATATATCTGGGTGTTCCCAAGTTAGGGGCATAAATATTTACAAATTAGATATTCTTGATGGATAGCCCCCTTTATTATGATATAGTGTCCTTCTTCATGTCTTTGCTTTATTTTATTTTGTTTTTTTAAGATTTTCTTTATTTATTCATGAGACACACAAGGAGAGAGAGAGAAAGTCAGAGACACAGGCAGAGGGAGAAGCAGGCTCCATGCAGGGAGCCTGATGTGGGACTCGATCCTGGGACTCCAGGACACGCCCTGGGCCGAAGGCAGCACTAAACCACTGAGCCATCCAGGGATCCCCAAAAGTCTCAGGTATAAGGATGGCTATGCCAGCTTTCTTTTGATGTCCATTAGCAGTGATAAATGGTTCGCCACCCTCTCACCTTTACCTCTATGTGGAGGTGACTTTGGGTTTCAAATGAGTCTCTTGTAAGCAGCATATTAATGGGTCTAATTTTTTTCTTCATTCTCATACCCTAGGTCTTTTGATTGTAGCATTTAGTCCATTTATATTCAGAGCGATTATTGAAAGATATTAATTTAGTGCCATAGTATTACTTGTAAGGTCACTGTTCTTATAGATTGTCTCTGTTCCTTTCTGGTCTTTGTTATTTTTGGTCTTTCTTTCTGCTCAAAGGGTCCCCTTTAATATTTCTTGCAGAGATGGTTTGGTGTTTACAAATTCCTTTAGTTTCTGTTTTGGAAACTTTTTATCTCTCCTTCTATTCTGTTAATTATTTTTTTAAAGATGTTATTTATATAAGAGAGAAAGCAAGGAGAATGAGCACAAGCAAGGGGAGGGGCAGAGGGAGAAGCAGACTCTCCACTGAGCAGGGAAGCCCAAAGTGGGGCTTGATTCCAGGACCCTAGGATCATGACCTGAGCCTAAGGCAGACACTTAACCGACTGAGTCACCCTGGCACCCCTCTCCTTTTATTCTGAATGAAGCATTGCTATATAAAGTATTCTTAGCTGCATATTTAATTCATTTAGCACATTGAATATATCATGCCAGTCTGTTCTGGCCTGCTAGGTCTCTGTGTTTAGGTGTGATGCCAGCTCATGTATCTACTTTTACAGGTTAAGGAACACTTGTCTCAAGCTGCTTTCAGGATTTTCTCTTTATCTTTGTAATTTGCAAGTTTCACTATAATATGTCAAGGTGTTGACCTATTTATTTATTTATTTATTATTTTTTTAAGATTTTATTTATTTGTTCACGAGAGGTACAGAGAGAGCGAGAGTGAGAGCAAGAGCGAGAGCAAGAGAGAGAGAGAGAGATGTAGGCAGAAGAAGCAGGCTCCATGCAAGGAGCCTGATGTGGGACTCGATCCAGAATTCCAGGATCACACGCTGGGCCGAAAGCAGGCACTATACCACTGAGCCACCCAGGTGTCCCTATTTTTGTTGATTCTGAGGGTAATTCTGTCCCTCTTGGACTTGAATGCCTGTTTCCTTCCCCAGAATAGGGAAGTTCTCAGCTATAATTTGTTCAAATAAACCTTCTGCCGTTTTTCCTGCTCTTTGTATTCTGAGGCTCCTATAACACAGATATTGTTTCACTTTGTGGAATTGCTGAATTCTCTAAATCTACCTTTATAATGTAATATTTTTCTTTCTGCTTTTCAGCTTCTTTATTTTCCATAATTTTATCATCTATATCACTGATTCGCTCTTCTGCTTCATTTAGCCTCATTTTTATGGCCTCCATTGGGACTGTATCTTAGTAATAGCATTTTTAATTTCAGCCTGACTAGATTTTAGTTATTTTATCTCTACAGTAAGGGATTCTCTAGTGTCTTCTATGCTTTTTCAACTCTAGCTATTATCTTTATAATCATCGTTTTAAATTCTAATTCAGACATGTTACTTATATCCATATTGATTAAATCCCTGGATGTGAATACTACGTCCTATTCTTTCTTTTGGGGTAAATATCGCCATCTCACCATTTGTCAAGGAAGAAAAGAAGAAAGAAAGAAAAACAAAAAACAACAACCAGAACAATAGTAACAACAGAAACTACAAACCTAGATACTTGGTGTGTTTTGGTCTGCTTGTTAGAAGGAACTAGATCCCAAAATAAGAAGGAGGAAATATATATATACACACACATATATATGAATATATGTAATTTTATATATATTACTATGCAATAAAACAAAAAATAAAATAAAATATATATAAATTTAAATTTAAAATAATTTGAAAAATAAGAAAATAGCTTAAAAAATACTAAAAGACAAAAGAATAAAAATACAAAGAATGCTATATTCTGTTTTCCCCAAAACCTAGAGCTTTACAGCTCTCTGTGATAAGTAAGGCTGGTAAGAGTCAGTTATTTGCGTGGGTCTTCTGGGGGGCGGGGCGGCAGCTGTTGCACTGATTCTCAGGTGGGCGTGCTCCTATTGCAAATGTGCCTCCAGTGTGTAGGGAGGTTGGGCTTGGTGCAAATGGCTGTAGACTCCACTAGGTGGTGCTGTTTTGCTCCCTGGAGGTTTACAACACTGATGGGTGGGATGAATATGGCTGTGCTCTGCTCTCTAACCCCAGAGCTGAAAATTCTTGATTCACACTCTTCAGTGAGCCATCACAGAAAAGCAGTCAATCACTCCTGTCTCCTCCGTTTCTGTCAGAACTCTGTGTTTACTGGCCTGTGACTGAACATTTTTATCTCAGGCACATGACTGATGTTCAAAACTCCAAATTTTAGGGACTCCCACAGCATAGATCAATGCTGTTCTGGGGCAGGGTGTGGGGTGGGGGCAAAGCTGTTCTTGACACACTTCTGCTTTTTGCTGGACTCGTTCCAGGAAAGCGATAGAATGACAGTGCAGTGATTTGCAGTTTATGGCAACAAAGGACAGAAAGCTGGCACCTAGACTTGCTGTTCTCAGGGGGCTTCCCTGCTCCTATGCCTGGGAACTCTGTTGCACTTAGGCATCACTTCTTTGTCTTGTGATCCCAGGGATCCTCAACCACCTGTGGAATTCAGCAATTCCACAAAGTGAAACAATATCTGTGTTATAGGAGCCTCAGAATATGAAGAGCAGAAAAAATGGCAGGGATCCCAACCTCAACCTGGGATTCTGTTCCACTTCACCACCTGAGCATCTTTAAGCCAGGCATGTCCCCCACTGTAGCAGACTTCTAAAAGTTCCCATTTTGTGCTCTGCTGCTTATAGTACTTTGCAGTAGCCTTCTTTTTTTTAATTTTTATTTTATGATAGTCACACAGAGAGCGAGAGAGAGGCAGAGACATAGGCAGAGGGAGAAGCAGGCTCCATGCACCGGGAGCCCGACGTGGGATTCGATCTCGGGTCTCCAGGATTGCGCCCTGGGCCAAAGGCAGGTGCCAAACCGCTGGGCCACCCAGGGATCCCCTGCCTTCTTAAACAGGCTCCATCCCCTCTGTGGTATCCTCAGCTATGTCACATGGGATTCAAGTCTCCACATCTCCTACCTTACAAATGATGGTCACTTTTCTACTTGTAGATTTGCAGCATTCATTTTCTCAGATAATCAATTATTTCTTGGGTGTTCAGAATGCTTTGATAACAATCTAATTGTATTCTAGGGACAAGACAAACTTAGGGTCCCCCTATATCTCCACCATCTTAATTCCTTCCTCTTCTCTATTCTTTAAAACTTACAATTTTTTATGCATGAATAATCTTTAGATAAAGAAATTTTAACAGATAATTAGCAATCATTATATGATTTCTTTACCTTGTTCAAGATGTGTCTTCTGGAAAGGGACAAAAAACTTCATATTAAATTAGGTGAAAAATATGAAATAATTACTTGAGAAATAAAAATTTGTCACTCATGGCTATTAGAATGAATCAAAGATGTATAACTAGGCTTCTACTGGACTTCAACAAAATAAAGCTCAACCAGTACCACAGGCTTTAAGAAGTAGAAGGTTAGATAAACATGATCTCAGTATAAGTGCAAAAGGAAAGGCAAAATGGATGATCTAAGTAGGCACCCACAGCCATTCTCAATACAATCTTATACTGTTTAATCAAAATACTAATTCATACTGAGTTATGCTATTGAATTTGCTAATTGATATGATTCTTAGAAAATGAAGTAAAATTATTGCTAGTTTTACAACTAGCAAGGTATTTTATACTTATGTTAGTGAAAACTTTCTGTGATTTGAAAAAGATTAAGTGTGGTCAGTAGTTCAAGGATTGAATAATAGATATGATGTCAGTCTCTCTATATTTTTCGTATTCTAGAAAGATTGGTATCAGTGAAGGTTGAGCAGAACCATATTAGCTCTATAAAGTGACTTCATCCAAAGAATATGACAAGATTTTTTTTTTTAAGAGGGAGAACCTCATCTAAAGCATCTGAGAAAAATACTACAAAAAGGCATATTGCCAGTCTAGACTATTCACCCATAGAAGATGGGAATTTGTCTTAGAGGCAAATCCTATTTCTAAGGGGTGGAGATTACTAGGAACCTGTTTATTAATGATAATTGCTTAGTATTATTAATAACATCACAGTAACCACTGATGAAATTCACATTTTTTCAAATTAACAATTTAGCTCCTAAACTAGGAGATTAGTAATTGTAGGATTCCCATGTTTATTACAGCACTACTCACAATAACCAATATACAGAAACAATCTAAGTGCCCATTAACAGATATATAGATAAAGGAGATGTGGAATATATTATATATAATATATTATAATGTAATATATATATAATGCAATATTATTCAGCCATAAGAAAAAAGGACATCTTGCCATCTGTGAAACATGGATGGACCTTGAGGACATTATGCAAAGTGAGATAAGTCAGACTGAGAAAGACAAAGCCATTCTAACAGAATTTGCTGATGATTTGAGTAAGTGTTTCAAAATAAACATAATTTAAGAACTTCACAAGATTTTTGGCCTAAGAAATTAGATAAACAGATACCCTAAGAGGATGAACACTAATAATGAGAAAGTTAGAGGGAAAATGCAAGAACTTAGTTGTGGTCACATTTACATTTAGGTAAATGTCCATGAAAGCTGGACACCTTCTTAAGTATTAAATATACTCTTACCCAGGCTGCTTATGAAACAGAGTTTGTTGGTTAACAAAACATGTAAAAAATGTTTTGCCAGTGATGGTCAAAAATTATTTATTCTATAAAACACGAATACTATCACTATTTTTTGGTATTGTGACAGAAATGAGGGAAGGAAAATCATGGTTGGGGATGATTGAAATTGTGATATAGTGCATCTTTCTGGGAAAATAAACAGAGGCTATTCATCCTCTCACTTTGCAAAACAATAAAATAACTTTATAGTTTAAAAACTATAGAAAATACAAAGAATTAAAAGTTTATCAATTTGCTCTTACATTAAGGAATATATTACCTATACATATCCATCTCAGGATGATCTCTTGAGTAGGAGAATGAGGTAAGGGATAATTAAATTTGACTATGCCAAAAATAAAATAAAATGGCACTTTTATTCTACTATGTGTGTCTTGCTTTCCAGGGAAAGAAATCCAGAATTTATCTATTAATGACATTTTAAAGTTCAAATACTTCAATCCACCTGTGGAAAAAGATCTTAAAAGGTATTTTTTAAATGCAGTCTTTCTCAAATGCAACTTAAAGAATGAAAATTAAAAACCCTCTGGAATTATCCATAAACATTTTTTCTGGAATTTATCTTAAAGAATTTGTGATTGGTAGCTACATGCATTTTTGCAATAGCACCCTATTGGGAAATTTTTGAAAGTACTGTGGAACTTAGATAATGTTTTATACATGCTACATATTGATATATACATAAAAATTAATTTTGTAGAAATGTTTCTAATGTATCATGGAAAGACCATGTTCAACATATATATGATGAAAATATTAAAAGGCAAGCTGATATTAGAGTTTTATTTTTTTTAACATTACACAAAGGATTCTCCAAGAATATACATCAAAATGTTTTATATATAGTGTCTAAGCATGTGGATTCAAAGCAAATTGGATTTTTGTGGGGTTTTCTGTACATTCAAATATTTCTATGTTATAAATCAATTTTTAAAAAATGAGTTCTCATGAGATATATTATCACAGTGATAAGTAGAAAAGAAACTAAACTTAAGGTCAAAGAGCTGGGCTTTATCCAGGTCCACAACTATAATCAGGCTATTTAAACTTCAGTTCCCTCATTGTAAATAATGTGTCATATAAATCTACACCAAATAAAAGATACATATGGAATACTCTATTAAGAAATATCATTTTTCTTTTTAGCCTTTCAACAATGTTTGAGGTAGATATTTATATCCTCCTTTCTGGATGAGGAAGCTAAATTTCATCAAGGTTAAAGACCTTGTTCGCTTCTATATGACTCCTAAAGTACAGAAACAGAATTTAAATTCAAGTTAATGTGACTTTAGAGTCTTTGGGCTTTACTCTGTACTTGGAAGAGATAAAATGGTATAAAACAATAGCTATCCTCATTATAGATGAACAGAATTAAAAGAGCAATTAGAAGAATAGGCAGAGGGGAAGAGATTTAAAACAAGTTTATTCTTGAGAACCAAAGGAAAAGAATGAGCAAAGGCAAAATAAGAGACTAAGTGTTAGTCAAAAAAATTATGGGAAGATTTTTGAATCATTGTTACTCAAGAGAATCTAAGGTAGTCTTTCAATTGAAAGACTAGGATAATCTAATAGCTATTAAAGAACGAATTAAAATATACAGGTATGAAAATAAAGAAGTTTTATAGGTTTTGGTTGCACATATCACTTAGTATTTAATTTAGTTAGATTTCAAATGAATATAGTGTAAATGGCATAATCCAGAGGAAGACAAAAAGTTCTTCTCTAAATCTTTACTTTATCTCCACCCCTACTTCTTAGACTTGGTACTAATTGTCACTTTAGCCTGGACTCTCTTTATCCAAGAAAGTTCCCTCATTGTTTGTATTTTCCAAATAGTGAAATACTTTTCTTAAACTAAAATAAGCACCAAGGATATTTTGGAAATACACCTCTCTTGAGGTATGCAACTTGAATGAATGAATCACTTGCATGAAAACAACCTTCTTATAGGAATAACAATAAAATATACATTTAGGATTTGCAAAGAGTTACATTAACCAATAAAAATGATTGTAAGATGGATTTGGGACAATGCATTGTAATGAATAGTTAACCTTCTAACAAATATGAGGACTCATGAATCTGAAAATTATATATTCTTTTTCTCTGCACTCACTTCTGACCTCTTGGGAGGGCCTCACCTCACACTCACTGATTAAAAGACATGCAGTAAAACATCTTCTTGGTGTAGCCTATAAAACAGAATGAGTAATGCTGTTTTAAATTAGTGATAGGTGAATCACAAAGCTTTGGGAGGTTGAGTTTCTTTTCCTCTTCTGAACTTTCTTTGATGAAGAAATAAGGCTAGGAAACATGTGAGAATGCATTATCTCATGAGAGTTCTGGCACTTCTGTCTCAGCCTCTAGCTTTGAAATGTTTAAAGATGTGAAAGATTTTCACTCATGTAGCTCTAATCACTGATTTTTTTTCTTAAAAATGAATTGGAAAAATAGAAACAAACAAGAAAAAAAAACCACCAAAAATATTTTGTTTTCTCCTTTCAAAAAGGTACCTATTCTTCATAACTTTTAGGGTGACAGGGAAAAGATTATCTTATATTCTGACACTAAATAGGACAAGGATAACATCTGATTTCTGTTAAATGAACACTGGATATAGGAATAAAGAATAAAAATTAGTTATTTAAAGAGTAAAATTAAAAGGCAAAAGGTATACGAAGGGAGGAAGGATGGAGGGAGGGAGAGAGAAATAGGGAAGAAGAAAGGAAGGACAGAAGGAAGGAAGGAAGGAAGGAAGGAAGGAAGGAAGGAAGGAAGGAAGGGAGAAAGGCAGGCTCATTTGCTGTCACTTGTCTGAGTTATGAGTCTCTTAAATTTTCTGTCCCTACCTTGGAGAAGCATGTCTTTCTGAGCCCAATTTCTAAACACATAGAGATGGAAATAAACTATCTTGGTATAATAGAAATTCTTCTATAACTTTTATTAATCCATCAATTAATGTGCAAAGTATTCTGCTAGTAATCCTGAGAGAACTTTTCTTAAACACTTGGTGTTAGTCTGTAAAATTTGTAAATCATATGGCAAGGAAAACCATCATAAATTAAAAAAAAATTCTTAACTTACAAAGCAACAGATCATTTTAGTACATTGGGCATAAATTTTGAAAGAATGTCAGTAGAAGAGAAGAAGTTTTATGGGATTAAAGACACTTTTTCATCTTTGTGATATCATGGAAAGAAGAATGGCATATTTTTTTTTAATTTTTTTTTTAATTTTTATTTATTTATGATAGTCACACAGAGAGAGAGAGAGGCAGAGACACAGGCAGAGGGAGAAGCAGGCTCCATGCACTGGGAGCCCGACGTGGGATTCGATCCCGGGTCTGCAGGTTCGCGCCCCGGGCCAAAGGCAGGCGCTAAACCGCTGCGCCACCCAGGGTTCCCAGAAGAATGGCATATTAATAATAACATCAACTCTATATCCAATTCTCTCTTCTTTTAATTAATTAATTAATTAATTAATTAATTAATTAATTAATTAAAGATTTCATTTATCCACTCATGAGAGACACAGAGAGAGAGGCAGAGACATAGACAGAGAGAAAAATAGCCCCCTGTGGGAAGTTAGATTCAGGACTCCATCCCAGGACCCTGGGATCACAACCTGAGACAAAGGCAGATGCTGAACCACTGAGCCACGCAGGTGCCCCTCTTCTTTTATTTATCAGATATTTATTATCTGTATAATAATAGACTAAGCCAATCCCTATTTAACTTGAATCCTCTTATTCTTATAACCTGAAATGTATTAGGCCTTCTAAGAAGTCCCAGTAACTCGGTAGTTATGGGTATGGAACAAAAAGCAGTCAGTTCTCAATCTTTTAAAATCAGACCAGCATTTTGATTATGATAAAGAAAACCTGATGTAAGATGTCTTTTGTGGATACTTTAATATTTAAATCCTTTCAGTATCAAATAGAATAACATAAATCACGAAAATTGGAGGCTGGTATTTCTATAACACATTCTGATTTATGCCTTTTTGTGTGCAAAAAACACAAACAAGGTCCTAAAATGACAATATATCTTATTATCAGTTAAATTATCAGTTAAATATTCTATCTCCTATACTGATTTTTAATAATTTTGTAAGCGATCTCAGCCTGTTCACAAAATAGTTATAGCTATACCAGTATGGTAGAATAAGAAAAAAAAAAAAAAAGAAAATAAATACCAAGTGAAATTATAACAGAGTGGTACTGAAACAAAATTTTCTATATTTTTTTAATAATGCATTTAAGCTTAGAGGGAAAAGAAAGTAATCATGAAATTTAGTGTATGATGAACACCTAAAATTTATACTATTTTAATTGATTTCAGGGAAAAAATAGAGCTACGTTTTATTTGATATTTATTGCACGTTAGCCCCTAGATTTCATGCATTCAACAGATTCTTTTCCCTCTCATTTTAGGACCTATGCATATAAAATTGTCAGTCTTTTAGGTGATTTTATATGTTCCCTAATAAGAAACTTTTTGTAAAATTCTATCCTACACCATCTTCAAAGGTAGCTTCAAAGTTACCTCTTCATGGACACCATGCCTAACTTCTCTAAATAGGGTTCTTTGGTTATATGCCCTCATAATTTCCAATATCTGCTTTTCACAGCACTTAACATAATTTTAATTAAATTACTAAGTTTATAATTAATTGCATAATGTCTCCTTCCCTAAGAAATTAAATCCTCAAGAACACTGCTATATCTCCCACACCTAGTAGCTTGTCAATTAATGATTGATATTGAGTCTCAGAGAACTTAAATCATTTTTCAACAGAATATGATTAGTGTGTGACAGAGTCAGGATGTAGTGCTCATTTTCATGTATTTTTTTTTTTTTTTCCTTCTCAGTCATTACTGCTTTTTTATTACCTGGAGAAAGGAAAAGTGATAATTGATGTTAAGTTCTAGACTTCCATGTAGTTAAATAAAACCTTTCAACAAATAAACAAGCCTCCATATATGGCATGTGTTCCATCTCCTCTATGTATTTATTTTTTATTAAAAAAATTATTTTCCTCTTCACAGAGACCAGGAAAGGTCAGCAACTCATCTAAGTACTTAATCTAAGTATAAAGTATAAAATATCTAAATCTAAGTACAATTATTTCAAAATCATAGATAAATCTGACTATTCAAAAGCACCTATGACTACTAATATAAAGGAATAACTCTATTGTAAGAGAACTAACTTTGATAATCACGGGGTCAGAATATATCCCTGGTGTAAAAAATGCTTACTCTTCTCCTTGTGGTTTAGACTGTACTACCTTAGAGAAATAATGGTTTTTCTCAAGGAGTATGGTTTGAAAAATATATATTCTTAGATATGAGTGAAACTATGAATAGGCAAATACATTTTATTTTTAAAAAGGTTGAGGGCAAAAAAAATAAATAAATAAAAATAAAAAGGTTGAGGGCATTGACAAAAGGGATCCCTCATGAAAGGTCTTTATTTAAGGCTTTCATCAAGAACTTGGAAGCAATCATATTTACATATAATCTCATTTTCCTTTTCTGTATTATTAGACCCTTAATTATTCAAATCTATCAATAAGGACCACCATCTATAATATTACTATGTCTAAATATCTAGAGGATGTCTGTCACCTATCCTTTTATATCTAGGTTTTACCTTCTCTACCTTCTTCTCCATGCTCTGAGCCCCCATGGGTCTGGCCTATGGGACTTACATTAAGAAATTCCCTTGTTCTCTGCCTTCAGATTTGTTAGGGCTGATGGAGAAGCCCAGAAAAAGAATTGATAACAGAGAAGAGCAAGGTTGGAGTGTTTATTCATCCAGTTCCTTCCCTGTGGGGCTGCCTGGTGTTGGCTAAATCCATCAATCTAAACTTCTGTCTAGGTTGCCTTTTGCATGTAACTATCTTCAGGGTTCTGAGAATTGCTCTTTTCCCTTGCTTCTATGGACCTAAGGTGCTTATTCTTGTAACTACCAGCTTCTGGAATGAGAACCACAGTATAATACCCTACCTATAGTTTAGTAAATAATCTATTATTAAACTTCCTTCCTGTTACCCAAAATATGCTACTTCCTGCCAGGACTCTGATTGATACAGACAGTAAAGGAAAATATGACCTTGCTGTGGCCCATGAAATGGTAACAACGTTGTATTCAAAAGACTGAATCCCAGAGTTCCTTTCAATCACACGTAGTAACGTGGGAAGGGGTTTTTAATGGAATGGGATGAAGCATGTAAGAAGAGACAGATTGGGAAAAAAAAAAAATTCAAGTGGCAAATGAAAAAGTAGTATGCTGAATGCCATCCTTTAAAAATAAATACAATAAATACTATGGGGATCCCTGGGTGGCTCAGTGGTTTAGCGCCTGCCTTTGGCCCAGGGTGGAGACCCAGGATCGAGTCCCAGCTCGGGCTTCTGGCATGGAGCCTGCTTCTCCCTCTGCCTGTGTCTCTGCCTCATTCTCTCTCTCTCTCTCTCTCTCTCATAAATAAATAAATAAATCTTTAAAAAACAAAAATAAAAAATAAAAATAAATACTAAAAGAAGTTGGTTCTTGACAGTTGAGGGTAGTAGTGATATATATATATTTTTATTATGTATTTCTATTTATTTTATTCTATTTTTAAAATAAATTTATTTTTTATTGGTTTCAATTTGTCAAAATACAGAATAACACCCAGTGCTCATCCCGTCAAGTGCCCACCTCAGTGCCCACCACCCAGTCACCCCCACCCCCTGCGCACCTCCCCTTCTACCACCCCTAGTTTGTTTCCCAGAGTTAGGAGTCTTTCATGTTCTGTCTCCCTTTCTGATATTTCTCACTTATTTTTTCTCTTTTCCCCTTTATTCCCTTTCACTATTTTTTATATTTCCCAAATGAATTAGACCATATAATGTTTGTCCTTCTCCGATGGACTTATTTCTCTCAGCATAATACCCTCCAGTTCCATCCACGTGGAAGCAAATGGTGGGTATTTGTCGTTTCTAATGGCTGAGTAATATTCCATTGTACACATAAACCACATTTTCTTTATCCATTCATCTTTCGATGGACACCGAGGCTCCTTCCACAGTTTGGCTATTGTGGACATTGCTATTTGAATTATAATTTGGGATCTTGAATCATGGCTCTTGGTGTCCCAGGAGTATTACTTTAGTATTATGACTTTCAAAATATGACAATACCCATTGTCGCTCTTTATTCTTTCATATCCTTTCTCTCTGTATCTTTAAGAATTATTTTCTTTCCTGGTTCTCTGAATAGGATACATATGGACTTTGGGATCTCTATTATGAGGAGTAGATGCTTCCCTGCTTAATGTGCTGAATATTTGTTGTATGTTTACTTTGGAGGTGGTTGTACCCTTAATATCCCAATTCAATTTGAGAGTAAGAGCCAATGCAAGGTTCCTTTGTTTAGTGTTATTTACCACAAGTTATGCCACATTCATGTGATATATTCATTTGGAAAAGACTCCAGGCAACATTTTTCTTCCTGGATAAATTTTATCTTTCTTTATAAATTGTCAACAGAGCACTCTGGCAGCTGGCCATTACTTTTTAATCAAATAAGTGTTCTTCACTACTATTGAAAGTCAAGAGGAAATCCATAACATTGTAAGAATCTCCGTACTTTTCTTGAAATAATAAAAGTAAAATTTGGCTTTGAGCTAGAGATAATAAGCCCTTAGTTATAACTTTAACTGAATAAACATGAGCAGAACTTGACCAACTGTTACTCTCCTGTGAAATTAGGGAATATGATTTAAATATCAATGTAACCAAATCTTCGAATATCCATCATTTATAATAGGATTTTTCTCTACCTCGTTTTTCTACAGTGGAAAAAATCTGTTTATTGTTTACATTGCATCATGTATTCATACGATGTTAGAATTGAAAAAAGAAATCTTTATAATTGGAAGGAGTCATCTTAGTTTAACCTCTCAGCAGTTGCCGGATGTCTCATTATTATTTGCATGTCATTATCCTCCATTGCCTGCTGGAAATTTTCCATTGATAGAATGATCCATGTATTTTTAGTCAGGTAGAAAGTTATTCTTTATGTTGAGTAAAAATTTAACTCATCATTGAGTTAAGTTCTACCCTCAAGGATATTGCAATACTTTATAAATCTATGATTTCTCTTCCAAATCCTCTTTTCTTTATATCAAGCATTTGTTATTTTCTGTTTATATGTTATTCACTCTTCTGCTTTCCATGAATGAATCTGGCATCTTTCTATTGTTTCTCTTCCAAATATCATTGATAAGAGGTTTTTTAATGTGTGCGTGTGTGTATATCTCAAAGTACTACAGTAAAATTACCTACTTAAGTCATGTTAATATTTTTTGTTGCTTTTCCAAAATATAATGTTATGTTATAAATAAGTTTTATATTTTCTTTAGCTTATTGACTTAATATTCAAGAAAAAAACATTTTTGAAGGTCTTATCAGATTATTCAATTGCAAGATTATTAAAATTAGATTTTTAGATTGAAAACAAATGAAAAAATTATTAAAATATGTACTGCATTTTTTAACATGACTCAACAATATACAATTCTTGACAACATTTTAAATAAACTTCAATTCTTCCTTATAACTTCATCTATTCACACGAAGAGGACAAAATAAATTTCTAATTGAAACTTTCAAGTCTATATGTTCTAATTTTAATTTATCATTTTTCATGGCTGCAAAAATATGTACTTACATCACATTTTAATATGAATCAAGGTAATATAATTATGTTAATTAACTTTGAGAATGTTGAGTGATACCAGAGTGCTCTGTCATCATTAAAAGTGCTCTGATTTTTAATTTGTAAACAGATTGGTGAATGAGTTGTCAAGTTTTACACTTCATGGTCACTCTACATAGCTTTCATAGTAGGCATCAGAAAATACTTTTGTGCATATTAATGTGATTATATTGTTTAGATTGTCTTGGCTTGATATTTTAGGTAAATCTTTATTGAATGTAAGTGAAACACATGTTTTTTTTCTTTTTTTTTTCTTTTTCAAGATTTTTTTTTTTATTGGTGTTCAATTTACTAACATACAGAATAACCCCCAGTGCCCGTTACCCATTCACTCCCACCCCCCGCCCTCCTCCCCTTCCAACACCCCTAGTTCGTTTCCCAGAGTTAGCAGTCTTTACGTTCTGTCTCCCTTTCTGATATTTCCCACACATTTCTTCCCCCTTCCCTTATATTCCCATTCACTATTATTTATATTCCCCAAATGAATGAGAACATATAATGTTTGTCCTTCTCCGACTGGCTTACTTCACTCAGCGTAATACCCTCCAGTTCCATCCACGTTGAAGCAAATGGTGGGTATTTGTCATTTCTAATAGCTGAGTAATATTCCATTGTATACATAAACCACATCTTCTTTATCCATTCATCTTTCGTTGGACACCGAGGCTCCTTCCACAGTTTGGCTATCGTGGCCATTGCTGCTAGAAACATCGGGGTGCAGGTGTCCCGGCGTTTCACTGCATCTGTATCTTTGGGGTAAATCCCCAGCAGTGCAATTGCTGGGTCGTAGGGCAGGTCTATTTTTAACTGTTTGAGGAACCTCCACACAGTTTTCCAGAGTGGCTGCACCAGTTCACATTCCCACCAACAGTGTATGAGGGTTCCCTTTTCTCCACATCCTCTCCAACATTTGTTGTTTCCTGCCTTGTTAATTTTCCCCATTCTCACTGGTGTGAGGTGGTATCTCATTGTGGTTTTGATTTGTATTTCCCTGATGGCAAGTGATGCAGAGCATTTTCTCATGTGCATGTTGGCCATGTCTATGTCTTCCTCTGTGAGATTTCTGTTCATGTCTTTTGCCCATTTCATGATTGGATTGTTTGTTTCTTTGGTGTTGAGTTTAAGAAGTTCTTTATAGATCTTGGAAACTAGCCCTTTATCTGATATGTCATTTGCAAATATCTTCTCCCATTCTGTAGGTTGTCTTTGAGTTTTGTTGACTGTATCCTTTGTTGTGCAAAAGCTTCTTATCTTGATTAAGTCCCAATAGTTCATTTTTGCTTTTGTTTCTTTTGCCTTCGTGGATGTATCTTGCAAGAAGTTACTATGGCCGAGTTCAGAAAGGGTGTTGCCTGTGTTCTTCTCTAGGATTTTGATGGAATCTTGTCTCACATTTAGATCTTTCATCCATTTTGAGTTTATCTTTGTGTATGGTGAAAGAGAGTGGTCTAGTTTCATTCTTCTGCATGTGGATGTCCAATTTTCCCAGCACCATTTATTGAAGAGACTGTCTTTCTTCCAATGGATAGTCTTTCCTCCTTTATCGAATATTAGTTGCCCATAAAGTTCAGGGTCCACTTCTGGATTCTCTATTCTGTTGCACTGATCTATGTGTCTGTTTTTGTGCCAGTACCACACTGTCTTGATGACCACAGCTTTGTAGTACAACCTGAAATATGGCATTGTGATGCCCCCAGATATGGTTTTCTTTTTTAAAATTCCCCTGGCTATTCGGGGTCTTTTCTGATTCCACACAAATCTTAAAATAATTTGTTCTAAAAAAAAAAATAATAATAATAATTTGTTCTAACTCTCTGAAGAAAGTCCATGGTATTTTGATAGGGATTGCATTAAACGTGTATATTGCCCTGGGTAACATTGACATTTTCACAATATTAATTCTGCCAATCCATGAGCATGGAATATTTTTCCATCTCTTTGTGTCTTCCTCAATTTCTTTCAGAAGTGTTCTATAGTTTTGAGGGTATAGATCCTTTACATCTTTGGTTAGGTTTATTCCTAGGTATTGTATGCTTTTGGGTGCAATTGTAAATGGGATTGACTCCTTAATTTCTCTTTCTTCAGTCTCATTGTTAGTGTATAGAAATGCCACTGACTTCTGGGCATTGATTTTGTATCCTGCCACGCTACCGAATTGCTGTATGAGTTCTAGCAATCTTGGGGTGGAGACTTTTGGGTTTTCTATGTAGAGTATCATGTCATCGGCTAAGAGGGAGAGTTTGACTTCTTCTTTGCCAATTTGAATGCCTTTAATGTCTTTTTGTTGTCTGATTGCTGAGGCTAGGACTTCCAGTACTATGTTGAACAGCAGTGGTGAGAGTGGACATCCCTGTCTTGTTCCTGATCTTAGGGGAAAGGCTCCCAGTGCTTCCCCATTGAGAATGATATTTGCTGTGGGCTTTTCATAGATGGCTTTTAAGATGTCGAGGAATGTTCCCTCTATCCCTACACTCTGAAGAGTTTTAATCAGGAATGGATGCTGTATTTTGTCAAATGCTTTCTCTGCATCCAATGAGAGGATCATATGGTTCTTGGTTTTTCTCTTGCTGATATGATGAATCACATTGATTGTTTTACGGGTGTTGAACCAGCCTTGTGTCCCAGGGATAAATCCTACTTGGTCATGGTGAATACTTTTTTTAATGTACTGTTGGATCCTATTGGCCAGTATCTTGTTGAGAATTTTTGCATCCATGTTCATCAGGGATATTGGTCTGTAATTCTCCTTTTTGGTGGGGTCTTTCTCTGGTTTGGGAATTAAGGTGATGCTGGCCTCATAGAACGAATTTGGAAGTACTCCATCTCTTTCTATCTTTCCAAACAGCTTTAGGAGAATAGGTATGGTTTCTTCTTTAAACGTTTGATAAAATTCCCCTGGGAAGCCATCTGACCCTGGACTCTTGTGTCTTGGGAGATTTTTGATGACTGCTTCAATTTCCTCCCTGGTTATTGGCCTGTTCAGGTTTTCTATTTCTTCCTGTTCCAGTTTTGGTAGTTTGTGGCTTTCCAGGAATGCGTCCATTTCTTCTAGATTGCCTAATTTATTGGCGTATAGCTGTTCATAATATGTTTTTAAAATCGTTTGTATTTCCTTGGTGTTGGTAGTGATCTCTCCTTTCTCATTCATGATTTTATTAATTTGAGTCTTCTCTCTCTTCTTTTTAATAAGGCTGGCTAATGGTTTATCTATCTTATTAATTCTTTCAAAGAACCAACTCCTGGTTCTGTTGATCTGTTCCACAGTTCTTCTGGTCTCGATTTCGTTGAGTTCTGCTCGAATCTTTATTAACTCCCTTCTTCTCTTGGGTGTAGGATCTATTTGCTGTTTTTTCTCTAGCTCCTTTATGTGTAAGGTTAGCTTTTGTATTTGAGTTCTTTCCAGTGTTTGAATGGATGCTTGTATTGCGATGTATTTCCCCCTTAGGACTGCTTTTGCTGCATCCCAAAGATTTTGAATGGTTGTATCTTCATTCTCATTAGTTTCCATGAATCTTTTTAATTCTTCCTTAATTTCCTGGTTGACCCTTTTATCTTTTAGCATGATGGTCCTTAACCTCCACGTGTTTGAGGTCCTTCCAAACTTCTTGTTGTGATTTAGTTCTAATTTCAAGGCATTATGGTCTGAGAATATGCAGGGGACAATCCCAATCTTTTGGTATCGGTTCAGACCCTATTTGTGACCCAATATGTGGTCTATTCTGGAGAAAGTTCCATGTGCGCTTGAGAAGAATGTGTATTCAGTTGAGTTTGGATGTAAAGTTCTGTAGATATCTGTGAAATCCATCTGGTCCAGTGTATCATTTAAAGCTCTCGTTTCTTTGGAGATGTTGTGCTTAGAAGACCTATCGAGTATAGAAAGAGCTAGAGTGAAGTCACCAAGTATAAGTGTATTATTATCTAAGTATTTCTTCACTTTGGTTAATAATTGATTGATATATTTGGCAGCTCCCACATTCGGGGCATATATATTGAGGATTGTTAAGTCCTCTTGTTGAATAGATCCTTTAAGTATGAGATAGTGTCCCTCTTCATCTCTCACTACAGTCTTTGGGGTAAATTTTAGTTTATCTGATATAAGGATGGCTACCCCTGCTTTCTTTTGAGGACCATTCGAATGGTAAATGGTTCTCCAACCTTTTATTTTCAGGCTGTAGGTGTCCTTCTGTCTAAAATGAGTCTCTTGTAGACAGCAAATAGATGGGTCCTGCTTTTTTATCCAGTCTGAAACCCTGCGCCTTTTGATGGGGTCATTAAGCCCGTTCACATTCAGAGTTACTATTGAGAGATATGAGTTTAGTGTCACCATGATATCTATTCAGTCCTTGTTTTTGTGGATTGTTCCACTGAACTTCTTCTTAAAGGGGAATTTTAAGAGTCCCCCTTAAAATTTCTTGCAGAGCTGGTTTGGAGGTCACATATTCTTTTAGTTGCTGCCTGTCTTGGAAGCTCTTTATCTCTCCTTCCATTTTGAATGAGAGCCTTGTTGGATAAAGTATTCTTGGTTGCATGTTCTTCTCCTTTAGGACCCTGAATATATCCTGCCAGCCCTTTCTGGCCTGCCAGGTCTCTGTGGAGGGGTCTGCTGTTACCCTAATACTCCTCCCCATAAAAGTCAGGGATTTCTTGTCTCTTGCTGCTTTAAGGATCTTCTCTTTATCTTTGGAATTTGCAAGCTTCACTATTAAATGTCGAGGTGTTGAACGGTTTTTATTGATTTTAGGGGGGGATCTCTCTATTTCCTGGATCTGAATGCCTGTTTCCCTTCCCAGATTAGGAAAGTTTTCAGCTAGAATTTGTTCAAATACATATTCTGGCCCTCTGTCCCTTTCGGCGCCCTCGGGAACCCCAATTAAACGTAGGTATTTCTTTCTCAGGCTGTCGTTTATTTCCCTTAATCTATCCTCATGGTCTTTTAATTGTTTGTCTCTTTTTTCCTCAGTTTCCCTCTTTGCTATCAACTTGTCTTCTATGTCACTCACTCGTTCTTCCACCTCGTTAACCCTCGTCGTTAGGACTTCTAGTTTGGATTGCATCTCATTCAATTGATTTTTAATTTCTGCCTGATTAGCTCTAAATTCTGCAGTCATGAAGTCTCTTGAGTCCTTTATACTTTTTTCTAGAGCTACCAGTAGCTGTATAATAGTGCTTCTGAATTGGCTTTCTGACATTGAATTGTAATCCAGATTTTGTAACTCTGTGGGAAAGAGGACTGTTTCTGATTCTTTCTTTTGAGGTGAGGTTTTCCTTCTAGTCATTTTGCTCAGTGCAGAGTGGCCAAAAGCAAGTTGTATTGGGAAAAAGAGAAAAAGAGAGGAGAGAAAGAAGGAAAGAAAAGAGAAAGAGAAAAAAAAGGGAAGAAAAAAAACGAAAAAAAAAAAGAGAGAAGAAAAAGAAAGAAAAAGAAAGGAGAAAAAAAAGGGGGTGGGGGAAGGAAACAAATCAAAAAGCAAAACAAAACAAAACAAAACAAAACAAACAAACAAAAAAAAGAACCACCGGGGAGTATCTTTTGATTCTGTATACTTTAAGTCCCTTGGTTTCTCCTGGAAGTTGTCAGTCTAGCTGGTGTTCTGGGGGAGGGGCCTGTTGTGCTGATTTCAGGTGTTAGCAGTTGGGGGAGCTGCTGTGCCCCTGCCTGGTGCAGGGCTCAGTGGGGGATGTTTACCCCGCGAGGCCCCCGGAGGAACAACCCCAGTGGTTGGGGCCAGCTCTGGAGCCCTGGAGTCAGCCCCCGCAGAAGCTCCGGAGCTCTCGGTCTGCAGGGCCTGGAGGCTCCGGGGCGGGGCCGCTGATCTGCTCAGCTGGGGCAGGAGCGTCCTCGCTGTCCTGGGCCCTCCCGGCCTCTGCCTGTCCCGGGGGGAGGCGGGATCCTGGGCTGTGTCCCGGCGCCCTGTGCTCCGGAGCCTGCGCTGGTGGATTCGCGCTCCCGGGCCGCGCAACCCCCTCCGCGGAGCTGCCGCCCGAGCCCCTCCGAGCTGCTCCCGGGGCCGTGCAGCCCCCTCCGCGGAGCCGCCCCCGAGCCCCCCGAGCTGCTCCGGGTCCCGCCGTGCGCGCTGCAGCCCTTAGGGAGCTCGGCGCACTCTCCTGGGCGCGCAGTTGCTGTTACTGTCCCCGGGAGCCCGAGGGCATCCCCGCCCTCCTGGGTCCTGCTCCAACTCCCCGCGAGCCCCTTTCCCCCGGGAAGGTCGGTGCAGCTCCTGCTCCTCCGGGACGGGGCTCTCCTGTCCTGGGGACCCTCGCCCCGGCCTCAGCCCGGCTCCTCCCGGGCCCCTCCCCCTCGGAGGCCTTTGTTTCTTTACTTCTTTTTCCCCGTCTTCCTACCTTGATAGAAGCGCGAACTCTTCTCACTGTAGCATTCCAGCTGGTCTCTCTTTAAACCTCAGGCCGAAATCATAGATTTTCAGGATGATTGGAAGGTTTTCTAGGTAATTTGGTGGAGACAGGTGATTTGGAGACCCTACTCTTCCACCATCTTGCTCCTCCTCTCTTTTTTCTTTGTTGGGATCAGATTCATTGAGTTATAATTTACATATAGTGAAATTCACCAATTTATGTATATAGTTCCAAGAGTTTGGCAAGTGCATATAGTCATGTATACATTAAAAAGGATAAAGTATTTATATCATGTCCCCAAATTTTTAGTACCCCTTTGGATGCAATCTCTTTCTCTACCCTACTTCTTGGCAACCACTGATCTGATTTCTGTTGCTGTGACTTGTCTTTCCTTCGAACATTAGGTGAATGAAATCATAGAGTAGGTAGCCTTTGGTGTCTGGCTTCTTTCATTAAAGCCAATGCTTCTATGGAACGCCTGGGTGGCTCAGCGGATAAACATCTGCCTTTGGCTGAGGCCTGGGATCGAGTTCTGCACCGGGCTCCCTGCATGGAGCCTACTTCTCCCTCTGCCTGTGGCTCTGTCTCTCTCTCTCTCTCTCTGTCTCTGTCTCTGAATCAACCAATTAATCTTAAAAAAAAAAAAAAAAAAAGCCAATGTTTATAAAGTTCACACATATGGGCCGCCCCGGTGGCGCAGCGGTTTAGCGCTGCCTGCAGCCCGGGTTGTGATCCTGGAGACCCAGGATCGAGTCCCACATCGGGCTCCTTGCATGGAACCTGCTTCTCCCTCTGCCTGTGTCTCTGCGCCTTTCTCTCTCTCTCTCTGTGTCTCTCATGAATAAATAAATAAAATATTTTAAAAAAATAAAATAAAATTAACACATAGTTTTGCATTTATGAGTAGTTTGTTCCTTTTTGTTGCCGTATCTTTTGGTATGGTTATACCATAATTTGTTTACTTATTCACCAGTTAGTGGACTTTTGGGATCTTTATAGTTCCAGGGGACTGTGAATAAGGCTGCTATAAATATTCTTGTACAGATCTTTATCTGAATAGTTCTCTTGAATGAATATTTAGAAATGGGATTGCTAGGTTATTTGGTAAATTTATGTTTAACTTACATAAACATCGACCAAGAGGTTTTCCAAAGTGTCCTTACTATTTTGCATTATTCTCACCAGAATCTTTTAGAGTTTCATATGCTCTATATCTTGATATGTAATATGCAGTTTTTTGTATGAAGACATGTACATTCCATATACTTCCTCCATAAATTGACCAGGAAAGTAACCCATAGTATGGGAGAAAATATTTGTAAGCTGTATCTGATAAAGGGTCAATATCCAAAATATATAAAAAATTCATATAACTCAATAGCGAAACAACAATAACAATGACGAGTAGCCAGATTTTTAAAAGGGCAAAGTTTTTGAATTGGCATTTCTCAAAAAAAACAAAAAACGAACAAACAAAAAAAAACACACGAACAAAAACATACAAATAGCAAATAGGTACATTAAAAAGTGCTCAATATCACTAATCAGGGAGATGTAAATCAAAACCACAATAAAATATCCCTTGACACATGTTAGGATGACTATTACCCAAAGACAAGAAATTGCAAATGCTGGCAAGTGTATGGAGAAAAGGAACTCTTCTATATTATTTGTGGGAATGAAAACTGCCTCAGCCACTATGGAAAAGAGTATTGCATTTCCATAAGAAAGTAAAAAAGAACTACTGTATGATCCAGCAATCCTACTTCTGGGTATATATCCAAAGGAAATAAAATCCAGATCTCAGAGAGATATCTGCATTTCTGTGCTCATTTCATCATATTCACAATAGTCAAATATAGAAACAACTTAGGTATTCCTTGATGGATTAAAGAACATGTGGTGAACCAACAAATAAATATTATTCAGCTCTAAAAAAAGAAAGAAAAATAAATTTAAAAAAATAAAAAAGAAAGAAATTCTGCCATTTGCAACCACATGAATAAACCTGGAGCACATAATGCTAACTAAATAAGCCAGACACAGAAAGGCAAATGCTCTATGATCTCAGGTTATGTGGAATCTAACATAATCAAACTCATAGGAGAAGAGAATAGAATGGTGGTTGACACGGGCACGGGGAGAGGGAACTTGAGAGATGTTGCTCAAATGATTCAAAGATTCAGTTATGTGAGATAAAGGAGTTCTGGAGATCTAACGTCCAGTATGGAGACAAGAGTTAATAATGCCTAATTCTACAGCTGAAATTTGCTAAGAAAATAAATTGTGAATTAAATCTTTCAGCATATACATAAACACACAATGGTAGGTATGTAGAGGTGATGTATAAGTTATCTAGCTTGATTGTGGTCATCTTTTCACAATGTGTACATATATCAAAGCATCAGGTTGTATACCTTAAACATACATAATTTTTAGATGTCAGTGATATCTCAAAGGTATTTTATAAAAGCAGGCTCAAGACAGTGTGTAGTGATTATAAAACTTATTAAGGTTTATATGTAGAAGGAAAACAGTTATTATACGTATAAATTAAATAAGAACCGAAAAGATACTTAAAATTATCAACATTTTAGAAAGTATCAATATACCTACATATAGGGCTCTACCCAATATCTCTAGTATTATCAGATAAGCAATAAACAGTAAATGGAAAGTAGTAATGTAACAATAATGTACTAATAATTAGAAAATTGGGAATAGCTTATATGTCTAAAAATGAGAGAATTATTAAGATATTGGTATATGTGATGGATAAGAATCTAGTAGAAAAGGAAAAAAATGATCTGAAAGCTTTGATGCATGGTATAATTATAGTAATTTAATAAATATAACATCACAGTGTGTTGGAAAGAATAGACTGTAATGTTAAAAAATATTATCAGTATCTAGTGTAATGCATGCAAGTTAAAGGAAAGATTAGGCAGGCACTCCATCTTGTACTACTTCTAAAGGGCAGTCTTAGGGAAAGTGAAGTGAAGAGACAGTCTAAGTCTTTGAGGGAATTATGATGTTACTAAGCCAATCTTGGGTCTGTCTTCTGTTAAACAATTTGTTATATGAAGTAAACTCTCCTTATATAGAATACTCTTATTTGGATTTTATATCACTTGCTCCAATGCAGAATAAACTACAAACAAAAGAGGAGGGTTCAAAATGAATATGAAACCATTTTTTTTTTTCAAATGTTATTTTGCTTACTTGACAACTGTATTCCCTTTCCCATCACCCTCATTCTCTCAATCCTCTGAACAGTAGAATCATAAGAATTCCTTCTGGAATGACTGAAATGATCACTGATATGGATGCCTGGGTGGCTCAAATGGTTGAATCTGACTCTTGATCTCAGATCAGGTCTTGATCTCAAGGTGTGAGTTCAAGCCCCATGCTGGCTCCACAGTGGGCATGGAACTACTGAAAAAAAGAAGGAAAAAAAGAAAGAAAGAAAGAAAGAAAGAAAGAAAGAAAGAAAGAAAGAAAGAAAGAAAGAGAAAGAAAGAAAGAAGAAAGAAAGAAAGAAAGAAAGAAGAAAGAAAAGAAAGAAAGAAGAAAGAAAGAAAGAAGAAAGAAAGAAAGAAAGAAAAGAAAGAAAGAAAGAAGAAAGAAAGAAAGAAAGAAAGAAAGAAAGAAAGAAAGAAAGAAAGAAAGAAAGAAAGAAATTATGATTGATAAAGCAGTTTTCTTGAATAGGTATTCCAGACATATGCTCAGTGATCTCTCTATGCACTCCATTTGTTGTTGTGGAGAATAATTTGTGCAATACAACTTGGGAAAAAATCATGCCAAACTAATTTCTTAAAAGTTTTGATGGAAGTTTTTAGATCTAAGTAATACCTTAGAAATACACATTCATCCAGCAAAGTATTTGGCGATATTTGTCATGTTGCACTACAAAAGAGATAGAAAAACTTGTTTTCCACTTGTGGTACAAGAACATGAAGTGTTATGATTCCTTGTCCACATAGAGGGAAGTTTCTAAGGGCTTAATATCATCCTGTTTTCTCAACTATTTCTTCCAAAACCCTTTAACATTATTTTTAAAGAAGAAATTGAACTTAACTGTATGCAATTCACAACTGCCCAAATAAACAAACATAGAAATAGCAAAACAACAACAACAACAAATATGTAAGCCTTGAGGAAATACTGAAGTCTGTTATAACTGATACAATATTTTAGAGATAGCATACAAACTAAAAACACACACAAAAGAGATTTTTATAAGAAAATAATGAAATTTCTATGTAGTTCCCAAATACCAATTACTCAAATATAAACATAAAAACCTAGCTTGAGGAAATTTCCAGGAAAGGAATTAAAGACTTCAGTTTTTCCTAAGCCTGTGTTACGATATAACTTCTAAAATAATGTAAAATTTGCTCTCTATATAGAAATACAGTTTCTATATTGTCATTTGAGATTAACCACAAAGGTGAAGAGATTTTATAGATATAATTAGAATTCCTAATACTTTGCCTTTAAGTTAATCAAAAGGGAAATTGGATGAGTCTAACTTAATAAGTTGAACACTTGTTATGAATTTGTCAAATTAACAATTATTCAGTGGAGCACAAGGTGCTGGATGGTGAGCCTTGGTTCAAAAACAGACCAAAGGAGGGCTTGAAATAGAGGAGTTTATTACTCACAGGTCTTGGATGAATTGCCCAATATGCCTCCAGAGGATACATGGGGAGGTCAAGGCAGATTGCTGATAAAGATAAAGAGTACCTGGGTCACATTCCTTTGTTAGGGTCCATGGATGGAATGCTTTGGGATTCCTAAGCTAAGGTTGCCTTGGTTAATTCAAATCAAAAAGTTACATTTTGGTAGGCACACAAAAGTCTTATCTAGGGGCACATAAAGGAAAAGCACTGAGAGACAGGGGGTACTGTCATTCACAAGGGCTCTTGGGGAAGTTATACCAGGAACTTATTTTTGCTTATGACTCTGCTGGCTGATATGTTAGACATGTGCTTGCATGAAGAGATTAGTGTCAGTCTGAGGTCACTGCAGGCTACTTGACCAAACAAAATAGGTCCCAAAGCTAAAATACCATGAAGTAGCTTAGCTAAACTCTGGACAACCCTATAAAAGAGAATCTGGAGGTCAGAGACAAAAGAAGTACCAAAGAAACTTTCCTGTTGGTCTTGAAAATACTAAATGCTGTGCAGTAGAAAGGGGTCATATGGTGGAGAATGGTGGGCAGCCTCTAGAATCTACAAACTACAAGGAACTAGATTCTGTCAAATATCAATGACTCGAAAGATGACACCAAGACTTACATGAGATTGGAGACCTTGCTTGCAGCCAAGTTCCAAAATGATTGTACCTAGCTAAGTCATGCCCAGATTCCTGATCCATGGAAACTGTGAAATAGGTATATAGTGTTCAAGCCTCTTATTTTGCAGTAATTTGTTTTGCAACAATAAATCAGTAATATAGTTGGAGCACCTGAGTGGTTCAGTTGGTTCAGAGACTGACTCTTGATTTCAGCTCAGGTCATGATCCCAGTGTTGTGAGATTGAACCCTTTTTGTGCTCCATGCTGGGCATAGAGCCTGCAAAAGCTTCTTCTTCTTTTTTTTTCCCCTCCCTCTGCCTCTTCCTCACCTCTCTTTCTTAAAAAAAAAAAAATAATAATAATAATTAAATCAGTAATATAGTTATAATGTGGTGAAAAAGTAGGACTGTTACTAAGCAAAAAAAAAAAAAAAAAAAAAAAAAAAATTCAATCCAGTCTCTAATCTCATGAGGCTTAGAGTGTAACAGACAAGAGAGAGGAGTTATATAGTTACAACACTGAGATATAGGCTCTAAAATAATAGCTAGTGATTTTTCCACTGCACATTACAAAGGACTGCTCCTAGGTTGAAGGGTCATGCAGTGATCTTTAATGAGAGATTGGAAGGATTAATTGGAAAGAACCACAAAGAAAATAAGGTGTGGTTACACAACTACCTCATTAGAACAAGATGTTATTCTAGCCTTTTCCCACTAGACAATAAATAAATTGCTTTCAAGGCAGATTGTACCTTGTTTTGTTTTATTCATCGAGTCCAGGGCATAATATGATACTCATTATGCACTGGATAAGTAAATGAATGAATCATTGGTATCATAAGGAAGTAGGCTTTGGCTATATGTAAGAAGAACATTCCTCATTTCAGAACTGCCCTTAATGGAGTAGATGGATCCCTATTACTGGAAGTCTAAGCAGACACAGCATGATCACCACTCCAGAGTATTGCAAATATAATGAGGAGTCTGTTGAAGCAATTCTAATTTTCAATCTCTGCTCAGTCCTCGGAGTGATAAACTGAAATCATGATAGATGTGGTGGGGTATCTTTATGCAAATCAGGAATAACACCTGGGGAAAGGAACCATCCAAAGATGAGAGACTCAGGCCCAAATAAGATGCATTACCAAATAAGGATATGGTGGAATTATAGAACGGTGCTTTTGACATAGAAAAAAACAATCAGGCTATTTGATCTGAGAGCTCAAATAAAATAATGCCTATTAATAAATGAGGAGTCTTACAAGGAATGCTGTTTCAAAGGATTATCAGACTTTCTGAGCCTTTTTCCCAGCCAGGAAATACATAAGAAAAAGGGCTTTCAAGATTTGTAGACAAATGTATATGTGCATACCCCATTAAGGTGAGGGAATAGTCTTTAGAATGCAAAGAATCCTCGGTGTCTCAGAAAGCACACCATTCTACCTGTTTAAATTGGAATCTAAAACTGGAAGTGGAGAAGTTGGGTGTTTAAGTCTGCAAACATAAGGAATGGTGGTTTAGCTTTTGAGGCCAAAACTCTAACAGATTTTTTAAAAATTTTTTATTTATTTATTTTTTGCTTGATCTCCAGTGCAGATAGTTATATGTGGATATTTAAAAAACTCAGCCTTAAACTGTGGAAGGAGCCTTGGTGTCCATCGAAAGATGAATGGATAAAGAAGATGTGGTCTATATATATTATGGAATATTACTCAGCCTTTAGAAATAACGAATACCCACCATTTGCTTCAACGTGGATAGAACTGGAGGGTATTATGCGGAGTGAAGAAAGTCAATCGGAAAAGCACAATCATCATAGAGTTTCACAGTTTCACTCATATGGGGAATATAAAAAATAGTGAAAGGGATTATAGGGGAAAGGAGAGAAAATGAGTGGGAAAAATAAGAGAGGGTGACAAAACATGAGAGACTCCTAACTCTGGGAAATGAACAAGGGATAGTGGAAGGGGAGGTGGGCAGGGGGATGGGGTGACTGTGTGATGGGCACTGAGGGTGAGGGAAGCATGTGATGGGATGCGCAGTGGGTGTTATACTATATGTTGGCAAATCGAACTCCAATAAGAAATATACAAAAAAAAAATAAATTAATTAAAAAGCCCTAAAAAATTTAAAAAATAAGAAACTTAGCCAGGCCAATATAATTTGTTTGGCTAAAATGTATGATAAAAATCAGTTATTGCTCATTATTTCACAATCTTATTTTGGATTTGTTTGAAAGTTTAGTTATGTCAATTGACACCAAGAAACTAAACACATGTTTTGACTGTTATTTATATTTTATTGTGGAGAATCAGATTAAATTTGGGTTGAAAATTATATAAATATAAAAGACACCATGAATGTCAAAATAGAAAAAAAAATTATTTACATGAAATCTAATCAATAACTTCTCTGATAAAAAATATATCTTTGATGATAAAAAGAATTGTTAGCTCTTTGAAGGAGAGGATTTGGCTTTTAGTCACTTTTACTCTACCAGACAATAGCATAATACCTGACAAATAGAATTTAAGATATTGTTGAATATATAGGGACAACATGAATGGTTGTTTGCAATTAAATTAATCAAAATGGCCATGTTTCTTTAGATTTTTGTATTTTAGAATATTTAGCTAAATTATTTTTATTATTAAAAATGTTTTGAATACAATTCTTACAACACTGTTATAAATAAAAATTATGTTGATTCTATTCTTTTAATGTATCTTTTCATATTTTTTGGAAAAATTCTGCCATGTTAAAACTGTGAGTACTAATAGTTATCCTGACAACTAGTGTCAAAAAGAAAAAAAATAGAGGAGCAAAATGACCAATTACTTTGTTAAACGATTCCTAATCCTATAAATGTTAACACGACTTAATTAGCTTCATTTTATATAAGAAAATAATCTGAGAAAAATAAGAATTATTTAAATGAGCCTTCAGTATCGAAACACTGAATACAAAATGCTAATTAATGTAAATGTTGTGATGATACTGTCCAGAAAAATGATTATATTCTTACAATTTTTAAGTTACATGAAATGAATGGCATAAACTATTTTAAAAATCTTTATTACTAACAATTATAGAATTTTATCCCCAGGCAGAATAATATGAAGATAAAATAATCTGTGAATGAATTCCTATAAAACTGAATAGATGGTCAACATATGTTGTTGATTAAAATAATTAGTTTAATTATTACTTAGGGTGAATTGAAGCCTGAAAATTATATTTTATAAGCATCAAATATGCCAAATTATTTATCATGAAATTGATAATTATCAATAATTATTGTTAGATGATTACAAGTATTCTATATATATTTTATTGATATAGTTATATAAAATATCCTGAGAAACGAGCATGGTGTCACACTGATAAACATATTCAAAGATAGATCTTTAAAATAATATTTATAGTAGTTAAAAGAAAATTAGACCTTAATTATAATAGAAAACTTTCAAATGGTATTTCAAGAATATGATTCTTATTTTTTATGCAGCTTACTCCATTGCTATTTTAGATAAATATCTGACTTGTTTTTACTTTTTTCTTAATTAAAAAACAAAATAAAAATTAAAGAAAAAAAAGCATAAGAGTGAAATGTTTGCTTAAAATATTTGCTTCAATTGGCTATAGAAAATCATTGTGTAGGGGGATCCCTGGGTGGCTCAGTGGTTTAGCAACTGCCTTTGGCCCAGGGCATGATCCTGGAGTCCTGGTATCGAGTCCAGGCTCTCTGCATGGAGCCTGCTTCTCCCTCTGCCAGTGTCTCTGTCTCTCTCTCTCTCTGTGTCTCTCATGAATAAATAAATAAAATCTTAAAAAAAAAAAAAAGAAAATCATTGCGTAACAAAACATACCACACACAATGTTAACTCCACAAAGGGTAGATATAACTCCATGTGATCACTCTAAGTTCCTCAAGAATAATAATATACTGGTTTGGTGTAAGATTCATTTCTCTAAGTTCCTATACTTATTTATTTATTTTTTTAGTATACTTTGTATTGAGTAGTTAGGGAAGATTTAAGAGATACTAAGCAAAAGAACAAATGATTGCAAATACATTTGCATGGAATTAAAACTATAAATAGAACTTAGGAATTAGATATTTATATTTGCTGTTTGTTTCCTCTTTCTTTATAGCAATGCATGCATGAAAAACCAAGTAAAATAAAATTGTTAATACTAACCTTATAGCAGTTTCCTTTTTTTTTTTTTTTTTTTTTTTTTTTTTTTTTTTTTTTTTTTTTTATAGTGCCAGATACACGCATTTAGCTGCATGCCTGGAAGGACAAGTAAGGTGACATGATCTTTACATCAAGCTTGTCAGTTAAATATCAATGCCCACATTTTATGAATAAGGAATCTGGCTAAGGGGAATTAAATATATTTCTAATAAGGCTAGCAGGTAGGATTTGAACTCAAGGCTGTGTATCTCCAAAGGCCAACATACTTTCACAAAAGTCCTTGGCATTTTCAGATAGGTTGAAATAAAATACATAGTGTGGAATAAATCTATGTACAGGAAAATAGACATCTCCTTAAAGAAGTCACAAACCCTCCAGAGTAAGAGTTTTGAAAACTCACACAGCTAATTCACAACACTGTTATACTTACTAGAAATATCTGCATTCAAAATTTTCTCCAAGAACTATTAAGTTTTCTTGAATGATATTTGTTTTTGAAATATAGTATAGTTGGAAGTTTCCCTAACAAACTGCAAGGATATGTTTTATGAAGAATAAAACAACTAGCAACTTTAAACATTCTAAATATATCCTAAAATATAATAGCTACTGTTAGTTTGGGTCACTTTTTACATAGGATACACTGTTTGTTTTGTTTTGTTTTCTTTAAAGTAGGCTTTAGGTGTGAAACAGGAATAAAAATTTGTTTCTGACTTGCTGGGAATGAGATTCCTGAGAGGATCCTATGTAAATATTAGCAAGAAGGAATTGGATATAATAATTAAGGTTTAGCAAAGAAGTTTGAATAGAAGACCCTGAATTGGGAATCATTAGAGCGATGGTGACAACTGAAGCCACCTCTGTGGTGCATTCATACTGCAAGCATGGTCAACTAAGGAGAGGACATGCCTGCAGTAGGAAACTAACATTTAAAGGATTGATAGGAGAGAGTAAGTCTGACACTGAGAAGGAATCACTAGGGGAGAGGTCGATAAGGAGAAAGGGGTAAGAGATACAAAGAAAATAGTGGTTTTAAGGTTTAAAGGGGGTGCCTGAGTGACTCAGTTGGTTAAGCACCTGCCCTAAGCTCATGATCATGATCCCAAGGTTCCGGGAGGGAGCCCCTGCTTCTCCTTCTTCCTCTCCCTCTGCTGCTGCCCTTGCTTATGCTCTCTGTCAAATAAATAAATAAAACCTGCTAAATAAATAAAAAGATTTTTTTTAAGATTTTATTTATTTATTCATGAGAGACACAGAGAGAAAGGCGGAGAGAGAGAGAGAGAGAGAGAGAAGCAGGCTCCATGCAGGTAGACACTGGATCCCGGGTCTCCAGGATCAGACCGAGTCAATGTCAGGCGCCAAACCGCTGAGCCACCCAGGGATCCCCTAAAAAGAGATTTAAAGCTACGGAGATGTCTACTGATTTTATAACATGGAGATCAATATTGACCTGGAGAAGAATGTTTTGGTACATGATGGGGTCATAAGCTCAATTTCAGTGTCATAAACAGTAAATAATCAGTAAGCAAAGCAGACTGGAAAGTTCAAGCAACTTTGTCAATGATTTTGGCTATAAATGTAAGAAATAGAAAAAATAATGGTGAGAGAGGTGCAGTATGGGAAGATTGTCCATGATTCATTCTCTCTCTCTCTCAGATTTATTTATTTATTTATTTATTTATTTATTTATTTATTTATTTATTTATTTCCCTATTTATTTATTTCCCTAAGTATTTGCAGAATAATGGGATGTAAATTAGGCAGAAAAATTAGATTCTAAAGTATATGTGAAAATAAAAAAAAAAAAGTATATGTGGAAAATGTGACTGTCTTTCTTCCTTACTGTCCTCGACATCCAAAGGAAAACTGAGTATAATAACATATTTTCCTCCTATCTTATTATGAGAATGAAAATAGCAGGGACCTGTCCTGTGGTAACCAAGGAGAAACCTAATAAGAGGTAATCTATTACATTTGCTACTCTGATAAGAGACTTCACAGGGATGAAAGCAAACCAAACAATAGTTTACACAGAAATGCGAATTGCTGTCTTCATAGGAAATGGTAGACAACTTCCCAAACTATGTAAATTTTCATTCTTCCATATGTATTTAGATCGAACCTTATCTCCTTCCACCTGAGTTTCTGTCCTTGTTATATAGATGTGTGCTTGAGCTAAGAGGTGCACTAGTTAATGAAATTTATCTTAAGCTCTTACAGATGAGACTAACAATGAAGATGGATTCATGACTATTTCAATGATAGAGTCCCAGAATTTATTCCACGACTACCACCACCGTCTCCTCCACTACCACCCCAAGCTCCATTCTCTACCTGACATTAATTGACAGGACTTTAGTAACGGAGGGCATCACTATTTGGGAAGCTAAGTCAAAGATATTCACAAATTGTGTAAATGAATGTGAAAGGAGGTAATGAGTTTAGGCAACAAGACCCACTCCTGTGTATGTGAGTGGTTTTCCCTTGGAGGTGCTAGAGATTTCTAAGGCAAGATTTATGAAAGATTCACTTAGGAAATAGGAAACCAGCCTCAAGACAAAGAACAAGTTAGGTCCTGAGGGGAGTAGTGGTGGCACTCACCATGGAAATAGCTGGAGAAGACTGACTTCAAAGATATTTTCCTTGAACTGTGATGGAAACATTTTGTCAAGAGTTTATCATTTTTTCTCCTTTGCTGAATCTACCTTTCCAAAAATGCCAATTGATAATTGAATAAATTCTTTCCTGACTATTCTATTGGGGAGTCAGAAGAGAGTTAATAATAATTGGAAAAATTCTAAGTCTTTCTGCTTACCGGTGCTCATAACCATGAAACTCATTACTCTCTCTTTAATGCGGGTATAAAGCAAAAGTAAACAGGAAAGAAGGAAAAATAACCAATCAACATGTTGGTAGCCCAACTGAAATAGACATGCAAGGTTGAGGATGAGGCCATGGGAATAAATAAAAAGGAGAGAAAAAGTTTATTGTGGATGAGTAAGCCTAATAACTGGTAGAGAAAATTACAAAGCGAGATAGAAATTTTATATCTGGATGTTAAGAAATTCATAATAGGCACTTTATTTTTTTAGAGAGCATGAGAGAGGGGCAGAGGGAGAAAGAGAGACTCTTGAGTTAGCTCCATGGCCAGCGTGGAGCCCGAGGTGGGGCTCAGTCTCAGGACCCTGAAATCATGATCTGAGCCAAAACCAAGAGGCAGATGCTTAACAGACTTACTCACCCAGGTGCCCCAAGAATAGGTACTTTAAAATAATGGTTGGGAATTATCAGCACGGAACTAAGATGACATATGTCCCACTTCTGTTTTTTTAGAGCATGAGAAAGCTTTTACTTGTGAAGATAGTATGAAAAGTAATGCCTTCAGAAAAAAAGTTTCAATTTAGCTAGAGCCTACCAGAATGGTCCCTGAAAAATTGTTGATACAGGTGTGGCAGGCAGAATAATGGCCCCAAATGATGTCCACAAGTTAAACCTCAGAACTTGGAAATATGTTGCTTTACACAGCCAAGGGACTTTGAAGATGTAGTTAGGTGAAAGGCCTGCAGATGGGGGACGAGCAGCCTGGACTATTCAGGTGGACCCAATCTAATCATGCATCTTTCAAAGGAGAAAACTTTTCTGGCTTGTGGTCCGGGGAAGATGTGGCTACTGAAGACTGGTCAGAGAGAAAACATAAAGATATAGATTCTTCTCTAGAGTTTGCAAGAATGTGTGAAACCAGCCAACATCTTAGTCTTGGGATCTCTGACCTTCAGAAACTGTAAGATAATAAATTGGAGTTCTTTTAAGCTGGTAGGTTTGTGATACTTTGTCTGGACAGCTTTAAAAAGCTAATACAAAGAACATATTTATCATGGAATGAAGGATCACATGCAGTAGAAGGTAACATGGGAGTAATGGTCCCCATTTTACAAAGCTGTTGTAAGAATTAATGAGATTGAATATATAAACTGCTTAACATGCTTTCTGGAACATAAGCTTTCAGGATGGGTAATTATTTATTTTCAGTGTTATTAATTAAGAAACATGGTGGACACTGCTGATAAAATGCTGAAAATTTTATTTATGGAGCTACTTCCATGTAGCTCAAACTTAGGTATCGGAAAGATGAGTCATTATTTCTGAGTGATTAGGTAGTTTTGTGTTGAAATTAAAGCTGACACCCCCCCCCAAAGAAAAAATGTATTTACTCTTTAATCCTTAGTTTTCTATCTTTATATAAAATGAAATTTCTCATCTACCTTCCAAACGGCTTAGGGGGATCAAATCCTTCCTGTCAAAGTGATTGAACAAGAACAAAACTTTTTAAAAGTATGGGTTTAATATTTTAATGTGTGTGTATTTATAGAGGATTGATGTACTTTGTGGTGAAAAATATAGCAACTATTCTTGTCTTTATCACTATTTTTGGCTACCTCCAAAGTGGTAATAGAGATGTTGGAAGCAGCATTAGGTAATGTGAGCTTTTCACATTATTAGCCGTGGAGTCTGTTAAGCCACCCATTTATTTGTGGAGCTGCCGTGGCTTCACAATTAAGGGGAAACACTAAAATCAAGGAAGTGTTTCTTAGTAATTTGTTGAGGATCAATTTAATTGTCCTTTGGCACTCAGTGCTGCTAAAACTCAATAAATAGTTCACTTGGAGGAAATGGGATGATGAGTAAAACTGATAGGAAAACAAGGTCTCACTGTTAGTCACTATTCAGCTTTTGTCCCAAAGATTATGCTGTCATGTGCCTAAATTAAATGTTGCAACTTGGAAAAGTTAAAATATAAAAATAAGAATCCCAATCACCTATTTAAGTACATTCAATATATATTTATTGAGCAAAAAACCATGTTGTATGCACTGCTAGGGTCATACAAAGATGGATTAGGAAAAATTGCTACATTAAAGGACAATAAATAATGGTAACTAATTTTTATAATGTTCTGTAGTTTACAAAACATCTCTTGGATTTTATTTAAAACGTCTAACATCTAGTGAGATATGGGAATACATATGCAAAACTGACTTTCTGATGAGCGTAAGGAAACCAGGAGTTACAAGTGTAGGATCGGTGACATGGGCTGGACCGTTATTAAGTGTCTTACCATTTCATTTTTAGATGACAAATCTGAGTTATGCTATAAATTAGGACTAGAAATTAAATAGTAAACCTGTTATTCTGTAAAGGAATTGAGTGTGTTCTTTGCCAAAAACCAAGTTGTGGTGGGCTTTATTATTTTTTTAATCGGCAGTTTCAATGTGTAATGTGCATGTAAAAAATAAGCTTTTTTTTTTTTTTTTTTTTACAACAAGCATGATAGAAAATATTTCCACTACTGAATAATGTTCTATCATGCCCTTTTGTAGCCAAAGCATTTTATTGCCCATCATTGGCTCCTGGCAGCCATTGCTCTGCTTTCTGATTGCTGTAATTTTACATTTTCCAGAATATCACATAAATTAACCATAGAGTAGATAGTCTTGTGTCGAACTGCTTTCACTAAGCATGATCCTTTTAAATTTCATCCATGTTGTTAGGTATATCAATAGTTAATCAGGTTACTTTTATTTCTGTGTAGATTTGTATTATAAGGATCGACCATAATTTCTTCATCAGTTCATAAATTGGTGGACATGAGGTTTGTTTCAAGCATCTGGATCCATATCACACATAAGCTTAGGAATATTTAGAAACAAATCTTTGTGAGGAAAAAACCCACATTTTTTCATTTACCTTTAGTAGTTTTTAGGAAAGGATTTTCAAGGATCTTACAAGAAATTGCTATGAAGTGTTCTGCAAAGTGTCTAAGTCATTTTGTATTGTCACTAGCAAAATGTGAATTCCACTTTTATTAGAGCATCACCAGGATTTGATGTTGGTGTTAGCCATCTTCCTTGATATTTAGTAGTATATCATTGTGTTTTTACTTTGCATTTCTCTAATGACTAATGAACATCCTTTAATGTACTTCTTTCTAAATCTTAGATCTTTGTGGAAGTGTCCATTCAAATTTTTGCACGTTTCTTTTTATTAAGGTTTTGGTTGTCTTCTTGTTGAGTGGAAAATTATTCCAAACCCTGGATGGGAGTCCTTTATCAGATATGTTTATGAACTTGTTCTGCAAGTCTGGCTTGTATTTTTTTTTTAATGGAGTTTGATATTTCTTAAATGTTCTCTTAATCTGGTTTCAAGGCCCTGGTTTAAGGCAGGTCAGTTCCCCTATTTGAACAGCTGATTAGGTTCCATGGCAACCACTTTCCTCATCAGGCTCTCACACCCTAGTGTAAGATACACTACTCACCTGTTCTAATTACCCCAAGACCAGGTGTCAAACAGCTAGGGACAACCCCTAAACCCTGAGCCTATGAAATTATTACAATTAAACAATCCACAAGATTGTTTCCTAAAAACTGCAAGCCTGCCTGCAAAACCTAGCTAATCCCACCCTGCTTGGCATACATAAACTGTCCTCTGGAACTGGAACTCCAGGCTGCTGTTAGCTTGTCCCAGGGTGCAAACACTGTGTGGGCCTCCATGGTAGCATACTCTTTTTTTGGAGCTGTTAAGATCTGTCCTTTTCAGGTATTCAACTGCCAAGTGTGTGGTGTCCCACCATCCAAAGAACCTTAAAAAACACCCTTTTGGTCTGTTAACAGCGTTTGACAAGTAATAGACCTAGTTTTTATTTATTATTTTTACAATAGGACAATATCTATTTTTTTATAGATTTTATTTATTCATGAGAGACACAGAGAGAGAGAGGGAGAGGCAGAGACATAGGCAGAGGGAGAAGCAGACTCCATGCAGAGAACCCAAGGTGGGATTGATCCTGGGACTCCAGGATCACGCCCTGAGCTGAAGGCAGATGCTCAACCACTGAGCCACCCAGGCGTAATAGGTTAATTTTTAAAATAAGTTTTAAGTCAACAACAGTTTTGAGACAAAGGAATAGAGACTTCTCATAATCTCCATTCACCTTCACATGAAGAATCTCTCCCATTATCAGTATCTCCTACCAGAGTGGTAGATTTGTTATAGTACATAATATTGACACATCATAATCACCAAAAATTGATACTTTTCTATCAACTCCAGGTTTGGACAAATATGTAATGATGTGCACCCATTATTATGGTATCACACAGAGTATTTTCACTTCCCTAAAAACCATCTATGTTCTAGCTATTCATCCCCCATCTCCTCAACCCTTTGCAACTACTTATTTTTTTTCTACATAGTTTTCTTTTCCAGAATTTCACACAGTTAGAATACAGTTTATAGCCTTTTCAGACTAGCTTCTTTCACTTAGTGATACTCATTTAAGTTTTCTCCACGTTTTCCACAGTTTAATAGTTCATTTCTTTTTAGCTCTGAATAATATTCCATTGTCTGAATGTACCACAATTTATCCACTTACTGGAGGACATTTTGGTTGGTTCCAAGTTCTGGCAATTATAAATCTGCTATAGACCTCTAGGTGAAGGCTTTGGTGTGAACATAAATTTTCAATTCCCTTGGGTAAATACTAAGAAGCATGATTGATGTATTGTATGGTAACAATATAGTTTTGTAAGTAACTACTACGCTGTCTTCCAGAATGGTTGTACCATTTTGCATTCTCAACAGCAGTGAATGAGATCAACTAGCCCCTAGCCTATTGCTCTATATCCTTGACAGAATTTGGGGTCAGTGTTTTGGATTTTGGCCATTCTAATAGGTGTATAGTGATACCTCATTGTTGTTTTGATTATTTATATATATAATATACTTATATATAAATATAAATATATACATATGATGTTTTATATATACATACACATAGGTATATATTTATGTTGAATACATATAATCTTTTTTTCAAGATAATTGACGTAAAACATTAATTTTAGGTGTATAATGATTCGGTATGTATGTGTTGCAAAAAGATTACCACAAAAAATTAGTTAACATCCATCATCACAAATAAATTTTGTTTTCTTGTTATGAGAATTTAAGAACTACTCTTAACAACTTTAAAAAATATAATGCAGTATTATTAGCAATAGTCACCATGTTGTACATTACATCTCTAGGACATGTTTATCTTAAAAGTTTGTATGTTTGACGACCTTCACACAAATTTTGCTCACCCACCAGACCCCACCTCTTGCAAACACCAATCTATTCTATGTATTTGAGTTCTTTTGTTTAGATTCTACATATAAGTAACATCCTAAAGTATATATCTTTCCCTGTGTGACTTATTTCACTTAGCATAATGCCCTCAAGATCCTTCCATATTGTGACAAATAACAGGATTTCTTTCTTCTTTTTATTACTGTGTAATATTCCTTTATATATATTACATTAATACAGTATATTATAATATAATTTTAATAGATTATATTTTATGTGGAAGATCATTGAGTATATGAGGGTCTATTTCTTGACTCTATATTCTGTTCAATTGATATATTTATCTATTGTTTTGCCAGTGCTATATTATTGTTAATACCATAACTTTATACTAAATCTTGAAGTTTGGTATTGTCAGTCTTCCTACTTTCTTTTTCTTCAATATTATGTTGTCTATTCTGCATCTTTTTCCTCTCCATATAAACTTTACAATCAGGGGTGTGTGTGTGTTTGTGTGTGTGTGTGTGTGTTTAATCTACACAATTATTTATTGGGATTTTATTTGGGATTTCATTAAATATATAGACTAGGTTGATAAGATTGACATCTTGGTAATATTGAGTCTTCGTGGACATGAAAACAACCCTGATTTTTATTTCACTAACAACATGAACTTCTTTTGGCAAAGTACACTCTCCATTTCCTTTATGTATTTTTGGTCAGCATTAAAAAAATGGGGGCAGGGATATGTTCTGATTGGGTAAGCACATCTTAATACTCTATATCTCCAAGTGGAATTCAGAAATGGGAAAGTAATACTATTAGAACCCCAGAAATGAAATAATATGTTTTAGGAATTTGATCAAAAGAAATACTGGCTTTCTACTTAGAAGGAGATATTAAATGAGATTTCATTTCTTTTCATGTTCTTTCATTCTATATCTCAAATTCTTCCATATTTACAAGTATATTTTTATATTGCATGTATGTGTGACTTATTGACTCTATTGTTCTATTTTCTAACTTGCAGTGTTAGCATTTTAAGGTTTCATGTAACTCTGATTCTTTTTCCTTTGTAGCTAAGTAGTTATTTATTCTTGAAGCATACAAGATTTTTTTTCTTTACTCCTAGAGTTAAAGAATTATATCCCAATATACCTAACTGTTTTCCCTTTATTCATTTAGCCTTTTTGGAAGTCAGTGAAGCCTTTTAATCTATAGAATCTGATCTTACTCCAGCCCAAGGATGTTTTCTCCTATTTATCTAATTCTTGTCTCTTCTCGCTGTTGTTTTTTTGCTCTTCCTGTAATTCTATTTGCTGTGTGCTTTGAAATTTCTCTTTGAGTGAATTCCTAATTCTGCCTCATTTAGTAATCTAATTCAATGACCATTTTTCTGCTTTAATTCAAATAAAATATAGCACATATACTTAGCTAATACCACTATCTACCTACCTATATATTCTAGAAAACATGTGTACTATAATTGAATCATCCTAAGTTCTCTTATTTATTTTGCTTCATGTTATTTTCTCTCTTATAGCAGTCCAGCTCACTATACTATGAGTGCTCTTTTTTTTTCTCCTCCATTGTCGTTGTCTTTTTCTTCTTCCTCTTCCTCCTCCTCTTCCTCCTTATATTTGCTGGGCTCTCTTAGGTTATATTCTATTGCCTACTGATATACCACTCCTGATATGTAACAATTTGCAGATCCTTAATAGGTGACAGTCTCATTATGAGTAATGAGAGGGCCAAAACTGGGTCCTGTGAGTTAGCAGAATCCATTCATGAATTTTTTTGTATCCCTTTCCTGCTCCTGGTTACAGTATTTCTATTTTCTGGAGTTCTCATCTGCAAAGTCTGGTGCTATTTCTGCCTCAGCAGTAGGAAGAATTCAGACTACCATTTCTTCCCAGTAGCTGTCTTAGAGATCCAGGGCACCAGAAAATCCTTTCATAGATATGCTTAGAGATGAGTACTGGTCTTTCTCATCCAAGCTTTGTCTACAGAAGCACTCTTATTTGACCCTCATCTTATGGTTTTTCCTGTCTGGCCTTTACTTTAAAGGGGGAGGTTTTTGTTTTGTTTTGTTTTGTTTTGTTTTGTCAATTCTCTCTTTCTAGGATCCTGCAGAGCCTGTTGCTTTTGTATGTTCCCAGATATTATGTTCTTACCAATCCCACAGCCACAAGCTCAGGAAAGCTGGTTGCTGGTTGGATTGAAATCAAGAGTGGAAGGTAGGAGGGATCTCCTTAGATGTGAACTCATTTTAGTATCCAGATAGAATTCCTAATGTTGATAGTCTTCCTCCTATCCACATAGACAGTCACTTCAGTGAAGAGAATGGCATGGGTAAGATTGAGAGTGGCATGACATGTGCAGAAGTCACAGAATAGATGTCTTTTATTATCATTTGGCCCAGTTTGCAAAGTAGAAACGGAATATGGAGATTTTTATAAATTAGGATATGGAGTTTAGTGTCAACCTAGTTCATAGTAATAGGTTATTAATGAAGGCACTTTTGAGAAATGATAATTTTAAGGGAAATACATGGATTAGAAATGGAGGAGAAAATTGTCATGAATATTAAAGCAATGCTATTTTAGTTAGGTAGCAATGAGTAAAGGTGGAATGGAAAAAAAAACTGTTAGTGAAATTATTGTCCATGTGCCTCTCTATAGTTCCCCACCTATATAGGGATTATGTCTGCCATGTGATTACTATAGGTGAAAGCAAGTGAGTGGAAGGAAAGAGTGTCCCTTCTAGGAGGGGTAATATGGTATCTGCTCTATCACTCCCCTATTCTCCTTTCCCAGTTTTCCAGATGGTTGATGTTACAGTGGTCTAGAGCTGTGTCCCTGATTTGTGGCTTAGAAGAAAAATGATCTACCCCCATGGCATGAGGGAAAAATGTTTGTTTATATTCAGCCCCTAAATTGCAATTTTTATTTCAGCAAAATATATCTTCTTCTGAGTAATACAGAGGAGCCTGTTACCAAGGGTAACAGTGGAAATGGAAAAGAGAATAATCCAAAAAGAACATTTCTGAAGAATCATATAGGACAAGCTGACTGGCTGAATATAAAATATGAAGGGAACTTTTCTGTTCCCTTCTGATTTCACCCTCAGAGTCCAGACAGTTTTTCCTTCTATACTCAACTTCCATTCCTATGTTGAACTTTTGGTTATCATTGGTCTATTTTAATTCTTTATATGTATCCAGGTAATGACCATAGCTCTTCATGTGTTATTCTTGTTTTTTTTTTTTTTTTTTACTTATTTATGATAGTCACACAGAGAGAGAGAGAGGGAGAGAGGCAGAGACACAGGCAGAGGGAGAAGCAGGCTCCATGCACCGGAAGCCCGACGTGGGATTCGATCCCGGGTCTCCAGGATCGCGCCCTGGGCCAAAGGCAGGCGCCAAACCGCTGGGCCACCCAGGGATCCCTGTTATTCTTGTTATAATCTCTCTCCGTCCTGTTCACTGACAAGCCTCAGAGACTAAATTTTCTTCAGCTCTGTCCTTCTTGACAAAATAAATTACTCTCAGTCCATGATAAAAATTTATATTGTATTTTGATAGATTTGCACTTTATTTTCTCCAAAAATATGCTTTACATATTTTATAATTTTTATAATTTAAGTTAAAATATAAAAATGTTAATTTATATTTTAAGAACTTTTAAAATCCAAAATTATGTTGAAGATTAATTTCTAAGTTTAGAATTTCATAATTAAAAATAACTATATTGTTGGCTTGACTTCTTTTTTTTTTTTTTACTTAAGGTCATACTACTGATAATTGTCAGTATGGTAAAAATATTTTTCATGGATACCAAATTAAAGAAAAAAGAAACTAATATTTTTAAGGCTTACAAATACCAGAACTTTATAACATGTCACTTATAGTCATCTCATATCTCAACAGTTTAAAGTAGATGTTATTATCACACTCTACTTTTTTCAGGTGAAAATGTGAAGCATAAGAAATAAAATTTTGACTTGGGTCAAAATTTCATGGAAGTTCCTGAACCCAACATTTGGTTATTTCCTTACTTCTAGAACATATACTTTGAATAAGCATATTCAGAAATTTATAAAATCCTCACATTTGTCCCCTGACCCATGGAATACAGATTATAACAACAAGAAAAACCAAGTGGAAGCAACCAGGACTACCTCTATCAAAACAACAAAGCAAATTCCATACTGCATCCAAAAGGCATTATAGAGATTAATGTTAACAAAAATGATGAATGTTGACTCCCACTATATCTTTCATCTCACTTATTTGATCGATGATGAAGAAAGATGGTTTTTGGAGAATGACCATGATCATCATAAACTTAGTAAGGTATTGATACAATTTCAGTTTTTGTTTCAAATGTGATTTCATTGCTGGAGCAAATCAGCACACCCTTCAATACCTGATATGCAGTTACGCAGTTATTGACCTCATGAACAGTTTTTTTCTCTATCTCATGAACAGTTTTTTCTTTCAGAATACCATTTGTGGCCTCATGGTGAGTTTTGGATTTTATAAGTTTCTGAATATGTTTATTCAAACTATATGTTCTAGAAGTAAGGAAATAACCACATGATGGGTTCAGGAACTTCCTGACCCAAGTCAAAATTCTATTTCTTATGCTTCACATTTTTCACCTGAAAAAAGTAGAATAGTTTCTTTTCAGCAGGACAACTCACATCTACTCTATTATTTTAACACTGTATCAGTGCACCAATTCTAAGTCATAATGTAGTACACAGAGATCTTGACCATCTCTCTAGAGACTATCATGCTAGCCCATTACCTGATGATAACATATGAGCTGTATCTGAAGAGTAGAAAGTTGGGGGGACTTTAGATGAATTAATAAGAAAAAAAAACATAATCAGAAAGTAGAAAATCCCAAAAATCGAAGGATCTAAAATGTCAGTGAAATTTGTAGGTGTCCAGTTATCTCAGGAAGGGTGAATTATCCATTTCAGGGGAAGGATAATTTGCTGCATCTGCTTCTTGACCATGAAGAAAGCAGTAACATTGTTAATAGATCTCTTTGGATTTAGGAAGCAACATATTTCCTCATTTGAGTGTGCTGCTCCAAACCAATTACCAAATAATATAAAAGGTTTCCTGTTTTGAGTGAAACCTGGATAAGGAAAGATTGAACAGTTTGTATGGGAGTTTGTATTTCTTGCAGTCATTGGACCAAAAGATCAGCAAATCCGGTGGTATTTGGAGTGGCAGTTAGGAATGCTATATGGAATTTCTGGCAAGCTTCTAAAGATGAATCATATTGCAGTCCTTTGAGATTTTGAGGTAAGGCCATGCCATCCTCTGCAGATAACAATTTTCCTTTTGAGATGCAATAGACTTCTAATTTGCTACCAGGGCTGCTAAAGACTAAACCTAGACTATAATAAATTGAGTATTTTCTGTCACACCAAGACATAGGATTGAGTGTGCACAACAGCACTCCAATGTCAAACGGGATGGTAAATTTGCTATTAGGTTCAAACAAGCCCTGATAACATAAATAAGTTACATAAGTAAGTGGTCTAAATGCCTATTCCTGTCAAATCTTTTTTCTCTCAGAATACCATTTGTGGCCTCATGGTGAGTTTCCTATGACCAATTGACTTAGGAAGAAAAAAAAAAGATAGGTATGTTTTTAGAGATAGTTCTGCACATTATGCTTCCAATTTCCTAAAGTGGATTAAGCCAGTATTACTATAGCTGCACTGTAGGGTGGTTTTGATAGGACAGAAGTAAAAGGGGAAACTCCTCTCTGAAGAGAGCTTTGAGTAGAGTAACTGTTACACATTTCCCCTGGAAGTAGTTATAGCCAGAGATAGGATCTACACTAATCCAGTAATAGTAGTCAGTGGTTTGGCATAATGAGCCAGGACTTGGAACAAACATAGTATTAAGAAACTGAATATATACATGAAGCATGGTCAGACCATGAGTAAAAATAGAACTCAGATGTACAGTCTGAAGAAATCTGCCTAGGAAACTAGCCTTGTTATCTACAATAAACAGCTCAGGAAACCAACCTGCTATATCAGATTTATAGAAAGCCAGATTGTTATCTTGGTAACAATCCAAGCAGTTTTAAACAATAATTTCTGTAACAATTGAACCAACCTGGTTTGTTCCGGCTTCCAACTTAATATCAACCAAAGCAAGCCAAATATATATTCCTAATCAATCCCATAGGGTGCCACCACCACCTACTAGTTAGCCCATCTATAGCTTCTCTATACCAACAACTTCCAGTCTTTGCATACCTGGAGCTTTCCCTTGTTTCCGCTATACAGCTTTCTCACTCTTATGTCTTCCTTTGAGACAATGACAAAATGCCAGTCAGTCATGGTGGCTGACTCCTTTGCAATAGCAAGGTCAAGAAAAGCCTGTGCTTTTCTCCTTTGGTTGGTCTTTATTTTCACATTTCAAAATTTGAGAACAGGAGGTCTGAGGAAGAGGTATGTAGATAGACATCTCTGAATGGAGGCAATGTGTGAAGATAGTATTTCATGTGAATGCTCACCAAAGAGCAACCTCAGCAGAGTAGAACTTTAATAATCAAAGGGACAAGATGACCTACTCTGTGTATATGAGTCATTCTCTTTTCCCTGGAATCCCTGATGGTGAAACCCTTTTGTCTGAACACTGAGACTTTTTCCTTAAGCTATTTTCAATTTAATCTGGCTAGTGCTTCTTTTCAGATAGTTCTTTCATCATTAAGAACCAACCAACCTACCTAAAAATTATGTTTTTCATATCTATTTATTTTCTGTTATATTTATTACTTTTCATTTTCAACGTGGCAGAACTTTTCATATTCTAAAAATTTACACTTTATCACTTCTAGTCTTGTTTCCTATATGTCTCAATTCTGTGATTACATTTTTTTTATTTGTGCATATTGACTTGTTGGGTTTTTCTTTTTCTTTCTTTTTATTTGTTGGATTTTGTATATTTGTTGGATTACCCATTAAATAATTTGGCTTATGGTCTTTATGGCATTTTAGACCTATATAATTTTCAAATATTATATACAAATATATTTATTTTATAGCTTTTAGATTTTACATCTTGCCCAGGAATAAATCCTCACCCCTAGATTATTTTTTTATAATATCATATCTTACTTCTAGTGTTTTCATAGTTTTGTTCTTTATTTGTAAATCTTTCATCAGTTAGGAACTTACTTGGTGCAGCTATATTATGAATTTAACTTAATTTCCCCATTCTCTTTATTATGTAATTATGTGAATATTTATGGAATTGTATATAACTTACTGAAAAAATAGTATTAACATTAATTACTTATTAAAATAATAAGCAATCCTATAACTTCACAGAAACTGAATTAATTTAGCTTCAGTTGAAAGAATAACTCTGTCACACAAGAAAATGATTCTGCAGATAAATGGTTTTCAAAACATGAAAATAAAGCAATTTGTAATATAGACTAAAATGTTTGACAATTCTCTATACCTACTGCTCAATATTGCTGTCAACCTAAAACTGCTATAAAAAATTATCTATTATGAAAAGTTTGACAATAATTTTAGGTGAATTTCTAAAATGAATTGATCATTAGTACCTAGGATGACTTTTCTAGAAGAAATTATACCAAACTAACTTCATTTCTCTTTTCAGTTGTACTTACTGAGATTAATATTGGTCTCAAGATATTATTCTAAGGTCTTATTCTAATTATTTTCATTTTCAATATTTAGTATAGTATCGGAGGTGGAATGAGCATTCAATAGCTATTAAACTGCTGAATTTATGAATCATAGTGTAATTGAACTACATTTACTACCTCTTAAGTAACTAATGACAAATCTAAACATCTTTATGTTAACTAATTAGAATTCAAGAAAATCAGCATTTTTTTTCACAATAGCTATAACTTCCAGTACCATGTTTATTTCTGGTATAAGTATGTAAATATTAACCATAAGTAAGATTATATTTAATGTCCTATCACAAAAGATGTTTCTTATTAAGCTGTGAGTTCTGTGTGCATATGTTATGTGCCTCAATGTTTGTTATTCCAATTACATGGTACTTGTATTGTTTCCTTTCAATTGACATCTGTTTGAAGGCAGTGGAAATCACTTTCCCAAACTCTATTAATCTCTTCTTCATCTAATTCAAAGCTATAACTTCAATCAAAATGTTTTAAATGCCTCTGATTTTAGTAGTGGATGGTAATAGTAAAATTCATGCATAAACAAATATTTAGCAACTAGATAATTGGTTCACTAAGTTAAAATAGGTTTATTAAAGTATTTTATGTTGTTCTAAGTTGTATTGTTGAATCTTAAAAATGTTTAATGTTTCATTTTTACTTATATTTATGAAACTCCAAAGAAGAACAAGGTGAATTTTCTTCAAATAGGAGTCAGTAATCAAGATCTATTTAAATTGGGCTGCCCTGGTGGCCCAGCGGTGTGGCCTGAGGTGTGATCCTGGAGACCCTGGATCGAGTCCCAAGTCAGGCTCCCTGCATGGAGCCTGCTTCTCCCTCTGCCTGTGTCTCTGCCTCTCTCTCTCTGTGTGTCTGTCATGAATAAAATAAATAAAATCTTTAAAAAAGATCTATTTAAATAAAAGGCAAATATGCAAGCATATCTTGTCATTGATGTGCTTGCATCCAGAACTATACGATTAGGATAAATTGTGATTATTATAGTGAAATCAGAATAGTAAAAATTTTAAATATGATCCCACATTCAGCCAATTGCCAACCACTATATGAATTTTACAAGGAGTAATATAGTTTCTCCTGAAGCCCAGAAGAAACAAATATGAACCATAGGAAAAGGAAATTAACTCTGTAGATTGCTATAAAAAGTCATTATTTCAATTTATCTTCTGTTACAACATTACAGAATTTCACTTTATATTGTCCTTGCTGTTCACTTTAAACAGAAAGTAGAAGCAGTTTGTTCTAGTGGAAAGAATACAGGTTTGACAAATAATTATTTGGTTTTAATAAGACTTGGTTTTATAGGTTTTGATTTAAGTTATGGTAAGAACAGATAACATGAAATCTACCCTCTTAAATTTTTAAAGTACAAGTTTAAGCACAATGTTGTATAGTAGATCTCTAGAACTTATTCATCTTGCATAATTAAAATTTTATAGGTTTTAATTTTTTAATATGTCTTTGGTGTGTCACAATCACTATGAATTTTAGTTTTTTCATCTGTTAAATGAGGCTAATATATTCATTCTTATTTCATAGAATTAATCCAAGGATTAGATAAAAGAATGTTAAAATGATAAAAACATATTTTGTAAATAGTAAAATACAGGTAGAAATTATTGTGGCATATAATTATATATAGAGCTATAACTTGTTGCATATAATTATCTTTTAGTGAATACTTACTATGTGCAAATATAAAATAATTTTCATAACCCTTTGAAGTATTATTACTCCTATTTTATAGGTGAGAATACTGAAGCAGATCTCAGCTAAATTGTCCAATGTTATATAGCTTGTGAATAGTAAAACTGGGAGGCAAATGTAGAAAGGTTTGATTCTAGAGACTCTGCTTTCACCACTATGCTATACTGCCTCTAAGCTACTCACATGTTCGGTTAAAATAGATGTTACCTTGTACATAAAAATTACCAATTTTCTCTCCTTATATGTATATACACCTTTCCTTTGTAGTAGTTCAGAATTGTTCAGGCTGTCACACTAAAAATCAAATGTTGAGGTCCTTTGATATAAAGTACAGAATTCAGAGCATAAAAGAACTGTGTTTCATTTTTAAAATTTCCACTGAAAGTATATATCTAACATTGCTAAACTATGACAGATACAAATCAATTAATCAAAAAAATGTATTTTTACCCATAAATAGTTTTGTTCAGTATATTCTTTGTTTTGATACATTAAGATTTCTTTCTGGCTCCCAGTAATGGAACATAATACTTCATATTCCTCTAATAGATAAATTTAAAAAGACTTATATTTTTTAAGGAAAAGCCATTTACTAGCTTCAACAAGCAGATGTATAAATACACTGTCGATACTACGCGAGGTAATCTACAAATTGAAGGTAATCTTTATCAAAATTCCAACAGCCTTGTTAACAGAAATGGAAAAGATGATCCTCAATTCATATGGAATTATCAGTGGCCCCTAGTAGGCAAAATAATCTTGAAAAAAAAAAAAGTTGGAAGACTCACACTTTCAAAACTTACTACAAAGCTATAGTAATCAATACAAGATTGTACTGGCATAAGGATCAATGTATAAACCAATGAAACAGAATTAGGAATCCAGAAATAAACTATACATCTATAGGCAGTTGATTTATGAGAGGGATGCCAAGTTCATTCAATAGAGAAATAAGTTTTTTCAACAAATGGTGCTGGCTGGGATGGACAACTAGATTTCCACATACTAAATGAGGTTGGACCTCTACATCATACCACCATATAAAAAAGTAAAATGGAAAAACAAGTATGAAAGCTAAAATCATAAAATGCTTAGAAGAGTAGTTAGGGCTAAATTTTCATGATTTTGGATTTGGTAATGGATTCTTAGGACACCAAAAACACAATCTTGTTGCTTGTGAAGATAAAACAGATACATTCAACTTCATCAAGTTAAGAACCTGTTTGCATTAAAGGATATTATCAAGAAAATGAAAAGACAACTGATAGAATGAGAAAAAATATATTATCTGTTATGAGTGTATCCCAATATAAAAAGAACTTCTAAACTCAATAACAATGGGACACTTGGGTGACTCAGCAATTGTCTGTCTTTGGCTCAGGACGTGATCCTGGAATCTCAGGATCAAGTCCCACATCACCCTTCTTCCATGGAGCCTGCTTCTCCCTCTGCCTATGTCTCTGCCTCTCTCTCTCTCTCTCTCTCTCTGTGTGTGTGTGTCTCATGAATAAAAAAGTATAATATAAAAAAATAGATAAACAAACTCAATAACAAAAGACTAATCACCCAATTAAAAAATGGGCAAAGGTCCTGAAAAATATCTGTTCAAAGATCTACAAATGATCAGTAAGTATATAAAAAGATGCTCAATACTATTAGTCATTAAGGAAATGCCAATCAAAACCATAAGGAGATACTATATTATACCTACTAGGATGGCTTTCATTAAAAAAAAATTGGTTGAATAGGTAGATGAATTGGAACACTTCTACATGGATAATGGGAATGTAAAATGATGCAGCTGCTGTGGAAAATAGTATGGTGACTCTTTAAAAAGTTAAACATAGAATTATAATATGACCCAGAAGTATTACTCTTAGGTACATACCTAAAAGAATTTATAAGAAGGACTCAGATACTTGTATACCACTGTTTATTGCAGCATTATTTATAATAGCTATACGTGGAAACAACTCCACTTCCATCAACAAATGACTAGAATGAACAAAATATGGTATCTATATACAATAGAATATTATTTAGCTATAAAAAGAAATGAAGTTTTGATACTTGCTACAACATGAATGAACTTTGGAAGCATTATGCTAAGTGAAATGAACCAGGTACAAAATGACAAAGTTGAATGATGTCACTGGCATGAAATATCTGGAAAGTGCAAATTCATGGAGATAGAGTAGATTCAAGATTATAAGGAACTGAAGGGAGGAGACAGTGAGGAGTAACCATTTAATGGCTATTGAATTTGTTTAGGATGATGAAAAGGTTTTACAATTAGTTATGATGGTTGTGCAATATTGTAAATTAAAGCCACTTTTACACTTAAATTGTTAAAACACAAATTTATCATATACTCTTATCAAAGTTCTAAAAATTAAGAAATAGTCTCTCTAGTTGTTCAAATCAACCACACTTCAAAAATCATACTTGATTTATCTCCTATTTCACCTTCAGTATCTGAACTGATCCATAGGCCAAGTATGGTAAATGCCTTACTATAGCAGTTTTATTTTTCAACACAACTTAATTCCTTGAGGTTTCAAATTCACTTGGATATATATTGGCATTTTAACATAGCCTGCAAACTTGGCTAGGTTGCTATTAATTTCTAAGTGATGTAAGGAATATTTTGCATATTAAAAAGGGTGTTCTAAGCTTCTAACCATACCTGACTTTACAAAGGCAAGAGAACCCCATATACTGCCTGATTTAAAAACCTTATAAAATTTAACTTATGTTGAATCATTATGTTATATGCTTGAAACTGTTTCAGTGTACATTCAATAAAAACACGTTAGTTTTAGTAATCAATATTAAAAAATATTGGTGAAAGGACAAATATAAATTAATGAAACATAACAAAAGTCCAGAACTAAACTGATTTTGAAGAAGGTATCTAGCAAGTCAATGAGGAAAACATAGTGTTTTTAACAAATGATGCTGGATACTTGATATTCCTATATAGAAAAAAAATTAAACCCTCACAAAATTATTACATGCAAAATTATCTTAAAATGAATTATAGACCTAAGTATAAAAACTAAAATTATATACCTCTAGAAGAGGTAAATACTTAAGACTTAAGGTTTGCTAAAGATTTTTTAGATAATATATATTAAAAAAAACATGAACCATAAAAACAAATTTAAAAGCTGGATTTTATTAAAATAAAAAATGCTTTTTGAAAGTCCTCTAAAATAACATTAGGCCACACAATGAAAGTCATCATGATTCATGTGTCTGAAAAGTATCTTGTATCCAGAATATAAATATTTCCATCTTATAAGATAAAAATGGGCAGATAATTTATACAGGTACTTCATCAACAAAGATATATTAACAGCTAATAAAAATACCAAATGTTAGCCATCAGAAAAATATAAATTAAACCAATATTGCGTTCACTGGAATAATTCAGTGATTCTGATAATATCGAGCACTGGCATGAAGTGGAATACTCACTGCTGGTGAAAATATAAAATGGCATAAGCTTTTTGGAATAGTAGCCATTTCTTAAAAAGTTAAATATATATCCTTAAGATGATCCAGCTGTTCCACTTCTAAGTACTTACTCTGGAAAAATAAAAACGTACTGAAGATTCAGAATCTGACTTAATTTTAAGATCCCAAACTTTCATATCCTCTAGTAAAAATCCTGCAAAATAACTTCCTCCTACCACTATTCACCTCCTTTTCTACTCTTCTAAACAGAAAAATTGCTTAATAGCTTTATTCATTCAACCCTTTGATTTGCCTTTTTCTCCTCAATCAGGTCTATTTCCTTTAACATTCAAGAGAAACTTTGTTAACCAAAGATTTTAGGTCCCTTCATTCTCCCAAAGACCATTACCACTTCTTCCTACCTTATATAAAATTTCAGCAATATTTATCAAAATTAAGCATTTTGTCTGCCTTGAAGCATTTTCCTCTTTTTTGGGGAGGAGTTTGTTTTTGTTTTGGTTTTGGTTTACTCTTAGAGGAATCCTATTTTCCCCCTGAATTACCACTCTTCACAGTTTTGTTTGCTGGCTGCTTATTCAAGAGATCTCTGATTGTGTGCTTCAAGGATTTATCATTGCTTGTTTTGTTTTTGTTTTTGTTTTTAACTGTACTGCACTCTTCATGTCATAGCTTGTAATTTAGAAATTAGCTCCAACATGGACTTCCTCTTAGTGCCATACTGTATGCCTCAGTGCCAACTCATAAACTTCATTTGAATGTCCAAAATAGATCTCCAACTGAAGATGGTTGAAACATAATTACTCTGTTAATCCGCAGTCTTTTAGCCAAATTTATCTCTGTAACCAGTGGCATACCAAGGGTGGAGTGATGAGAGCAGCCTTTCCTAACACAACCATGTTAGCACGTTAGCCTGTCTGCTTTCAAAGACCTCACATATTGAGCTCCCAGTTAAAGTAAATAGAACCAAATATTAAATGCAAAAATTATTTTAAAAAATAAAAGTATAAAGACCACTCTGACAAGCCCATAAAAGATTTTTTTTTTCTTTTTCACTACCGGGACTGTCAAGATTTTAGTGATCTGCCTGTCTTTTAGAGGATAACTTATAAATTGCTGTATACAATGCATGTTTTACAGTCTTCAGTTTTCTTGCTGTCCCTATTTATTACAACATACTGGTATTTCTTCTAGCCCTTTATTCTCTCTTGTCTTCTGAATCATTCTTCTCCTGATTTCCTTCCTAGTAACCTTGGCTATTCTTTAGCCTAAAGTATGCCCCATTTTTCTTGTTTTGTCCTTTGAGTTTGATTTGTACACTATCCCCTGCCCTATCCATATATTTTTTTCTCTCCCTGTAATTCTTCCACCTGGACATAGTTTTGCCACTTAGTCATGCAAGTGAGAAATTTGAGAGTAATCTACCATTTTTCATCTTTATCAACACCACATTTGATAATTCAGTAATATGTCAGTTTTATCACATAAATATTTTTCTTGTCTAACCTTTTTATTCACTAATGCCAGGGTTTGGATCCTTATTATTTATTACTTCAGTGATTGCAACCTACTATAGTGTAACTAACTTCTTGTCCTGTTGTAGTGTGATCCCCATGACCCTGACCTTAAGTCAGGTATTTTCTACACATCCCAGAATGGTCTATTTAAAATGAAAATATTATTTCTGTCCTTTAAATTTTTTCAATGCTTTCAAATAATTTAGAACATAAGCTTACTTCTTACTTATCGTATGTGACCTGATACTTCTCTAATCTTCTCCCTCCTTTTTTAATTCCCAGGTGGCCTTGTCTTTTTTTTAAATTTTGAGCTAGACAAAATTGCCATTTTTATCATTCAAAATGGTTAAACATGAGCATTTTCATGGCATTTGATCAACTTTCTACTCTAGTAATACTGAAGAGCCTGAAGTTTTTAGAATAATGTTATTTCTCAACTCTATGATTCTGCCAATCTTGTTAAGAAAAATTAAATTCCTGATTTCAGAACCATAAGCTATCCTGGTAGCTTTTGTTTATGCTCCTTTTTTAGATTGCTGAATGATTTTTGTCTCCTTAACTGTCTTTATAATTATACTTAACTGCACTATGTCAAATAACCACGGATTATCTAACAGATTTTGTACTACCCTGCAGATACAATAATTACATATAATGGCACTAAGAGCATGTTTGTCGACTCTTTTCCCCCTTTGGTCTTATGATACTGAGTAAGTGATATGAGGTCTCTGAAGTTAGTTTTCTCTATTAGAAAAATGAAAATTTAATAAAACATAAATCTACTCTAACTCCTTTATAATCATAATGATATATGATAAAAGTATTATAAACTTTAAAATTTATATTGATATTAACCATTCTTAGGAGATTTCCAAAATAAACCAGGACCAGATAATTATCATCTATGTATTAAAAGTCAGTTTTATAAAATATTAGAAATAAATTATTAAAGCTTAATTTGGAATGAAAACTTAAGAAAGACATGTTGCCATGAATGATAGTAATAAACTATTAAGTCTCATGAAAAAGCTATTATGTCCCTAAAAATAACATAAGCACATTTCCTAAAAGTAACAAACACAAAAATATAATTTTGTGTATATCTCAGCCAATCTTATAATATTATTTAAATTGTTGTGGGTGCTTAAAAATCTCAGAGGAATGAACTTCCTAATAATTATTGTAGTTTTCCTTTTCTCTGATCTTAATTTTAAGAAGCTATTTGAAATGAAAAGTTATTGTGCTGTGTCTTGAATTCTTCAGATACCTTACAGATTATTGTAATATAACAAGGGATGTTTTATGTAATGTCAGTACAATTAGAATAAACCATCATATTTTTCTTTGGAACAGAATTTATAAGAAATTAGGATTACTAAAATGAGCAGGTAATGCTATGATTTTCCTGCAAGTGATTGGAACTTTAATAATGTTTAAACAATGAGGTCACACAGTAAATTGTGTGAAGGTTACCTGTGCAATAGACACCATCTATCCAGGATCCAGATTCCTTCCATCTATTGCCTCTTCAACTCTCAACATGTTTGGTCCCTTAGGATTAAAACATGGCGTTAGCAGGTATAGGCATTGTTTCTTCATAGAAAAATATCAAAAGGCAGAATAGGCAATTTCTTTGCTTTTATGCACTTAACATGGAAAAAATTAATATAAGTGAAGCAGATTTCCTTATGCCTAACTAATGATACATAAACCAGTCATTGGAACCAGTAAAAGATTCCTCATCTTGATTATTTTGAGTAATTAATATTTACTACCTATGTTTGGAGAGAAGCAGGCTCTGCTCCCAGATCTGGATAAATTTGTTTTTTTAGCCAGTAAAAAGGGAAAATGGATGTTTCTTAGGAATGACTTCAGAGGCTTGCTATAAATTGAGTTCTGTTCTAAACCAAAGAGTAAGACTGCAGTGTTCAAAATGTATGTCTACATAACCATCATAGAGATGATGAGATAGAGAGATGCTAACATGACAAACAGTAAAAGACAAGGGAAAGAGGAGGAGGAAGAGAAGAAAAAGAGAGTGAGAGAAGAGAAAGAGCTAGAATAATATTACAATGCAATAAATGGAAAAAATTTCAAATAAGGTTTTCCTAGTGAGAGGTTTTCAACTTGTGGTATTCAGGCTACAACAGGCATAAAATTTACTACAGGGAAATCCTCAAATTCCTGAGTTTCACACATTATCTTCTGAGTGAATAAAATCTTTATCTCACATTTTAATGTGATAATAGGTGCTACTGAAATTAACAAAATTTAAATTACTTTAAATGTATTACTGATTTCATAGCTTTTATTTTTAAACTAATGGGATCTGTGAACAGTTTTATTATTTTAACAAAAAAGTGAGACCACTGATAATGTTTAATAAAGATATAGTGGGAGTTTCAAGATTAAAACCTAAACGTTGTACCCACTGCACCTTCATTTGTACATTCATGCCTAGAGTTTTCTCAAGTTAAATCCTGTGGGATCCAGGTGTTCATTAGACACGTAGTCTCATAGAGTTAATGATTTATTCTCCTGAAATACCATATGGAGAGTTATAAATCATAATGTGGGTCACCTCTAAGTCTCCTAAATGCAGTGCATGTGACAAAGGGAATCTCACCCAGTGGATGGAAAGTACCTCAAAGCATAGGATTATTTCTGGGAAATAAATGTATATTGGAACAGAGAGGATTTTGGAGTTTAGTCACCTGTGGGTTTAAGATTTCCTCAGATTGAATTCTCAAGGTTCTTGTACCAGGATCAAAAAAGGAACTACTTTGCACCTGAGAGATCTGACTAAAACATTACAAAGTATGAAGAATTTGAGTGGGATGCAGAATGATCACTATGATATTGGTATGTTCTAAACCAAAGCAGGGCATTCAGATGAGTTAAGCAATAATTCAAAGGTAGGCAAGTTTGAGATTCCATAAATAGCCGAAAAGGAAGTGATGGAAAACTGTGAAGTGGAAAAATGGTTTGAAAGCAAACTTTTGCATATGTGGTAAAGTCTCCACATCCCCCTGGAGGAAATAAGCAACTCAACTATCAACTAGTGATGGGGCTGTGGAAATAAAAAGAGAGAGGAAGTTCTTTTTTTTTTTTTTTTTATTCACGAGACACATACACACACACACACACACACAGAGGCAGAGACATAGGTAGAGGGAGGAGAAGCAGGTTCCATGCAAGGAGCCTGATGCTGGACTCAACCCCAGGACTCCAGGATCATGCCCCGACCCAAAGGCAGATGCTCAATCACTGAGGCATACAGGCATCCCAGGAAAGGAAGCTCTGATATGAGTTCAGGCCATAGGCTCTTGGGAATTAGCCTGCCTAGGTTTAAATACTGAATCCCCCACTGGATGCCCTTTGGCCCATTATTTTTGTCTTTTTTTTCTATAAAAGCAGGAAAATGCTTATCTATCTTATCAGTTTGTGAGGGTTACTTGAGGTATTAAATATCAAGTATTTATAAAAATGTCCACAAGTTAATAAATGTTCAATAAATGTTAACTAATAGTGTTTCCAGCTCCCTGAAGTTTTTTTTTTTTTTTTTTATGATAGTCACAGAGAGAGAGAGAGGCAGAAACACAGGCAGAGGGAGAAGCAGGCTCCATGCACCGGGAGCCTGATGTGGGATTCGATCCCAGGTCTCCAGGATCGCGCCCTGGGCCAAAGGCAGGCGCTAAACCGCTGCGCCACCCAGGGATCCCAGCTCCCTGAAGTTTAATTATGAGTAAGGAGAAAGAAATTCATGATCAAACATTTGAAACCATTTACCTTCTAAATATACAGTTTAATATTTGGACAGTACATTATCATGTAGCCTAACTTATTATCATTGTTTATTTAATTCAGAATATTTTTCAATGTCAGGGTTGAACAGCTCTTTTATTCAAAAGCCATATAAATACATTATATCAATGTACATTTTTTTCAAAGTGATCACTTTGCAAAGAAAAGATAATTGTTGAGAAGGTTCAGGGTATTTTATACACATCACATATTTTTCTTCAGATAATAGGATACCAGCGAGAAGGATTATGTAAATGCAGAACTATAAAAGCAGCTTAGTTCAATGGACTCACTGAGGGTCATGCATTAACAATTTTATGAGCAACCCTATGACAAGAAAAGGATTTAAAATATTAGATGACAACATTCAATTGAATTATTTTCTTCAGGAGGGAGTTCTGAAGTTCCTGTTTGAGAGCTCTTTGTGAGTAAAGGCATGTTGTATATTTTTCTTGACAACTTACATTTGTGCAGAACAAGGCAGACATACCTTGTGGCAATGTAATCTCCTAAACGTAGTTTAAAAAAAAAGGCACAAACAAGGCTCTAAGTAATTATCAATAGATAAAATGACATTGCATTGCATGTAAGTATGTGATTAACAGGAATTGCATAATATAAATGGCAAGGAAAAATTAGATCACAAAAGCATAACAAAAATATGTCTACTATCATCATCATTTACTTCCTTGAATAATCTTGTCAGAATATTCACACTAGACATAATTGGGGAAAGGAATATAATGTACACTATTTATAGACTTGTTACCATGTGCCAGGCATTATTTACATTTTGACTGTATTCTTTTTTTTTTTAAGATTTTATTTATTCATGAGAGACACAGAGAGAGAGGCAGAGACATAGGCAGATGGAGAAGCAGGCTCCCCACAAGGAGCATGATGTGGGACTCGATCCAGCATCCTGGGATCATGCCTTGGGCCAAAGGCAGATGCTCAACCGCTGAGCCACCCAGGTGTCCCAGCTGTATTAATTCTTATATAACTACTTGTGTTAGGTATTACTGCTCCATTTTATTGATTAAAAACTGAGGCTTGCATTTCAGGTCTGTCTCAATTTAAGGCTATGTTCTTATTTACTACACTCTTGAAATTATAGCACAAGAACTTTTGCATCAGAACTACCAGAGACACTTGATGGAATGCACATTTCTAGGATGCGTAGCACAATTAGATTGGGCTATCTGAGATAGGGTTTAGGATGTTAGTTTTAACATGTTTCTGGATGATTCCGATTTTTAAGCAAAAATCTGACAAGTATTGCTTTAATGACTAGCAAAGTCAATTGCTCCTAATTTGCTTCTTAAATCACATCACATTAGAACCATTTTTACAGATTAAGAAATCGAGTTTTAAAGATTTCATTAATTTGAAAGTATAATAAGTTACATATATTGCACTAAATAATGGTCAACTTATTTTATGGATATTTATAAATAATGTACTAATATAGGTAACAAATAAATGAGTCTCCAAAGACTTATGTACGTATTTTATGATGATGAGGATAGTGATGGCTGTTTATAGGTGCTAGGAAAAAAGTTTAAAACATGATCTCCACCTTCAAGTTTCCTACAAATTGTGGTGTACATTGCTGGCTCTAAAGAAAGTCTTCTGTCTACAGATTAAAAACAGGGGAGAAACATGTTGTGTTTAATATATTCTGCTTTAAGGATCCACTCATTAGACTGAACTTTTATTTTTGTGTTTTTATCTGAAAATAGCAAATTTGCCCCATGCATGATAAACACTGTAATGTATACAAATATCAAAACTTATAAAATATATTAGAAGTTCATCAAAAATATTTTGGTAGTCTTCAGATAATTTTTATGCTAAAACATCCTAGTATACGATGGTATGATTTTAGAATTATGTTATAATTTCGTGATGTATTATATGTAGAACACTACTGGAAAAGAGAACTGGTGAATGAATATGTTTTAGTGAAAATAGAACTGAGCTGAGTTGTATAGGTTTAAGGTTAACAATTTTAGAGGTACAGGGGATCATATAGAATTCAATATAAATAAAAGCAAATTATCACAGGCTAAGTGTAAGATAGTATTTCAGATATTTGTGTCATTTCCTCAGGATATTATTATACTAGCTCTATCTAGTGGTCACATACAAATATTACACATTGCTAATAAATATAAATTAAGAAACGTGCTCTAATTTGCAATTATTACTGTTCATTTTTTGTAAGCTGTATTTCAAATGATTTAAAGGTACAGAATTGTTACCCCCACTGTATTCATTAATATTAAGCTTGCTTTGCAATTTTCTTTTTTTTTGTGCATAGTAAAAGCACTTAACATGCAATTAGCCTTCAACAAATTTTTGAGTACATAATACAGTATTATTAATGATAGGCATAATATTATAGTATAGCTTATATCTAGAACATGATCATCTTTTTAAAAAAGATTTTATTTATTTATTCATGAGAGACACAGAGAAGCAGACACATAGGCAGAGGGAAAAGCAAGCTCCCTGCCGGGAGCTGGATACAGGACTTGATCCCAGAACACCGGGATCATGACCTGAGCCAAAGGCAGAGAGGCTCAACCACTGAGCCACCCAGGTGTGCCTAAAACATAATCATCTTGTATGATTGAAGCTTTATACCTGTTTAATAGCAACTCCTTATTTCTCCTTTCCCCCAGCCCCTGGCAGCCACCATTCAACTGTGTTTTTATATATTTGACTATGACAGAAGTCATTTTTAAAACCACATTTTGTTCTTAAAATAGAGAATTTTTATTTGTATTTTTGTCATTGATTTTGATGCATAAAATAATTTAAATAATGAAATAAAATATTGTGTTTAATCAATGTATTTAGCTTGAGAGAGAGTGCAAGCCAGGAAGAGAAGGGGCAGAAGCAGAGGGAGATAATCTTAAGCCAATTCCACGCTGAGCATGGATCTCATAACCCTGAGATCATGACCTGAGCTGAAATCAAGTGTCAGTAGCTTAAACAACTGAGCCACCCAGGTATCCCTATAACTTAAAATATTTTAAAAGCTCAAAATAAACTTACAAATTAGATGGGATTATAAAATGCAATCTTAAAAGCATTTAGGTATTAGTAGGTAATTTTAACCATAATGGGGTATAAGATTTTTGAAAAATTGATCAAATATTTTAACTTGGTAATTGAGCTCAGATTTATACCTTCCAGTGAAATGATATTTTGTTATGCATTTTATTGAAGAATCAAATATTACTTGTTATCAAGGATTTTTACATACAAGTAACACATAATCTAATTTTCTGTGCCTTCATGTAAACAATGACTTATCCATTAAAGAATTATCATTTAGCTATTGTCTTAAAAATACTAATAAGAATATTATTCAAAGATAAATGACTTCAAACAACCATCATTTATTCGTTGCATGAGTCTGTGTATCCTTGGAATGGTTCTGTTGATCTGGGCCAAATATAGTTACCCTCAGTTAAGCTCACACATGCGTCTGTGGTCACTTGCCAGATTGCCTTCGGGGTCAGCTGGGGGCTGCCTTAGCTGGGTGATTCCTCTCTCAAATTCCTCTATCAGCAGAAACGTTTGTGAGGAAATTTTTAAAAATAAATACTCTGTAGTATATTCATAGCTTAAAAATTTTACGATGAATTGGTGGGATTTATATACATTGATATAGATAGATCTCAAGACATATAGCAAGACATATAGTTTTGGAAGGCAAATTACAGAATGATTTAATTAAATTTAAATTTTAATTCAAATGCTAAGAATATTACATATTTTCTCTGTATGCAGATATATGCAGAAAAATTGTAAAATCATAAGCAGAGTGTGCCGAATTTATAATAACAGTGTAATATCATAGGGGAGAACAGCATCAGGCAATTCAATTTAATCTGTAAAATTTTGTTTCCTTAAAGCCTGAAGCAAATTTGTAAACAAAACAAAATCATTTTGCTTCAAAAATATCTGTTGTGCATCGTAAACTAATATAGTGTTACATGCCAATTATATCAGTGAAGCTGGAAAAAAAATGCCTGTTGTAAAACTGTCAAAGTGAATTCCCATTTGTTCTAATTTTCACATCTTTATTCTGTGCTTTGTCTAAATTTCTGCATTGGAGTACATTTGGAATATCCTTTAACAGCAACTGTTTTTGCTCTGTCTGTATTTTCTCTCAAATCCAAAGTCTCTCCATCCTCATTACTCTCATTCCAATTTTAATGATATCCGGTAATCCTCTCACAAGCCTACTGCTTGTTGCCTTTTACTTAATTGGTCTTCCTGTCTCTGGCTCATCCACAGTCTGACTCACCCTATGGCTGATCAATGTTCCTCAAGTGCAACACCAATTTAATCCTTATCCTGCTCAACCACCTTAATGACGTCCAAGTATCAATTAAATTAAACACAAATCCATCTGCCTGATTTTTCAAATAATTCCATAAAATGGCTTCAATGGAACTTTCCAGCCTATTACCCAATTATGCACACTTACATAATATTGCAGTTGTTCAACAGCACAACTAATTGTTCCTCATCAAGTTTCATGCTTTGCCACCCTCATTCCTTTGCACTTGTTAGTTCTTTGGCTTAGAATAACTTCTCCAAACAAGTTGTCTCCTGAAAGTCCATCCAGTCTTCAAGGGAAAAACAGCTTTAATCATAATTTTTGTGATATTTTCCTGATATTGATTGATCCTATCCTCCCCAAAATGTGACTTTTTTTTTCTTTTAATGACTCATGAGTATAGATAAGTCTGTACTTGTTTTAAACCTTTGCAGGGTTGCCTGAGTGGCTCAGTTGGTTAAGCATCTACCTTCAGCCCAGGTCATAATCTCAGCATCCTGGGATCAAGCCCCATGTCGGGCTCCCTGCTCTTTAGGGAGCCTGCTGCTCCCCCTGCTTGTGCTTGCTCTTTCTGTCAAATAAATAAAATCTTTCAAAAAAATTAAAAATAAACCTTGTAAACAGTTAACCTTGAGACGTTAGGATTTATATTTATCACATCTGTTGGTTTAGTTTAAGAAATCAGTTTATCTTAATATAGATATATTTAGATCTATAATTTATGGACTTCAAAAAATGTGTTGAAAAATTATTTAGCATTAACATCTTTAAGGTAGAAAAATCAAAGTATAACACTTACTGACAAGTAACTCAATACTTGAGTTAACCACCTTAGGTATCTGTTGAAGGAAATAGGTAAAAACCCCAAGTCAGCCCTTCACAAAGAAAAAATACCTTCTTTGTTTATTAATGAATTTTAGTACAAGGCTGTTGACCTGAATGAAAAAGAATTGTTCAGGAAAGTAGTGTTTTAGGGAATACTTATAATCACAACAATAATTTAGTAGATTACTTATAATTATTTTTATATATGATATCATGGCTTTCACTATATTCTCTTGACAATAACAGAAAATAGAATCTAGCCTTTGTTCTTGATTAAAATAATCTACTTATTTCAGTGAACCAGTTGTCATTCTTTACTCTTTTTTTTTGGCCATATTAAAATAAAGGATTATTAAATTTTGGAAATTTCAAGAGGTCAAACATTGAATAACAAAGCTGTTATAGCTAATTTAATGACAAAGTTTTATTTATAATGAATCATAGTAAAAAATAAATTACTCTTTCTGATTTAGTGGTAGAATAAAATGTATTTTGTCTGAGTAGGACATCTAGGCCAGCTTTTCCAGAAATGTTCTGAAAAATAGCTTGAAATATTACTAGATGCTAAGTGAAAAGGAAGTTTTGAGGTTTGGAGGCAAATTTGCTACATACAGTAGCCATCTCTTGGAGAGCTACAATGTGAAGTGGCATATATGGGACTCTTAAAATTTTTCTTATAAATATACTGTTTAAATGTATTTAGCCTGGCATTTCCCAAATTTACAATACAGAGTCACTTTTATGGATAATGCTCTATAAGTTTCCCATCAAATGTCATTTGTATATCAAATATTTACTGAGTATCTGCTACAATCCAGAATTCATTAGGTGCTGAGTACATAGAAATAAAGGCATATTCCTTGCAGTCAATCAAGGACTTCACAGTATAACAGGGAAGATGACATTATAACACTTCATCATGTGATGTCAGTGGATGGAAATAAGTGCAAAAGGCCCTGTTATGGACACAGAATGTTTCCCTGGCCCTAATTGCTAACTACTCATGAATCACTGATAGGTGTTGGGCCAAGACAGTTTTATTGGAATAAATATCTAAGCTGAGTTCTAAAGAATGGGAAGTTATAGACACAGATAGGCAGAGTTGTAGCCTGTAAAAACAAAGGAGAGCTCAAAACTAAGGTGGCTCATTTCAAGAACAGTAAGTGATTTGACATACGATTTTTAATTTGGGAAGAAGGACTGGAAAGAAGACACCAGAGAGGTGGGCATGAGGTAGACCCTTCCTTTGTGGCAAACTGAGACTTGTGAGCATCAGAGTCTATGGGAACGCTTTAACAAACTTGACATAAGCTGACTTAGGTTTTAGAGTGCTGTGAAGGGTGAGTGTAGGGACAGTCTGGAGATCCCTGCAGACTGAAATACACACGATGAAATTATCATTGTTTAGAGTACATTCCTTTATTTTTTCATATAGTTCATACTTATTTATATCTGGTCAAATATTAATCCCTTGTATTTTTTATGACTTTAGACATCTCCATGATTCTGTTTGATGTTATTTTCCATCTGCCTTAAAAACTGCTTTGGAATGTGCTTTACATCAATTGCAGATCTTAGTGTTTATCTTCCAATTTTTATTTAAATCCCAGTTAACATATACTGTAATATTAGTTTCAGCTGTAGAATTTAGTGATTCATCACTTACATATAACATCTAGTGCTCATCACAAATACCTTCCTTAGGGCCCTTCACCTAATTACCCCATCTCCCAGCCCAACTCCCCTCCAGTAACCCTCAGTTTGTTCTCTATAGTTAAGAGTCTCTTTTATGCTTTGCCTCTCTTTTTATCCTCCTATGTTCATCTGTTTGATTTCTTAAATTCCACATATGAGTGAAATCCTGTGAAATCAAAGTCTTTAACTTATTTGACTTAGCATAATACACTCTATCCACATTCTTGCAAATGGCAAGACTTCATTATTTTTGATGGCTAATACTCCATTGTGTGTATATATATTTATATTTATATATAATCCATTGTGTGTGTGTATATATACATATACACACACATATATGTGTGTGTGCTTCGTGATATATATATGTGTGTATATATATATATATATATATATATATATATATATATATCACGTCTTTATTCATCATCAGTAAATGGACATTTAGGCTCTTTCCATAATTTGACTAGTGCTGATAGTGCTACCATAAACATTGGGGTGCATGTGTCCCTTTGAATCAGTATTTTTGTATCCTTTGGGTAAATATCTAGTAGTGCAATTGCTGGATTGTAGGGTAGTTCTATTTTTAACTTTTTAAGGAACCTCCAAGCTGTTTTCTAGAGTGGCTGTACCAGTTTGCATTCCCACCAACAGTGCAAGAGAGTTCCCCTTTCTCCACATCCTTACCAATATCTATTGTTTCCTATGTTCGTTTTAGCCATTATGACAAGTGTGAGGTGGTATCTCATCATGTTTATGATTTATATTTCCTTGATGATGAGTGATGTTGAGCATCTTTTCATGTGTCTTTTAGCCTGTATGTCTTTTTTGAAAAAAGTCTATTTAGGTCTTCTGCTCATTTCTTAACTGGATTATTTGTTTTTGGGCACTGAGTTTGATAAATTCTTTATAGATTTTGTCAGATATATATGTCTTGGCAAATATTTTCTCCCATACCATAGGCTGCCCTTTAGGTTTGTTGATTGTTTCCATATTTTCTTTAAACATTCATGCATTATTTACATTTAGGTTGTTTCCATATCTTGGCAGTTGTGAATAATGCTGCAGTGAACATGAGTGTGCAGATATCCTTTAGATACACCAATTTTTTCAGATACATACCCAGGAATGGGATTGCTGGATAATATGATAGTTCTATTTTTATTTTTTAAACAACATATTGTTTTCCATAATGATTTACCTTTTTCAATTCATACCAAAAGTGTAGGGGTACCTGGGTGGCTCAGTCAATTAAGTGTCTGATTCTTGATTTTGGCTCGGGTCATGATCTCAGAGTTGTGAGACTGAGCCCTGAGCCTATGCCCAGCGTGGTGCCTGCTTAAGATTCTCCCTCCCCCCAGCACCCTCCCTGCCCCATTTGTGCATATGCTCTCTAAAAAAAAGTGTTTAAGAGTTCCCTTTTTTTCACATACTCATCAACATTTGTTATCTATTGTTTTTTGTGAGCATTGGCATCCTAACAGGTGTAAAGTGATATCTCATTATGATTTTGATTTGTAATTTATGATTAGTGATGATGAACACCTTTTCATATAACTACTGGCCATTCGTATGTCTTCTTTGGGAAAAAAGTCTATTTAGGTCTTTTGTCCATTTTTAAATTATTTACTTTTTTTCCTATTGTGTATGAGTTATCAGTTTTAGATATTAAACCCTTACCTAACACATAGTTTGTAAATACTTTTCCCATTCTGTAGGTTGCATTTTCAGTTTACTGATGTCTTTGCAGAAACTCTTTAGTTTAATGTAGCCCCCCTTTAGTTTTTGTTGCCTGTTTTTGAAGTCTTACCCAAGAAATTATTACTAAAACCAATTCAAGAATCTTTCTCTAGGTTTTCTTTTAGTTTTGTGATTTCAGAACTTACATTTAAGTCTTTGATACATTTTTAATTATTTTTTTTGTGAGTGTTGTTAAGATAGGGGTCTAGTTCCATTCTTTTGCATGTGCATATCTGATTTTCCCCGTACCATTTATTGAAGACACTGTCCTTTTCCCATTGTATGTTCTTGGAACCATGTTGTAAAAATTAATTGACTGTATATGTGTGGGTTTGTGATTGGGCTATTATACTGGTCTTGTGCCTGTGTTTATGCCAGTATACCATTTTGATACCTTATAGCTTTTTAATCAGTAGGGTGAAGGATGGGGTGTTTACTCCAGCTTTGTTCTTTTTTCTTTTTTCTCAGGATTGCTTTGACTATTAGGAGTTTTTTGGTTCCAAACAAATTTTGGGATCGGTCTTTTTTTTTTTTTTTTTCTATTTCTGTGAAAAACGCCACTGGAATTTTGATTAGCTATTGCATTAAATCTCTGGCTTGCTTTGCATAGTAAATACATTTTCACAATATTAATTCTTCTAATCCAAAAACTTGTTATCTTTTGATTTATTTGTATCTTCTTCAATCTTTTTGATCAGTATCTTATAGTTTTCAGTGTATATCCCATCCTCAGTTGAATTTATTCCAAAATATTTTGTTTTCAATGCTATTCTAAGTGTGATTGCTTTCTTAATTTTGCTTTCAGATAGTTTGCTACTAGGGTATACAAATGGAAGTGATTTTTGTACTTAGATGTTGTATCCTGCAACTTTACTGAATTTGTTCTAACAGTGTTTTTTTTTTTTTTTTTTTTTTTTTTTGGTAGAATCTTTAGGAATTCTGAAAGATCATATCAAATGTAGACAAACATAGTTTTACTTCTTCCCCAAAGGATGCCTTTTATTTTTTTCTACCTAATTGCTGTTGTTAGGTAAGACATGTTGAAAAGAAATGGTAGGAGTTAGCATTCTTATCTTGTTCCTGATCTTAAAGGAAACACTTTGAACATTTCACTATTAAGTATGATGTTAGCTATGGGCTTGTTGTATATGGTCTTTATTATGCTGAGAACAATCCTTTTTAAAAGATTTTATTTATTTATTTATTCAGAGAGAGAGAGAGAGAGGCAGGCAGAGAAACAGGCAGAGGGAGAAGCAGGCTCCACACAGGGAGTCCTATGTGGGACTCTATCCTGGGTCTCCAGGATCAGGCCCTGGGCTGCAAGGCGGCGCCAAACCGCTGCACCACCGGGGCTACCCGAGAACAATCCTTTTATACCCACGTGTTGAGGATTTTCATCATAGAAGGATATTCTATTTTGTCAACTTTCTCTGAATCTGTTGAGATGGTCATATGATTTTTATCTTTCTATTACTGTGATCTATTACACTTATTTATTTGCATATATTTAACCACGCTTTCATCCCAAGAATAAATGTCACTTGATCATTGTGAATGACCTTTTAATGTGTCACTGAATTCAGTTACCTAATATTTTGTTGAGAATTTTTACATATTAATGTATCAGAGATATTGGCCTGTAATTTTCTTATATGTTCTCATGTGGCTTTGGTATCATGGTAATGCTGATCTTATAAAATGAGTTTCGGAGAGTTCTCTCCTTTTCAGTTTTTTGGAGAGTTTGAAAAGGACCAGCATTAATTATTCTTTAAATGTTTGGTAGAATTCATTTTTGAAACCATATGGTCATGGGTTTTTCTGTGTTGAGTTTTGATTACCGATTCAATAGCCTTACTCATTATTGGTCTGAGATTTTATATTACTTCCCAACTCAGTCCTGGTGGATTGCATTTTTTTGGAAATTTATCCGTTTTGTTTAGGTCATCTAGTTTGTTCTCATGTCGTTGCTCATGATTTTCTCTATTTCTGTGATAACAGTTGTAATGTCATTATGTAATGGCATTCTTTTTAGAGTTTTGTTGTTGTTGATACTGTTTTACTTTAAGTCTATTCTTTCTGATACACATTTTGCTACCCCTGCTATCTTTTGGTTTCTATCAACATGGATATATTTTCCATTCCTTCATTTTTAGCTTCTGAGTATACTAAAAGTCTAAATAATTTGCTTGTAGATAGCATCTACTTGATTTTTATCCATTCAGCCATTCTGTATTTTAATTGGATGGTTTATTCACATTTGGAAGAATTTTAGAAAGGTGGGACTTACTATCATCATTTTAAAAATTGCTTTCTGATTGTTTTGTAGTTCCTTTTCTTCTCTTTCTTTAGTTTGCTGACCCTGAGGTCCTGATGTAGACAATGTGGGACACTTGAGGGTTTTAAGTAAAATAAAATCTGAGTTTTAGTATTGATTAATTCATTGATTTCATTGGTCATTCAACTAGCCTGTATTAAACCCCTAATATGTGTCAAATGTTATGCTAAGCACTGGGGATCAGAGATGAAGACATAGGTCCCTCCTTCCAGAAGCCCACAGTTCACTGGTACAGTGGTGGGGCTGATTCACAAAGGGCCAGCTGAACTGTTGGCTCCGGGGGGGTAGGATGTATGTCTGTTTTGGTCAATATTTTATCTTTAGAATATAGCACATAGTATGTATTCAATAAATATTTGTTGAATGAATGAATGAATGAGTGAGCCAAACCAGGTTGGCTCTGACAAACGCTCTGATAGAAATGCAAGTGAAGTATTGGAAAGGCACCTAGATCAGTGAGAGCTTCATTGTCATTGTGTGTGTGTGTTTAGAGGGAGGGAGAAAGGGAGAGATGGGGCGGAATCTTACTGGGACTCTGAAGGATGGATGGAATTTTCATTTTTGAAACTGGTGGATCTAGGGGAAGAGTGGGTGGAGGAAAAGGGATAGGCCAATTTCATTTTTCTATCTTATTGCCTCAATTTATTTTAGATTCTTCTGTTAGGATTCTTACTATAAAGGCAGGAGGATTCCTAAATGCTGGAGTAATGGAAACTCTCAGGAAGTTTTATGATGTATAGAAAAAGTACTCCCCCAAGTATACTATTAATTGGGAGCCCTCCACCCCCCCATGCCATTTTGAATCACCTTGGCCAGCCTATCCCCTTCTGCAGCTTTTTTTTTCAGCATTCTTTATTGATGTATAATTAACATACAATGTTATGTGAGTTTCAGGTGTACAATTTAATAATTCAACAAATCTATACATTATTCGGAGCTCAATATGATAAGTGTACTCACCATCTGTCATCACAGTTATTACAATATTGAGCTGTGCTTTTCCATTCTGTGGCATATTTATTTTATAATTGAAAGTTTGTACCTCTTAATCCCCTTTATCTATTTCATCCATCCCCTCACCCACCTCTCTTCTGGCAACTGCCAGCTTGTTCACTGTATTTAAGAGTATGCTTGTTTTTCTGTTTCCTTGTTCATTTGTTTTGTTTTTTAGAGTCCACATATAAGTGAAATCATGTGATATTTGTCTTTCTCTGACTTATTTCGCTTACATAATATCCTCAAGGTTCATTCATGTTGTTGAAAATGGCAAGACTTCAGTCTTTTTTATGGCTGAAAAATATTCCATTATGTGTGTATATGTACGCCATATCGTCTTTACGCATTCATCTATCTATAGACACTCCAGTTGCTTCCATATCTTGGCTTTTGTAAATAATGGTGAAATAAACATAGGAGTGCATATAAATTTTCAGGTGTGTGTGTGTGCGTGCGTGTGTGTGTGTGTGTGTGTGTGTGTGTTTTGAGAGGGGGCTTGGAGAGGGAAAGAGAGAATCTTTAGCAGGCTCCATGCCCAGTATGGATCTGGACATGAGGCTTGATCTCACAACCCAGGATCATGACCTGAGCCAAAATCAAGTCAGACACAACCAACTGAGCCAGCCAGGTGCCCCTCAAATTATTGTTTTCATGTACCTTGAGTAAATGTCCAGTAATGAATTACTGAATCATATGGTAATTATCTATTTTAATTTTTTGAGGAGCCTCCATATTGTTTCCACAGTGGCTACACCTGTTTATATTCCCACCAATAGTGCATAAGGTTTCTTTTTTTTCCATATCCTAGGCATCATTTTTTATTTGTTTTTGATTCTAGCCATTCTAGCAGGTGTAAGGTGCTCTCACTGCAGTTTTGATTTGCATTTCTCTGATGATTACTGATGACCTTTCATATGTCTGTTGGCCATCTGCATGTCTTCTTTGGGTAAATGTTTTTACAGGTCCTCTGCTCATGTTTTAATCAGATTGCTTTTTGGTATTGAGTTGTATAAGTCTTATTTATATATTTTAGATATTAACCTCTTAACAGACATATCATTTGCAAATATCTTCTTCCATTAAGTAGGCTGTCCTTATGTACTGTTGATGGTTTCCTTTGCTGGGCAAAAGCTTTTTATTTTGGTGTAGTTCCAAAAGTTTAGTTTTGCTTTTGTTTTTCTTGCTGGAGATATATCTAGAAAAATGTTGCTAAGGCCTATAAAAAAATACTGCCCATTTTCTTCTAGGATTTTTATGGTTTCAGGTCTCACATTTAGGTATTTAATCCATTTGAGTTTATTTTTGTGTATGCTGGTCCAGTTTCATTTTTTGCATGTAGCCCTCCAGTTTTTTCTTCACCATTTATTGAAGAGACTTTTTCTTCTTGTATATTCTTGTCCACTCACCATAGATTAATTGATCATATAAGTACAGGTTTTTTTCTGAGCTCTCTATTCTATTCTTTCTATTCTATTCTATTCTATTCTATTCTATTCTATTCTATCGATTTTTGTGTCTGTTTTTTTGTGCCAGTTTCATAGTATTTTGATTACTAGAACTTTGAAGTATATCTTGGAATTGGAGATTGTGGTACCTCCCACTTTTTTATTTTTTCTTAAGATTATTTTGAGTATTCAGAGTCTTTTGTGGTTCTATAAAAATTAGTTTTATTTGTTCTAGCATTATAAAAAGTGCTATTGGTATTTTGCATAGGGATTGCATTAAATCTGTAGGTTGTTTTGAGTCATATTAATTCCCCCCTTCACTCATTTTCCCCAATCTCTATCCCCTTCTCCTCTGGCAACCATCAGTCTGTTGCCTGTATTAATAATTCTGATTCTACTTTTTGCTTCTCATTTTTCTTTAGATTCCATTTATGAATCATATGGTATTTATCTTTCTCAGACTTATTTATTTCACTTAGTATAATACCCTCTATATCCATCCATGTTGTCTCAAATGGCACACTCTCATCCTTTTTTTATGGCTGAGAAATATTCCATTGTGTGTGTATATATATATGTATGCATATGTGAGTGTCTCTATCTCTCTTTACATATATTTATATTTATATATAAAACCACATTTTCCTTATCCATTCATCTGATGGACACTTAGGCTTCTTCCCTGTCTATGCTATTGTGCATAAAGCTACACTGGACATAGCAGTGCATGTATCTTTTTGAGTTAGTTTCTTTTTTTGTTTTAACTAGGTAAATACTCAGTAGTGGGATTATTGGATCATGAAATATATCTAATTTAAATTTTTAAGGAAAATACTGTCTTCCAAGGTGGTTACACCAATTTACATTTTCACCAATAGTACACAAGATTTCCTTTTTCACATCCTCACCAAAATTTGTTATTTCTTGTTATTGTAATATTATCCATTCTAACAGGCATAAGGTAGTATGTCATTGTGATTTTGATTTGAATTTCCCTTATAATCAGTAATATTGAGCATCTTCTCATATGTGTGTTGGCCACCTGCGTGTCATCTTTGGAAAAGTGACTATTTTTGGAAAAGGTCATCTGCCCATTTTTAATTGGATTATCTGTGGGGTTTCCTGGTCTTTAGCTGTATAAATTATTCGTATATTTTGATATTAACCCCTTATCAGATATATCATTTGCAAATGTCTTCTTCCATTTAATAGATCTTCTTTTTTTCTTTCATTGATGGTTCCCTTTGCTGTAAAAAAGCTTTTGATTTGATATAGTCCCAATAGTTTTGCTTTTATTTCCCTTGCCTGAGAAAACATAGCTAGAAAAATGTTGCTATAGCTGATGTCAGAAATGTTACTGTGTTTTCTTCTAAGATTTTATGGTTTCAGGTCTCATATTTAGGTCTTTAATTTCGAGTTTATTATTATTATTATGATTTTTTAATGATTTTATTTATTTATTCATGAGAGACAGAGAGAGAGAGATAGAGGCAGAGGCAGAGGCAGAGACAGAGACAGAGATAGACACAGAGCAGAGGGAGAAGCAGGTTCCCTTTAGGGAGCCTGATGTGGGATTCAGTCCCAGAACTCCAGGCTCATGCCCTGAGCCAAAGGCAGACGCCCAACCACTGACCCACCCGAGTGTCCCAAGTTTATTATTTTTATGTATGATGTTAGAAATAATTCAGCTTCTTTCTTTTGGATGTAGCTATCCACTTTTCCAACACCAACACCATTTATTAAAAAGACTGCCTCTTTTTTAATATTTCCCCATTGTATATTTTTGCCTCCTTTGTCATTAATTAACCATATATATATGGGTTCACTTCACAGAAGGTCTATCTTATTCTAGTGATCTATGTGTCTGTTTTTGTACCAGCACTATACTGTTTTGATTACTAGAACTTTGTAGTAGATCTTGAAATCTGGGATTGTGATACTCCAGCTTAACTCTTCTTTTTCAAGTTTGCTTTGCTATTCTAGGTCTTCTATGGCTTCATACAAATTTTTGTATTTGTTCTAGTTTTGTGAAAAATGCTTTTGGTATTTTGGTGGGAATTGCATTGAATATGTAGATTGCTTTGAGGAATATGGATATTTTCACAATATTCTTCTACTCCATGAGCATGAATATCTTTCTATTGGGGTCATTTTCATTTTTTTAAAATTTATTTATTCATGAGAGACACACAAGGGGTGTGGGGCATGCAGAGTCACAGGCAGAGGGAGAAGCAGACTCCATGCAGATAACCTGACACAGGATCAATCCTGGGTCTCTAGGATCACGTCCTGGGCTGAAGGCAGCACTAAACTGCTGAGCCACCAGGCTGCCCTCAATTTCTTTCATCATTGTTTAGTTTAGTTTTCATTGTTTAGATTAGTTTTCAGATTACAGGCCTTTTAGTTCTTTGATTAACTTTATTTCTAGGGTTTTTCTCTAATTTTTTGGTGCAGTTGTAAATGGTGCTTTTTGTTTGTTTGAATTTATAGACAGTAAAAAACAGTGTATACAAATGCTACCAATTTCAGAATATTAATTTTGTATCCTGTCTCCTTACTGAATTCATTTATCATTTCTAGTAGTTTTTAGTGGAACCTTTAGGATGTTCTTCTGTGTGTATTTCAAGTCATCTGCTATTAGTGACAGTTTAACTTCTTTACCAATTGGATCCCTCTTATTTATTTTTTCTTACCTGATTACTATGGCTTGGATTGCTAGTACTATCTTGAATAAAAGTGTGATAAGTTGATAGCCTTAAAGAATGAAATCTTAACATTTGCAACAACATGAATGGAGCTAAAGAGTATAAAGTTAATAAAATAAGTCAGAGAAAAGAGTATAAAGCTAAAAATAAGCCAGAGAAAGACAAATAGTATACTATTTTTACTCATGTGGAATTTAAGAAACAAAACAAATGAGGAAAAAAATAGATAAGAGAAAGAGTGACAGACCAAGAAATATACTCTTATCTATAGAGAACAAACTGATGTTTACCAGAAGGGAGTTTGGTGGGTGGAGTGGGGGAGAATGAGTGAAGCAGGTAATGGGAATTAAGGAGTGCACTTGTGATGATATATGAGCACTGGGTGATATATGGAATTTTTGAATTACTATATTGTATACCTGAAACAAATATAACACTGTATGCTAACTATATTGGAATTAAAAAGAAAAAGTGGACATCCTTATCTTGTTCCTAACCTTAAAAGGAACTTATTTTTTCATCATTGAGTATAATATTAGCTGTGGGTCTTTCATTTATGACCTTTATTATGTCAAGATATGTTCCCTCTCATCCCATTTTATTGAGAATTTTTATCACAAATTCATGTTGAATCTTGTCAAATGCTTTCTCGGCATCTATTGTGATTATCATATTTTTACCCTTTTTGTTTTGTTGAAGTGGTGTATGACATTGCTTGATTTGCAAATATAGAACCACCCTTGCATTCCAGAAATAAATACCACCTGATCATGGCGAATAATCTTTTTAGTATACTGCTATGGTTTGCCAATAGGTTTTGAGGATTTTTGCATCTATGTTTGTTAGGGACATTAACCTGCAGTTTGTTTTCTTTCTTTTCTTCTTTCTTTCTTCCTTTCTTCCTTTCTTTCTTCCTTTCTTTCTTCCTTTCTTTCCTTTGATGTCTTTGGTTGTGGTTTCAGGGTAATACTAACCTCTTAGAATGTATTCGGAAGCTTTCCTTCCTCTTCTATTTTTTGGAATAAGCTTGAGAATAAGTATTAATTCTTAAAATGTCTGATAGAATTCACTTGTAAATCCATCTGGTCCTGAATTTTTATTTTTGTGTATTTTTTTAAAAAGATTTATTTATTCTAGAGAGAGGAAGAGAGAAAGAAAGTGCACAAGTGGAAGGGGCAGAGAGAGGGGGAGAGAGAATCTCAAGCAGACTCTAGGCTGATCCTGGGGTCCAATGTGGGACTCAATCTTATGACCCTGAGATCATGACCTGAACCAAAACCAACAGTTGGATGCTTAATTGACTGCATCACCCAGGTGTCCCTGTTTGTAGTCTTTTTATTACTGATTCCAATTCATTCCTTAGAGTTTATTCAGGTTTTCAATTTCTTTCTGGCTCAGTTTTGGAAGATTATATATTTTTAGGAATTTATCCATTTCTTCTTGGTTATATAGCCTGTTGGCATATAATTTTTCACAGTATTTCTTTATATTTTTGTGGTATCCATTGTTACTTCTGTCTCATTTTTTATTTTACTTATTTAGGTCTTCTTTTTCTTGATGAGTCTTATTAAGGGTTAGTAAATTACTTTTTTTTTCCTATTGTATTTTTAGTCTCTCTGTCATTTATCTCTGCCCAATATTCATTATTTCATTTATTCTACTCACCTTGCTCTGTTCTTTTTTTTCTAGTTCCTTTAGGCATAAGGTTAGATTGTTTGTTTTAGTTTTTTTCTTGTTTCTGGAGGCAGGCCTGTACTGCTCTCTACTTCCCTCTTAGAACTGCTTGCACTGTGTCCCAGAGTTTTTGGACAATTGTGCTTTCATTTTCATTGGCCTCTATGTATTTTTTATTTCTTCTTTGATTGTTTTGCTGGTGGTTTAGTCTCCCTGTGTTTGTGTTTTTTTCTAGTTTGCTTTTTGTGATTTAGTTCTAGTTAAATACTATTGTGGTCAGAAAAGATGCATAGTATAATTTCAATCTTCTTAAATTTATTTAGGCTTGTTTTATGGCCTAATCTGTGATCTATTCTCAGAATGTTCTATGTGCATTTGAAAAGAATTGTATTCTATTGTTTTTGGTTGAAATATTCTGTGTATGTGTGTGTATGTGTGTGTATGTGTGTATATATATATATATATATATATATATATATAGTCCATCTAGTCATTCAACTGGGTAATTCAAAGGCATTGTTTCCTGATTGATTTTCTGTCTAGATGATCTATCCATTGATGTAAGTGGAGTATTAAAGTCCCCTACTATTATTGCATTACCATCAATTCCTCCTTATGTCCATTACACTTTCTGTATTAGGTGCTCCAGTGTTGGGTACATGGGTAATTCCAATTGTTACAGCATCCTATTGGACTGATCTTCTTATCATTATGTAATGCCCTTATTTGTCTCTTGTTATAAACTTTGTTTTTAAAGTCTGTTTGATCTGATATAGGTTTCTTTGTTGTTGTTGTTGTTGTGTTCTTCCATTTGCATGTTGAATGTTTCTCTTTCTCATCATTTCCAGTATATATGCAACTTTAGGTCTGAAGTGAGTCTCTTGTAGGTAGGATATAGATGGGTCCTGTTTTTTGTGCATTCTATCTCTCTTGTTTTTTTATCAGAGCATTTAAGCCATTTACATTTAAAGTAATTATTTCTCTTAAAGATTTTATTTATTTATTTATTTTAAAGAGAGAGGTGGGCAGAGGAGGGGCTAGGGAGAGGGAGAAAGTGAATCTCAAGCAGATTCCCTGCTGAGCATGGAGCTCAATGCAGTGCTCAATCTCATGACCCTGAGATCATGACTAAAGTAATTATTGATAGGTATGTGCTTATTATAACTTTTAAATTTTGTTTTCTGGTTACTTTTGTAGTTTTTTTTTTCTTTCTTGTCTTCCTCTCTTTGTGATCAATGAGTATCTATAGTATTTTATTTGGCATTATTTCTCTTTATTTTTTGTGTATCATAAGTTTTGGGTTAGTGGTTACAATGAGGTTCATATATATCATCTTAAGTAAATAAAAATAATATTTAATTTGGTCATTTAAGTTCAAATACATTCTAAAAAGAGAAAAAAGCAGAAAAAATATTTTTCTTTTTCCTTCTATCTTCTCCATATTGTACAGAGATAGATATTTTATATCTTTTTATTCATAGTTTTTTCTTATATCTGTGGCCATTTCTTTTCCACTTAAAGGAATCCTTTTAACATTTTTTTGTAAAGCGGTTTTCTGGTGATAAACTCCTTTATATCTTTTTTTTTGGAAAACTATTGCTTCTTCATATATGAATGATAATCGTGGTAGATGGGGAGTATTCTTGGTTGTAAGTTTTCTATCTTTCAGACTTTAAATATCAATAGACTTCTGGCTTGCAAAGTTTCTGCTGAAACATCAGCTGATAGTCTCATAAGTGTTCTGTTGTAGGTAGCCTTTTGTTTTTCTCTTGCCGCTTTTAAGATTCTCCCTTTATCTCTAAGCTTTGACATTTTATTTATTATGTACTGTGATGTGGAACTCCTTGGGTTCTTGTTGGGAACTCTCTATGCTTCTTGGACTTGGATGTATATTTTCTTTCTTAGGTCAGGGAAGTTTTCAATTACTTTTTTTTTTTTTTTCAAACGAGTTTTCTACATCTTTCTGTCTCTCTTCTTTTGGGACCCTTATAATGTAAATGTTTGTTTGATGTTGTCCAAGAGACCTCTTACTCTTTCCTCATTTTAAAAAATTTTTCTCCTTTTGCTATCCACTTGACTTCTTTCCATTACCCTGTCTTTCGGATCATTGAATGTTCTACTGTGTCCTCTAATATGTTGATTCCCTGCAATGTGTTTATTTCAGTTTTTGTATTCTTCAGCTCTGACTGGTTCTTTTTCATATTTTCTACTCCTTTATTGAAGATCTCACTGAGTACTTCTTTTCTGCAGCCCATTGAATATTTTTACAATCATTGCTACAAATTATTTATCAGTGCTTATCTCATTTTTTTTTCTTTTTGCTGAAGCCTTTTTTTGTGTGTATGTGGGCTTTTATTTGGAATATACTCCTATGTCTCCCCCATTTTGCTTGACTTTTTGTATTTGTTTCTATGGTTTATGCAAAATGGCTACTTCTAAAGTTGAAGGTGTGGCTTGTGAATGATGATCCCTATGCAGACTGTGTATGCCTGGTGACTTGCTGGCTGACCATGTGGAACTATGGCTGTATATGCTAGTTACTCTTTTAAAGATTTTTTATTATTATTATTATTCATGAGAGACAGAGAGAGAGAGAGAGAGGTAGAGACACAGACAGAGGGAGAAGCAGGCACCATACAGGAAGCCCGACGCAGGACCCGATCCGGGGTCTCCAGGATCATGACCTGGGTGGAAGGCAGGCACCAAACCGCTGAACCATCCAGGGATCCCCGCTAGTTACTCTTTTAAATATGGCTTTTTACAGAAAGAATAAGGAAAATAATAACAAAATACAAAATGAAATAATAAGAAAAATTATAAAATAAAAAAGAGAGGGATGCCTGCGTGACCCAGCAGTTGAGCATCTGCCTTTGGCTCAGGGTGTGATCCCTGGTCCAGCAATCAAGTCCTGCATCAGGCTCCCTGCGGGCAGCCTATTTCTCCTTCTGCCTTTGTCTCTGTCTCTCTGTGTCTCTCATGAATAAATAAATAAAATCCTTTAAAAAAAGGGAAAAAAGAGAGAAAGAAGAAAAAAAGAAAAAGAACAAAACCAAAAAAAATTAAAAAACAAAAGAGATTTTACAAAATACAACAGTAAAACTTTAAAGCACACACACACACACACACACAGGCTAGTTTTCTGAGTGGCAGCTCCAGTGTGGCTAATTCAGGCTTGTAAACCCTGGGCTCCTTGAAGTCATAAGCTCACCATAAGCCAAACCCTGCCATAGTCTGGGCTTTTAAGGTGAAGGAAGAGAGCATAGTTCCTTGGCCCTTTTAAACTGTGGCTTTTTTCTTTTTTCCATGCCTTAATGTGACTGGGGCTGGTGTGGGCATTATGACCCTTAGCTTGCTGAGGTCTCAAGCTCCATGAGGTGTCCAAACCCACAGTTATGACCTACAGGAGTCAGGATCTGACCATTATGACCCTCTAAAGGTTCATCAATTTTATCTCTTCAAAGAACCAGCTCTGGTTTCCTTGATATTTTCTATTAGCTTCTACTTTCTATTAAAGTCTATTTCATTTTTTTTTCTAATGTTTATTTCCTTCTACTAGCTTTGTGCTTTTTCTTTTTTAAGTTCTTTTAGCTGTAAGGTTATGTTCTTTTAGGTCATATATTTGGTATTTTTCTTGTTTCTTGAGGTAGGCCTGTGTTGATATAAGTTTCCCTCTTTGAACAGCTTTTGCCAAGTCCCAAAGATATCAGACCATCATTTTGGTTTTTAAAATTTTTCAGTTGTCTCTATGTATTTTTTGTTTTAATTGTGATATCTTGGTTGACCCATTCATTGTTTAGTAGCATATTGTTTAGTCTGCATGTATGTGTCTTCTTTCCAGATTTTTCTTGTAGTTAATATCTAGTTTTATATTGTTGTGGCTGGAAAAGGTATTTGATATAATTTCAATCTTCTTAAACTATTGATACTTCTTTTGCATCCTAACAACATCCTAGAGAATGTTCCATGTGCACTTGAAAAGACAGTGTATTCTGGGCTTTTTTTTGGGAGGGATGCAATATTGTGTATATATGTGAGGTCCATCTTATATAATGTGTCATTCAAAGCACTGTTTCCTTGATGCTTTTCTGTCTAAATGATCTATCTACTGATGTAAGCAGGTTTAAATTTCCCTATTATTATTGTATTGACTGTCAATTTCTTCCTTTATGTGTATTCATATATGGTCTATGTATTTAGGTGCTCTTATGTTGGGTTCCTTGATATTTACAATTATTATATCCTCTTTTGGATTGATCCTTTTATCATTAAGTAGTACCCTTTTAAAAATATTTATTTATTTATTCATGAGAGAAACGGGGGTGGGGGGCGCACAGAGACACAGGCAGAGGGATAAGCAGGTTCTATGCCGGGAGCCCAATTGGGACTCAATCCCTGAACTCTGGGATCACGCCCTGAACCAAAGGTAGACACTCAACCACTGAGCCACCCACGTGCCCCAGGTAGTACCCTTTCTTGTGTCCTGCTACTTTCTTTGTTTTAAAGTGTATTTTGCCCTTTTTTCTTCTGTTCGCATGGCATATCTTTTTCCAGCACTTCATTTTCAGTCTGGGTATGTCTTTAGGTCTGAAATGAACTTCTTCAAGGTAGCCATTTAGATAGGCTTTGTTTTGTTTTGTTTAATACATTCAATCTATATATGTTTTGTTTTTTACTCCATTCAAATTTAAAGTAATTATTGATAGGTATGCACTTACTGCTATTTTGTTAATTATTTTCCTAATTATTTTTGTAGTTCTTCTTGGTTTCTTTTTTCTTCTCTCCTTCTCTTCTAATGTGGTTTTATAATATTCTTTAGTTTTACACTTAAATTCCTTTCTCTTTATTTTTTGTGAATCTATAACAGGTTTTGGTTTGTGATTATCATTAAGTTCATATATAATATAATATTCATATTACATATGTAATATAGACTGCATATCTATAATACAATAAATATACTTAATAAATATATTTAATAATGTAATTTATAATATAGACTGTATAACAGGCCATATTAAGTTGATGGTCATTTAAGTTCCAACACATTCTAAAATCACTAAATTTTTACTTTTCCCTCCATTTTTTATGTATGATTTCATATTTTACATCTTTTTAAATTTTTTGTATCCCTTGACTGATTTTTATAGATATAATTGATTGTACTACTTTGCTTGTAACCTTCATACTTGCTTGTAGATGATTGATTAATCTCCTACCTTACTATATTTTTTTGCTTTTACCTGAGATTTTTTTTTCCTTTCATAATTTCTTCTAGTTATGGCTTTTTGTTTCCAGTCTAATAATTCCCTTTAACATTTTTCGTAAGCTGGTTTAATGGTGGTGAACTTCTTTAACATTTGTCTGGAAAACTCTTTCTCTCTCCTATTTTGCATGATATATCATGCTACTGCCTCCTGGCATGCAAGTTTTCTACTGACAATTTAGCTGATAGCTTTATGGGTTTTAACCTGTAATTTTTCTTTTTTTCTTTTTTTTTCAAAATTCTCTGTCATTACTTTTTTCCATTTTAATTACTGTTTGTCTTAGAATAAATCTCCTTAGGTTAATCTTATGAGGAGCTCTCTGTGAATCTTGAATCTGGAGCTTCTTCAATATAAATTTTCTACACCCTTTTGTCTCTCTTCTCCTTCTGGGATTCCTATAATGTGGATGTTATTATATTTGATGATGTCACCAAGTTCCATTAACATATTTTTATTTTTTATTATTCCTTTTTGGTTTTGCTGTTCACCTTGGTGCTTTCTATTACCTGTCTTCTAGATTGCTGATTCATTCTTCTGTATCCTCTAATCTGCTATTGACGTTCTCGTGTGTGTGTGTGTGTTTTCTATTGGTTATTGAATACCTCATCTCACTAGTTTTGTTTTATATTTTCTATCTTCCTTGAAGTTCTGACTGAATTCATCCATTTTCTCAAATCCAGTGAGGATCTTTACAAATATTACTTTGATTTTTTTAATCAGGCATATTGCTTATCTCAGTTTCATTTAGCTTTTCAATTGTGTTTTTTTTTAAAGATTTTATTTATTTATTCATGAGAGACACATAGAGAGGCAGAGACACAGGCAGAGAGAGAAGCAGGCTCCACACAAGGAGCCCGATGTGGGACTCGATCCCAGGTCTCCAAGATCACACCCGGGGCTGAAGGTGGCACTAAACTTCTAAGCCATGGGGGCTGCCCATTCAACTGTGATTTTATCTTGTTTTTTGTTTGGGACATATTCCTCTGTCTCTTCATTTTGTCTCTTTGTTTCTATGTGTTAGAGAGGTCAGCTACATTTATTGGTCTTGATGGGATACCTCCCTAACAAAGACTGCAAACACAGTGGTAAGCTTTGCTGTTTTTTTTTTTTTTTTTTCCTCTCTTTCTCTTTTCCATTATAAAGTAAAAATTCCTCTGAGGTGATATCACCTGATGTCAAGCTGCTCTTGACTACAAATTGGGGGTAATGCAGGTGATATATTCTCTGTACTTTCCTATGTGACCACCCTTAACTCATGAGCTCTGCAGGGGTTTTACTGCTTTTTCTTTGTATTCTAATTTTTTAAAAGATTTTATTTATTTATTTGAAAGAAAGTGAGTATGAGCTGTGGGAGAGGGGGGCAGAAGGAGAAGAAGACTCCCCACCGAGCAGTGAACCTGATGTGGAGCTCAAGCCCAGGATCCATTGTGATGTGAGTCAAATGTGTTAAGCAGACACTTAACTGACTGAGTCACCCACACACCCCATATTCCAAAGCTTTCCAATTTAGTTTATAGTTTATTTTGGGGGAGAGAGAAGTGTCAGGAACTTCTAGTCCTCCATTTTACTGATATTACCTGTTTAGAATACATATCTTTACAAATTTTCATTCCTTTCTCAAAGCTTTATTCAGTGATAAATTATTATACCTAGTTGTCCCTGAAGCAATAATTTGTTAACACTGATTTTAGTAGTTGAAGACTGCATTTAAATATCCTCTTCCAGGGATCCCTGGGTGGCTTAGTAGTATAGCAACACCTTCAGCCTAGAGTGTGATCCTGGAGACCCGGGATCAAGTCCCGCGTCAGGCTCCCTACATGGAGCCTGCTTCTCCCTCTGCCTCTCTCTCTCTCTTCTCTCATTGAAAGATAAATAAAATTTTTTAAAAAAAATAAATATCCTCTTCCATCCTCACACACATGGTTCAAGAACTAAAAAACAGTAGGAATGAAATTGCTTTCTAATTATGACCCTATAAAATAAATACAAAACATCTGAATTTAAATATGCATAAGTATCATAGGGAATGAAAAATAGTTTCAACCAATAAAAATGACCAAAATGACCAAAAAATTTAAAGTTTCATGTAGTAAAATGGGGGTGGAGGAGATGTTGTTTTACCACAAAGAACATACCACAATAATTACAGATTCTGATTTTGGCAAAGGCTCCAAGAAATGTTCTAGATGAAGCTGTCATAGCTACTGGATTCACATATGGTCATTCTATTAGTGTGGCTGTCCTAAAGAAGAGATGGATGAAAAGGAGTTATGCTTAATAGATTTTAATGAATTCTATGAATATCTGCACATATAGTTGCATAATTTTATTTGATACATTTTTAGCCTGAAAGTATACAGTATTTGATTTGGGTCCACCTACTAGGCCTGGTGAATTCTGACTTTTTTTCTATTTCTTTTGGCAGAGAATATGTACATCCAATCCTACTATTATTTAGTACTTGCCACTTGATTTTGTCATAAGAGCATCTCAGACTTTTCCTGTCCACATTTGAAACAATCATTTCCCTAATCTCTTTTATCATAAATACTGTTTCCAACTTCTACCTAGGCACTTATACAGATACCACTTACACAGAGTCATTTTGACTCCTCTTTTTAGCTTTAAATCTACTTGTATAATCAAATGAAAAATCCTGCCAATTTTACCTTCTAGACATTTTTTTAAAACATCACTACTTTCATACATAATATTGCAACAGCTTTGTAATTGACAGTTTGAAACTCTATCACTTTCAAATCCAGTCTGTTTCCTGAGATCTCCAAAATTAATATTTTATTAATTTGTTTAAATCTGCAATTACCTCTTCATCATTACAAAAAGTTAAGGTCTTCCTTGTAATTATATTTTTACCTCTTCCCCCAACCACCTTTCAAAATAACAGTAACATGGAAAGCTTCATTGTGTGGATTTCAAATACAATGCCACCCAAATGCAGATTATCTGATTTAACTGTGTCTAACTTTTACTGTGGCTAATGTACATATAGACACACCAACAATTACATATGAGATTTATTGACTAAATTGACTATAAAGTTTTATTGACTATAAAACTATAAATCAGGATGAAAATAGTAGTACTAATTCAAAAGATTGTTAGAAGAATCAAATGAGGTACTACATTAAAATTCTATGAAGCATTCAGTAAATAAACTATAATCATACTTATTGATCAATTTGTATGTCCCCATCACTGAAATGAGGGTAATGTTATATTTTGTGAGTTGATTCACATGTTATATTACAAGATACCAAACCAGTTCTACAAGAACTCATTGTGTATAGGTTAAAGAATAGATATTTTTTAAGGGACAACAAATGCACACAGGCCAAGATTCCACAAGACAAAACAAGAATAAGTGCCCAGAGTTTCTCACTATCTACCCTCCCTCCATCACCACCCCAACCATGAGGTATTCTGATTATGGGGTTTTCTGAACCCTTAATATGAAAATGTTCTCCTTTTATGGGACTCCTCTTTTCTGTTACTTTCCTTTCTCATTGGACAATTGAGGCAAGCACTCCCTTATATCAGGGATATTAATGCTGGTTGGTGCCAAGTAGCTTTAAATGGTATTTGCCAGCAGTTCATAGAAATTTTGTTGGGATGCCAGCCTCCAATCACCACAAAACCTTGGTAGCTCATACATAGATTTTGAACAAAGAAGTGGCATGGTGTGAGTTCAGCAGGAGTATGTAGTCAACTATTTTAATAGCTAAAAGAGCAAGGGGAATGTTGACATTTTGCATAACACAGGTGCACAATACCTTTTATCCCTATGACTTATTTGGTCCATAATTAGAAGCCTGTACCTCCCATTCCTCTCCACCCATTTGTCTAACCCCTACCCACCTCCCCTCTGGCAATACCAGTTTGTTCTTCTGTATTTATAGATCTGCTTCTTTGTTTATTTGTTTTGCTTTTATAGATTCTACATATAGGTAAAATCATATGGTATTTGCCTTTCTGACATATTTTACTTAATATAAGACCTTCTAAGTCTGTCCATGTTGTAAACTGCAAAATTTGATGTTTCTAATATTTGAGGAATATTCCATTGTGTGAGTGAATATATCTTCTTTATCCATTCTTCAATCAATGCACACTTAGACTCTGTCCATATGTTGGCTATTGTGAATAATTCTGCAATAAACATAGGGGTGCACATACCCTTTTAAATTAATGTTTTTGTTTTCTTTGGCTATAATGGAATTACTGAATGCTACAGAATTTCTTTCTTTCTTTCTTTCTTTCTTTCTTTCTTTCTTTCTTTCTTTCTCTTTCTTTCTTCTTTCTTTCTTTCTTTCTTTCTTTCTTTCTTTCTTTCTTTCTTTCTTTCTTTTTTTTTTTTTTTGTAATTTCCCTACTGTTTTCTACAGTGGATTCACCAAAATTACATCACCAAAATTACATTCCCACCAACATTGCACAAGGTTTCTCTTTTCTCTACATTCTAACCAATGCTTGTTATTTCTTGTCTTTTTAATTTTGGCCATTCTAACAAGTGTAGATTACATCTCATTGTGGTTTTTATTCGCATTTTCTTGATGGATAATGATGTTGGTCATCCTTTCATGTGTCTGTTGGCCATCTGTATGTCTTTGGAAAAATGTCTATTCAAGTCCTCTGCCCATTTTTTAATTGGATTGTTTTTGTTTTTGTTTTGAGTTGAACAAGTTCTTTAGATATTAACTTCTCATTGGATATATCATTTGCAAACACCTCTCATTCAGTAGGTTGCCCTTTTGTCATGTTGATGGTTTCCATCACTGTGTAAAAGCTTTATTTTGATTTAGTCCCAAAAGTTTATTTTTGCTTTTGTTTCCCTTGCCTTTAGACATCCATAAACATGTTGTAAGGCCTATATAAAAGAGATTACTGCCTGTATTTTCTTTTAGGATATTTATGGTTGCAAGTCTCACATTTAGGCCTTAAATCCATTTTGAGTTTATTTTTGTGTATGGTGTAAGAAACTGTCTAGTTTTCACAGCACCATTTATGAAAAGATTGCCTTTCTCTACTGTATATTTTTGCTTCCTTATAGATTAATTAATCATATAAGTAGAAATTCATTTGTGGGATCTCTGATCTGTCCCATTGATCTATAGGTCTATTTCTATGTCAATTCCATGCTGTGTTGATTATTACTGCCTTGTAATATATCTTAAAATCTGGGATTGTGATCCCTCCAGCTTTTTGTTTCTCAAAATTGCTTTTGTTATTCAAGGTCTTTTCTCATTCCACACAAATTTTAGTGTTATTTGTTCTAGTTCTGTGAAAAATGTTGTTGATATTTTGGTAGAGGTTGCATTGAATTTGTAGCTTGTTTTGGGTGGGTATGGACATTTTAATAATATTAATTCTTCCAAACCATGAGCATAGAATATCTTTTTATATTATCTTCAGTTTCTTTCATCAATCTTTTCAGAATAGAGGTATTGCACCTTCTTGGTTAAATTTATTCCTGGTATTTTGTGGGTTTTTTGGTGCAATTATATATGGAGTTGGTTTCAGTTTCTCTTTCTGCTGCTTTGTTAGTAAGGTATAGAAATTCAACAGATTTCTTACATTTTGTATCTTATAACTTTACTAAATTCATTTACTACGTCTAATAGTTATTTGATAGAGTTTTAGGCTTTCTATGTATAGAATCATGTCATCTATATATAGTGACAGTTTTACTTCTTCCTTACTAATTTATTTCTTTATCTTATCTGATTGCTGTGGTTAGGACTTCTGGTACTATGTTGAATAACAGTGGCAAGAATAGACGTTCTTGTCTTGTTCCTGATCATAAAGGAAAAGCTGTTTTTTAATATTATGGTATCAGCTGTGGGTTTGTCAGATATAGTCTTTATTATGTTGAGATATAATCCCTCAAAACCAATTTTATAATTTTTTATTATGAACAGATGTTAAATTTTGTCAAATGCGTTTTCTGCCTCTATTGAAATCATCATACTCTTATTCTTCACTTTGTTAATGTAGTGTATCATGTTGATTGATTTGTGGATTTTGAACCATTCTTGCATCCTTGGAATAAGTCCCATTTGATTGTGGTGAATGATCCTTTTAGTGTATTGTTGAATGCAATTCACTAATATTTTGTTGAGGATTTTTGCATCTATGTTCATCAGGGATATTGACTGTTGGTTTATTTTTTCAAAGTATCTGTCTAGTTTTGGTATTAGGATAACGTTGGCTTCATAGAATGCATTTAGAATCTTTTTTTTTTCTTCTTTTTTTAACTGATGAGTCTGCTAAAGGTTTGACAATGTTTACATTCATTACAAAGAACCACTTCTTGGTTTCATTGATTTCTTCTATTATTTTCTTTCAGTCTCTGTCACTTATTTCTGCTCTGATCTTTATTATTTCCTTTCTTCTCCTGCAGGCTTTGTTTGTTCTTTTTATAGTTCCTTTAAGTATAAGGTTAGATTTTTTGTTTCTTGAGTTGGGCCTGTGTTGATATAAATGTCTCTTTTAGAACTGCTTTCACTGTATATGCCAAAGATTTTTACATTTGCATTTTCATTTTCAGTTTCCATGTTGTTGTTGTTGTTGTTTTTTTTAATTTTCTCTGTGATTTCTTTGTTGACTCATTGGTTCTTTAGTAGCATGTTGTTTCACTTCCATGTATTTGTGTTCTTCCTTTTTTTTCTTGTAATTAATTTCTAGTTCATACCTTTGTGGTTGGAAAAGGTGCTTGATATGATTTCAGTCTTCTTAAATATATTGAGACTTGTTTTGTGGCCTACTGTGTAATGAATCCTGGAGAGTATTCCACATGTACCTAAAAAATGGATATTCTGGGTTTTGTGGATGAGATAATCATATATATATATGATTATTATAAGCCCACCTGATCTAATGTATCATTCAAATCCACTGTTTCCTTGTTGACTTTCTGCCTAGATGATCTATCCATTAGTGTAGGTGGAGTGTTAAAGCCCCCACTATTAATGCATGTTCTGTGAAAGGGAGGTATATGCAAAATGACTGCCAAAGAATGAAGGAGCTGTAACACCAAAAACAAAGGCAAGTCCAGCTTGACAAGAAATTGTTTATCTAAGGGACTTTCACCAAAAGTGTGTCTTGGATGTCCCTGAGACAAAGATCTCTGCAACCCCACCTCCCAAAAGATCTGCTTTTATACCCTAGAGACTGGAGAGCAGATCCTGGGAGGCCATCTAGGACTAGAAATGTTTGAGGATAGTTGTATGCCTTAGTCTTATCATGGATCAGATCAAGGACAATATGCCCTCTGGGTGTACCTAATGTCACAGTCAAGAAAAGGAAATATTATGGAGGGGTATGCTCAAGAGAGCTTTAGGTCACAAAGCAATTATCATGGCAGATTTGCTAAAATGGTATTAGTCTGGTTCACAAATAGTATTGCTGTCAATTTCTCCTTTTATGTCTGTTAATATTTGCTTTATGTACTTAGATGCTACAGTGTTAGGTACATAGATATTTATAATTGCTATCTCCTTTTGTTGGATTAATCCCTCTATTATGTAATCCCATCCTTTGTCCTTTATTACAATTTTTGTTTTAAAGTCTATTTTATCTGATATACATATCATCACACTTTTTTTTTTTTTTTTTGCTTACATTTACCTTTTTCCATCTCTTCACTTCAGGCTGTATGTGTCCTTAGGTCTTAGATGAGTGTCCTGTAGGCAGCAGATGGGGGGAGGGGTCCTATTTTTTTTAAAGATTTTTTTTTATTTATGAGAGACGCACACACACAGAGAGAGAGAGAGAGAGGCAGAGACACAGGAGAGGGATAAGCAGGCTCCATGCAGGGAGCCTGAGGTGGGACTGGATCCCTGGTCTCCAGGATCACGCTCTGGGCTGAAGGCAGCGAAACCACTAGGCTACCTGGGCTGCCTGTTTACGAGAAATGTTAAAGGGACTTCTTTATCTCTCCTTCTATTCTGAATGATAAGCTTGCTGGGAAGAGTATTATTCTTTGGTTGTAGGCTTTTTACTTTTAGCACCTTGAATGTATCCTGCCACTCCCTATTGGTCTGCTGAAAAATCAGCTGATTTTGTACTTTATTGGTTGCTTCTCTTTATCTTTAATTTCTGACATTTTAATTATTATAGATCATTGATGGACCTCCTTTGACTTACCTTGTTTGGAACTCTGTGCTTCCTGAACCTAGATAACTGTGTCTTTCCCTAGGCTAGTAAGTTTTTAGCTATTATTTCTTCAACTAAGTTTTCTGCCCTCTTCTCTCTCTTCTTCTGGGAACCCTATAATGCAAATGTTTTTTCACTTGATGTTACCAAAAAAACCTCTTAACCTACCCAATATTTTTATTTTATTTTCTTTTTATTGTTCAGATAGGGCACTTTCCATTATCCTTTCAGATCACTGAGCCATTTTCTTCTACATTTTCTAATGTATTAATTCATTCTAGTGGATTTTTTTTTAATTATTTATTTTAGAGAGAGATAGTACAAGCGGGGTGAGGAGCAGAAGGAGAGAGAGAATACAAAGCAGATTCCATGCTGTGCATAAAGCCCAATGCAGGTATTGATCTCATGACCCTGGGATCATGACCCAGGCAGAAACCAAGAGTTTGATGCTTATCTGATTGAGCTCCCCACTGTAATCCCCCCACCCCCACAACATACACACAAATCCTCTAGGACATTTTTTTATGTCAGTTATTGTATTCTTCATTTCTGGTTGAAGGGCACCCTGGCAGGATGGCTGAAGTGGGTGCAAGCTGAATTTCCTTTTCAGGGAGCACTCTGGTGGGGTTCATGGAAAAATGTCTTGGGGTGCTTCACAGAGGAGGTGCTCTGATTGAGTTTGGGAGCCAAAATGTTGAAAACCTTTTCATTTAACTGTTGACCACTTGTATATTTTCTTTGTGGAAGAACCTTGACTATTTTTATTTATTTATTTATTTAGCTATAGAATTTTAACTTTCTCATATATTTTGGATATTAACTATCAGATAATCAGATATATGGATTGCAAGTATTTTCATCTTGTTTCCTTTGATATGCAAAAGCTTTTTAGTTTGACATAAGTACTTGTCTATTTTTGCTTTTTCTGTCATATTCAAAAAATTATTGCCCAGACCAATGTCCACAGTCACATTCTTTTTGTTTTTCTTCTCTGAGTAATTTCAGGTGACCTGTCTTTGAATTCATTGATTGCTTTGTCTATTTAATCAAGTCTGTTGCTTACGCTCTCTGCTGTCTTTTTAGTTCAGTCATATTATTCTCTTTCACAGTTTGTTTGGGTCTTCTTCATTTATGATTGTTGAAATTTTCATTCCATTCTTGTATTGACTTCCTTACTTTGAAAAAATTACCTGCATTTCTTGAAGTTTGCTGAACTTCTTCGTAATTACTTTTGAATTTTTTGACAAATTGTGGATTACAATTTATTTGTGGTAGTTAGTGAAAGGTTTTTTTTTTTTTTTTTTTTAATTTTTATTTATTTATGATAGTCACAGAGAGAGAGAGAGAGGCAGAGACAGAGGCAGAGGGAGAAGCAGGCTCCATGCACCGGGAGCCCGATGTGGGATTTGATCCCGGGTCTCCAGGATCGTGCCCTGGGCCAAAGGCAGGCGCCAAACCGCTGCGCCACCCAGGGATCCCAGTGAAAGGTTTTTTGTTTTTTTTTCTTTACTTGCATAATTGTCCCTGATATTTATGTTCTATCCTTCGATTGGTCTCTGTTCATTCGAAGAAGCAGTCACCACTTCCAGACTTTATAGAAGGGTATCAGCAAGGAAAGACCCTAATATGGGGCCACAGTGGTACTGACTAGGGGTAAGAACACAAAGGCACACAGCAGTACTGGGTCAAGCGGTATAAGGTGTGTCAGGTGTGTGGATGTGTATTGACTCCAGATCCAGAGATATGTGTTGGTAGGGTGACTCAGGCAGGTGGTGTCTGCAAGGTAGACAACTGCACAGTCCTTGGCAGAGAAATATGTGAGAGTTCAGCAATGGCCACAAAGCTGTTACAGTCATTATGGATTATGTATTTTTAGAGCCAGTGGTGAATGTGCTTATGTAGCAGGGATCAAGTCTGGCTGCAGGCATATGTGCAGCATTGAAAACCAGGGGCCTCACCCAGAGAGCCACCAAGATTTGCATTCATAAGTCCTGCAGGACTATAGTTGCCAATTTTGCAATTCTAAATGGCATAGGAGCACCCCCTTGCATCCATATCTATCCCCAGGCACAGCACAGAGAACACAGGAAAAATATCAATCTTTCAGTTTCTTTCTAGATGGGGCTAATTATATAGTTCTCTAGGTGCTACATAAAGATCCAATTAGTGTGCTGACTACAAACCTCCTTTTTGGGACACTGACATGCCTTGGCACTCCCTATTTACTGCTGGGATTCACTAATAACAGAGAATCTAGGAGGCATCTTGGGTAGTCACAAAAGTTTATGAGAAAACCATGAACTCAATCTAAGCTGATTGATGAGATTCATCTTCTACAAGAGACTAATCTGTGAAGATTGGAAGAAAAGGCTGATTTTTCTGATACACACATAGAATCAAGGAAAATAAAGACTCAGAGGAATATGTTTAAAAAACAGGTCTTCAAAAGTAGATCTTAAAGAGAGATAGTTATTTACCTGATAGAGTTCAAAATAATGGTTATAAAGATGCTCACTGAGGGAGGAGAGAGCAATATATAAAAAAGTGAGAATTTTAACAAAAATCTAGGACACATAATAAAGTACCAAACAAATCACAGAGCTGAGGGACACAATAACTGAATTGAAATAAAATCAGTCTAGATCTAGAGGAAAAGCTTAAACTTGAAGACAGGGTACTGAGGTCATCCAATCAGAGGAGCAAAAAAGAGTAAAGAATAAAAAAGAGTGAAGATAGCTTAAGGGACTTATGAGATACCACCAAGTGGACAAATGTAAGCATGATAGGGGTTCAAGAAGAAGATGAGAGAGAAAATGAACAGAAAACTTATTCAAAGAAATAATGCCTAAAAACATTCCTAATGGAGTAATCTACATCAACATTTAAGAAGCTCAAAGCAAATGAAATAAGATGAATCCAAAGAGACTTTCACTGAAGCAACTTATATGTAAAAATTTCAAAAGTTTATTGAATTCTTCTCTCAAACTAATAATACACTATATGTTAATTAATTGAATTTAAAACAACAACCACAAAAAATACAAGGGATCATTTCCAGAAAGAGAAAAAAAAAATCAAAAGTTTAAGAGAAGCAAAGGATCTTAAAGTACTCAGATAAGAGGAACTTGTTATATACAAGGTAACCTCTTTATCTAATTGGCAGCTTTTCCAACAGAAGCTTTGTAGGCCAGGAGTGGAATGAATTATTCTACAGGCTGGGAGAAAAAATCCAATCTATAATACTCTACCTGGCAAGATTATTCCTCAAAAATTAATGGAGAGTTAAAACAGTTTCCAGATGAAAGATATAGGAGTTCATCATTATTAGACCAGCTTGTAGTCTGGTACTACAGAGTTCTTAAAGCTCAAACAGGAGGATGTAATAAGTAAATGAGTAACAAGAAAACATAAAATTATAAAATCACTGGTAAATCTAAATATATAGTTAAATTCAGCCTTCACTAATGTAATGATGGTAGGTGAATAATTTACAACTTTTGTATGAAGGATATTAGGTGAAAAATACTAAAAATAACTACACATATAATTTGTTAATGGGAATACAATGTGAAAAGGTATATAAATCTAAGCAGATAATTACTAGTAAGGAGTTTGAATCAATAATCAAAATCCTCCCAACAAAGAGAAGTCCAGCATTAGATGGTTTAAATAATGAGTTCTACCACACTTTTAAATAACTGAAACCAATTCTTATAAAACTCCTCCAAAAAATAGACGAGTGATCAGTTCAAAGCTCACTGTATGAAGCCAGAATTAACTTGATCCAAGGACACTACAAGAAAAAAACGTAGAGAGACTAATAAACCTGATTAACATTAAGTTAAAAAATCCTCAAATATTAGCAATTAAATTGAATATGCTAAAGAGATCATACATCATGATCCGGTGGGATTTATTCCAAGAAGGATGGTTCAGCATACACAAATGAATAAAAATGATTTATCTACAAAATAATAAAATATACATGACCATCTCAATAGATATAGAAAAAGAGTTTTACAAAATTTAACAGCATATCATGATAACATACAACAAACTGATTATATACCTCAACATAAATAAGGAAATTTATGAGAAGCCCACAACTAACATAACACTCAAAGTTGCTACACAAAAATTTTTCCCCCTAAAATAAGGAACAAGATAAGGATGCCCACTCTCCCTATTTTTATTCAACATATTAATGGCAATCCTAGCCAAAGCAATTGGTCAGGAAATACACCAAAATTCAAGACAGAATAAAAGCTCTCTCTACAAATGACCTATATAAAAAACCTTAAAGACTGTTATTTGTTCCAATAATAATTTTGTATAAAATCAATGTACAAAAATCACTTGTCTATATATATAATTAATTATCAGAGAAATTTAAAAAATACCGTTTAAAATAGCATCAATGGGCACCTGCTTCTCCCTCTCCTTTTGCCTCTCCTCCCTCTGCTCATGCTCTAATGAATAAATAAAATCTTTAAGATAGCATCAAAATAATAGAATAGATAGGAAAAAATTAATCAAGTAGGTGAAAAATCTGTATCCTGAAAATAAGACACACATAAATGGAGAGATATCCTATGTTTATAGATTGGAAGTAGAACTTAAATATTCTCACCAAAAAAGAGAAGGATGAGATGATGGATATGTTACTTAACTCAATTGGAGGAATCCTTCTTCAGAATGTATTCATGTATATATGAAATCATCATGCTGTATACTTCCATGTTACAGCTTTATCAATTATACCTGAATAAACCTGGATAAAATTTCATTCTGAATCTTTTCAGACAATTTATGTATCTTTATTTCTTAGGGTTCATTACTAGAAATATACTGTGTTCCTTTGGTGATGTCATGTTTCCCTGCTTTTTTGGTTCTTATGTTTTTGTGTTTGTGTATACGCTTTCAAAGGAGCATTCACCTTTTCCATTTTTCAGGGAGTGACTGTGGTGGAGTAATATCCTCACCTGCAGGTAGGCACAAATACCTTGCCTTGGGGAGTTTCTGGAGTAAGTCCCGGGCCCAGACATGTGCATAGTGGCTCCAGTTTTTGCAAAGAGGGTTGGAGGAAAAGGAGTACCAGTATGGGCTTCAGAGAACTATGTCAGTGAGGGTCACCATTGGTGAAGATTGGGGATCCTTGGTGACAAAATCTACTATGGCTCTGCTTTCCTTTTGATCCATGGGGTGGAGTGAAGTAGCAGCCAAGGGGATTCCCCTTGTCACCGAAAAGCACAAGCCCGGAGTGTAAAATGAGGCAGGTAAAATGCTTTCTATACTTTCTATGCAATGATCTTTGGTTTTCATGTTCAACTGGGTTGCTGCAGCTTCTTTGTTGTCCTCTAGAGTATTCCCAGAGTTATTTTCATCTGTGGGTAGTTGTTAAATCATTGTTTTGTGGGATAACAGTGTTGTGATCTCCTACTTGGCTATGTTGCTGCCATCACTACTCAAAATCTAACAAATACTCTCGAATACAGATTAAAATGGAGAGGATGCGGAGAAAAGGGAACCCTCTTACACTGTTGGTGGGAATGTGAACTGGTGCAGCCAGCCAGAAAACTGTGTGGAGGTTCCTCAAAGAGTTAAAAATAGACCTGCCCTATGACCCAGCAATTGCACTGTTGGGGATTTACCCCAAAGATACAGATGCAATGAAACGCCGGGACACCTGCACCCCGATGTTCATAGCAGCAATGGCCACAATAGCCAAACTGTGGAAGGAGCCTCGGTGTCCATCGAAAGATGAATGGATAAAGAAGATGTGGTCTATGTATACAATGGAATATTCCTCAGCCGTTAGAAACGACAAATACCCACCATTTGCTTCAACGTGGATGGAACTGGAGGGTGTTATGCTGAGTGAAGTAAGTCAATCGGAGAAGGACAAACGTTATATGTTCTCATTCATTTGGGGAATATAAATAATAGTGAAAGGGAATAGAAGGGAAAGGAGAAGAAGTGTGTGGGAAATATCAGAAAGGGAGACAGAACATAAAGACTCCTAACTCTGGGAAACGAACTAGGGGTGGTGGAAGTGGAGGAGGAAGGGGTGGGGGTGAATGGGTGACGGGCACTGAGTGGGGTTCTTGATGGGATGAGCACTGGGTGTTATTCTGTATGTTGGCAAATTGAACATCAATAAAAAATAAATTTATTATAAAAAAAAGTAAAATAAAATGATGTCTGTAATGGAGAGGAAATAATAAATAGCTTTTAAGGGATTGATTTCTTGTATATTTAAGATAAAGAATTAAAGCTTCTTCAAGAAACCTTTTGAAAAAAATCCAAGCTGAAAACAGCATAATAATATAGGCTATAAAGTAATTAAAAAATAAAAACTACTTGACTGAGGGGGAAAAAACTATTCCACATGAATTCAACTGTGTCAATACCTTGAGAATTTACGCTGGTTACCTGGTAATTAAGTAGTAAAGTTGATCTTGACAGGATAGAAACACAAACTACTAACTGTAATAGCTTTAGGGCTTTTGCTTTTGTTCTGAACTATAGGTAAAATGAGAATTGAAGGGTTTGTGCTTTAAAGACTATGAGTATCCTATGAAAGTCACCTCTCCACAGATTTCTTTAAAAAGGAAAAAAATGAGTTCTGAAATGGATGTAATTAAAACTCAGCTAGCTATTAAACAAGTGATAAAGCACCCCCCCCAAAGAAAGGTCTCAGAAAGTTTATTTTTTTAGGAATACTTTAACATAAATCACTATAAATCATTTTTATATAGAAATGTTTCAACAGTAATTACAAATATCCTTCCAAAAAATTAAAAGTAGTCTCTTCAGGGGATCAGAAGGTCTTGGCAAAGATTGAAGATAATAAAGAACCAAATGGAAATGTTAGAAATGAAAAATGCAATACCTAAACAAAAATTTCAATGAATGGGCTCAAAAACAGCATGAACAGGACAGAGGAAAGAATTAATGAACTATAAGACAGAACAATAGAAATGAACTAAACCCCAAGAAAATCATTTTTAAAAAGCTTCAGAGATCTGAAAGACTATTTAAAATTCTAACATTCATATCATTAGCATCCCAGGACAGAACACAGAAGACAGGGCTAAAAAAAAATGAATTCAAATATATAATAAGCTGGCAATTTCTGTGTTTGTCAAACTACAGAAATCTAGAGAATCAAAAGCTAGAGCAAACTCCAAGCAAAATCAACCCCCCAAAATTCATAGTAAGACACATCATAATCAAACTTCTGAAAATTACAAAGGAAAAAATCTTGAAAGTAGTATGAGAGAAATTTCCCCTAAACTAATGGGAGAAACAATTTTAATGATGTCAGATTTCTCATCACAAACTATGGAGGCCAGGGGCACCTGGCTGATTCAGTGACCTTTGGCTCAGGTCATGATCCTGGGGTCCTGGGATCGAGTCCCACATAGGCTTCTCCCTCTGTCTCTCATTAATAAATAAATAAAATCTTTAAAAAAAAAGAAAAGAAGAGAAACCATGGAGGCCAGAAAATGGTGACAGAATATTTTTCAAGTGCTGAAAAAAAAGATCTGTTGTTATATCCTTCAGATATGAAGATGAAAAACATTTACAGATGAAGGAAAACTAAGAGATTTGGTCTTTACCTGACTTACCCTAAAAGAATAACTAAGGGAATATCTGTAAGAAGAAAGGAAACCATTAAAAAAATTAATTAGAACACCAGGAAGTACAAAAGTGGGAAAATTGAAAGTTGTTTTCTTTCTTTCACTGAAATAAACATAAGACAGAAAAAAGAGAAATGTAGCTCTCCTAAAGGTTATCTTTTAAGATTATAACATTTTTTCTCTGGATATTATATTTGCATGATTTTTTTTTTTCACTTTAAATCTTATTTTCAAGGGTGCCTGGGTGGCTCAGTTGATTAAGTGTCTGCCTTAGGTACAGGTTATGATCCCTGGGATCAAGCCCCACAGTGGGCTCCCTGTTCAGCAGAGGGCCTACTTCTCCCTCTTCCTCTCCCTGTTGCTCCGCCTGCTTGTTCTATTTGTCAAATAAATAAAATGTTTAAAAAATAAATTTTATTTTAAATTTTCTTGTAGATGTTTTTTCAGGAATATATTTTTAAAATCAGGCAAATAGTAAATAGAGCTCTTTTTAAATTTTTTTTAAATAAAGCTCTTTCTTTTTTTTTAATAATAAATTTATTTTTTATTGGTGTTCAATTTGCCGACATACAGAATAACACCCAGCGCTCATCCCGTCAGGTGCCCCACTCAGTGCCCGTCACCCATTCACCCCCACTCCCTGCCCTCCTCCCCTTCCACCACCCCTAGTTCGTTTCTCAGAGTTAGGAGTCTTTATGTTCTGTCTCCCTTTCTGATATTTCCTACCCATTTCTTCTCCCTTCCCTTCTATTCCCTTTCACTATTATTTATATTCCCCAAATGAATGAGAACATACAATGTTTGTCCTTCTCCGATTGACTTTCTTCACTCAGCATAATACCCACCAGTTCCATCCACGTTGAAGCAAATGGTGGGTATTTTTCGTTCCTAATGGCTGAGTAATATTCCATTGTATACATAGAAAACATCTTCTTTATCCATTCATCTTTCGATGGACACCGAGGCTCCTTCCACAGTTTGGCTATTGTGGACATTGCTGCTATAAACATTGGGGTGCAGGTGTCCCGGCGTTTCATTGCATCTGTATCTTTGGGGTAAATCCCCAACAGTGCAATTGCTGGGTCGTAGGGCAGGTCTATTTTTAACTCTTTGAGGAACTTCCACACAGTTTTCCAGAGTGGCTGCACCAGTTCACATTCCCACCAACAAATAAAGCTCTTTCATTTTGAAAAACAAAAGGAAAGTCCTATATAATGGTGAACAGCATTATTACATCTGATTCAGATGCTGACACCTTTGTGAATATTTTACAGTATTCCATCATAGTATTGATTTCTGAGAAGCAAAGGAAGCAGAGAGCAAATAAAAAAGGAAAATTAAAACATAATTACACTGCAAACAACATATATTAGATCCTTGTGCTATAAAACAATTCATGTACAGGATGTCCTAAAAGAGGCACATGCATTTGTTATAGAAATAATTTTGCCTTCAGCGACAAGTATATATATACTCAAAATTGTTTTGGGATTTAGGTGCAAAAATCTAAAAACTTTTTTTTTTTTTTGTATAATGACACCATAAATGGGCAGAATCAATGAAATAAGACATAATAGAAAAAAATAGTTGGATTTATAGAACAAGAGATTTATATTTTACCTATCTACAGAGTAAATTTTTATGCTGATTTGCTCAATTAATTTGCAGATTAAGGAGTATATATGTTGTTATGCTATGTTTCACAGTAGAAAACCTAACCATTAGCAATAAAAGATCCTCAATTTAAAACCAAATTCTACTATTATACCATCTATAGGCTTTTGGAAAATGTATTACATCTTAAACCTTAAGTTTCTGTAACTCAATAACTCAATATCATAAGACCTAATTTTCAGGATTGAGGTGAACATCAGAATATACCTATGTACTAAAATACTCAGCTTTTTAAAAAATATTATCTATTTTCTTGGCTTTTTAAAAAATTGCTCTCCTGTTCATGCTAAGAAGAATTATAAATTCCATAAATGTAATACTAGTGAACTTGGAATGACCTTTTTTTAAGAGATTGCAACAATAAACATAGAAACTAGACTTGCCAAAGTCAGGGATAAAATCATATTTGTAATCTTATTACAAGCACACCAAAGATACTTGGCAAAAGTTTCACAATCATTGAGTAAATATATATTAAAAAAACAACAAAAGTGACTTAGTACAATTCAAATTATAGAATATGTCTTTCTACTTAAGACAAACACTATAAAAAAAAACAGACAAAATATTATGAGCAGAGCCACTAATGGTTAAGGAAAAACAACACATTTGCTTTGTGGTAAGTTTAGCTAACATGAGTTTCTATGAAAATACTTTGTCATCATTGTAAATATACAACACTTTATATCATTACAATTTATTAAAGTGTATATGAAAACAAAATTTCAAAGAGCTGTTATTTATGAACATTATCTCCCATTGCTACTTACAGAGTTGAATCCAAATAATAAAGCCAAAATTCAAGCCACATTGTAAATGCAACTGAGAATGAGAATTTTATGCTGTAGAACTTAGTTATTTTAGACTAAATCAGACAATCTGGGTTATATTTTGGTTCCAAAACTTACTAGTTGTGTTACTGTGCTCAACATGTCTAAGATTCTGTTTTTTCATTTATCTAATGTGATTGCTAATATTAGCTATTTCTAAGTATTGCCTGAGTACTGAATGAGCTACCTGGGCACTTAGCCTTCAGTAAGTGTATTTATTTATTTGTATTATCATCAATATCATTTTAATTATATTTAGGCATAATTTTCAATCAGATAGATAAAACTACTCTAATTTGGCAACTTCTCTTTGAGATATCACTGGTCTGCTTCTTTAATAATAAGTATAATTGTTCCTTCAGTAATATCACAGACTATGTTACTTCTCAGTTCTTATTATTACTGATATTTTATACTTCTTTACAGATCTAAAATCTATTTTAGGCCACCTGTAATCACAAAAGTTTTACAAAGAAAATTTTATGGCTTGTTGATTTTGTTTTTATTGTACTTATTTGTCCACTTGTCCCAAACTAATCTTAAAACATTTGGAAATAAAACTTGACCACAGCTGGTGTCAGGCTATGTAAAGTTTTTATTTATACACATATGGAGGCAAAGGACTTGGTAATGAGATTATTTCTATGTAATTTTGTTGAACTCTTCTAAACCTTATTTCCTTTTCTATAAATGGTGAATATTAAAATCCAAATGGCTTCTTTTTCATCTGTTGGCACTGTGTTTGTGTGTCCATGTTCATACATTTAAGAAAATGTATTAATAGCACTGATATTAAAAAAAAACAAAAAACAACAAAAAAAAATAGCACTGATATTATAATATTCACTCCACAATGCTTTAAATGAATTACACTTTCAGTTTATCACCAGGAATAGAGGGTGGAAATTATTATAAAAATTTGAGGGGGGCCTGGTGGCCCAGTCAGTTGAGCACCTGACTCTTAGTTTCAGCTCAGGTTATGATCTCAGGGTCTGTGCTCAGTGTGAAGTCTGCTTGAGATTCCTCCCGCCCCCCATGCCGCCACTTATGTGCTCACCCTTTCTCTCTCTCTAAACTAAATAAGTAAACTTATTTTTTTTAATTTGATAACTTGAATAAACATCTAGTTTATACATTTTTTGGATAAGAAATTGTTATATCACTTACACTTTTTTATTAAATAAGAATTTTGTGTTCTCAGAATTTGATGTAGTTTCTATATATACAATTTGTGATAAGCTTCTACATATTATAATGAACAGAGTCACTCAAACTTTAAAATGTATATCTTTTGACAAGGATCTATTGCCAGAGAAAGTTTGTCTATAAGTACATTAAAATATAAGAATTTATAGTACATAATGAAGTGAGAAGAAATGTATTTGAAATAGGGAGAAGAAAAATGAAAGAAATAACACTGAAGTTAAACTAGAAGAATGTACTGAGGAAATAAAAGCTGATACCTCATGGGGAGGAGGTCTGGTTTTGTGTTTCTTTCAGAAGCTATTCTAGATTTTTCGTTCTAATGAGTATTTCTAAAACAGATTCAGTAGAGTACTTTAGCTGATATTCTAATTGTTGAATTGGGTCAATTTCTCTCTATTCACATTAATATGCATACATCTGACTTCTGTTTTTCTCTTGGAAAATTTTATTTTTTTAGCTTATTTTCTCTTTTTCCTCTTTCCATTGTTATGGTGTTCTCCTCCAGAAACCTCAGTCCAGATCTTTTTTTCAGCAAAATGGTGTTATTATAGTTAATTCAACCCTATAATTTAAGTAAGTAGTTTATACTGTTTCATGCCTAGATTGCATTCAAGGAGAAATGATCTCTTCCTTAAACTTAGACTGTATTTTAAACATATATTGTATTTTTTTCATCTATTGTATTCTAATTTCTATAATAAATTCTGACAATGATCCACATTTTATTTTGGGAAAATCATCATGCAACTAGGTATTTTTTATAATCTTTGACATTGATTTTTTAACCTACATTTTCATATACTTATATCCAGCAATTTTTTCATATGAACTTTCATCATTCTATTGCATTTAACAACTAAACTACAGCACTTTTTCCCTTGATAGACACTTTATACCCTACCAATCTTTTTTAGTTTATCTCAAAGAGGAGTATATTTTATCATTTTAAGGATGTATGTCTGTATATATAATGGCAACCTATAACTCTTAAGATCACAAATTAACCAAACTCAAAGGAGTTCAAGTTTGTTTTGTTTTGTTTTGTTTTGTTTTGAAGGGGGGAGTTCATAAGTTTTTTTTTTCCTTAGCTCAACAAAAATAGTGAGTTTTTTTCTGAATTAATAAAATGAAGCAATACAAAAGAAGGATTAGAAAGAAAAATCACCCACTTTCATTACCTAGAATAAGAAATTGCATTCAGCAAGTTTTTAAAGCACTTTTTATATAAATCATATTCACATATCCTTGAAACGCCTACTCCTACTTTTCACCTACATTTTTCTGTAGTTATTAATACTAGTTATGAATGGTGGTGAAGAATTACATTTTGTAGTCTTACTGAATAATATGTTGGAATAAATTGTGTGTTATGTGAAGCATAAAAGCTACTTGTTTTTATAGCACACTGACTAGAAAAGAGAATTTTAGTCTTATCAGTTCAAGACTACAGAGATGTAAGTTTTATCAAAATTAAAAATCTATTAAATCTGCTTCCTGACAAGATGCAATGGAGGTGGATAAAGTAATTATATCTATATTAGTTCTAGATCCTAAGTGAAGACTGTGTGTGAGACAAATTTATGAAAGGTCCTGGGAATTTGTAAAATTAAAATATATTGAAACTACCATTAACACAGCTTTGTGTTCACTGGGTCCCCCAGGAAACAGGTAGTTGATGGAGTTAGGGGTGTAAAATGTCTATTGAGGCAAATATCATGATGCAGACATGACAATAATGGGAGCGTCAGAGTAAAGACTGCCTATTGGAGGAGTCCTGCATTAGGCAAAATTTCCAGACTCTATTACATGTAACAGGCTAAGTAATTGGCTGATCTGTTCAGCAACTGGTGATACCTGAACAGCACACTTCCATGTTTAGCAAAATCCTTCCCTCGTAACCTGTTTTGACAGCAGTTACTTCAAATTTCTGAGGGGAAACTTAGGAGGGTAGGTAGTGGGATAAACTCTAACACTCACCACTGCAGGGAAGCCTGGACTGTAGATGGTGCTTCCAACCACACCCACCCCTCCACTAACCATTCTAACTTTCCTTTTCCCTTAGGGGGTCATTCATGCTGGTGCCATGGGCTCACCTGGTGATGTAACTAAATCCTCATTCCCAAGGAGTCTGGGCTCCTGGAAATTATTCTCTTGTCACACTGAAGTTTCTACACTTATATGTGGTATTCACATTTGGGGAAGAAAAATATCAAAGTTCTCAAGGGGATTGCTTGAGTGCCACATGTAATATTTCTTACCTCAAATTTTTTAACAGCAGTTCCACCTCCTTCTGCTGACCAGGGTTAGTCATCCCTACTTATATGGTGACTCTTCTTGTCTCTTGGTATTTAGAAAAAAGTCAAAATTGCTCAAGTGACATCCATATCTCATAACATAACAATCTTTTTATGCTGCTTGGCTAGAAAAGGTTCTGTTTTGGGAGGGGGACCACTAACCTTGAAATCTCAGAGGTGGAAGATGGGAAGCCTAAATCTTCCAATGGGTCATGAACAATAACTGGGGTATTCATTCTTCCATATCTTGGTCTCAGACATATGCATCTACCTACTGAGGACACAAGGCCTTATAGCATTCTATATTCAGCCTGTATAGCTCACTGTGGAGGTTACTGCCTCCCAGAAGGTACTTCAGCAACTGCACAGGTAGTAAGCCATCCAGGACTTTCTCAGGTCAGTTGCTTCTGGATGGTACAATATGTGGTAAAACCATTGGATTCCATGGTCATGGACCAACTACTATGATTCCTTTGCTGTAACATGGGCTTCCTGCCCGGATGATGTTTTGTTGAATTCTATGCCTTTGGATCAGGTTGTGTAAATTCCGGATATTATTACCAGGTAGGCTCTGCAAGTCAATCCCTTTTGGCTGCCATTTTGATATGAAGAGCTCTTGACTTCTGGTATTTGTTTCCAACTAACAAAGGGACCCCATCATCCTCACTGATATCAATGAGCCAAACTCAACAGCCTTTCCTGTCATCAGCCCTGTCCTACAGAGGAAAGCTACTATGGAACTTCTTAGTGCTCCTCTCATCAGTATCTGTCTGGTAGCCTCTGTGAATAGTATATTATCTGTATTTTATGTAACGTGATCCTCTGCTGACTCTTTTGGCCTTACAAAATCTATCCAGCCCAGCATGTCCAATTCCCTGAGCCTTGTAATCTCTTTCTCTACCAAGTGTGATAGCATTTATAGCATTTCAACTTTACTCAAATTAAGCCACACTTACCCTAGGTTTGTAGAACCTACTAGAGATTTTGAGGCATGACCTAAGATATTTTGTCAGGAATTTGAATTCTTTTTCTCTGGTATGTAAGCTCATGTTAATAATCTCTCCCTTATCTAGTCCTATGTTCCAGTGCTTTTTTTTTTTTTTTTTTCTTTTTTTAAAGATTTTATTTATTTATTATTTATTTATTTATTTATTTATTTATTTATTTATGAGAGAGGCAGAGACATAGGCACAGGGAGAGGCAGGCTCCTCGTGGGGAGCCCTATGCAGGACTGGATCCTGGGACCCGGGGATCAAGCCCTGAGCTGAAGGCAGATGTTCAACCACTGAGCCGCCCAGATGTCCCATCATCCAGTGTTCTCAATTAAGCACCCTCAATAACTAGTCCCACAGGTACTCCCTTCAATTTCTGTTGATGTGAGCTAATTCTTAAAGCTCCTCTGAGGTGCAGAGCTACTTTCTTAATTAGATCCAAGTATTGCTGCTTGAATTATACTGGCACTCAACTTTGTTACATATCCAGCAGCCCGAGAGCTAGCAAGGCAAATTCTTATGGTCCTCCTACTGACTGTTGGGGGAGAGGCTTCTGGAGTATCCCCTGAACTTTGATTTTTTTCTTAGGTTCAGGAGAGTGCTATCTTAACAGGGAAGTCAGCTTTTCAGACTTTGATGTTTCTAATGGATCTGGGGAGTGCAAATCCTGAAGGACATGCACTAGATTCCTGATTCTATGCTTTAGATTCAAAGTTTTTCCAAAAAATCTTGATATAGCAGACTTGCTTCAGTTGAACCTTTGTCTTTGTAGCCCTGTAACTTTGACTATTAAATCCTGAGATTGAAAAAAATAAATAAAATAATAAAATAAAAATAAATCCTTAGATTGGATTAATGTTTGTCTGCTCTTCTATGAGAATCAATAATGGCTACTTTGTAAACTACCAATGAGTCTTCACTGCTAGTTTTCCATTTTTTAAATATTTCCCTCTGCTTTTCATTATCATTCCATCAGGCACCCACACTATTAATAAATAGTCAATTTCAGTCTTAGCATGCATGATTTCCCTTGAATTTTTCAAAATCCTAAAACACTGCAATGACCAGGCCATTATCCTTTACCAAAACATTCTCTCAAATTCTAATTCACTACCAGTGAGAATTCTAGCAATTGAGGCACCACTTTGTGCTAAGGATTACCCATGTCTCACAAACTCCCTGTACTGTGGTCTTTCCTGTCAGTAAAATGATATGTGATGCAGTCCCCAAATCCCAATTCTGGGACTGCTGTGTGATATCCTTCAAAAAGTAAATGCTAACACAGGATTATGAATGGAAGAGGTCTATTGCAGGATTATGCCTGTGAAAGACAAAAGGAGGATAAACCAGGATTTGTTAGGGAGAACCTAAGATTGTGATACAAATGAGTTCTGGCCAGCCCAATAGGAGAGCTTTAAACCAAAGATTAACTGGTAAAGAAGCTGTATGTATTCCTGATCTCCTTAATCATTGCCTGGGATTGCCAGGGAAGAGCATTTCAGATAGAAAGCTATGCAAAAAGAGTGGGTAATTGTTAAATCTTTTGAGAAGTTGGAAATTCTAAGTTTCTTGGTTTTGTTGTTAAAGCAATCAGAAAGAAGTCCAACAAGGACATTAGGGGGTGGCCCTTGAAATCAATAGCTGGAGGCTGTCAACTAACTGTAGTTGTTTAAGCTAACTAGCATGTATTTCCTTGATAGAATGTCTGAGAGGAGCACATCTCCTCAGCTGACACATCTATGTTCATGGTCATGAACAAATTGGATGAAGCTAGTTTAATTGCATTGCATATACAAAACAACTAAATTATTTGGTATACATTTTACATTTTTGTTGATTGCTATGGCATTTGCAATCCAGGTTAGCAAAATCCATTAGAAAGTATAACTTTTTTTTATAAATAAATCACAAAGCACAAGAATAATTACCATTTTTGAGTGTTAAACAATTCACACACAACAAAGAAACACCTGTGGTTATTGATTACATAAGGCAAAAACAGCAAAACTGGTCCTGTATATTTCAACATGCTTTTTCTAGTATCCTAGAAGCATTTTTGTATGTTTAATCATTATATTTAAAATTTTTTCCCATATCTTCTATCAGCTTGAGACTGATTATAAACTTGAAATAAATAACTCATGTTATATTTAGTATCATTTGCAAGCTATAACTGAAAGCAAACATTGACCTTAATAATTTTAATTCATTTTAGCAAGTAATTTTCCAGCTTTTAGCAATAGAGTATTAGGGTTGAATAGTTAAATGAAATTACTGTCTTCAATGTATCTTTATTCTAAGTTCTATAAGAAAGGTACTGACAGCTATGGGGCTTCATCCAGAGACCTTAGGTCTTAGACCTCTGGAGAGGTGAGGAAAGTTTGACAGAAGAGGTGAGATTTGGGAAAAGATAGAATATATTATATTTCAATAGAAATACAGACATACCTCACTTCATTGAACTTTGCAGATACTGTAGTTTTTTACAAATTGAAGGTCTGTGGCAACCTCATATCAAGCAGTCTATTGACAACATTTTTCTTTTCTTTTTAAATTGATCAATACCTTTATTTTCTTTTTTAAAAAAAATTTTTATTGGAGTTCAATTTGCCAACATATAGCATAACACCCAGTGCTCATCCCAACAAGTGCCCCCCTCATTGCCCATCACCCAGTCACCCCAACCCCCCGCCCACTTCCCCTTTCACTTGCCCCTTGTTCATTTCCCAGAATTAGGTGTCTCTCATATTTTGTCACCCTCACTGATATTTTCACTCATTTTCTCTCCTTTCCCTTTATTCCCTTTCACTAATTTTTATATTCCTCAAATGAATGAGACCATATAATGTTTGTCCTTCTCCAATTGACTTATTTCACTCAGCATAATACCCTCCAGGTCCCTCCATGTCGAAGCAAATGGTGGGTATTTGTCGTTTCTAATGGCTGAGGAATATTCCATTGTATACATAGACCACATCTTCTTTATCCATTCATCTTTCGATGGACACTGAGGCTCCTTCCACAGTTTGGCTATTGTGGACATTGCTGCTATAAACATTGGGGTGCAGGTGTCCCGGCATTTCACTGCATCTGTATCTTTGGGGTAAATCCCCAGCAGTGCGATTGCTGGGTCACAGGGAAGATCTATTTTTAACCCTTTCAGGAACCTCCACACAGTTTTCCAGAGTGGCTGCACCAGTTCACATTCCCACCAACAGTGCAAGAGGGTTCCCCTTTCTCCACATCTTCTCCAACATTTGTTGCTTCCTGCCTTGTTAATTTTCCCCATTCTCACTGGTGTGAGGTGGTATCTCATTGTGGTTTTGATTTGTATTTCCCTGATGGCCAGTGATGCAGAACATTTTCTTATGTGCGTGTTGGCCATGTCTGTGTCTTCCTCTGTGAAATTTCTGTTCATGTCTTTTGTCCATTTCATGATCGGATTGTTTGTTTCTTTGCTGTTGAGTTTCATAAGTTCTTTATAGATCTTGGATACTAATACTAGCCCTTTATCTGATATGTCATTTGCAAATATCTTCTCCCATTCTGTAGGTTGTCTTGTAGTTCTGTTGACTGTTTCTTTTGCTGTGCAGAAGCTTCTTATCTTGATGAAATCCCAATAATTCATTTTTGCTTTTGTTTCTCTTGCCTTCATGGATGTATCTTGCAAGAAGTTTCTGTGGCCAAGTTCAAAAAGGTGTTGCCTGGGTTCTCCTCTAGGATTTTGATGGATTCTTGTCTCACATTTAGATCTTTCATCCATTTTGAGTTTATCTTTCTGTATGGTACAAGAGAATGGTCTAGTTTCATTCTTCTGCACATGGATGTCCAATTTTCCCAGCACCATTTATTGAAGAGACTATCTTTTTTCCAGTGGAGAGTCTTTCCTCCTTTGTCGAATATTAGTTGACCATAAAGTTGAGGGTCCACTTCTTGATTCTCTATTCTGTTCCATTGATCTATGTGTCTGTTTTTGTACCAGTACCACACTGTCTTGATGACCACAGCTTTGTAGTACAACCTGAAATCTGGCATTGTGATGCCCCCAGCTATGGTTTTCTTTTTTAAAATTCCCCTGGCTATTTGGGGTCTTTTCTGATTCCACACACATTTAAAGACACCATTTTTCTAATAGCATTTGTTCACTTCGTGTCCATCACATTTTGGTAATTCTTGTATTATTTCAAACTTTATGATTATTCTCTTTGTTGTGTTAGTCTGTGATCAGTGATCTTTGATGTTACTATTGCAATTATTTTACCATATAAGATGGTAAACTTAATAAATGTGTATGCGCTGACTCCTCCACTGATCGCCATTTCCCTGTCTCTCTCCCTGTCTCTCTCTCTCTCTCTCTCTCTCTTCATCTCCTCCTCCTCAGGCCTTTCTATTCCTTGAGACACAAAAATATTGAAATTAGGCCAATTAATAACCCAATAATGGGCTCTAAGTTTTCAAGTAAAAGGAAGTATCACACATCTCTCATTTTAAATCAAAAGCTAGAATGATTAGGTTTGGTGGGGAAGAAATGTCAAAAGCTGAGATAGGCTGAAAGTCCTCTTTTATCAGTCTGCAAAGTTGTAAAGGCAAAGAAAAAGTTCTTGAAGGAAATTAAAAGTGCTACTCCAGTGAACACACAAATGATGGGAAAGCCAAACAACCTTATTGCTAGTACAGAGAAAGTTATAGTGCTCTGAATAGAAGATCAAACTAGTCACAACATTCCCTTAAGCCAAAACCTAATCCAGAGGAAGGCCTTTACTCTTTTTAGTTCTATGAAGGCTGAGAGAGGTAAGGAAGCTACAGAAGTAATGTTTGTTTCATGAGGCTTAAGGAAGAAGCTGTCTCTGCAACATAAAAGCACAAGTGCTACAGCAAGTTATCCAGAAGATCTAGCTAAGATAATTAATGAAGGTGGCTGTGCTAAACAACAGACTTTCAATGTAAATGAGCAACCTTATATTGAAAGATGACATCATCTAGGACATTAGCTAGAGAGAAATCAATGCCTGGCTTCAAAGGATGGGGTGACTCTCTTATTAGGGCCTAAATAGCTGGTGACTCTCAGTTGAAGCTAATGGTCATTTACCACTCTGAAAATCCTAGAGCCCTTAAAACTTATGTTAAATTCCTCTATATTCTACAAATGGAAAAACAAAGCCTGGATGGCAGTACATGTGTTTACAACATGGTTGACTGAATATTTTAAGCCCACTGTTGAGACCTACTGCTCAGGAAAGAAAGATTTCTTTCAAAATACTAATGCTCATTGACAATGCACATAGTCACTCAAGAGCTCTGATTGAGGTGCACAATAAGATTAATAATGTTTTCATGTCTGCTAACGTAACATGCATGCCACAGCCCATGGATCAAAGAGTAATTTTGGTTCTTAAGTCTAATTATTAAGGAGTATTGTTCATAAAGCTATAGCTGTCATATAGTGATTCTTATGATGGATCTGGGGAAAAAAATTGAAAACCTTCTGGAAAAGATTCACTATTCTGGATGTCATTAAGTGCATTCATGATTCATGGAAAGTAGTCAAAATATGAATACAAACAGGAGTTTGGAGGAAGTTGATTTTAAGCCTCATGGATGACTTTAAAGCATTCAAGACTCTAGTGAAGAAAGTAAGTACAGATATGGAAATAGCAAGAGAACTAGAATTAGAAGTCAATCCTAAAGATGTGACTGAATTCCTGCAATCTCAGGATAAAACTTTAACAGATGAGGAGTTACTTCTTACAGATGAACAAAGTAGGGCTTTTTTGAGAGGGAATCTATTCATGATAAAGATGCCTTGAAGATTGTTGAATATTACCTAAACTTAGTTGATAAAGCAGCAGCAGGGTTTAAGAGGATTGACTCCAGTTTTGGAAGAAGTTCTAATGCGAGTAAAAATACTATCAAGTAACACCACACACTGCAAAGAAATCCTTCATGAAAGAAAGAATCAATTGATGTGGCTAACTTAATTGCTGTTTAATTTTAAGAAAATAAACAGCTACCCCAGCCTTCAGCAACTACCACCCTGATCAGTTAGCAGCCATCTACATGGAGGCAAAACCCTCTACTAGCAAAAAAAAAAAAAAAAAAAAAAAAAGGAAAGTTCAGATGATTAACAGTTTTGAGGTAAACAAACATCCTTCCACAGGGTACATTTGAAATCATGCTTCTTTATTACAAGTACATAATCCAAGGCAGAGCTTCTTAAAAAATATTTTGAGGGCACCTGGGTGGCTCAGGACGTGATCCTGGGGTCCTGGGATCCAGTCCTGCATTGGGCTCCCTTCAGGGAGACTGCTTCTCCCTCTACCTGTGTCTCTGACTCTCTCTCTGTCTCTCATGAATGAATGAATGAATGAATGAATGAATGATCTTAAACAATGTTTTGAAAGAGACAGGATTTGAGTGCTTTTAAACCCAAATTGTAACATGATATATCTGAGTATAGAGTTTAGCCCTATAGAAATAGCAAAACAGATCCAATTCTGGACATATACAAAACTATTATGTTCCCTCACATGGGTCTTTTAGTCATTTAGCAGAACAAATGCTAAATATTGGAACTAAATAAGAGGAGAGATCTAGGAGTAGATAATAAAGCTAAGAGACTAATATTCATTTAAAGTTGGAGTGCAATGTGAAAACAGGGAAACATGTTTTTTTATTCCAGAGGAAAAAAGCACCCTACTCAGAGTCAGTAGGAAGAAGTAAATAATGAGAATTCAAAACAGTTACTAATAAAAAAATTATCACTTTTCTTACTTTTTTTTTTGTTTTAATTTTTTATGATAGTCACAGAGAGAGAGAGAGGCAGAGACATAGACAGAGGGAGAAACAGGCTCCATGCACCGGGAGCCCAACGTGGGATTCGATCCCGGGTCTCCAGGATCGCCCTGGGCCAAAGGCAGGCACCAAACCGCTGCGCCACCCAGGGTTCCCCCACTTTTCTTATATAGGGTTAAAGTCTATTATTGCTTAATGGTTTTAAAATATGATTTCTGTAGAAACTTCAAATTTCTACTATATTGGAACTAGAAGTAATAAAAGGGTTTGTACAGTCTTAAGATGGAAAGAGGATAGCACAAAGTCTAGAGAAGGATGTGTTTATAAGTTCTTAAGTCTGTTATTGATAAGTAAAACCTTATTTTAAAATTTTGAAGTACTTCACCACTTCTCCAAAGAAAGTATTTCTTTATAGTGTTGTTATTACTTTGTTCCTTTATTCATGATTAAAATAAGATTTATCAATTTGTTTCTGCCACTCAAGTTACCATTGATCATACCTTTACATTTTCCAGAAATAGACTATCTCAAAGGAATTTTTAAAAATATTCACTATAATTGCCCTGTAATATCAACTATGTTAGGATAAGTAGAAACTTTAAACAGGTTAGTCAATCTTAGTTCTATGTAGAAAATAGATCAAAACAAAAACAATGGTGCTATGACAGCTATATTACTGAAGATAGTTTTAATTTCCACTATTTAATGTTTAATATAGCACCATTGTAGGCATCTCAAAATTAAAGCCCATTCTTTGTTCTTCAAATAAAGAAGTCATGTATCAGGGTGCCTGGGTGGCTTAGTTGGTTGGGCATCTGCCTTCAGCTCAGGTCATGATCCTAGAGAACAAGCCCTGTGTCAGGAACCCAGCTCAGCAGGGAGTCTGCTTATCCTTCCCCTCACTCATGTTCTCTCTCACTCTCTCAAATGAATAAAAAAAAATCTTTTTTGAAATAAATAAATCATGTATCTTAAAACTTTACTTGGCCACAAAAATCACACAATTAGATAATAGTATGAGAATAGGACTTTGCTGCATCCTACCCACTGGGCCCAAGCTACTGCTTCACTCTGTCATTCTGGGCTCATCTTAATATGGCATTTCTGCCCATAAATAGATAAAGCAGACCTCCAGGGCCTCCAGGGCCTAAGTCACAGCAGTGGACCTTAACGGCATATACCCTGTTTCCATGGGCTATCTGCTCATGCCCACACCTCAGACACTGGCATCACTGCCTTAGCAACTATGTCTGTGCTCCAGGTGCCTTAGAAGTTCTGCATAGTTCTGATTAGAGACCCCTGGTTCTGCTGCTGCTATGACATCTAGACATCCAGACATCTAGAGGAATCTTCTGAGCAAGAAAGTCCTTCCACAAGCAAAATGGAGAACAGAGAGACCCAAGCAGCCTTTAATAACAATGACCCCAAAAGGCCAAGCCATCACTACTACTGCAAACACCTACATCCTTGGTCACCAGGAACACCAACAGTGACCACAAATGAAGGAACTAGATGACTACACCACTCCAGAATCAGACACACTGCAACCCATCCAGACAGTACCTTTGCAAACATGAGTAGGTAAAAATCAGTCCACACTAAAACAAGTTCAAAAAGGATAGAAGAGGGGCAGTCCAGGTGGCTTAGTGGTTTAGGGCCGCCTTCATCCCAGGGCCTGATCCTGGAGACCTCGGATTGAGTCCCATGTTGGGCTCCCTGCATGGAGCCTGCTTCTCCCTCTGCCTGTGTCTCTGCTTCTCTCTCTGTGTCTCTCATGAATAAATAAATACAATCTTTTTTAAAAAAAAGGGTAGAAGATGAGACTATTCCTCAATATCAGCCATATCAACTCAAAGCCACTCAAAACATGGAAGAGAGAATATGACACCACCAAAGAAAGAAAATCATTTTAATAACTGACCTCAAAGAATATAAAGGTATAAATTTACTTGAAAAAGAATTCAAAATAATTTTAAGGAAGTTCAGAGAGATTCAAAAGAACACAGACAACTCAATGAACTCAGTAAAACAGAGGAGAACAAAATGAGAAGTTCAACAAAGAGATGGGAATCATAAAATAGAATTAAAAGGAAATTCTAGAGCAGAATAATGCAACAAATGAAATGAAAAATGTAATAAAGAGCTTCAAAAAATAAATGATGAAGCAGAAACAAGAATCTGCAAATTTGAAAACAGATCTCTTGAAATAAACCGGAAGATCAAAATGAAATAATAAAAAATAATGAGCACTTAGGAGATCTATGGAACACTATCAAGAGTGCAAATACATACATTATGGGAGTCTATAAAGAGAAAAAAAAAAGGGGGAAGAAAGCTAGTTCAAAGAAATAATGGCTAAAACTTAAGTCTGGAGAGAGTTATGGACATCCAAGTCCATAAAGCTCAAAAATGCCCAAACTGAACCAAAGAGATTTTCACCAAAATATCTTACAATCAAACCCTCAAACATCAAAGCTCAAGAAACGATTCTGAAAGCAAAAAAGAGCAAAAATAAATCACACACTAAGAAGTACCAATAAGCCTACCAGAGGACTTCTCAGCAGAAACCTTGAGCATACAGGAGATAACAGGGTAATGTATTAAAGTGGTGAAAGAAAATAAACCTGCCAACCAAGAATGCTTTATTTAGCAAATTGTTCTTTAGAAATGAAGTAGAGATAAAGAATTTCCCAGACAAAAGCTGACAGAGCTCCTCAAAACTAGATTGGACTTAAAAGAAATATTAGAGTGTTGTGTTTTGTTTAAGGTTTGAGAGAGAGAGAGAGAGCACAAGCAAGAGTGAGGGTTGAGGCAAAAGGAGAGAAAGAATCTCAAGCAGATTCCAGGCTGAACACAGAGCCTGATGTGGTGGGGCTCAATCCCATGACCCTGAGATCATGACCTGAGCCAAAGTCAGATGTCCAACTGAGTGAGCCGCCCAAGTGCCCCTGGGCAATGACTTTTTTGGATATGATGCCAAAATATAGGCAACAAAGACAAAAATAAACAAATAAGACTCAAACTAAAGTTTCTGCATAGCAAAGAAAACCACTAACAAATAAAAAGCTAACCTTTGGAATGGGAGAAAATATTTGCAAACAATATATATGATAAAGGGTTCATAACCAAAATCTCTAAGAAACTGATAGAAAAAAAAATAGAAATGGGCAAAGGACATGGTACACATTTTTTTAAAAAAAGATATACAAATGGCCAACAAAAAAATATGGTATATGAGTGGATGCTCAACACCTCTATCAAGGAAATGCAAATCAAAACCATGAGAAAATACCATTTCACACAATATAGCTGTTATCAAGTTGAAAGATAACAAATGTTGGTGAGGATGTTGATAAAAAGGAAACTTCATACACTGTTTAAAATGTAAATTGGTATAGCCATTAAAAACAATACAGAGATCCTTAAAAAAACAAAAACAAAAACAAAAACAAAAACAAACCTACCATATGATCCGGTAGCACTTCTGGTTATGTATCCAAATGAAATAAAATCAGTATCTCAAATAGATATCTGTACTTCCATAGTTACTTCACTATTATTCACAATAGCCAAAATATGGAAACAATCTGAGTGTCCATTGACAGATGAATGGATAAAGAAAATGTGGTAAATACATATAACAGAATATTATGCAGCCATGAAAACAAGAAAATCTTGCCATTTATGATAACATGGATGAACCTGCAGGGGATTATAGTAAATGAAATAAGTCAGACAGAATAAGACAAATACTGTATGATCTCACTTAAATGTAGAATCTAAAAAAAATAAAAATAAAAATAAAAAATAAATAAATAAATAAATAAATAAATAAATAAATAAATAAATAAATAAAATAAATGTAGAATCTGAAAAAGCTGGTGGTTACCAGGGACTGGAGTGGGTGGGGGGTAAAATGAGATGTTCAAAGGGTATAAAATACCAATTATAAGAGGAATAACTTCTGAAGATGTAATGGAGACTACAGTTAACAATACTGTATTGTATACTTGGAAGTTCCCTAGTGAGTAAGGCTTAAATGTTTTCATGATAGCAGCAACAAAAATGGTAATTATGTGAGGTTAAGGATCTATTAACTAACCTTATTGTCCCAGACATTTCTCAATATATCCTTGTACCAAGTCACTTTGTGTAACCTTATATTTACACAATACTACATGATTATATAATTGCATATATAATTAAAATGTAATGTATACCATGTAATATATCTCAATAAAGTTGGAAAAGAAGCATTGATGCAAGGGAAAAATCCTATGAGGGTGAACAATTTTTATCTCTCTCTTCAATGTTTAAAAATTTTCTTCTATTGATTTCTCTGTCCTAAAATTCACATACTAAAATTCTTAATGGCCGGTTAATTGTGGCCATTGTCAGAACACCTAACTAGTTTTTAGACTTACATTGAGACATGAGTAGGAGGAAGAACTCAGAGAACAATCTTTCACAAGTGTCTATTCTAAAAATAATAATTAACAGGTACTGAATAGTACTTGCAATGAGCCAGGGACCCTTGAGTAGACAATTTTATTTAATATTCACAATGGTTTTATCCTTTTGCTATTGGTAAATCTGAGACTTTGAAAATTAAGTAATTTACCAAAGTTGACTTTGGATTAGAGACTAGTCAAACTAAATTCAAATTCACACTTGGATGCCCATTTTTTAAAAACATATTCGATATATCTTCATTATGTGCCAGGCATCTTCACATACATTAAATTAACCCCTACAATAAACCTGTATAATAGGTACTTTTGAAAAATCATTTTTTAAGATGAGGAAGTAGATATTCAGATGGATTATGCATCCAGGAACCAATGGAGTTGAAATTCACAGCTGTATTTTTTATTGTGATATACTATAATTCAAATTCTTTTTCAAAAATAAGAGGGAAAAATTCATCTTACAAAATCATCACATTAGTCCACATTTGATTATGTGATTTTTTCCCTTTCTTAATTATATTTATGCTATGAAAGTATTATACACCAAAAGAAAAACTCATTTATTTAAAATTCAATAATTTTGAATCACCTCCCATACTGTAGGCATCATAGTGGTTTATAGGATTCATACATAATATCTAGCTTTAATGATGTTCAAAATATTAATAGAAGGTTTTATTTATTTATTTATTTATTTATTTATTTATTTATTTATTTTTAAGATTTTATTTATTCATTCATGAGAAGCACAGAGAGGAGAGAGAGAGAGGCAGAGACACAGGCGGAGGGAGAAGCAGGCTCCATGCAGGGAGCCCGACATGGGACTCGATCCGGGTCTCCAGGATCACGCCCTGGGCTGAAGGCAGGTGCTAAACCACTGAGCCACCAGGGCTGCCCTAATAGAAGGTTTTAAATCAATTGATCTGTCAGGCTAACAAAAACACAACTAACACATAGAAGAGAGCTATATAACAAAGACTAAGTGTTAAAATCAAAAGATTTCTAAAGAGATGGGTCAGAAAGGATTTTGAAGGATAGAGAGAAATATGCTAGATAAAGTAAAAGAGCATTTCAGGTAGATGTAACATGGACAAAAGAACGCATCTGGCAAATGAGGCTGAGAAGGGCAAGATGACCCATAGTTTTTTTATATCATGCTAAGAACCTTAGACTATGTACTGTAACAAATATTCACCCATACAAAGTTTTGCAGCATAGAATTACATAATCAAATGTGTTTTAAATAGACCACTTTTATGGCAATGTAGAGAACAGATTGGAACAAACAGTCTGGGTCAATAATTCATGCAACAATCAGGTCCTAGGCACATAATTGCAGGGAGGATGGAGCAAATGGGATAGACTGATGGATTACTTTGTGATGGAGATTTCACCTAATTTGCAATTAGGGTGGAGAGATCAAAATGATTCATTTTTCATGAAAAAAAGAGAGGAGGCTTTCACTGACAAATATATTCCATTTCATGAATATCATTCTTTATGGAATTACATGTACAAAAGAAAGCATGATTCATTTAACTATTTTGAAGATCACTCTTTTTTCTGAATGAACTGCATGATCAAAAATCACATTTTTATAGAGGCATTACCAATAGGTATAAAACATGGCCTTGCTGTAAGAGTCCTTATAATTTGTCTTTAGTCTGAGCCTAGTATGGTAATGTTTATGCTATGAAAATGTCTTAATTTGTCTTGGCAATATTCATTAAATTTTGACGGGGGTACCTAAGGACCTATTAACTCCAAACTAAATCTGAAAATCCTATACCAGAGAATGGACTATAATTTCTATAATCTCAACTCCATTGGTTCCTAAGTACATAATCTCTTTGAAGTCTTAGAAATATATCTGCAACGTTTATCTAGGCAATACTCATTAAGATCATTTCATAGCATAAAGATTATGATACTAGGTGTGGACAGAAACAAAATTATAATATTTCTGATAGCACCATTATCTTGAACTCTAGTGAGATGAATAAAAATCTGATTTAAATAATGGATAATACCCATATGGAAATCTTCTGAACTACTGCCATCTGGAGAAATTTTCTATGTAAAATAATACATTTTTAATTGCATTTAGAATTCTACATAGCTATGTTGTCTAATGTTTATTTTTATGTCATTAAATATTTAATTTTCATATAAAACACATTTTCCTCATAAGCTCCATAGTACCATACTCGATAAGAGTTCTTTTTCTGAGATATAAATTTCCCATACATGTCTATCATAAATTTTCTGTTTTGAGGACAGGTTTTGGAATGCTATTTGCCATTGTAATTTCTTATGTAAAATACTTACTACAAAATTATTTTGGGTTCTGTTATTGGATTTTGCTATTTGTTGTGTTTACTTCCTTGGCAAAGAGATCTTAATAAGTATTATTTTTCAGGTAGAAAAAAATGAATGAAAAAACTGGGATCCCAGATTTTTTTTAAAGGTTTTATTTATTTATTCATGAAAGACGGACAGAGAGAGAGAGAGACAGAAACAGGGACAGAGACACAGGCAGAGAGAGGGAGAAGCAGGCTCCATGCAGGGAGCCTGATGTGGGACTCGATTCCTGGGACTCCAGGATCAGAGCCCTGGGCCAAGGCAGGCATGAAACCACCCACCCAGGGATTCCCAGGATCCCAGATTTTTTAGTTCACTGATTTTTTTTTTTTGAGGGAGGTGGGTTTTTTAAAAGATATATGTATCATACACTTCTATATTCCTAGTGATAAATTTAGAAAAGATAACTCATAGGATCATTAAGCTATATTTGCATTAAAATCTGCTTGAGTATTTGTTAAACATATTCTTGCTCATATACACTCTAAATATATAATGTTTCTACTTAGAACAGAGGGTTACATTTAAATGTAGAAGAGCAGAACAGTTGACATAAATGAAGAAAAGAGGTACATGATAATGTGTGAGAGAGAAGTCATTGTGTAGACCCATACAAAATTGGTCTGTCAATAAAATTAAGTCAGAAATTTTTCTTTTAGATATTACATATAAAGGTTTAGAATCACAGATTCATAGAATTCCAGTTTTAGGAGTGATTTTTTTTCTTCTAAAAAGTGTTTTATCTATGAATTTCTTGAAGCTTTTAGAGCAATTTTCTCCTAACATTAGTATCAAAGAAGGAATAAAAGTATGAAAGTTACTTATTGGAATGAGTTATTCATAAAGCTCTTTTCAAAACTGTATTTTTTTTCCTCTACTTACCAAAGTTGCTTTAAAACAAGGGTTAAAAGCCATAAAAAGTATGCAACTATGATCATGTGCTATACAAAGCATATAACTGGAAAAACAGGATAGTTATTTTAGAGAAGAAAAATCATAATCACAATCAAATCATACTTCTCATGCTCTTTTAATATAATGTGCTGTTTTCCCTTACTGCTTGAGCAAATCTCTTGACTCCCAGATAAAAATGGAAGCCATGTGATAGGGATTTAAAACCTCTAAGAAATTGATTGTATCAATAAAAGAAATAACCCTAGATATTTTGCAGCCTAGAAATCCAGTTTTCAGGAAGGGGGGGCAAGATGGTGGAAGAGTAGGGTCCCAAATCACCTGGCCCCACCAACTTACCTGGAAAATTTTCAAATTATCCTGAAAACCTATGAATTCGGGCTGAGATTTAAAGAGAGAACAGCTGGAACGCTACAGAGAGAAGAGTTTGCACTTCTAACAAGTACAACTTGTTTTTAGCACTCTGCACTGAGCAAAATGACTAGAAAGAGGAACTCACCACAAAAGAAAGAATCAGAAACAGTACTCCCACAGAGTTACAGAATTTGGATTACAATTCGATGTCAGAAAGCCAATTCAGAAGCACAAATATAAAGCTACTGGTGGCTCAAGAAAAAAAGCAAAGAAGATTCAAGAGACTTCAGGACTGCAGAATTTAGATCTAATCAGTCTGAAATTAAAAATCAATTAAATGAGATGCAATCCAAACTGAAAGTCCTAATGACGAGGGTTAATGTAGAAAAAAGAGTAAGTGACATAGAAGACAAATTGATGGCAAGAAAGGAAGCTGGGGAAAAAGGAGAAAAACAATGAAAAGGCCTTGAGGAAAGGTTAAGGGGAATAAATGACAGCTTCAGAAGGATGTTTAATTGGGGTTCCAGAGGGTGCTGAAAGGGACAGAGGTCCAGAAAGTGTATTTGAACAAATCTTAGCTGAGAACTTCCCTAATTTGGGGAGGAAAACAGGCATTCAGATCCAGGAGGTAGAGAGGTCCCCCCCGCCCCACAATCAGTAAAAACCGTTCAACACTTGGAAATCTAATAGTGAAACTTGCAAATTCCAAAGATAAAGAGAAAATCCTTAAAGCAGCAAGAGACAAGAGATCCCTAACCTATGGGGAGAATCATTAGATTAACAGCAGACCTCTCCACAGATACCTGGCAGGCCAGAAAGGGCTGGCAGGATATATCCAGGGTCCTAAATGAGAAGAACCTGCAGCTAAGAATACTTTATCCAGCAAGGCTCTCATTCAGAATAGAAGGAGAGATAAAGATCTTCCAAGATAGGCAGAAACTGAAAGAATATGTGACCACCAAATCAACTCTGCAAGAAATACTAAGGTGGACTCTGTAATAGAAAGAGGAAGTCTAAGGAAACAATCCACAAAAACAGGGACTGAATAAGTATCATGATGACACTAAATTCATATTTTTTCAATAGTAGCTCTGAACATGAATGGGCTTAATCACCCCATCAAAAGGCGCAGGGTTTCAGACTGGATAAAAAAAACCCATCTATTTGCTGTCTACAAGAGACTCATTTTAGACCAAGGACACCTACAGCCTGAAAATGAAAGGTTGGAGAACCATGTACCACTCAAAAGGTCCTTGAAAGAAAGCAGAGGTAGCCATCCTTATATCAGATAAATTAAAGTTTATCCCAAAGACTGTAGTAAGAGATGAAGAGGGACATTATATCATACTAAAAGGATCTATCCAACAAGAGGACCTAACAATCATTAATATTTATGCCCCTAATGTGGGAGCAGCCAAGTATACCAATCAATTAATAACCAAAGTTAAGACATACTTGGATAATAATACACTTATACTGGGAGACTTCAACATTGCACTTTCTACAAATGACAGATCTTCTAAGCACAACATCTCCAAAGAAACAAGAGCTTTAAATGATAGACTGGACCAGATGGATTACACAGATATTTACAGAACTTTACATCCTAACACAACTGAATATGTATTCTTCTCATGGGCACATGGAACTTTCTCCAGAATAGACCACATACTGGGTCACAAATCAGGTCTTAACTGATACAAAAAGATTGAGATTGCCCAAAGATTTTGTCATACTGCTTTGAAAGTAGAAATCAATCACATGAAGACATTTGGAGGAAATTCAAACACTTGGAGGTTAAAGACCATCCTGCTAAAAGATGAAAGGGTCAACCAGGAAATTAGGGAAGAATTAAAAAGATTCATGGAAACTAATGAGAATGAAGATACAACTGCTCAAAATCTTTGGGATACAGCAAAAGCAGCCCTGAGAGGGAAATACATTGCAATAGAAGCATCTCTCAAAAAAACTGGAAAAACCTCAAATACACAAGCTAACCTTGCACCTATAAGAACTGGAGAAAGAACAGCAAATAAAACCTACACCCAGCAGAAGAAGAGAGTTAATAAAGATCTGAGCAGAACTCAATGAACTAGAGACCAAAGAACTGTAGAGCAGATCAACAAAACCAGGAGTTGGTTCTTTGAAAGAATTTTTAAGATAGATAAATCATTAGCCAGCCTAATTAAAAACAAAAAAGACTCAAATTAATAAAATCACGAATGAAAAAGGAGAGATCACAACCAATACTAAGGAAATACAAACAATAAAAAAAAAACATATTATGAGCACCTATATGCCAATAAATTAGGGAATCTAGAAGAAATGGATGCATTTCTGGAAAAACACAAACTACCAAAACTGGAACAGGAAGAAATAGAAAACCTGAACAGGCCAATAACCAGGGAGGAAATTGAAGCAGTCATCAAAAACCTCCCAAGACACAAAAGTCCAAGCCAGATGGTTTCCCAGGGGAATTCTATCAAATGTTTAAAGAAGAAACAATACCTATTCTACTAAAGCTGTTCTGAAAGATACTAAGGGATGGAGTACTTCCAAACTCCTTCTATGGGGCCAGCATCACCTTAATTCCAAAACCAGAAAAAGACCCCACCAAAAAGGAGAATTATAGACCAATATCCCTGATGAACACAGATGTGAAAATTCTCAACAAGATTCTAGCCATAGGATCCAACAATACATTAAGAAGATTATTCACCATGACCAAGTGGGATTTATGCCTGAGATGCAAGGCTGGTTCAACACTCATAAAGCAATCAATGTGATAGATCATATCAACAAGAGATAAAACAAGAACCATATGATCCTCTCAATAGATGCGGAGAAAACATTTGACAAAATACAGCATCCATTCCTGATCAAAACTCAGAGTGTAGGGATAGTGGGAACATTCCTCAGCATCTTAAAAGCCACCTGTGAAAAGCCCACAGCAAATATCATTCTCAATGGGGAAACACTGGGAACCTATCCCCTAAGATCAGGAACAAGACAGGGATGTCCACTCTCACCATTGCTATTCAACATAGTACTAGAAGTCCTAACCTCAGCAATCAGGTAACAAAAATAAATAAAAGGCATTCAAATTGACAAAGAAGAAGTCAAACTCTCCCCTTTCGCAGATGACATGATACTGTACATAGAAAACCCAAAAGACTCCACCCCAAGATTGCTAGAACTCATACAGCAAAATCTGGCAATGTGGCAGGACACAAAATCAATGCCCAGGAGTCAGTGGCATTTCTATACACTAACAATGAGACTGAAGAAGGAGAAATTAAGGAGTCAATCCCAATTACAATTGCACCCAAAAGCATAAGATACCTAGGAATAAACCTAACCAAAGAGGTAAAGGATCCATGCCCTAAAAACTACAAAACACTTCTGAAAGAAATTGAAGAGGACACAAAGAGATGGAAAAACATTCCATGCTCATGGATTGGAAGAATTAATATTGTGAAAATGTCAATGCTACCCAGGGCAATTTACACATTTAATGCAATCCCTATCAAAATACCATGGACTTTCTTCAGAGAGTTGGAACAAATCATCTTAAGATTTGTGTGGAATTAGAAAAGACCCTGAATAACCAGGGGAATATTAAAAAAGAAAATCATAGCTGGGGGCATCACAATGCCAGATTTCAGGTTGTACTACAAAGCTGTGGTCATCAACACAGTGTGGTACTGGCACAAAAACAGACACATAGATCAATGGAACAGAATAGAGAATACAGAAATGAACCCTCAACTCTATGGTCAACTAACCTTCTAAAAAGCAGGAAAGACTATCCACTGGAAAAAAGACAGTCTCTTCAATAAATGGTGCTGGGAAAATTGGACATCCACATGCAGAAGAATGTAACTAGACCATTCTTTTACATCACACACAAAGATAAACTCAAAATGGATGAAAGATCTAAATGTGAGACAAGAATCCATCAAAATCCTAGAGGAGAACCCAGGCAACACACTTTTTGAACTTGGCTTTTTGAACAGTAACTTCTTTCAAGATACATCCATGAAGACAAGGGAAACAAAAGCAAAGATGAATTATTGGGACTTAATGAAGATAAAAAGCTTTTGCAAGCAAAAGAAATTATCAACAAAACTACAAGACAGTCTACAGAATGGGAGAAGATATTTGTAAATGACCTATCAGATAAAGGGCTAGTATTAGTATCCAAGATCTATAAAGAAGTTATGAAACTCAACAGCAAAGAAACAAACAATCCAATCATGAAATGGGCAAAAGACATGAACCGAAATCTCACAGAGGAAGACATAGTTATGGCCAACAAGCACATGAGAAAATGCTCCACATCACTGGCCATCAGGGAAATACAAATCAAAACCCCAATGAGATACCACCTGACATCTCTAAAATTAAAAAAAAAAAAATGATTATCAAAATTTAACTACTCACTCACACCAAAGAAATTTTATGTGCCTAAGCAGGCTGTATGTTAATTCTAGTAGACAGAGCAAAACTCTAGATTGGGATCATGAATCCCCAAAGTATTAATTTACAGAACCTCAGATGGCTCCTGATTTTAGCTGGCAAATCAGTGGAATAAGCTTCTGGAAGAATAGAGATAGACTAGAGATAAGAGGTCAGCTAATAAGAACCAGGCAAAAATCAGTGGCTGATAGAAAAGCAGTCTAGGCCAATTTTGAATTGTTTTCTCTCTAGGAAGTGTGTGTTAACATGTGTTCATTAATTTAATATTGATTGAATAAATGTGTAGAGACATTATACTAGGCACTGAGAAGATTATTTAAACACAACAATTTCTAGATTCACAATCATAGTTTCAAAGAGAAAATGCATATGCAATAAATGATAGAACTTCATTAATTATATAAAAATCTTTATTCAATTCCCTCTCAGTTTAACCTTGAGTGATTTGAAGGTCAGTAATAAATTAATTTTAAAAAACAATTTTAAGCGTACTAAAATGAAACTGAGAAAACTCTATTTTCTGAGAATAGCAAAATAAACTTTTTTTGGTGTATAAAAAAGTTAATTTTATACATCAGAATGTTATTCATTTATATTTGACAGCAAGGCATCCCAGGTATTGTTTTATTAAGCATTGATAATATATCTATAATATCCTAAACTGTGCCTTGTTTATGAAGAAATGATATTTATACTTTCTGGAATTTATCTTACTCTACATGAACTATTTTATAATTAAAACAGTGGAGGGAATTTTAAATATTCTGATGCTCTAAGTATGAAATAAAACATATTGCTTTTGAGTTTTGTATTATGTACTATGCACATATTAAAGAGTTCATCAATTTCTTTTTTCATCAATTTCTTAATGAAATTAATCAAAGAGAAAATAGTTTTCTCTAAATATCAAAATTTATATTTTATGTAAAAAGTTGATAAAGAGAGGGATAAGATCATCTCTCAATTTTTGTCAAATTTTCATAGATTATCACATATGTACAACTTTAAAAGTCAATTATATTAACTAGACAGGTAAAAAATTTTGCCCTATTATCCTTATAATGCATTTAGTAGCCACCAATCTAAAAAAAAAAAAAAAGGAAACATGATCATATATAGAAATTAATGTATCAATAAAGTAAATGAAAGCCATTACAAAAAAGAAACATAATTATTCTTGGTAGTGAGGACCCACAGATATCCAACGTATCCTCCTAAGAAAGATACTCTATGAAAATGACCATTAAAAATGTTTTTTCTCCACAGATTTTTTAAATTAATTAATTTATTTATTTATTTTGAGAGAGAGAGAGAGAGCTAGAGTGGGAGTGGGGGAAAGGGAGAAGCAGACTTCCCACTGAGCAAGGAGCCTGACATGTCCTTGATCCTAGGAACCTGAAATTATGACCTGAACCAAAGGCAGCTGCTTAACCAACCGAACCACCCAGGTGCCCCTGAAACTGACCTTTAAAAAACTTTCATATTACAAGTAAAATGATTTCTTAACTAATAAACAATATTTCTCTAAAAATCTAAGGGAGCCAACAAGCCAAACATAAAGATAGTAAAGCTTTAAAATTTATGATAAAAGAAATCCAAGTTAACATTTTGCAAATGACAGTGAAAAACTGTATGTTTAATATAATAGTCACATACCAAAGTGATTTTAGTGAAAATAAGAAAACCACTAAAATCAAACAATCAGTATGGGTGAAATTTTGATATAAAAAATGTAAATTCATGAAGAAGATATAAATACAATAGAAATTTAAATAAGGTAGATATAACCCAAATTATACAAAGATGTATATGACTAGAAAACATAGGATAATTATTTTGGAGTAGAGGGGGAAATCACAGGATGCAAGGAAGATTGCTGTGTAATTATTAAGTCAAATCTAGAATATAACTATATTTTGTACTATTTGAAAATTACATGAAATTACTTAAAAAACAAATTTCTTAAATTTATAAATACATACTAAGTTCTAAGAGGAGTTAATAATTGAACAAGATGTACAAAACTTATATATAACCATTAGACTTAATCTTTACTAAATATCAAAAACAGCTTGAGAGACATTTGGAAGATAAAAACATTATTACAAAAAATAATGTCCATATGCAAATATACTACATAGGCTAATCTGTACATAGGCTAAATTTCAATTAAAATATATCTTAATGGTTGCCTTTGCTTCTAAATTCATTATATTAAATAGAAATCTTTCATTTGTAAATCCCTATACCCCTCTTTTCTTTAGAAGTGCTTAAACCAAACTCATCACAATTTCTCAAAAATTTTACCATGATATTTTTCTACATATTCTCTCTTCTCATTAATTAACACTGTTCCAGTAACACTGCCTAAGAGCTATATCCTTAGAATCTCTATTCACTGCAGTCAAGAAAAATTAATAGGAATCTATTGATGCTTCATATTATGCTAATCATTATATGTTACTTTGCATCTCCCTTAAGATGAAAATATCATGAGTGCATAAAAGTGCTAGAGCTCAATTCTTATAGAATTTTAAGAGGTGGTAGTATAAATGACAGTATCTTATTTTAAAATTTAATGTTTATGTAACACTTCTGTATTTCCATTACTGGCAAAGAATTTAATTTGCAGTATCTCATTTAATACTGCTGATAACAGTCTTATAAACCAAGTACAACTGTTATCCCAAATTTGTACTAAGAATTGTATTTAGAAATGTAATTTGTCCAGGGTATGAGGTTTTAAAGCTGGTCTTTGAAATGCACACCCTGGGTTTGGAGTTTGAAAGTTTATTATACCTACATGCCTCCAAGCTGAGATAAATATGATATAGGAGATCAGAAAAAGCCCAGGACACAGCAGATTGATTATAAACATCTTGAATGCTCTGAAATAATGTTTTCAAAATCCTGGCAATCAGCACATTATCTAGCATACTTTTTATTATTACTATCCCAAAATGTAGGTGGTCAGCAAAGACTTTTAAGCTGAAATAAAATAATTTACATACCAAATAGTTTGAAAAAACTAACATAAAAAATATGGGCCTCAAACTTTGGAAAAGAAAAAACGAACAAAAACTGTTAGTTCAAAAATGTATTCACACATTTCAATGCGAGAAGAAAGAACAGCTCTAGAATAACCTGGAAAGTGGCACAGTAGTCAAGTCTCCAAGTTTCTCGTCTTTTTTGTTCCTCTCTTTATCTTTTTCTTGAAGAACTGTCAAAATACTAAGGATTTGCCCTTGGAAATCCAAAAATATAGAGTTAAATGGAAAAACCTTGTAGATTGTATCCTTGATAAGGGATAAGAATCTAGAATTTGAAAACTAAAGGGAAAAAATAGCTATGAGAAGAAGAAATATATGGCTCCCACTTAGGGTGCAGAGAGCTGGAAGGAGTGCCAAACCGACTTTATTTATTTACTTTTTTAAAGATTTTATTTATGTCTTTCATGAGAGACAGAAAGAGAGGCAGAGACATAGGCAGAGGGAGAAGCAAGCTGCTTGTGGGAGCCTGATGTGAGACTCAGTCCCAGGACCCCGGGATCATGACCTGAGCCAAAGGCAGATGCTCAACCACTGAGCCACCCAGGCATTCCCAAACCCACTTTAATAACAAGGTGGATAATCTACATAGAGCATACATTTTATTGAGCCCATCAAATAGTTGAAGTCACAGGGCAAACTTCTAAATTGATATAGAAGGAAAGACAAATGTCACCAAAGAGACACAGGATACCAAACACTGGCCCAGCAAAGGAAGAGCATTGGGGGGAAAAAACAAATAACATTAAGAAAAATTTAAATATTTAATGAAATACTAAAGGCTGAGTGGAAATGTATGACCCTAATAACGCTAGTATAAGACAAGTTCAACATAAGCACAAGCTTTTAGCTATGGACCTCCAAAAAGAGCTCACAAGAAAGTTTGGGACAGAATAGGAGATCAAAAAAAGACTGTAGGTGAGGCTATCTTGGAGGAGAAAAGAGGAACAAAGTCTCACTTGTATACTTCTCTAAGGAATGAAAGTATCAGCTACTAGAGGAAGGGTAACAAACCCTATTATCCTCCATGACACAGGTGAAGACCAACTGAAGCTAAGAGAAAGAAAAAGAAAAGCCTTCAACTCCAGAGAAAGAATTAAAGAAATGGTTCTGGGTTCAGATCCTGTTTCACTATTATTACACTATTATTCACTATTTCATAAGAAAAAGAATAAAAGGGAACTTCTCCCCTCTTCCCAACAGAAAAGGCTAGAAAGCACTGAATAACATGTAAAAAAAAAAAAAAAAAAAAAAAAAAAAAAAAAAAAAAAAACCTGTTTCTGCCTGGAGAAGGGGCAAAAATATGGAGAGGGACTCCCCGGGTAAAGAGCAAACAGGTTAGGCTTAAAGCTGAAGATAGAGCAGGAACATGGAGAAAAACCCTTCAGCAAGCTCGCTCCATTATGAAGGCAAATGTAATTCTAGAAGAATTTAAAGCTGGTGGTATGAAGAAGATAACCACAGAGACAATAACCCAAACCTAGCTCAACTACCCCTTAATACATTAAAGACTTAGCAGAGTAAGAGGCATGCCTATTTACATACTAATTTACCTTAGTCACTACTATCCTAAACATGATGTCTAGCATTCAGTGAAAAATTAAGAGGCACCAAGAAACCAACTGCTTTTTAAGTTTTATTTATTTATTTGAGGTGGGGAGGGATAGAAGGGAGAGGAGGGAGAAGGAGAGAGAGAGAGAGAGAATGAATCTCCAGCTGACTCCTGATGAGCACAGAAGCTGATGTGGGGCTTGATCCCACGACCCTGAGATCACGACCTGAGCTGAAGTCAAGAGCTTAATGGACTGAGCCACCCAGGCACCCCTCAACTGCTTCTCAATATAAAATGTAATTAATAGAACCAGACTCAGATGACTCAGGTGTTGGAACTCTCAGGCAGAGAATTTATTCATTCATCCATCCATCCATCCATCCATCCATCGAATTTTAAATGACTATGCTTGCTATGTTAAGGACTCTTGAATATCTGCCTTTAGCTGAGGACATGATCCTGGAGTTTTGAGATCGAGTCCCGGATCAGGCTCCCTGAATGGTGCCTGCTTCTCCTCCCTCTGCCTATGTCTCTGTCTCTCCTAGTTTCTCTCATGAATAAATAAATAAATCTTAAAGAAACCTCTTAACCCACTATGTTAAAGGCTCTAGTAGAAAAGGGGACCCCTTGCTTATGCAGAAGAAAGATGAAAACTATAAGAATCACAGAAATGCAAAAATTAAAAAGGACTACAACAGAAATGAATGCCTTTTACAAGTTCAACAGTAGACTTAACAGAGCCAAGAAAAGAAGCAATGAACTTGGAATTGATAGAAATTACCCAAATTGAAAAACAGAAGGAGAAAAAAAGAAGAGCACTGTGGAGTTGTACACAATACTAAACACTATAATATATGGACTCTAAGAAGCTCAGAATCAGAATAGAAAACTGTACAGAAAAAGTATTTGAAGAGGTAATAGTCAAGAATATTCCAAAAATTATGAAAGACATCAAACCATATATTCAGGTCCATGAAGCTCAATGAAAAAAAAAAAAAGAGTTAAAACCATAGCATGGTTGTATTACACACCTATAGAAGGCAAAGACAACTGGCTGGGTCAAGTATCAGTAGGTACACACAGCAGTGCTTGTACCCTCAAACACTGAAGTCACAATATAAAATAACAGCAACAACTTCAGAAAACTGTTTTGATAGTTTGTTATAATGTTAAACCTACACTTGCTATAGAGTATATTAATCTCATTCTAATGAATTTGCCCAAGGGGATTTTTTTAAACTTCTGTTTCTTAAAAATATGTAGGCAAATATTCGTAGAGGTATATTCACAGCTGTCCCTACCTGGAAACAAACAAAACATCATCCAACTGGTGAAAAAAAATGAATAAATAATGTGAAAAATCATGCAATAAAATACTATGCAACAATTAAAGAGAAGAAATTGATCATTCTCAGGTCCATTATACAGAGTTATAGAGGTCAGAATGAAAAGATTAGATACTGCATGGTTCTATTTATGTGACATTCTGAAAAAGGAAAAAAAAAGACTATAATGACAGAAAACAGGTTGGCAATTGCCAAGGGTCATATATAAGGAGAGGGTTTGACTATAAAGGAGTATGAGATAATTTGGGGGGATAATGGGTATCTTCTATATTTTCACTAAGGCAGAAGTTACAAAACTGTGTATTTGTCAGAATGCTTAGAACTGTATGTTAGAAAGGTGAATTTTACTGAGTGTCAATTATGCCTCAGTAAATAGGACTTCAAAGACAGAAAATCATGTGGCTCATGGCATTTGTGGATCTTTGTCTGGGAATCCTGGGTGGGTGCTGTCCAGTTCAGAAAGTTTACTACCTGATATGATTTTCTTTCCTTTATGATGATGTCTCCTTTAAAAATCCTGAGAAAACTTCAATTTTAGAATCCTAAGCAGTAAGAATGTTTTCAGGTTATAGAAAGATGATGTATTGCCTGATTGAAACTGTGGATCTAGGGATCTATGCCTTGCTACTTAATGCTTCATTAGTACTTAATAGTACCCGATGTACTCCTTTCCACCAAGATTCAAACCAGTTGGTATTATCTTCAGTAAACCAGGTCTCTGGACTGAAACTTATGCCGAGATTTCTGTGGTTTATTTATGGGAAAAACCACTTTTACTCATTGGCTATTGGGGTTGCTACATTTAACCTTTATGGTAATTAGTCACATCAACCTGTAAAAGAACAGACTCGAGACAGGGATGTGATCCCAGACACATAGGCCATCTGATGACCAACTCATATGGAAAAAGGATATAAATTTCTTTTGGAGTTCACCTAGTGACTTTAAAAATTATTAACAGAGGTGCCAGGCTAGCTTAGCTGGTTAAGTGTATGCCTTCAGCCCAGATCATGATCCCATGGTCTGGGGATTGAGCCCCTCATCAGGTTACCCTGCTCATCAGGGAGCCTGCTCCTCTCTCTCTGCTCATGCTTTCTTGCTTCTCTGCCACTATCTTTCATTCTCTCTCTCTCTCTCTCTCTCTCTCTCTCTCTAATAAAATGCTAAGAAAAAGAATTATTAACAAAGCTTTTGACTATGGCAATTGACATTTCTTAGTTTTTGCAAATTTCAGTATTAATATGCCATATATTCATTCTATTTCTCTGAGGACTAGAATGGTAAGAACATAGAAGCTTCTAGGGGATAAATTGAACTTTCCATTAATCACTTTTGTATTTAATGGGCAAGGGCTTGGTTTGTTTGTTTTTAGCTGCAATAAAAACAGCTGCCTTTTGACAGAGTATATTTGCTAGCCAACCAAAAAAAAAAAAAAAAGCAGAACATATCAACAACCAATAAAAGGAGGCAACTGTTTAAAAATTGCAAACGAACACTGAGACATTGATTATTGGGTATTGCTAGTGTTTCACTTTAGTCAATGTTATAAGGAAGGCAGGCAAGACATGTGCTAGAAAAATTCTCAGCAATTTTTAGGGAAAAGTTGCATAAGCAAAGAGACACAGAGGGAAATAAAACTTGAATATTAAGAATAAAAGCCCAGGCTTTTGCACACTGAAGGAAACCATCAATAAAATGAAAAGGCAACTTACTGAATGGGAGTAGATATTCCTAAATAATATATCTGATAAGAGGTTAATATCCAAAATATATAAAGAACTTATACAATTCAACACTAAAACAAACAAAACACAACCAATTAAAAAATGGGCAGAGGACCTGAATCGACAATTTTCCAAAGATATACAGATGGCTAACAGACACATGGAGAGATGTTCAATATCACTGATCATCAGGAAAATGTAAATCAATGGGATGCCTCGGTGGCTCAGCGTTTGGGCATCTGCCTTCAGCCAAGGGCATGATCCTGGAGTCCCCAGATTGAGTCCCACATCGGGCTCTCTGCGTGGAGCCTGCTTCTAACTCTGCCTGTGTCTCTGCCTCTGTGTGTGTGTGTGTGTGTGTGTGTGTGTCTCATGAATAAATAAATAAAATCTTTTAAAAAAAGGAAAATGTAAATCAAAACCACAATGATATCTCACCTTACAGTTGTCAGAATGACTAAAATCAGAAAGGCAAGAAATAACAAGTGTTGGCAAAGATGTAGAGAAAAGGGAACTCCATGCACTATTGGTGGGAATGTAAACTGATGTAGTCACTGGAAAAAATGGACGTTCCTCAAAAAATTAAAAATAGAAATATCTATATGATCCAGGAACTCCACTACTGGGTATTTACCTAAAGAAAACAATACCACTAATTTAAAAAGATATATGCATCCTTACATTTATTGCAGCATTATTCACAATTACCAGATATGGAAGCAGCCCAAGTGTCCACTGATAGATGAAGGAATAAAGAAGATACGGTACATAAATACAATGGAGTATTACTCAGCCATAAAATGGATAAGATCTTGCCATTTGCATCAACATGAATAGATCTAGAAGGTTTTATGGTAAATAAAATAAGTCAGACAAAGACAAATGCCATATTATTTCACTTATATATGAAATCCAGAGAACAATGTATAAAACAAAAAGCAGAAGCAGACCCATTAATTCAGAGAACAAACTAATGGTTGACAGAGGGGAATAGATAAGGGTATGGACAAATTAGGTAAAGTGGACATACAAGCTTTCGGTTATGGAATAAGTAAGTCATGGGCTAAAACATACAGCAAAGAGAATGTAGTCAATAGGATTTTAATAGTGTTGTATGATGACAGATTATAGCTACACTTGTGGTGAGCATATATCGCATAATGCATGGACTTGTCAAATCACTATGTCCTATGCCTGAAATTAATGTAACACTGTGTGTCAACTGTACTTCAGTAACAAATAAAAATCCCACTCCTATTATCTGTTATTGCACATTAGTATGTGATAAAGGAATTTGAATTGAAACAGTAATTAGTAAGTATATTACTGAATTTTCACTTCAGCATTGATTCTCAACTAAAGTGGTAGGGGCAAGTGTAATGAAAAATTTTGAAATAAATAAAACCATGTTTTTGACTGTTATCATGAGGGAAAGAGATCAGTTGGCATTTACTGATTTGAAGCCAGTGATGTTGAATGTTTAGCAGTGTACAGGACAGAGTTACACAATAAAAAATTAGCCAAGGTTCCAATATCGACCCTTTTCTTTGATAAATATTAAAGGAATGAATGAATACCTTGTATATCATCCTAGGAACCTTAGAAGGGATACTCGGGAAGATATGGTCGAAGAAGGGAACTTTCCTCCAGATCTACAAATCACAAATTATAGCACAATTTAGATTTTCCTTACTTGAAATGTCTCTCTTGATTGCTTTAACATTTAACATTGTGAAGTAAATAGGCTCTGGCTTCATTGCTAGAATAACAGTGAATATGCTTAAGAGTTACATTTTTTTTTTAGAAAGTAATTTTTTTTTAAAGATTTTATTTATTTATTCATGAGAGAGAGAGAGAGAGAGAGAGAGAGAGAGAGGCAGAGACACAGGCAGAGGGAGAAGCAGGCTCCATGAAGGGAGCCGGTCGGGACTCAATCCCGGGACCCCAGGATCAGGCCCTGGGCTGAAGGCGGTGCTAAACCACAGAGCCACTCGGACTGCCCAAGAGTAATAGTTTTAATTGATGCAATGACTTGCATCAATGGGTATGTGTATGTGTGTGTGTGCGCGCGCGCGTGTGCGTGTGTGTGTGTGGGGGGGGAGGGGGTGTTGAGTGCTTTGGGAGAAGATTTATATTTGTAATTATATTTTCCTTTTCCTAACCTTAAAACTATTTTGCATATACTGGTGCACACAGACTAATAAAAAGGCATACTCCAGGAATATTTAGGAGTTAATAGAAATGAGCACAGTATTACACATTCTCCATGAATAAGGCCTTGGGAAATCCATAAATACTGGATATTTTATATATAATCTTATTCAGTATCTTAGTTTCTTACTATACTTAACAGCAGGTCACAAAATCTTTTTTGTAAATAAAAAATATCAATATTTTATAAAGGCTTAAATATATGTTTAAACCCCACCATTTAATGATACAAGTTTATAGAATCTTTGAATTTATGGTCACTGGTCACCATACGCATATTAATACAACTAAAAAATAAGAGTGTATAAAAAGCATTCATATGAAATTCCAGAACAGGCAAGTCTACAGCAACAAAAAATAGGTCAGTTTTGTCTGGGGCTGGGAGTTGGATGGGCAGAGGATGGGGAGAAGGAGTGTTTATGGGTTTCTTTTTGGGATGAAAAAGAAACGTTCTAAAACTGAGGTAATGGCTGTGAATATACTAAAAAACACTAAATTTATACTTTAACATGCTGAAATTTATGTTGTATAAATTATATCTCAGTAATGTTTTAAAAAGTACATAAAGAAAATACATTAAATGCTGATACTTTGACATCTATCCAGGTGGTGGGGCTATGGCCCAGGTACAACACAGCTGGAATGTCCTTTCTATCCCTGCTGTTTCATGGAGATCCTTCCTGCCTTCCAGATGACTTCTATTAAATATGTGAATATGGTTTCATAAGAAAGTTTCCAGAAGAGATCATGAATATTCATATCTTCCACTGACAAGAACTGATAACCCTTTGGGAACATGAACCAATGCTTATTCTCACAGCCACTGGACTCCAGACAATTTGCTTTCACAGCTTTCTGAGCAGCTTTCAGAACCCCCAGTTCAAATGGTGGGCAGCTCAGGGTGGCAGCATTCCTCAACGGGAGCTACACCTCCTTGGATTCCCTCCCTCAAACCTAGGGATACCATCCTGGTTGGCCACTGTGCCCTGAAATGACTCCAACAGGACCCAAACACCTTCAAGGTCCCTTTTCCTTCTGTTCCTGGTCTATCCTGGCTTGGTCCATTTATCACCTCTGAGAGGGTTTATGGTGGTCCCAGCCTCAGAGGTGGGGACAGGAAGGGACAATCGGTGGTCAAGTGGCTTGGTCTCACCCTGCTTCCTTTCCATCCTGTAGGCCTCTAACCTAGATCTCTAAAGGCTCAATAGCAGAAAGGTTTTTTATAATTTTAAATTTTTGCAGCTTTAAAATAAATGAATGTTTTAGCTCAATTTGTTATAAAGTGCTCATTTGTAGAGTGGAGATACACAATAAGATACTACAAACAAAATTTTCATATTTTCGTATTAAACTTTTATAATGATATTATATGTACTTAAATTCTAAGTTTATATAAAAATCATTTTAAATATATCAATGTGAAACCTGTGAAGGGCTTAATTTTCATGTGAAAAAGGGAAAGTTTTTATTTTGTTACAAACTAGACAAAATAATCCTAAAGATTGTTGTGTAAAAAGGCTTTTAAAAAAAGATTATTTGATATATGGATCTATTTTAAAAATCTACGTGAATTAAAAGAGTCTGGTATATAATCAATCTTTGATAAAGGAGGCCAGATTATCTTTTCATTGAGCAGTCCTGGGAAAACTGGACGGCTAATGTAAAAGAATGAAATTGGACCACTTTTTAACATCATACACAAACATAAATGCAAAATGGATTAAAGACCTTGAAATCCTAGAAAGAAGCACAGGCAGTTTCCCTGACATTGGTCATAGCAACATTTTTCTAAATATGCCTCTTACAGCAAGGGAAATAAAAATAAAAAAGAAATTTGGACTACATCAAAATAAAAAAGGTTTTGCACAACAAAGGAAACAATCAACAAAACAAAAAGACAACCTACTGAATGGGAGAAGATATTTACAAATGATATATCCGATAAAAGATAAATAACCAAAATATGTAAAGAACTTACACAACTCAACACCAAAAAAAACAAACAATGCAATTTAAAAATGGGTAGAGGACCCTGAGTAGACATTTTTCCAATATACATACAGATGGCAAACAGACCCATGAGAAGATGCTCAAGATCAGTAATCATCAGGGAAATTCAAATCAAAACTACAATCAGGTATCACCCCACACCTGTTAGAATGACTAAAATAAAAAAGACAAGAAATAACAAGTATTGGTGAAGATATAGAGAAAAAGAAATCCTCGTGCACTGTTGATGGGACTATAAACAGGTATGGCCACTGTAGGAAACAGTTTGGAAGTCCTCAAAAAATTGAAAATAGAGATATCATATGTTTCAATAATTCCACTATTGGGTATTTACTGAGGGAAAATGAAAACACTAACTTAAAAAGATATATACACTCCTATGTTCATTGCCACATTATTTACAATAGCCAAGATATGGAAGCAAACCAAGTGTCCACTGATGGATGAATGGATAGAGATGTACACACACACACACACACACAGACACATACACATACCCACTGGAATATTATGCAGCCATAAAAAGATGAGATAGTACCATCTGGAACAATATGGATGGACCTAGACAAAAGAAAAATAAGTCAGAAAGAGAAAGACAAATACCATATGATTCCACTCATAAATGGAATCTAATAATAAAAAAAAAAAAACAGAATCAGGACTATAAAACAGAGAATCAATGTTTGCCAGAAGGAAAGGGGCCGGGATTTAGATAAAATGGGTAAAGAGGAGAGGGAGATAGAGACCTCCAGTTTATTCCTATGTGTAAGTCATGGGAATTAAAAGCAGAACATAAGGAATACAGTCAATGACATTGTATTAGCAATGTAATGGGATAAAAGCTGTAGCTACACTTGTGGTAAACATAGCATAAACTTGTCAAATCACTAAGTTGTACATGTGAAGCTAATGAAATATTGTGTGTCTATATGCAAACTTAGAAAATAAAAAAAAATGTCTGGTAATGAAACAAGGGAAAAATACAGAGTCCAGAAAGTACATAAAAAAGAGAAAGAAATCTTGTTACAGATTGGTTAAAGAATTTAATTATATAAAGGAATAACTGAACTAGAAGAGTATATAAGACTATATACACTCAGAATAAGAACAAGACAAAATATTAAATATCTAATATAATTATGAAAGGTATAAATATATGAAATGGACAAAATTTACAAAGATCAAAGTTCTTAAGTCAGTGAACCAAAAAGACTCAAGGTTCAATATATTAAACAATTATAATTTGGAAAAACTATTACTAACATATTACAAAAATCGGGGGGGGGGGTAAAGGAGGGATAGCTGCATAAATTCACTAAGTATTTTCATTTCTTTCAAAGGCATGTTTATTCACTTTTACTTGGTTTCTGTGTATATAAATAGATTCTTAGTAAGTTGTAGTTTTGAGTTTTTTAATGTCTGCAATGTACAAAATTAGCCCCAGGGCAGACAGAAATTATATGTAACACTTTTAAATCCTAATTTTCTGAGAAGGATAATTTGATAAATAATTGAGATGGGAAGGAGTCATAAGCCAAAAAATGAAAATACACAAATGCACATATAAAATGTTGAACTGCAAAAATAAATAGGCTAGTTCAATATAAAACAATGGGATGCAACACTGTTTATTATTTTAGTATATCTTAAAAATTATAATACCCATTATGCATGAGGATGTCAGGAAACTTCTATTCTTATACCTTGTTAGAGTATAATTTGGATGATGCTATTTGGAAAATAATGTCAGACTTTGTCAGAATTAAAAGCTGTACTTATTTTCTTCCAGCTCTCCTACCCTTAGAAATGTGTCAATATAAAAAGTTGTTGCTAAAGAGAAAAAAAAAAGAAAAAAAGAAACATTTGTTGCTTATGCTAATTGAAAAAAAAATATGCCCAATATAAACATACTTTCAGGAGGAATTAGTTAATATACTTTAATTTCTACCAATCACTAACTATGTAAATTTAAGCAAGCACTTGACCTGTTTCTATTCCAGTTTTCTTTTCTGAAAGATGAGTTAATATAAATATTAATAAGAGGAAACTCATATATTGATATTAATATTCAATGAATTAATATATGTAAAATATTTCATACTTAGTGTCTTGCAAGGACTATGTGGAGCTGAGCCAGCTTTACTTGTAAACATATGGACAATATGGAGGAAATGATAGAGCAACATGATTGTCAGGAAAGAGCTTATGTCATCAGAGGTGACCATACACCTCAGAGTATAGCTTGGGATCTCCTCATTACAGCACTGTAACTTTTCCTTTAATAAAATTGCTATTCTATTTTTTTATTTTTATGTTTGTTTATGTGTGTGTATATATATATATATATATATATATATATATATATATACACACATATATATGTTTTGTCAGTGGTTAAAATCTTAAAAGTCAAACTTTTAATTGTAATTTCTTCTCAGCAGGAAAACAGTGCTACAGATAAAGAATTTTTAACTCTGCATTTAAAGTTCTTTCTTTCTAATAAGGACCACTTTTTAAAATAATATAAAAATGATGGAAAAAAGACTATAGAATAACATATTGATTGTCCAATTATCCAGGATTTTATAGAACGTATCTAATTTTAATATGAACCATGTAAGTTACACCCAATGTATCTGTTTTTACTAATGAGGATATCGTGAGAGATTAAACTATTTAAAAGTATTCTGAGAACGTATGTTTAAACTGGGACATAAGCCTGGGTCACTGAATTTAGGGCTCATCTTATTTTATTATGTGCTAAATATGTTTCCTTTAAATTAATTATGTGTTCTTAACTTAGTGTTAACTGTCTTTTATGAGGGTCTTTATCTAGTCTCATTTTGTGATAATGTCTTCATTATCATTAACTAATAAATTTATTAGGACCTCTTTATTTGATTTTCATTTTGTACCTGGCAGTGTCCCACATTGTAAGAATTCAGACCTGAGTATTGATACAGTGCTACTTCAAGAGGCTAGCCTCTGACATCCCAGTAAAATAGCAGTTCTAAATTAATAGCTACAATGTTATATATGTCTCTATTAACCTTATTATGATTCCAGATGAGCCAAGTATCAAAATCAAATCAAAATTTGTTTTTAAAAAAACAAATAGGGATCCCTGGGTGGCGTAGCGGTTTGGCGCCTGCCTTTGGCCCAGGGCGCGATCCTGGAGACCCGGGATCGAATCCCACGTCGGGCTCCCGGTGCATGGAGCCTGCTTCTCCCTCTGCCTATGTCTCTGCCTCTTTCTCTCTCTCTCTATGACTATCATAAATAAATAAAAATTTTAAAAAAATAAATAAATAAAAAATAAAAAAAACAAATAAGTAAAGATTGAATTGGTAGAAGGAGGAAATGGCATCAATATGCCTAACCTAAGGAAAATTGTGTAGAACATTTTGAAAACACATATTTTTTTTTCCCCCTACTGTTGGAGCACTTTGCTAAGGATGACATTTCTGGAGAACCAACACATGACATTAGTGCTTCATTTCAAAATCAATATTCGTGTTCACTTTATGAATTTCAGTGGTTTTTAGGTATGGGTCTCTCAAAAAGCTAATTCCTCAGGCATGCTATTGCAGGTAGTGCTGACAGATGGAACTGAGTTATTAACACCCAGTGACAACAATGTCTGATCTTATTTTAAATATTTAGTTTATCCCTAATATTTTTGTGTGTCTATCATTCATATTTCCTCAGTAGAGGTAAAAAAATATGTCTGATGAAATAAATAGCACAGATAATTCTTTAAAACTGCTGAGAAGACTTGGACAGAGAGGTCTTTGTAAAAATTAATTTCTATGTGGGTTTTTTTTTTAACTTTTTTAATGTTACACTTCTGTGAGTATATGTGAAGACAGATGATAGAAATTGATTCTTAGAAAAATATGTTAATTTGTTTAGTGCTTGCTATGTACAAAATGCCTTATGAGATGTTCATTCCTGGAGGTGAGAAAGAAAATACTTTTCTCTTTCATAGGGCCTTAGAACTGGGAGAGAAAATTATGTATCCTCAAATTATACAAAAGAAGAGAAAGTAGAGAACAAAAAAGTGGTATGTGTTAACCAGAAATTGTTTTGCTTTTTCTGATTTTCATTTAATTCATTCCATATCAGTCATTATTGTAAAAATAAGTATTGGCTCATTACATTTGGAACTGTTAAGAAAGTTATTAACATTCCATGACACAACATGGGGAAGTAGATTTGAAGCTTTTTAAAATTTTGCAGCTTTGGGCCAGCTTCAGAAGAGTTTACACTTCTCATACTCATCTAAAAATCTAAAGAAGCTTGTATGCTTCCATGAGGATCATATTATTAACAGGAAATGATTTCTCCTCATAGTCACAGCAGTACAATTAGATGAAAATGCATAGGAACTCATTCTGAGACCTCTCAGCCTCACCAGTAATCCAATCACTGAATGGTATATGCAAATGACCTAACGGGAATACAATCAGAACTACAAAAGCAACTAATTTCCATTTCTATTACTGCTTAATGAAATTGTGCTGTAATTTTAAGGCAGTGGAAACCTCCAGGAAGGAGTTTTTTTTTTTTTTTTCTTCTTTTTCTTCATTTCTTTTGCTTTATTGCAACTACTTCCTCCAATTAGACTGAGTGAGAAATTATGGCCTTCATCTGATTCCAGGACTACAAAGTATTTCTAAAATAAGTTTTTCTCCTTATGAGTGTGTGCTGAAGTTTGCTAACTTAAGAAAGTAAATGTAGCCATAACAATCTTGATTTTCTTCACTGTACTTACGAGTGTGATATTTAACAACTAGGTTCTCTAAAACATTCTCTTTTTATATCCTATCACTTAGCCCATCAGCTCTTTTAAGATTAAAATACCTTCCAGAGAAAGCCATTTCTCAGGCATTGAAATTCATTGTGTAGAAAAGTTGTTTCCAGGTTGTTGAAGGCTAGTACAGGGCACAATTATGAAAATCACTGAACATTTGAAATGAAAGGACACTTGGAAATTATTATCCACTCATTGTATTTCTCCTTCATATAAATGAGACTTAAAGAGCTTAGAATTACCTATCCACTGGTTGGGAGAGCTGCTGATGGAGCTACCTGCCATGCCTTCAGGTTTGGAGTTAATTAGGTTTGCATTTCTGTTTTCTTCTCTAACTTTACATTCTTTCCTTCCTTGCATGATGACCTCACAGCATTAATAGTTACTAGACTTGATAAGTATTTAATCTATATGGATTTATGCTATATGAATTGTGCCTAGTGCTTTTTTTCCTATTTTTAATCCTTCAATCAGCCAGTGGAATATGTGTAATTATTTACTCCTTTTAATAGATAAAACGGTCTGTTAAGTGACTTTCCGCAAGTTGTATAGTAAATGATGTTATCAAGAAAATAAACACATATCTGTATGACCCAAGCCCAAAGCTTTTAAGCACAACTGGAAATTACTCTAGTAATATCCTGTGTGCTTTATATTGCTCTATCTCCTGGATCCAGATCATTTTGCTTCCCTGTAAGGGTCATCCAAAACTAACTTTTAAAAGTACTCCTGTTAACTAATTCACTCTAAAGAATGATGAATGATGGTGACAATGTATTATCTTTCTGGGGATATTTGATTTTTATCAAAGGGACATTTTTATAAGCCAAAAATTTAAAATTTTAGTATTAGAAATTCACCCTTCAGTTACTGGTTGTCAATGAAAAAGACTTAGGGTCAAGAGAAGTTTTGTTAGTGTCCTTGATTTATTCCTTTGGTGGCATTATGATGAAATGAGACCAGGTATAAGAAGTATTATTTCTAACTCAGACTCCAAACTCATTGGATGGAGGATTTGGGGAAGCTTACTTCATATTTTTGAGACTCAATTTTCTTTGGAAATAAAAATGAAGACAATGTATAGAATTATTAAATTATATTTTACAACCCTTTCATCCATTGAGTGGGGAGATTAGGTGTACTGAATAACTAATTTTCTAAATTTAAAGGGCTTGTTTATTACTGTCATAGACTTTTAGATTTGGAGAAAACTAGACAATCTCTATGGTCTAGTGATGTTGAAATTTTTCCTTTAAGATCATCTGATGATGCAATGGGAATGAAAAGTGGATAGTAGGTCTGGAATGGCTCTCCCATCTCCATCCACACATTACTCAATTAATATCTCTCTCTCTCTCTCTCTCTATATATATATATATATATAATTCTTACATTAGACTTCACTTTGACAACAAATCCCATGGCTAAAAATACGCTGAAATTCATTGATTTTGTACAAGTCCTTTACTTTATAGGTAAGCAAAACACATTAATGATTTTCTGCACTCTATATTGTACAAAATACATGTTTCAACAAAACTGTTCAAATCAGTCTATGTTATCAGTTTTGTAACCATGTTTTTGTATACTTTATAGAAATCTATTCTCTTCAATATTGTTTAAAGTGTGTTAAGCTCAGTACGTGGTTTTGTAAATTCTAAAAAATATATGCCTTTTTTGAGGCAATAATATGTTTTTTCTCTATTAAAAAACACTAAAAAATATCTAATAGCTATTCATGGTTTAGTTACACAGCCATTTTAACCTTCCTACTTGAATCGTTTACTGTATCTTAATCATTGTTTATTTTAAAACAGTAAACTTTTTCCTTGTAAGCTTTTTATAGTTCTAATTCTAAATACTGTATTCGCACTCATGATTTAGACTGTGTTTTGTCCAAATATACTAATAGAATGATTTAATTAAATCCACAGAATCTAAGTAACTTTGAGTTGTTATTGAACAACTTCAGTTTTAACTGAGCATTACACAGTATTAATTTGGCTTTTAATAATATAAGGAGAACATTATGAAAACTTTAAATCAACTATAGGTCATTCTAAAACTATATAAAATATTATAAATTTGTTATTAAAACCTTTAGGTGAAATAATGAACAACTAATTTCATTGTATGACAGAGAATCCATGCTTAGAATTTTTTTATTAGAAAAAGTTCAACAAAATTCTGATTGTGTTTTTATTGCTTCTATTCTTTTGGTGATGCTTTTAGGAAATATGTAATATCCTTAGATAATATATTAAGTTTCTTATTTCTTACATTTTACTACATGTAATTTTCTGTGCCTCATAATTTATGTTCAATAGTTATTCTAATATTCATCTGTGCTTATAAAGACAACTGTAGGATTCCACACTGTATTTGTATATTCATTTTTGTTAGTGTATACTGGGATTCTTTTCAGTGTTTTACTGTAAAAAAAAAAAAGGTAAAATGTTAAAAGCTCATCTGTATATACTTATACATGTTTGCAAGCATGCATGTGCAAAATTTTGCTGACTGTATACCTAAAAATGGAAGTGATGGTTTAGAGGATAGACAAATCTCAAACAAAAAAGGCAAACTGTCTTCCAAAGTTCTTGAATCAATTTCAATTAATACCAGTAGTGCCCATAAGTTTCTTACGTACTGTGTTCTTCAATTTTTTCTATTTTGTCAGATGTCTTCATTTTATTCATCTTGCAAAATGTAAAATAATATATCATTATGGCTTTCTACTCTGATTATTATGAGATAGAACATCCTTTCTAATGTTTTGGGGCTATATTTATTTCATCTATTCAATGCATCTTCATGTCTCTTTATATTAATTCAAACTTTAAAAATTTTTACAGAAATTATATGTTCTGGATATTTTATTCCTTTGGCAATTAGATGTGTTATAATTTCTTTGTCCTAGTTTATACATTTCCCTCCTACTTACACTTTTAATTGTATCATTTAAGGGATACAAGTTAACTTCTATTTTTAAAACACAAAGACATTTTATAATTAATAGATCCTGACTTTTATCACATATTTATCCTTATTGATATGGTTTACAACTTTTCCCCTTTTATCTGTTATGCCTTCCATATTAGGGTTCTCTTGAGAAGCCGAAGGAGAGAGAAAAAGGTAAGTATTTAGATATGTAACATCTATCTACCTGTCTAGAGAGCTTTTTAAGGAATTAGCTTATCTGACTATGTGGAGACTGGCAAGCCAGAGAACCAGTGAAGAGCTGATGTTGCAGCTTCAATCCAAAGGCAATCTGCTGGCAAATTCCCTCTTCCTTGAAAGAGTATTATGGACTCTGATTGGATTAGGTCATATCCAGTTAGGACTTCAACATATGAATTTTGAAGGGGTACGTTTCATCCCATAACACTTTCCATATATATCTGGAGTGAATGAAACTTAGTCATATTTATATGAATATATATATCGCATAGTTTATAAAATATGTGTGAATATATGTATATGTATGTGAATACAGGGTAAAATAAAACATTATAGCACTGTAATTAAGAACAAAGAGCCTAATTACCTGGTTTTGCATGTAAGACTCAACACTTTCACATATGATTTACAGCTTGATAAAGTTTTTAGAGATTTAGCATATGATAAATACTCAGAGTATTTTCTAGAAAGTTGATAAAGGTGATTATATATTTATAAATTTGTATTATTTTTTGAGATTTTTTGCATTATTTTGCCCACAGTATTGGCCTGAATGGTAGATAGAATAATGGCACCCCAAAATGTTCACATCCTAATTCCTGTAACCTATAAATATGTTCCATTATATGGCAAAGGAGAATTAAGGTAGCAGATTCAATTAAGACTGTTAAGCAGCTGATGTTAAATTAGGGAGAGTATACTGAATTAACCACATGGGCCCAGTGTAATTGCAATGGTCCTTAGATGTGGATGAGGGAGGCAGAAGATCCAGAGTGGTGTGTTGTAAAAACTCAACCATCTAGTGCTGGCTTTGAAAATGGGAGAGGTCCATAAGCTGGGAATGTTGTAACTACTAGAAGCTGAAAAAAATGAAGAAAATGGAATTTCCTGTAGAACTTCCAGAAGAGAATGCAGCTCTTGATTTTAGCTCAGTGAGACCCATTTTGGACTTGTGACTTAAAAGCCATAAAATAATTAGCGTTCTTTTAAGCTACTAAATTTTTGGAACTTATTACAGCAGCCATAGGAAACTACTGCAGATTTCAGAACTTCAAAGTGGGGTGCTGCTATATACCAAATACCTGAAAATGTGGAGGTGGCTTTGAAGTTGGGCAATGGGCAGAGGCTATGAATATTAAGCAGTAAGGTGTAAATAGCCTTAAACAGATTTGTAGAAATAAGAATGTTAACCATTCTGCTGGTGAAGAATCAGAGGAAGTGAGAAACATGGTAGAGAAAACATAATTGGCATGTTTCACATCAGGATTCATAACATATACCACATAATCTGTCACTCCATAGAAATGCCATTTAGTTAAAAAAATATATGTTCACAGAACTTTTAGAGAGTGGAATATGTGATGTATAGTGTTTACAGGGTAAAAAATAAATGTCTATACATAAATGTATATTAGGCCATGTTATTTCATTAATTAGCACAATCAGGTGTCATTCTATGTAGTGCAACAAGAGTTGCATATCAGTCCATATCTTGCAGAATGTTATCCATGCCCCAAAGTCCCTTTCTTTAGCTTCTCCAGTTATTTTCCTGCTATTCCTTTAACCTTAACTACAATCTGTATCTTTACATCCTTCAGCATGTTACAATAGCTCCTTTAAAATTCTAATCTGCTAATTCTAACATGTGGTTATCTCATGGTTGGAATCACATCCCTTCCACTCATAATATCAAGTACAAGTCATAATATATGACTATATTCCTTCTGTCCTTCTATTTGCCTGAAACATTAGGACATTAGGTTTGTACCAAGACCACCTGTGGAACACCGTAATGTCTCTCATGTCCCCCTCAAATTTCCACTGAGCCTTTTTAAGGCTACTTTTATATTTATTTACTTATTTTTAAAAGATTTTATTTGAGAGAAAGAGAAAGAGAGAGAGCATGAGCAGAGGAGAGGGGGAGCAGACTCCCTTCTCAGCAGGGGGTCCAACTCATGGGTTTGATCCCATTACTCCAGGATCTTGACCTGAGGGGAAGGCAGATGCTTAAGGGACTGAGCTACTCAGGTGCCCCAAGATTACTTTTAAAATACGGATATTTAAACATAATTAAATAATTTTGAACTAATTATAATTAACTATTGTTTTTTTCTTTGTTAGCATAGATGTCTTTTTTCCCCATATGAACTGTACACAGGTGTGCCATGACTAATACTGGTGTGGACAGTGTCAGAGCACCCATACGTGATAATAGAAATTTCATAAAACTTATAATTTATAATTTTAGCATGTTATAATTTGGGTCATATATTTCACAATTTACTTAGCTATTCTCATGTTCTTTTGGCAGATCTACCCTACTTCCTCAATTAAAAAAATTCTGCCCTCTCCTGGGAGGGCAGAGAGGAAAAAATGAATTTTGCTCATATTTCTGTTTGACCTCACCCTCTCCTTTAACTAAATAAGCTGTTTCCAAAGGGTCTTATTTTGTTCTCTGTGGTTTTTAAAGATGATAAACTAAAATTACAAGGAAGGTGGCCAACCGACAGCTAGCTTGATAAAAACAAAACAAGCAAACCCCAAATCCAGAAGTAGCAATAAACTCAGTGGAAATAAAGCTATTCAGATACCTGTAATCAAATAATGAATAACAGTTTTCTATGTTTCCTGAATATTTCCATACCATTCTTTTTAGGATTTGATACTTTCAGATTCTACTTTTTTTTTCTAGCAAATTTTATCTATTACTTTCTAGAAGATGATCAAAATAGTAGGTTTTCTTTAAAAATTTGGCAATTGAGAAACAATAAAGGGGGGACATTAGAGATATTGATGAAAATGTCTGGGAAAGTACTGAGGCTTTTTCCAGAAGCATACCTGTATTCTACACAAATTAAGCCCCCATTTTGAAATATTTAAAAATGATCTTTTGAAAACAGTTAACATTCTCTGTACATAAACATCTTAAAATCTCTTCAGCTCTGACTGAGATAATGAGATAAGCATAGCTGGAATCCTAATATGATTGTGCTTTATGCTTTCATTTTTGTCCACAGTTCATAAATAGCTATATTATCTGTCAATGTTCTGATTGCACTTGTGAAAGAAATAATAAGATGTTTTTGGAGTGAAAAAGAAGAATGCATCATCAGTTCTTTAAACATATGATATTTGATATGGTTAATAGCATTATAATATAACAATGTTGTCTTCTCTCTATAACAGTGACACTGCTAAAATATGCTCAGTAGAGTGGAGACTATAAATTGCTTTTCTGCAATTGCACAATGTATGACATTATTCACCTCTACTCTTTGGTCAGTCCTCTTAAAACAAGCTCGACACACTTGCTATATTCTTTATTTTATTTTAGCTGTACCATTTGTGATTTACTTACACCTCTAAAGATGATATCTTAGAGCAGCATTAGGTTACAAAAATAGTTGTGGAATTCTGTTTCCAAGTGAAATCTTTGAGGCACACTATGTAAAGCTCATAAAAGTTGAGCTAGAATTATCTCCCTCTTCTGCACCTTTCTAGGTTTTCCCAGAGAACATTCAGCCCAGAACCCCATAAATCACTATTTCAAACCTCCCATAAATTAATGCCTCATTACAAAATATTAAAGCATCAAAGGACCAGATTGATACGCTTAAGATTAAGAATTGTATTACTGTCATAGCCAGTATTTGGGGTGATTATTATTTGTGAGCTGCTATGCTGAGCATTTTAGGTGCATTATCCTAGATATTCCTTATGCTCATCATTTGAAGGTAAGTATTGTTTCTGAGTACCACTCTTAACATGAAAAGAAAACTGAGGCACAGTGGACCTAAGCAAAGTTTCCCATATATAATGGCTAAAGGCCTAATTTAGATTAAGGTAATTTTACTCAAAAGACTACTTACAGGGTGGATATACAGTATTTTCTGTCTGAACTCAATTTCGTCATTTCTAGAACTATACACCTTTCCCTGTTTAAATCTATGTGATTCAAATCAATCAGTCTATCTACCTATGTGATTCTAATGGGGATGAAAGTGGATATCTACTACTACTACTACTACTACTACTACAAGTACTACACACACACACACACACACACACACACAGAGAGAGAGAGAACAGGCATTTTACCTAAAGTATCCATTCAAAACAATTCTGCCTTGTGAAAAATGATTGGTCCTAGGTGAGATTTATAAGTAGGACAGTTTCTTTTTCTGAGATTGTTATATATGCAAGAAAGTATCTTTTTCACAAATTTTAAGTATCTGTAGACTTGGATCTGGTTGGAAGGGGTAGGATTGGCAGGTGTCTCTCTCATCAAGTGGATATAGTGTATCATAAGCCAAATCTAAGAAGAGAATGATGTTAAGTATTTACTTGAATTTTTCAGTCATGAGAGGAAAAAATACATTAAAAGAATGTACTTTTCCTATGGAGTTAATTGAGGTTGGCTTTTTTTTTTTTTTAAAGATCTTATTGTTTATTTGACAGAGAGAGCATACAAGCATAGGAAGCAGCAGGCAGAGGCAGAGGGAGAAGCAAACTTCTTGCTGAGCAGAAAGCCCCATAAATGGGTCTCAATCCCAGAACTCTGAGATCACAACCTGAGCCACAGGAAGATGCTTAACTGACTGAGCCACCCAGATACCCTACAGGTTGGCTTTTCGTCTCTTCTATTTGGTCCTAATTGCTACAAAATGGCTCTCTTGTTTATCTTATATTTCTCATTTACTTTTTAGATGGAATTAACCTCAAACACAATAATAAAGGAATTTCTCTTTCTCAAACATAATACAACTGGGGATACAGAAATGCATAAGACCCAACTTCATTTAAATAAATGGTTGAAACAGACATATAAATACATTGCAATACAGAGGGATGCAATATAAATGACTTGTGCTTAAATTGTCCATTTTTCCACTGGACAAGAAGATTCATGGACAGAATATTAGGGATAGAGAGTCATGAATATGAGGGAAAGGGAGCTTTTCAGGCTGAGAGAATTTGATATGCAAAGTTCAGAGTCAGAAGAAAACACCATAGTCCTGGAAGAACTGACCCATTCTTTGAAAGACTCCATATTTACAAAGGAATGAAGAAATACAATCAATGCTAATCTAAAACTCAGACCACGGCATTTTAGGTAACTTAAGTGCACAGTGTAATGATCAGTATTATTTTACATCTTTGATTCATTTTAATATCTATTCCTGAGTTCATGAGGTAAAGGCAGTCAATAGCTGTTATGGATGAGTAATATCTCCTCTAGTAAAATGTAAGCTCATGTACAGGAAATACATATTCTTTGTTACTAGTATGTAGAAATCCATCTTGGTTGATTGAGCCTCTAGTTCATAACCTCTTTTGTTATGTATTTTCTACATACATATTCTATTCTTTTTTCCCTCAGAGTCAAGATTTAGTAGTATAACTTCACTAACTATACATGGGCATTGATAATTGCTTATTTTCTCCAGTCTGATAAAAGAGACAAAATGGGGGGGGGGGGGTTAATATTCCTAGGACATATTTTTGACTCTGAGTAAATAGTAAGTATAGGCAGGTAGTAATACAAAGAGCAGATGTTTCATGCCAGTTGATCAGTCACTAGTAATTAAGATCCAACATCTAAAAGAAATTGGATTTCTACTTCTCTAATTGAGAATGTTTTTTGATTCCACATACACTCACACGGATTAATAAAGCCTGATTACTTTAGCACTATGCCAGGATCCTGACAAACTAAACAGTTTATGTTACCAATCTTATTTCTTTCTGTTTTACTGTCTCAATTTTCCAATTATGCCCAAACTCTCCCTGTTTCATATAGTACCACATATATTATTCTCTCTTTCATGCTACTTGAACTTCTTCACTCATCCTTTCCAAACTGAAGAAACTCTTCATTTTTTTTAAAGACTTATTTATTTGAGAGAGAGAGAGAGAGAGAGAGCACACTCTTAAGAGCTGGGGAAGGGCCAAAGGGAAAGAATCTCAAGCATACTGCCCAATGAGAATGGAGCATGACTTGGAGATCATGATCTGAACCAAAATCAAGCGTTAGATGTTTAACTGACTGAGCCACCCAGACACCCTGAAAACTCTTCATTCTTAATGGTACAGTCCAAAAGCCATTTATTTAAATACTTTATTTTTAGATTTATAGTTGAACACCTTATTGGGTACCACCACCAAGTGTTTAGCTAAAGCCTGGCATAAAGAACTCAGTTGCTCACCGAATAGAGAAAATAGGAAAAATGAAAAATGAGAGAGTGTGTTTTGAGAGAGAGAGAGAGAGAGAACCAACCACAAAATAGTCAATCTAATTACAAAGTAGACAAATGGCCCGCATTTTTATATAATTACCTCACTGTAGTAGGGTATTTGGGGTATCAGTACTTCCTTTTCTAACTAGTTCTCATTTGTTCATTCCAAAGTTAGGTAGCAGGCTTTGTACAATAATTAAAAAAATATATATATAGTTTTCTCCCCTTCAAGCACTATAGTTTTATTAGGAAAGCCATTTATTTAATTAAATATTTTCAACCAAATGTGATAATTGCTATAATAGAATAACTTACAGAGGGTTATGGAAATAGCAAGGAACATTTATTCAGTTTTCAATAAGAAAGACTATTTAGAATTGTTTAATTTTCCTCACAGTTTCACAGTTATTTTAGTAATGTTCTCTGTTTTTAAAAAAATCAGAAATAAAGTATCTTATAATTCACAATGAAATTTCTCATGCATCTTTTTAACTGAAATCACTAGAATTCCTTGAACGTACTAGTTAAAATATTAAAGTATTTTATACCACTTCATATAATGCCCCTCAATGTGATCACTTACAAATGGATCAAGCAAAATCACAAGCAACCAAATCAACTGTATGCCCAAGTGGACACATACCTTATAAGACCTTCACCCTCATATTCTGCTACACATAAATGGCTCCTCAGTTACTTATGCAAGGAAGCTCATATATATAGTCTATCAATGTCAGAGCTGTATTTTAATTCACATAAAAACTTTACCATTAATCATTTTTCCTAATTTTTTATTAAAATAGTTATGCTCATTAATCATAACTGCAATCTATAGGTTTCTTAAAATATTTATCTATCTTCATATAAAAAACTACCTTTCTTATTACCCACAATTATACTAAGGGAAATCTATGAGACAAACTTAAAACAACCAACTTCTTTAAATTTTGTCTCCGTATTAACAATATCCTTGGGTCTATCCATCATTATAATAGATTTTGTCATAATGTGATTAAGTGAAGAGGTAATTTGCACTGCTGTAAAAATGGCTTTGGTTATGAAGGTAACATGTTTCCATCTGGTTCCTTTAGCCAGGGTTTTGTTATTATAGAGCACACTAATATTCATAATGCTAAAAGGCATAGAAGTCCAGGTTTCACAAAGCACCATTAAAATAGTAAATGCTTACTGTCCAGTTTCTATTGGTTATTTTAGACACCCTTTGCAATTTGGAAAATATTTCTCTATATTGCTTCTTGAGGAGACAGTTTTGTTTTTGTTATTTTTCTTTTTTTAAAAGACTTTATTTGTTCATAAGAGACATGGAGAGAGAGGCAGAGACAGGCAGAGGTAGAGGCAGGCTCCCTGCAGGAAGCCTGATGTGGGACTCAATCCCAGGACCCCAGGATCATGACCTGAGCCAAAGACAGACACTCAACGAGGTGCCCCTGTTGTTTTTCTTCTTATAGAAGAAATGTAACCTGATATCGACATTAACATTCCAATTATGGTTCTGCAGTTTGGATTTATATATAAAGAGAGACTTGGATATTATCAATTCTTTTATTCACATATTGGGTACCCACTAAATGTCAGGAATTGTATTAGTGCTGAACAAAGTGCACATGGATAGAGCCTAGAACATACTGGGGAAGCTGTTTTAAGGTATCCCTGCAAAATCTCAACTAATGAATACAAATGCAATTACACCTCCTCAAAGAAAGAACTGAATGAACAAAGAGGCAGGAACTACTTTAGATGGATGACCTCTTCAGCCATGACTTCTATAAGGCGCCATCTTTACTGAGGCTTGGAGAGCCACAATGAGGCAATAAGAAGACTAGAAGAAAGATACTCTTGGGAGTGAAGAAATAGCACTTGAAAAGGGCATGGTTTGGGGAAAAAATTTTGTGTTCAAGAAATCTAAACTAGGAAAAGTATTAGATTATATATTCTATCTTTTAAAAAAGAATAGAATGATACTTCAGCATTATTATATACATTATGTGGAAAGTGTTCTGTAAAATGAGTATTGACTCACCTGTTTTGTGCAACTGATACAAGAGCAATATGAGGCAGTGATCCACTACAACCCAGATTCAGGGAAAATGTCAAGACAGTTATTCACAAGTCCAAAGGTTATATTTTCAAGTTATGGACAATAAAAGTCCTCTTTCTATGAATACCATTTAATCATTAATTGTTACGTTGATGGGGGTATTGCTTCAAATGTAGAAATGTTTATACAAGTGTTGTGTATCTCATTGAAGATTTGCTTTCTTTTCACATCCCCAAAAATGAAGTCAGGCTTTGAAAATGCTTCAAATACAAGGACATTCATGTGGAGAGGGAAACAATACTGAGAGTTCACTCGGTAGCATATGTCATTCTTATGCTGTCTGCATATGTTATCTTGCCTGCAATATTGTTTATTAAATCATTAAAATACTTTTAATAGTGATGTTTTTGAGAAATAACTCCTGCTTTCTTTTCTCAGGAGAATGTAGATGTTTTCATTTTATGGATTGTAATAATAATTGAAGGCTTTTCAGTTAGAATACAAAGTGGAAAATATATAATAAATCTGTGAGCAAATTTACGTTGCAGAATTTATAGTAATAACATTTATTTTCCTTCCAGCAACAAGACTGGACCTCTGGCTGACACATCTTTGCTCATTGGGAAGGCTTCCCAAAGTCCTTACAAAGAAGTATGGTGCCCCTTGGGCTCCTCACTTCCTCTTACCTTTCTCATCTTGTTTGCTACCGATTCCTACTTGCTGTGCTCTGCATAGGCTGATCCCCTGGCTATATTTGGACTCTAGCTGTGTTCCCACCTAAAGGCACTTACCCTGTTACCTCAGTGTACATAGTTCATGCCCCACATTTCCACGCAGCTCATTCTCTCAACTTCAATGTTTACTCTTAAATTTCATCTGCTCACAGAAGCCCTCCTAGATCAGTGTAGATAAACTAGCAACCTTCACTCCCAAACTATTGCATCCTTGACACATTGTATTTTCCTTATCCTACTTTATTTTTCCCTACAAGACTTTTCACCTGGCATATATGTATATTACTTTATTGTCTCTACTGTGCTTCATGAGAATAGGAATTGAGTGTATTTTCCTGCTTCATCCCCAGTATCTAGAAAAATTTCATAAATCTAAAGATACCAAAAAAGTAATTACATATACCTTAAATAAATTAAATTTGGGACTTTATTCGGTGTTTCAACTAAAATTGTTGGAAACATTTGAGCTTATGATATTCACAAAAAAAAACACAGATTAAAGGAAATTGTGCAAATTTTTTAATTGTGTAATATTATTATAAGAGATTTCTTTTGAAATATAGACACAAATATATTGTCAGGTTTAATTCATAAGTTTTTGATTACTCTTTGAATTTATTTCATAAAAAATTAATCAGAAGACAGAATTTGTTTCATAAAAATAAAAAAAGAATCAGAGGATTGAATTTGTTAATGAAGAGGAGTTGGAGCAGAATTGTTGGTTTAATAGGCTACTATCGGAGCAATGTAATGAGAGAAGAGACACCACTCTTTACCCCTCTTTTCCAGGCCTACTGGCTGGCCTCTGGTCTAGCATTTGCTCCCTCAGTAAAACAAGAAATGGAGGGTGCTTTATAATCAGGGTCAGGAGTAAAGAATCTCTTCCCATCAACACTGGAGTCCCACATGAAACTGGAGATAGACAGCCCTCTTTTTCTTCTTCATGTTTCGTGTTGCTTGCCTTATGCTGCTGTGTGTGTGTGTGTGTGTGTGTGTGTGTGTGTGTGTGTGGTATAATTCAGGTACCTTATCTCCTAAATTTCATGTTTATTCTACATATTAATCTCATAATTCTAAAGATCAAATAATATTCATTTGCCATATGGACCAACAATTGGATGAGCAGTCCACTGCACAGCAGAGGGATAGAGAACACTGAGAGAAAGCTCTTGGGCAGCAAGCTCTAGGGGTGTAATTAAAGAGGGCATCTCCCACAGGGGTGTGAGAGATTATGATTCTAAACCATTTCTTATGGAAAAAAGATTCAGAAGGAGTAAATAAGGCAAGCTGAACCTTCTTATTTGCCACTGAACCACTGAACAACAGACACAGTAAAACTAGAACAATAACTAAGGCCTTACAAAATGGCAGAGGCTGAGTTATTGGGACCATGTTTTCTGTTTCCAATAATCCAGACATCAGCTGCACCATCATAATTTTGACTAGTAAGATGGACAAAATGTAAGAATTTTGAGGGCTGTAGTGGAGGTGAAATCGGATGAAATAGGATTAAATGCTATGTAATAAGTGGATACTTCCTGTTTCTTATCCTTCTTTTGTATCTAAACACATAATAGGATCTTAGTAACTACTTCAAATATATTCACTGAACCTCACTCTGTCAACCTTTGAGGTTTGTGTGTAGATTATGGAAGGTATATACATTTTCTGGCTTAATACATTTTATAAATGTGATTGCCACCACTCCACCTACCACTACCACCACTGGGTTCCTTGGTGTTATTATCATCTTGTTAATAAGAGAATACAGTGGAAGAGCAAGAGGGAGTTTAAAATGGCATTTTTTTTTCAAATGAGGAGAGGCTGGGGGAGGCAGATTTAAATAAAATTGAGTCATATGCATGCCCTTGCTTTTTGTTTAATAATCCTTGACATATGACTTACATGAAACAAAATTACTCATGCTGTACTAAAATGTGTTTACAGCTATGAAGAGAGCAAATGTATCTGCATCTAGTGTAACAATTTTAGAAGTGAAGGTCGTTAATGACTAAAGAACATGTTTGGTTTTCATTTGTATCATAAAGAAACTTTAGGGCCATTAGAAAATGTGACTGATCATTTGGGCCATTTAAAATGGCATGACTTTTAGATTAAAAAAATATAGAAGGATAAGATATATCAGGGCAAACTTTTTTTTTTTTTTTTTTCAGGGCAAACTTTTAGTGGTTACTTCCTATCATCATAACCCACTAAGCATAATTTAAAAATAAGCATTTTCACTCTGTGACCATAGTTCTTTAACTTCAGTGCAGATATAGGCAGTTACAGGGTAGTTATCTTTAGTAAAACTAGTCCCCGATGTACAATTTGCACATACATGCTAACATTGAAAAACTACTGAATAACATTTGATGTAAAGCAACTCTAGTTTTCCAGGTGTGAACTAAAAGGGAAAAATAAATGTTGGTACCAGAGAAAGATATATCATGATGCTTACATAAGAATATTAACTTTTCTAGCACACACATCTGTAAGTATATGCCATCTCATGTGTTGGAAGCCTGTGATGCTGGCTTGCTTTAGTTTAATGTCTCTTTTGCCCCAACCTATGTATAAAAAGAAAAATGTATAATTTTATTTTTTTAAATTTAGCTTATAGTTCTATCAAGAAGGACATCTAATGGAATATTTTCTCAGTGATACAAAATCAGTAGTCTTAATTTCTGAAACATTTGTTTGAACAAATATATATGCTGGATTTCAAGAAATTGCATCCAGAATTTACAGAATGAGATTTCCCAGTTTTACTACTTTCTGTGAAGTGAGAGCTAATGGACACTCTGCAACTGAAGGTTTCTAATTTCATTCCCTTCTTGGGAACTAGAGATGAGTGAATCTCATAAGATAACTCTAAGTTTTAACTTAAATTTCCTTTCAATTTTATTTTTCTCACTCTAATTTATAAAAGCAAGTCAACAGGATACTCTACATAGAAAACCTGAAAGACTCCACCAAAAACATTGTTAGAACTGTTACACAAATTCAGTAACATTACAGTATACAAAATCAATATACAGAAATCTGTTGCATTTTTATACATGAATAATGAAGCAGCAGAAAGAAAAATCAAAGAATCAATCCCATTTATAAATGCACCAAAAACCATGATACCTAGGAATAAAAATAACCAAAGAGGTAAAAGATCTCTACCCTGAAAACTACAGAGCACTTATGAAAAAATTGAAGATGACACAAAGAAATGGAAAAATATTCCATGCTTATTACATTGGGAGAACAGGTATTGTTAAAATGCCTATGCTACCCAAAGCAATCTACAGATTTAATGCAATCTCTATCAAAATAACACAAGCATTTCTCACAGAGCTAGAACAAGCAATCCTAAAATTTGTATGGAACCATAAAAGACTCCCAAATATCCAAAGCAATCTAGAAAAAGAAAAGCAGAGTAGAAGACCTCACAATTCCAGACTTCAAGCTGTAGTCATCAAGACAATATGGTACTGGCACAAAATCAGACACATATTTCAATGGAACAGAATAGAAAACCCAGAAATGGATCCTCAGTTACATGGTCAACTAATCTTCAACAAAGCAGGAAAGAAAATCCAATGGAAAATAGATGGTCTTTTCAACAAATGGTGTTGGAAAAACTGGACAGATGCATAAGAATGAAACTGAACCACTTTTTATACTATACACTAAAATAAACACAGAATGAATGGAAGACCTAAATATGAGACAGGAAACCACCAAAATCCTAGAGGAGAGCACAGGCAGCAACCTCTCTGACAGTGGCTGTAGCAACTTCTTACTAGACACATTGCTGGAAGCAAGAGAATTAAAAGCAAAAATGAACTATTGAGACTTCATTAAGATAAATAGCTTCCGAACAGTGAAGGAAACAATCAACAAAACTAAAAGACAACCTTTGTAATGTGAGAAGATATTTGCAAATGACATATCTGATAAAGGGTTAGTATCTAAAATGTATAAAGAACTTATCAAACTCAACACCCAAAAAACAAGTAATCCAGTTAAGAAATGGGCAGAAGACCTGAATTCAGAGACATTTTTCCAAAGAAGACCATACAGGTGGCTAACAGACACAGATGCTCAATATCACTCATCATTAGAGAAATACAAATCAAAACTACAATGATGTCACCTCACACATGTCATAATGGCTAAAATTAACAATTCAGGAAACAACAGATGTTGGTGAGGATGCCAAGATAGGGGAATTCTCTTAAACTATCGGTGGGAATTCAAAGTTTGGTGTAGCTATTCTGGAAAACAAGATGGAGTTTCCTCAAAAAGTTAAAAATAGAACCACTAAAAAAAAAAAAAAAGGGGATCCCTGTGTGGCGCAGCGGTTTGGCGCCTGCCTTTGGCCCAGGGCGCGATCCTGGAGACCCGGGATCGAATCCCACGTCAGGCTCCCGGTGCATGGAGCCTGCTTCTCCCTCTGCCTGTGTCTCTGCCTCTCTCTCTCTCTCTGTGACTATCATAAATAAATAAAAAAAAAAATAGAACCACTATGATCCACCAATTACATAACTAGGTATTTACACAAAAGATACAAAAATACTGATTTGAAGGAACATATACACCCTGATGTTTATAGCAGCATTATCAACAATAGCCAAATTATGGAAAGAGCTTAAATGTCCATCAATTGATGAATGGATAAATAAGAAGTGGTACACACACACACACACACACACACAATGGAATATTACTCAGCCATAAGAAATGAAATCCTATCATTTGCAATTATGTGGATACAGCTAGAGTATATTATGCTAAGTGAAATAAGTCAGAGAAAGACAAATACCATGAGTTCACCCATACGTGAAATTTAGGAAACAAAACAGATTAATATAGGGAGAACAAAAGAGAGGTAAACCATAAAGTAGACTCTTAACTATAGAGAAGAAAATGAGGGTTGCTGGAGGGGTGGTTCATAGGGATGAATTAAATGGGTGATCGTTATTAAGGAGGGTGCTGGTTGTGATGAGCACTGGGTGTTGTATGCAAGTGTTGAATCACTAAATTCTACACCTGAAAGTAATATTATATCATATATTAACTGGAATTTAAATAAAAACTTGCAATGAAAAATAAGATAAAATGCTGCTTTTCACACACACACAAAGCAAGTCAATAATCCTCCAATTACTTAAAAAACAAAATGACTAATATTAATGCCTAAACAAAATAACTTCAATTAACATCTGCATATAATTGACAGATACAATTCTTCAAATTTTTCAGATAGCCTTATGTAGACAATTTTTTTTTCTATTGAATATGGTTATAATGACAGGATTATCATATTTCATATATATGCAACATAGATGTAAAACTTAAGAGTTACTCCTTCTAAACCTTCTTTATATAAAAGGTAAACCTTCTGTAAATGGTATCTCTATCTAATTGGTATCTCTACCCAATTGTTCAAAGAAACAAACATAAACAAGAAAGTGGACATCTTTAAATCCTCAAATTTTCTCCTCTTCCACAGTTGACACCGTTAGTTTGCCCTACTTTTCTCTATCTCATCAATCCACCAGTCCAAGCCAGCACCAGTAATTCTCTGCTCTAAATATGTAATATCTTTCATACCAGACTTCCTACTTTTATACTTTTTCTCCATATAGAAGATAACATGATCTATGCAGAAATAAAGAGTTGATTTGGGACCTCTAGACATTGTTGTCAATGCAGCAATGTTTTGATCAAGAAGTCAATAATTATATCAAAGCCACCAACAAGCCAATTATGGCAACATGGAGAAATGGAAATAGTTTGGGTTCTTGAGATGATTAAGTCCTAGAATAAAGCAACTCCAGAATTACTACATGCTTCTACTTTTATGGGAGGAGTACATATTTTGTGTGTGTGTGTTTAAGGCATTTACTGGCAACAACATTCTTGCTGTTCTAAGCATTACAGAAACCAATTCTGATAGCTCCTTTAAGAGAATATATCTTATAGTTTTAAGTCACTCAATAATTATTTATTAAGCTCCTACTGTGCACTGAGAACTTTTAATTGCTGAGGATATAGTGGGCAACAAGCGAAACAGATAAACTCATTCTCATGGAGTTTACTTTCTTCTGGTATGTATAGGCAAACACAATATATAATTAAAATATATTGCATAGGGACAAGTAACAAAGAAGAAAAAAACAATTGAGTAAGGACATGTGAAATGCTGAATGGTTGGAGTTCTGGATAGAGTACCAAGAAAAAAAAACTCACTAAGAATGTGATTTTTTAAAATAAATACCTAAAATAAATGGGAGTTAGTAGATGTAGATTAAAAGCAGGAGAACAGCAACTTTGAACATTTAAATGAGGAACATGCCTGACAATGTTCCAGGTCCTGCAAGGGGGCCATTAATGGAACTGAGGAGAAAAAGAGTAAGGCCATAAGTAAGGAGCAGACAGATTCATATATAGCACTATAAAGCATACTAAGGACTTTGGCCTTTACTTTTGAGTGTACTGGGAAACCAATGAAAGTTTTTCATTAGAATAGTGATATGATCTCACTTGCATTTTAATGGGAACACCAGATGCACTTTTATGAATGGCTAGGGGAAAATGACCAGGAGATAGTGAGAAAGGAGGGGGCTAGTTAAGAGCTACTGCAATACTCTGAGAGATACACACATCGTAATAAGGATATTGCATAAGGGAGGCAAAAGGTGATCAAATTCTGAATAAAATTTGAAAGTGTAGCCAACAAGTATTGACATTCTATTAAAGTTTATATGTAGTTTCTGGATGACACACCTCCTAGGCAGGGACACTAATTATGAATCCACTTGTTTTGTTTTAAAAGATTTTATTTATTTATTCATGATAGACAGATAGAGAGGCAGAGACACAGGCAGAGGGAGGAGAAGCAGGCTCCATGCAAGGAGCCTGATGCAGGGCTCAATCCTGGGAATCTGGGATCACACTCTGAGCCAAAGGCAGATAGATACTCAACTGCTGAACAACCCAGGAGTCCTATCACCTGTTTTGTTTTTATCTCCTTCCTCTTTTATTATATCACTCTAAACTATAGACCTCTATTGAGGCTTCATGAGAGGTATGATCCTACCTTTCACCTCCCTTCTTTAACTAACAGATCTGATCAAATGAAAAGAGAAGACAACAACCAAAGGGTAAAGGACTTTCATACCAGTCCTTTACCCTTTCTAAACTCTCTTGCAAGAATCCCACAGAATCCAGTTCACCAATACATTCCCTTGCTAACGATCAAGCTCTCCTCTCATTTATTATGTTTTAACCCATTCTATCCTAAAATATTCTTTCTGGTCACTTCCAGTCTTCCATTGCAAGGAAAGTCTCATTATTAAATATTTAAATCTTAGAGTAGAGTATTGGTTGCATTTCCTAAGAGTTCTAAGTTAAAAAATTAAAAACATCCTTCAATAGTTGTAATTTTTACTTTTAATTTAAGGGAAAATGGTTCCCACCTCTTTTATGAAAGATTAATATGACTCCACCCATGCAATTCCTCAGTTAGAATAAATCTTTATCTTGTACTTTGCAAGAGTGTTTTTTAGTGCAAAAATATGTGAGAGGATTTAAAATATATGATATGATTATTTAAAATGCAGATTCTCCAGAGCCTCAACATCAGATATTCTAATTAACAAGTATTAAAATTTAACTGGAACTCCAGTTCAATTTAATTTATTTATTTATCTTTAGAAAATTAAAAATATTTTTGCCCTTATATATCTTCAAAGACTGGGTACTTACTATATCCTCAAAGGAAATAGTAGCCTCCCAAGATACAGATCATAAAGTGAAAGTTGTCTTTAACCCTGAATCAGTGGTTTTCCTTGGTCTCTATTCTCTTGAGTAAATGAGACTTTATCTGCAAAAATAAAGTTAAAACAGAAAGGACAAAACCTGGTACCTATAGGATACTCTCCCAGAGTTGATTTTTTGAAAAGTTCAAGAAAACCAATGAACTCTTGGCTAGACTAAATAAGAGAGAAGGTTAAAATATTTAAAATTAGAAATGACAGTAGAAACATTACAACTGATATCACAAAAACAAAAAGAATTTTGAGACTACTATGAACAATTACACATGAACAATTGGAAAACCTAAAAGAAATGGATAAACTCCTATAAACATACACCCCCAAAAGCTGAATCCTATAGAAATCTGAAAAATATGAATAAATCTATAACTAGGGAGGGTATTGAAGCAGTAATTAATTTTTTTCAATAAAAACTCAGGACCACATGGCTACACTGAAGAATTCTACCAAATACTTTAGAGGAATTAACAGAAATCCTTCTCAAATTTCTAAAAACTGGAGAGGAAGCGATATTTCCAAATTTATTCTATGAGGCCATCATTCCCTTTACCAAATCAGATAATGACCCAACAGGAAAACTGCAAACCAGTATTCCTGATGAATACTGAACAAAATTCTCAACAAAATTCTAGTAAACTGAGTTCAGCAACAAACAAAGAATCGCAGACCATTATTGGGTGGGATTTATACTTTGATTGCAAGGATGTTTCAGCATATGAAAATAAACATACACCACAATAACGAAACAAAAGACAAAAACCACATAACCATCTCAATAGATTTAGAAAAAGCAATTTACAAAATTCAACATTCTTTGTTTATAAAACTATCCAACAAACTAGAAATTATAGGAAACTACCTAAATATAATAAAAATAAGGTATATAAAATCCACAGCAAATATATTCTTTGGAGAAAGACTGAAAGTTTTCCCTTTAATATCAGGAATAAGAGGAGGAGACATATTCTTGTTGCTACTATTGATGAGTACTAGAAGATCTAGCCATAGTAATCAAACAGAAAAAAATAAAATAAAATGCATACGACTTACAAATGAATTTAAATCCTCTGTTCACAGAGGACATGATCATATATATAGAAAACATTAAAGGTTCCACAAAAACATTCTTAAAACCAATAGATTCAGCAAAGCTGCATCAACACTCATGAATCAGTTTCATTCCTATACATTTATAATACTAATCTAAATAGGAAGTTAAGAAAACAATCTCATTTACTAGAGCAGTAAAAAAGAAAGGACTTAGGAATAAACTTAACCAAGGAAGTACACTTCTTGTACACTAGAAGCTGGAAACAATGCTAAAAGAATTCAAAGAAGATACAAACAAACAGAAAGATATCTTATGTTCACAGATTGGAAGACAATATTGTTAAAATATTCATACTACCCAAAACAATCTGTAGAGTCAATGCAAACCCTATCAAAATTCCAATGGCATTTTTTGCAGAAATAATAAAAAATAATCCTAAAGTTTTTATGGACTCTCAAAGTATTTTTAAATAACAAAGAAATCCTGAGCAACAACAAAGTTGGAGGCCTCATATTCCCAGACTCAAAAACACACAACAAAGCAACAATATTTAAGATAATGTGGTGCTGGAATAAGGATAGATTTATAAAGCAATGGAAAATATAGAGAACTCAGAAGTAAATTCTCTATATATGATCAAGTGATTTCCAGGAAGGGCAAGAGGACTACACAACAAAGAAAAGACAATCTTGTCAACAAATGATGCTAGTAAAACTGTATATCCACATGCAAAATAATAAATTTGGACCGTTACACCTCTTAAAAAAGTACTTCAGGTTGGATTAAATATTTAAATATAAGACAATCATTAAACTCCTAGAAGAAAACAGGGGAACACATCATATCTTTGGTCTTGGTGATGGGACATGACACCAAAAGCACAGACTACACAATAAAAAATAGACAAATGAGATTACATAAAACTTAAAAAATTCTGTACATATAAGGAAGCAATTAACAGAGTGAAAACATCACCTACAGAATAGGAGAAAATAATTTCAAAAAAATATATACACAAAAAAGTTAATTTCAGACTATATAAAATACTCCTAAAATTCAACAACAAAACAACTTGTTTTTAAAAATGGATAAATCTTTCAGGTTTTCTACATAGAATATCATGTTGTCTGTGAATAGTGAAAGTTAGACTTCTTCCTTGCTGATTTTGTTGCCTTTTATTCCTTTTTGTCATCTGATTGTTGAGGCTAAGCCTTCCAGTACTGTATCAAGTGACAATGGGAAGAGTGGACATTCTATCTTATTACTGACTATAGAGAAAAAGCTCTCAGTTTTTCCACACTGCAGATGATATTAGCTGTGGGTCTTTTGTATATGGCCTTTAAGATGTTGAGATATGCTCCCTCTATCACTACTTATCAAGAATTGATACTGTATTTTGTCAAATGCTTTTTCTGCTGAGAGGATCATATGGTTCTTGTTTTTCTCTTGCTGATATGATCAATCACACTGATTGTTTTACGAGTGTTGAACCATCCTTGCATCCTGAGGATAAATCCCACTTGGTCATGGTGAATAATCTTCATTCTTAATGTATTGTTGTATCCTATTGGCTAGTATCTTGTTAACAATTTTTGCATCCATGTTCATCAGGGATATTGGTCTGTAATTCTCCTTTTTGGTGGGGTCTTTGTCTGGTTTTGGAATTAAGGTGATGCTGGCCTCATAGAACGAGTTTGGAAGTACTCCATCTCTTTCTATCTTTCCGAACAGCTTTAGTAGAATACTTATGGTTTCTTCTTTAAATGTTTGATAGATTTCCCCCTGGGAAGCCATCTGGCCCTGGACTTTTCTGTCTTGGGAGGTTTTTGATGACTGCTTCAATTTCCTTCCTGGTTATTGGTCTGTTCAGGTTTTCTATTTCTTCCTGTTCCAGTTTTGGTAGTTTGTGGTTTTCCAGAAATGCATCTATTTCTTCTAGATTGCCTAATTTATTGGCGTATAGCTGTTCATAATATGTTTTTAAGATCGTTTGTATTACCCATGGTGTTGGTAGTGATCTCTCCTTTCTCATTCATGATTTTATTAATTTGAGTCTTCTCTCTCTTCTTTTTAATAAGGCTGGCTAATGGTTTATCTATCTTATTAATTCTTTCAAAGAACCAACTCCTGGTTCTGTTGATCTGTTCCACAGTTCTTCTGGTCTCTATTTCATTGAGTTATGCTAGAATCTTTATTAACTCTCTTCTTCTCCTGGGTGTAGGATCTATCTGCTGTTTTTTCTCCAGCTCCTTTAGGTGCAAGGTTAGCTTTTGTATTTGAGTTCTTTCCAGTTTCTGGATGGATGCTTGTATTGTGATGTATTTCCCCATCACGACTGCTTCTGCTGCATCCCATAGATTTTGAATGGTTGTATCTTCATTCTCATTAGTTTCCATGAATCTTTTTAATTCTTCCTTATTTTCCTGGTTGACCCTTTCATCTTTTAGCAGGATGGTCCTTAACCTCCACGTGTTTGAAATCCTTCCAAACTTCTTGTGATTTAGTTCTAATTTCAAAGCATTATGGTCTGAAGATATGCAGGGGACAATCCCAATCTTTTGGTATTGTTGAAGATCTGATTTGTGACCCAGTATGTGGTCTATTCTGGAGAAAGTTGCATGTGCACTTGAGAAGAATGTGTATTCATTTGCATTTGGATGTAAAGTTCTGTAAATATCTGTGAAATCCATCTGGTCCAGTGTATCATTTAAAGCTCTTGTTTCTTTGGAGATGTTGTGTTTAGAAGACCTGTCAATTGTAGAAAGTGCTACATTCAAGTTACCAAGTATAAGTGTATTATTATCTAAGTATGTCTTAACTTTGGTTATTAATTAATTGATATACGTGGCAGCTCCCACATTCGGAGCATAAATATTCATAATTGTTAGGTCCTCTTGTTGGATAGAGCCTTTAAGTATGAGATAGAGTCCCTCTTCATCTCTCACTACAGTCTTCAGGATAAACTTTAGTTTATCTGATATAAGGATGGCCACCCCTGCTTTCTTTTGAGGACCATTCGAATGGTAAATGGTTCTCCAACCTTTATTTTCAGGCTGTAGGTGTCCTTCTGTCTAAAATGAGTCTCTTGTAGACAGCAAATAGATGGGTCCTGCTTTTTTATCCAGTCTGAAACCCTGCGCCTTTTGATGGGGTCATTAAGCCCGTTCACATTCAGAGTTACTATTGAGAGATATGAGTTTAGTGTCATCATGATATCTATTCAGTCCTTGTTTTTGTGGATTGTTCCACTGAACTTCTTCTTAAAGGGGAATTTTAAGAGTCCCCCTTAAAATTTCTTGCAGAGCTGGTTTGGAGGTCACATATTCTTTCAGTTCCTGCCTGTCTTGGAAGCTCTTTATCTCTCCTTCCATTCTGAATGAGAGCCTTGCTGGATGAAGTATTCTTGGTTGCATGTTCTTCTCATTTAGGATCCTGAATATATCCTGCCAGCCCTTTCTGGCCTGCCAGGTCTCTGTGGAGAGGTCTGCTGTTACCCTAATACTCCTCCCAATAAAAGTCAGGGATTTCTTGTCTCTTGCTGCTTTAAGGATCTTCTCTTTATCTTTGGAATTTGCAAGCTTCACTATTAAATGTCAAGGTGTTGAACGGTTTTTATTGATTTTAGGGGGGGATCTCTCTATTTCCTGGATCTGAATGCCTGTTTCCCTTCCCAGATTAGGAAAGTTTTCAGCTAGAATTTGTTCAAATACATATTCTGGCCCTCTGTCCCTTTCGGCGCCCTTGGGAACCTCAATTAAACGTAGGTTTTTCTTCCTCAGGCTGTCGTTTATTTCCCTTAATCTATCTTCATGGTCTTTTAATTGTCTTTTTCCTCAGTTTCCCTCTTTGCCATCAACTTGTCTTCTATGTCACTCACTCGTTCTTCCACCTCATTAACCCTCGTCGTTAGGACTTCTAGTTTGGATTGCATCTCATTCAATTGATTTTTAATTTCTGCCTGATTAGCTCTAAATTCTGCAGTCATGAAGTCTCTTGAGTCCTTTATGCTTTTTTCTAGAGCCACCAGTAGCTGTATAATAGTGCTTCTGAATTGGCTTTCTGACATTGAATTGTAGTCCAGATTTTGTAACTCTGTGGGAGAGAGGACTGTTTCTGATTCTTTCTTTTGAGGTGAAGTTTTCCTTCTAGTCATTTTGCTCAGTGCAGAGTGGCCAAAAGCAAGTTGTATTGGGAAAAGGAGAAAAAGAGAGGAGAGAAAGAAGGAAAGAAAAGAGAAAGAGAAAAAAAAAAAGGAAGAAAAAAAGACAAAAAGAAAAAAAAGAGAAAGAAAAAGAAAGAAAGGAAAAAAAGGGGGTGGGGGAAGGAAACAAATCAAAAAGCAAAACAAAACAAAACAAAACAACAACAAAAAAAGAAAAAAAGAAAAAAAGAACCACGGGGGAGTATCTTCTAATCCTGTATACTTTAAGTCCCTTGACTTCCCCTGGACTTTGTCCGTCTAGCTGGTCTCCTGGGGTAGGGGCCTGTTGTGCTGATTTTCAGGTGTTAGCACTTGGGGGAGCTGCTGTGCCCCTGCCTGGTGCAGGGCTCAGTGGGGGCTGTTTACCCCGTGAGGCCCCCGGAGGAACAACCGCAGTGGCGGGGCCAGCTCTGCAGCCCTGGAGTCAGCCCCCGCAGTAGCTCCAGAGCTCTCGGTCTGCAGGGCCTGGAGGCTCCGGGGCGGGGCCGCTGATCTGCTCAGCTCGGGCAGGAGCATCCTCGCTGTCCTGGGCCCTCCCGGCCTCTGCCTGTCCCGGGGGAGGCCGGATCCTGGGCTGTGTCCCGGCGCCCTGTGCTCCGGGGCCTGCGCTGGTGGATTCGCGCTCCCGGGCAGCAGCCCCCTCCGCGGAGCCGCCCCCGAGCTCCTCCCAGCTGCTCCCGCCCTGCAGCCCCCTCCGCGGAGCCGCCCCCGAGCCCCCACGAGCAGCTCCGGGTCCCGCTGTGCGCGCTGCAGCCCTTAGGGAGCTCGGCGCACTCCCCCGGGGCGCAGGTGTCTGTTACTGTCCCCGGGAGCCCGAGGGCATCCCCGCCCTCCTGGGTCCTGCTCCACCTCCCCGCGAGCCCCTTTCCCCCGGGAAGGTCGGTGCAGCTCCTGCTCCTCCGGGACGGGGCTCTCCTGTCCTGGGGACACTCGCCCCGGCCTCAGCCCGGCTCCTCGCGGGCCCCTCCCCCTTGGAGGCCTTTGTTTCTTTATTTCTTTTTCCCCGTCTTCCTACCTTGATAGATGCGCGAACTCTTCTCACTCTAGCGTTCCAGCTGGTCTCTCTTTAAACCTCAGGCCGAATTCGTAGATGTTCAGGATGATTTGAAGGTTTTCTAGGTAATTTGGTGGGGACGGGTGACTTGGGGACCCTACTCTTCTGCCATCTTGCCCCACCTCCACACAGCTGTGTTTTAAACATTTACTTGAAAGTTAAACTTTATATGCCTACTCTAAATTTTGCATTTCTATTAAGATGAATGTTTGAATGGCAGATCGAGATAGCACTATATTTTACAGAGCTCATTATCTTTCTAAACTAAATATTGAGTGAACATAATTGTTCCTTTTGGGGAGACAATATATAAGGTTCATGAGATTCTTAAACAGATTAGTGATGAAGGGGAAAATATTCTCACAAACCACTAATTTGAAGTTTTATTTTTTCAAAACTAATAAATTCCCTTTATCTAAACTATTCAACTGATAGACAATTGTAATCAGTTTTGGAAGTTTACAGCACTATAAATAACATAAACTGATACTTCTAGTTGATAGTGTTTATGTAACTTCTTAAAGTCAAACTTACATGTCCTTTACATTGTTTCAAATTAATGGAAATATGATGTTACTGTAACACTCAATCTCTTTATTCCACTAATTTTCATATTTTTCTCAAATTTGCAAACGCAAATATTTGCAATCTCTTGTAAAAATATGTATGCTAACAGAGAAGTGGAAGTAGTTAGGAAGATTGCAAAAACCATCCTTGGATGGATAAAGATTATTAAAAGCTCATTTAAGGAGCAAAAAGAAGAGTTGAGAAAAGAATGAAAATAGTCTCTATGTTCTCAAAGAAGAGAGGGGATGGCACAAATCTGTTTTTTTTTTTTTTTTCTGCACTGTTGATTCCTGCTTTTATATCTCCTACTGTCATTTGCATAGTATCTGCCCCTGAAATAGGAAATCCATGATGGATGATGTTGATAGCTCTGAACACACAAGTGGATTTTTAACCTATGATGAGTATTCAAATAAAAAACAGATGGCAACATCTTAGAAACTAAGTACATTCCTCTGGAGGTAAAGTGGAATGTTGAAGCATTTTAACATTGCACTGGAGCAGATAATTAGGGTAATTATGACTCTTCAAAGATACAAGGAATAAGGTCTAAGCCAACTTCCTTCTTTACTTCAAATTGTAAAGATTATAAAATTCTAAGGGGAACTTGGGCAAAGTAATCATTTTATAAGATGCAGTAATATTTATAATAGTGGCATATGAAAATGAATAGTTTGTCTACTTCAATATTATGTTCAAATATGAATTATATAATTAAGAAAGTAAAATCAGGTTGCCCACACATCAAAACTGGTTAAGTTGCAGAAAGAAATATGAAACATTGTCAGGCTAGTTTAGAGAACAAAGGAACAAGTATGTATGCATACACTCCATATATACATGCCCCACATATACGTACACCAAATAAGAGAAATATTAAGTGATTTGATTTGATTTTAGAATAATTCAGCCATACCAGGGTGTCTCAGCTGCACAAATAATCTCAGCAACATTACTATATTCTGAGTTACTTCTATTTTTACCTATTTTTATTATGTCCCCAAATAAATAATTTGTTTTCTTCTAAAGTACCATATTGTAAAGCAATGATAATGGCTTAATTAAAGCAATATATATATTGCTTGTATATATATATAATATATAGCTTGTGTAAAACACTCTTGAAACACAATAGAGATATAAATATACATATACAAATATACAGATACATGCATTATCCTATACTTTCTAACTTCTATGTATTTTTCAACCCTTCTCATCCCATTATTACAGATTATACTCATAATTTGAGTCCTACTAGTTCCTTGGACCTTTTCAAAAGTATCAATGTTGATTCTATGTATCTACTCTCTGTCTTTTCAGAGCCACTTTCATTGTATATATCTAGAATCTTCAATAGCCTTTGGAACCTAAGCACCATATTGTGCTGCTCTACCTAGTATAAAATGAAGGAAGAAGGAAGAAGAAGGAGGAGAAGGAGGAAGAGGAGGAGGAGGAGGAGGAGGAGGAGGAACAGGAAGAAAATAAGAAAGAAGAAGAAGAAAAAGTAAGAATTGGGATCACTGCCAAGTAATGATTTACTTAATAAGTCGCTACATTTTATATCAATACATAAGCATACATGATGTTTGAAGATAAGAGTTCATTAAAAGGCACAGGAGGTATTTATGGCAAAATAACCAGAGTACTTTATTTGACTTGGAAATGTATATGTATTCTCTTTTTTTTTTTAAGATTTTATTCATGAGAGACACACAGAGAGAAGCAGAGACATAGGCAGAGGGAGAAGCAGGCTCCATGCAGGGAGCCCAACTTGGGACTCAATCACAGATCCCAGGATTGCATTCTGAGCCAAAGGCAGACACTCAACCACTGAGCCACCCAGGCGTCCCAGAAATGTATATATATTTTTAACAGGCATATTATATGCTTGCTGAATCTAGGAGAATTTCTTGAGTATTTCCTTGATTTACTTTAGATCTTGAAGCTTGCTCATTGACTTGCCATAAAAGCCCAATTTTGAGAATATGGCTAACACCAATTTAATTGATCTTCACATATGTCCCTACACTATATCACAACTAGATCTTAGAGCAATACCTTGATTGTGACATAATCACTCACTTTCTGACTAGGTACACTGGATTTAATATATTTAGTTGTCTTTTAGACCCCTGTAACAATCTAGTGAAGAACAGACGTAACAGCACTTTCATTCTCATCCCCATTAGCCACAAATCAAACCACTATTTCCTGTTGCTTCTATAACAGATTACCACATATTTAGTAACACAACAACACATGTTTATTCCCTGATAGTTTTGATTTCAGAAGTCTGAAATTAGTTCTGCAGGTTTAAGATTAAGGTTTAAGATTAAGGTGTTAGAAGGGCTGGTTACTTATAAGGGCCCCAGAAAAGAACCTATTCCTTCTGCCTCCAGACTCTAGAAGCTACAGACCTTCCTTGGCTTTGAGACCACACTCCTTCAATCCCTTCTTTCATTATCACATTATGTCGTCCTCACTCTGACCTGTCTCTTATGATTACATGTGATCCTTGTGATCCTTGTGATTACATGAGGTCCACTGAGATAATATCGTGTAATTTCCCCAACTCAAATACTTGACCTTTTATCCATTTGGAGTCTATTTTTGTGTATGGTGTAAGAAAATGGCCCAGTTTCATTCCTCTGTAGGTGGCTGTCCAATGTTCCCAACACCATTTGTTGAAAAGACTATTGTTTTTCTATTGGATATTCTTTCATGTTTTGTTGAAGATTAGTTGACCATAGAGTTGAGGACAGATTTCTGGAATCTCTATTTTGTTCCATTATATATGTGTACGTTTTTGTGCCAGTACCGTACTGTCTTGACAATTACAGCTTTGCAATAGAGCTTGAGTCTGGAATTGTGATGCCACCAGATTTGGCTTTCTTTTCTCTTTTTTAAGATTTATTTATTTATTCAAGAGAGACACAGAAAGAGAGAGGCAGAGACACAGGAAGAGGGAGAAGCAGGCTCCCTACAACAAGCCCAATGTGGGACTCAATCCCAGGTCCTGGGATCACACCCTGAGTTAAAGGCAGATGCTCAACTGCTTAGCCACTCAGGAATCCCTGGCTTTCTTTTTCAACCTTCCTATGGCTATTCATGGTCTTTTTTGGTTCCATACAATTTTTAGGATTTTTTGCTCTAGCTCTGTGAAAAAAGTTGATGGTACTTTCATAAGGATTGCATTGAATGTGTAGATTTTTCTGGGTAGCATAGACCTTTTAACAATATTTGTTCTTCTAATCCATGAGCATGGATTGTTTGTCCATTTCTTTGTGTCTTCCTCTATTTCTTTCATGAGTGTTCTAAAGTTTTCTCAGTACAGGAATCTATCAGAATCCTAGAGGAGAACACAGGCAGCAACCTCTGTGACTGTGGCTGCAACAACTTCTTGTTAGACACATCTCCAAAGGCAAGGGAAACAAGAGCAAAAATGAACTATTGGGACTTCATCAAAATAAAAAGCTTTTGCACGACAAAGGAAATAGTCAACAAAACCAAAAGATAGTTGACAGAATGGGAGAAAATATTTGCAAATGTCTAATCAGAGAAAGGACTAGTATCAGAAGACAATGTTTATCCTCATTTACTTAATGAATGTATTTTGAGAAACTTCTTTGGTCCATGTATTATACTAGGTATAGAAGAAGGAAACATCAATAAAAACAATAATCTTATCCTAACAAAATTAATTTCTAATGGAAGAGCAGATATTTAAACACAAATTTAAAATGCAATGTCAGATTTAAGGACTATATACTGTATTTTTTTCACTTAAGTAAATCTCTCTTCATAAAATTATTAAAAACAATGAAATGCTGATGAAAGAAATTGAAAATGACACCCAAAATGGTACAATATTCTATACTCATGGATTCAAAACAATATTGGTAAAATGTCCATATTACTCAAAAGCAATGTTCAAAACATATTCAATGCAATCCCTGTCAAAACCACCAGCATTTTTCACAAAACTAGAATAGTCCTAAAGTTTGAATGGAACCATGGAAGACCTTGAATAACCAAAGCAATCCTGAGAAAGAAGAACAAATCTGGAGGAATCATAAGCCCAGATTTCAAGATATTCTAAAAAATAATCAAAGCAGTATATAACTGGCACAAAAACAGACACATTAGCAGAACAGAGATCCAAGGCACTAACCTAAAACTATATGGTGTATTGGTCTATGTCAAAGGAGGCAAGTACATGCAAAGGAATAAACATAGCCTTTTCAATAAATGGTATTGGGAAAATTGGACAGCTACACGTAAAAGAATGACCATGCACAAAAATAATCTCAAAAGTCATTAAAGACCTAAAGATGATACCTGAAACCATAAAATTCCAAGGAAAGAACACAGGCGGTAATTTTTCTGACATTGGCTATAGAAATGTTTTCCTAGATATGTTCTATGGCAAGGGAAACAAAAGCAAAAATAAACTATTGGGACTACACCAAAGTAAAAATTGCTTACACAGCAATGGAAACCACCAACAAAACACAACCTACTGAATAGGAGAAGACATTTGCAAATAATATATTTGATAAGGAGTTAATAACCAAATATATATATCAACTTATCCAACTCAACACCAAAAAACACCAATCTGATTACAAATGGGCAGAGGGGGCAGCCCAGGTGTCTCAGCGGTTTAGCGCCTGCCTTCAGCCCAGGGTGTGATCCTGGAGACCAGGGATCAGGTCCCACATTGGACTCCCTGCATGGAGCCTGCTTCTCCCCCCGCCTGTGTCTCTGCCTCTTTCTCTGTATCTCATGAATAAATAAATAAAATATTTTAAAAAATGGCAGATGACTTGAGTCAACATTTTTTCAAAGGAAACATGCAGATGGCCAAGAGAAACATAAAAAGATGCTCAACATCATTAATCATGAGGGAAATGCAAATCAAAACCACAATGAGATATCACCTCACACCTGTTAGAATAGCTAACATCAAAGTACAATAAATACATGTTGGTGGAGATGTGGAGAAAAAGGAAATCTTGTGCATTTTTTATGAGAATGTAAATTGGTGCAACCACTTTAGAAAACAGTATGGAGGGTCCTCAAAAAATTAAAAATAAAAATACCATTAGATCCAGTAGTTCCACTACTGGATATTTACCCAAAGAAAATAAAAATACTAACTCAAAAAGATATATGCATCCTATGTTTATTGCAGCGTTATTTATAATAGTAAAGATATGGAAGCAGCATAAGTGTCCATTGACAGATGAAGATATGTGTGCACACATCAGAGACACACACAATGGAATTATTACATAGCCATAAAAAAGGATCAGATCATGCCTTTTGCAACAACATGAATGAACCTAGAGAGTATAATGAAATAAATAAGACTGAGAAAGACAAAGACTATATGATTCCACTTAAAAGTAGAATAAAGAAACAAATAAAAAAAAACAGAATCACACCTATAAATATAAATAACTGATAGTTTCCAGAAAGGAGTGAGTTAGGGGATTAGGCAAAATGGGTGAAGGAAAGAGGGAGATACAGGCTTTCAGCTACAAAACAACTAAGTCATAGGAAGAAAAGGTACAGCATTAAGAATAAATAGTCAATAATACTGTAGTAGCAGTGTAATGGAACCGATCATAGCTATACTTGTGACGAGCATAGCATAATATACGAACTTGTCAAATCACTGAGTTGTAAATCTCAAATGTAACATTGTTTATCAACTGTACTCAAATTAAAAATATATAGCAAATTAAAAATATATATCAAATGAAACAGTAGTTTTTATATTTGTCTTGCAATTTAAAATAACTTCAAACTATTTTATCTGATCCTCACCATAGCCATGTAATATATCTACCATAATTATTATTCCTTTAATTGTATAGATTAAATAAATCAAGTTCAGAGAAAGTGGTGTTTTGTTAAAAGTTGGTAGGATAGTAAAGTAAAATTCTATTAGTCTGGTATTCTTCCCATACAAAGGTGTGGAGATAAACAGCCTGTTAAGTTTCTACAGCTTCCAGATAAACTCTAGAACTTTTTATTCTTGTAGTTATGGTTGTTTCAGGGAAGGGGGAAGGGGGAGATGATGACTGTAGGGGATGGGGTCTTTTTTTATATATTACACGGAACCAGAATATCATTGAAATAATCTTTTAATAACTATTATATTCTAAGGAAAACCTAGTATCTAAATATATAATAAAGGGCAGAATATAATACTCTTGTATTTGAGAGAAATGCACGTGATGAAAATGAGATAGTTTTATACATAAATATTTAAGTTCAGAGCTATTGAGTTAAATTTTTTAAAAAATCCAAAGAAGTCTTGTATTGTTTTACTTCATTACCAAATTGGTACACATAGCACATGAAACGGAAACAAAGAGCATCATTTAGATGGATACACAAAACAATTTAATTAAGGAAATGAAGTATGATAATGGGGAGAAATATAAATTAAAAATTGTAATAAGCCTGAAACTAGAAGTCAATTTAAATAGCATTGGCAGCTTGATAAAATTTTTAATATGTCAAAAAGCCTATGTCATAATAAAAAGAACTTGGTTTTGTCTCTTATCCCCTCTAACAACTAGAAGATGTGTATGTGTATAATTGTTTTGTTGTTTGCTGTTTTGAGAACACACTTCAATGAATCCTCACAATTTTATTTTATGGCTAATTTAAATGTGATTTAAGAAAATTTCAGTGAAGCTCTCTATATTTCTTTCTATCCTCATCCAAAGAAATAAAAATTTCTAGGAAGGGATCCCTGGGTGGCGCAGCGGTTTGGCGCCTGCCTTTGGCCCAGGGCCCGATTCTGGAGACCTGGGATAGAGTCCCACGTCGGGCTCCCGGTGCATGGAGCCTGCTTGTCTCTCTGCCTCTCTCTCTCTCTCTCTGTGACTATCATAAAAAAAAAAAAAAAAAAAAATTCTAGGAAGTCCTAGATCTTTATAAGTCATTATCATAAGGAGTCACTGGTACAGACAAACAAAGTGTGACTTTTGCTAGTATTAGTGTGGGAGAAGAATTTTACAAGTATTAACCTAATTGACAGACATCTCTCCTCATTATTCGAAGAATCTGTATTTGCTAATTTGCCTACCACTAACATTTATTTGTAACTCCAAAATTGATACTTCTAATGTTTTTGAGGTCATCCTGGATATTCCAGAGTGGCAAAGAATTTGAGTCACCAGACATGCATGTTCACAGCTGAGGTCAAACAAAGGGTAGCTCTGCTTGCTTGTTTCATTTCTCATAAAAGGTAACCAGTGGATGGTAAGGGTAGTGCAGTTACTGCAAGAAGTTCCAGCTATGCTAGTGGGCCAGGATTTGAATCGCTACTTGGATATTTTGTTCAACGTAATGCTATAATAAATATTTTTTTTTTCTTTTCAAACAAAAGGTGTCACATATTTATTACTAAACCGACCTACTGGTGAAGAAGTGTTGTAACAGAAACATCATTTTCCCAATAAAAATGTCTACTGTTCAGGTAGTAGTGATGTCTACAGAGTGATAGGATACAAGCACATGACCTTCATGCAGTATGTATGCCACATGTGTGCCACATCATGTGTGATCTCTTATAGATAGACCAAGCCTGGTTCTTCTCCAATGCCTCCTCTTGGAATTGTACCTAATTTTATTCAGTTTTCATCTGAATCTAGTGGGGAATGGGATGATTCTGCCTTTGTTTTGGGCAGGAATCACTTGACCCTGAAAGTCTTGTGAGAAGACATGGCAAGGAACAGTCAACTCACACACTACAATGGCAGAAAAAAGGAGAGAACTAAGTAATTGTTGATGTTGGCTTTTTTAACACTTAATTTGTTCTTGGTATATTTGTGTATGTGTGTATGTGTACTTATGCTTATTTTCAGAACCAATAGAGATTAATTCAGAGAGCAAGAAAATTTATTTTGGTGCTAAAGCATAAACTACTACTTAATATGCTGAAGAACTTTTCTAAAAGATATACCTAGTCTTAGATTATTCTACTTTATACAATTAAATTTACCTCATTTATTAAAACTAATCTATTTTCATTAATAATATCAAATACTATGAACATTGAACACAAACCTCTGGGTCTCTCCTACTTCATATAAGCTTTATACTGATAGACCTATAAAAAAAGAAAGAGAAAAAAACAAAGACCTTTCTTATGTGGATATTGTCTTTCTTATAGAGAACTGTTCAGAAAACTCCATCATACATAAAGGATGAATTACAGTTTATTAATTAAAATATAAAAATTCCCAACATATCCCCCTGAGTTCATTTTTTCCAGTGATACCAAAGTAGGAATCATTACTGATGAAATCAAACGGATATTTTGAAACCTTTCCAAAAGATGCAGATGATTTTTCTTTGCTGTTGCAGTAATTTGGTCTAAGTTTTAAATGTTTTTTTTGTTGCTGTTGTTTACTAGATGACTAACGCCAATTACTATGTTGTAGAGATGAAAATGAACAGTGATAAAACTGTAAACTCTAGATTTATACTCCATGTTCAGATTGTGGCACCAGAATTTACTATGTGTCTTTGAACAAAATATTTTACTTTTTGTATCACTTTCCTTATCTATAATATTATGGTAATTAGACTTCCTACTTCTTAGAAGTGTGTTATAATTTAATGGATTGGTACATGTAAAGTGCTTAGACAGCATGCCATGTAATCCAATAATTCACTAACACATGCAAGTTCCAGAATGTGGGAAGAAAGAAGTATTATGTTTTGCTCTCTTATTCCATTGGCCACCTAACTGATTAGCTATAAAGGAGGCAAAAATCAGTACCATTTATTTTTGAGTTTATGACCCTAGGCAAGATTCATTAGTTTTATTACCAGCAAGAAAAGGAATATTTGAGGAAAACCAGTAAATTTTGGAACCTTAAGTTTTCAATATATTTTACCTATTGTGTACAACAGACTCTAAGTTGGTGTTACTACTTTACCTTCTCCTGCTATTCATGCCTATCTCTAATCCCCTGTTCTCACATATGGGCAGAACAGGTGACTTATTTCTAACCAACAGAATATAGCAAGGATTGAATGGCACACTCACAACTGAATTTCATAATATTGTAACTTTTCTTTTCTGGCAGACTCTTCCTTGCTGGCTTTGATGAAACAAATTATTATATTGTGAACTGGCCAGTGGGAGGCAAGGGACTGAGAGGGGTCTCTGAACAAAAGCTCAGAAGGAACTGTGGGCCCTGGGACAACACCCACAAAAAAAGGAGTATCTGTGATAACTGTGGGTGAGCTTAAATCAGATTCTTCCCACAGCTGAGTCTTCAGGTGACACAGCTCTGGCTAACATCTCTGTGAGACATCTGAGAAGAGAACGCAAATGTTGTGCTAATTTGGTATCCAGTAATAGAGAACTAAGAGAGATATATATTTTTAGTAGCATTAAGCAAAAACCATTTATAAGTCTTTTCATTTAGTGGAAGAAATAAGGAAGGGAATGAAAGCAGAAAAAAAAGGGAGAGAAAGGATACATCCATATGTATTAATTTTAATGATATTTAAAATTATTTCCAAAGTGCTCTACTCTAATTCAAAGTTTGCTCTTACTTTGAAAAATTACAAGTCTTTAAATTTTGCTTTTGGACTTTTGTTTTAGAGAAAGACATGACATTGCTGCTATAAACATTGGGGTGCAGGTGTCTTGGCTTTTCACTGCATCTGTATCTTTGGGGCAAATCCCCAGTAACTGGAAAAGGACAATCATTATATGGTTTCACTCATATGGAGAATATAAAAAATAGTGAAAGGATTATAGGGGAAAGGAGAGAAAATGAGTGGGAAAAATCAGACAGAATGACAAAACATAAGAGACTCCTAACTCTGGGAAATGAATAAGGGGTAGTGGAAGAGGATGTGGGCAGGGGGATGGGGTGACTGGGTGATGGGCATTGAGGGGGGCACTTGACAGGATGAGCACTGGGTGTTATACTATATGTTGGCAAACGAACTACAATAAAAAATATACATATATATAAAAAAAGAAAGACATGAGAGCAAGCTAGCTTAAATTTCCATTAATGCATCTTTTAACTTAAGGATACCAAGAAATATTTTTCCCTAAGTTATTGCCAGGGAAGCCCTGAGATATTTTCCTTCTCTTCTTTTTAAAAATCAACCTCCCCTTTTTCTGTTTCAGATTTTTTTTATTCTGAATATAGAAGGCATAAAATCTTGAAGTATATATCAAAGGATTTTTTTTGTTTCATCCATTATGAATTGGAAGTCTCCCTTATAATGAGGATTTCTATTTATTTATTCAGAATAGGACTTTAAGTGGTTTGCAAATAGCAGTGAATCCTGGAAATGGCAAATACAAAGAAAAATTTGTCTGAAAGGAAAGGAGACTATTTAGACTTTGTTCAAGTATAATCAAAGTGAAGATGCTTCTTCTGTCTGGTACCAAGATAGTAGGAAAAAAAGTCTATTATTTGGTGAATAAGAGCTAGAGCTTTTGATACAATACAATCATAAGAAAATTGTTTCAGAGATGGTGTTGGAGGAGTAATGGATTTTGAAACAATATAATCACAGCAAAGGGAATTTCAGGTCCTTGGGCATAAAGTAATTTTTATGAATAGTCTTACCTACTTTGATAAAATTATAAGTTTTAAGCAGAAGTGAAGAATGTTATATAAGTAGTTGAGAATTTTAAGTATTCGCCATAGATGACTGTAAAGTAGTTATTGTTATCTGAAATCCATACCTTTATCACCAAACCATGGACATATAACTTTTTAATTGTAAAATAACAAGATAAAGATCTTCCTTGACTTACGATGGACTTATGTCTTGATATACCCATTGTAAGTTGAAAATACTATAAGTCAAAAATGCATTTAATATACACCTAAGCTACCAAACATCCTGGCTTAGCCATGCCTAAGAATGTGCTCAAAACATGGATTAGCCTACAATTGGGCAAAAGCATCTAACACAAAGACTATTTTATAACAAAGTGTTGAGTATTGCATGTCATTCACTGAATAGTGTACTGAAAGTGAAAAAGCAGAATTAATGGATGGGCAGAGAACAGTTGTCAGTGTAAGGATTGTTCACCCTCTTGTTGGTGTGGCTGGCTGGGAGCTGTAACTCACTGCTAAGGCCCAGCGTAATGAGAAAGGACTGTGCCCCTCAGCACCAGCCCAAGGAAAAGATCAAATTTCAAAGTACATTGCTACTGAATGGGTATTGGTTTCACACCATTGTGAATCCAAAAAATCCTAAGTCAAAATATCATAAGTCAGGAATCATCTCTATATAATCCCATTTTGTTACTGATAATGGATTTTGCATTTTGTGTATACATTTGGGAAAATAAAACCAATACTTAATTGATTTTATTTTTTTATTTCTTTTTAAAGATTTTATTTATTCATTCATGAGAGACAGAGGAGAGAGAGAGAGAGAGAGAGAGAGAGACAGGCAGAGGGAGAAGCAGGCTCCATTTAAGAAGACCTACGCGGGACTCCATCCCAGGACTCCAGGATCACGCCCTGGGCCAAAGGCAGGCTCCAAACTGCTGAGCCACCAGGGATCTGCCCCCTAATTGATTTTAAATAAGTGTGTCTCTAAGTAACAGATTTTGATAAATACATGTTTTGATAAAAAAAAAAAATCTGTTCTCATAGAACATAAATCTTAATTATATAAAATACAGCTTAACCTTCTCCCAGAGAATGCTTTAAGGAAGGGTTCATGTTCAATTTTTTAAAACATTATATGTTTTAAGTTTTAGGTCTTTAAAGTATTTAATTTTCTGTATCAAAGATTTGCCATCTTTTATTATTTCCAACTACCAGAGGAGATGTTAACTATGATTTAATTTGTGCATACATTTGCTTAGAAACACGAAACACTGTTCTTGTCAGATTTAGTCTGCTAAACTGGGGATAACCCCTACACTTTGTTGATATGTTGTTCTTTTTGTGATACTAAATCATTTCACAATAAACTGTCAAGATAGAAGACTTTAGGGATAGCTTTTACCTCTGTACTACAGATGTTACTTTATCATCTTGTCAGCTTCGGGTATTTTATGTCAGGTCATTCAATAATGCAAGAAAATTGTTAAGTTTCACACAGGTTAGAATAATGATCTATTCATACTTTATCATTTCTAAGTTTCAGTGAAAAACAATATCAACTTTAATTTCAACCTAGGATCTATAGGTCAGTACCCATATCAGACATCCCAGTGTGGAGGAAAAGTTGAATTGCACTAATTACTGTCACAAATTAACTATAACTCATCAAGTTTCTTAAACTAGGCACTATTAATATCTGAATTGGATAATTCTTTATTGTGGAGACTGTTCTGTTCATGCAGGATGTTTAGCAGCATCCCTGGCCTCTACCCACTAGATTTTGGTAGCACCTTCTCCCCTCCAGTGGAGACAGCCAAAATGCTCCAGGCATTGCCACACACCCCTTAGGGGTGGGGATTATCTCCAGTTGAGAACCACCGCTAAACAGAAAATGATTCCTATGCTGTTATTTATAAAAATTAATTTTTCATTGTTTAAGAATTTAGTTAGGAATTCACACTTAAATTTACATATAGATTCAAATAAGTCTGGAATTATAATGCTGCTTATTTTTATATCATGACTTAAAAAACACTCTCAGTATATTATTTGCTTCTATTATGATTGAATTACTGATGACTTCTGTTGGTTAGACAAAATGAATATGGTTTATATTGATACTTGATTAGTCATAGTACCATATAGTCTAATATCTATAAGAGCCCATAAATATATTAGCTACTTGAATTTTTTTATCTCTATGAAATACTTGATGCGAAATTAAAATTTTGTTGTACCTGAAATTCTGAACCATTTATGAGTGATAGCTGTGAAAATAACTTCATGCTTAATTTCACTTAATTACTTTAGATAACTTTGGCCTGGGACATATATCCTCTCTTCTACTGTGTTTTTTTATATTTTAAATACTTTTTGTAATGTTTCTTAAATAAATTGCAATAGTGAAATTGATGCGTTTTATTTTTAGTTTTATTATTTATTCATGAAAGACACACAGAGAGAGAAGCAGAGACATAGGCAGAGGGAGAAGCAGGATCCAGGTAGGGAGCCCGATGTGGGACTCGATCCTGGGACTCCAGTATCATGCCCTGGGCCGAAGGCAGGTGCTAAACCGCTGAGCCACTCAGGTGTCCCAAGAGTTGGTAGTTTTAAGTAATAATAGGGCACATTTGCCAAACGCATAACAGATTAATAAATAATTGAAAGGTATAAGGGTACATACACATTTCAAAATAGGCTTAATTCTCCTTCCTTATCAAAAATAAGAGAAAAGACTTCTCTCTCTAAGACCATTTATTTTTGGAAAATGTGTAACTGTAAGTACATTCTCCTTTCAAAAACATATATATGTGCATATATATATAATATGTATAAATTTTATGTACATATATAATGAATAGATATCCTTTTGAAAACTACATAGGTCTTTTGTCTGCTTCAAGAGCCAGAAAGATCTTTCTTAAGGATGTGGGAGCCAACTCTGAAATCTCTGAAATGTAAATATCAAGGGACATAGCATGTCCATCTTTCAGTTTCTATGGGAGAGTAGGAGACTTTCCTGAGAGGCTTGTTTTTTCTCTGGAGTAAGACACTAACTGCATACATGGTCTCTACAATTACCAGGTGGATCTAGAATGAACTGTGTGTGACCAATAGTTCGTATGGGTATTCAATCCATGTTTTATTAGTCTTCTTGTTAGGAAATACTGTATACACATTTATTTCCCTGCTCTTTCCACACTATTGATGTCTGGCTATAGCAAGGTTTGGGGAGGCCAGAATTAATGTTGTTAAAGATATGTGAGTTTTAGTTTCACCTGTGCTTTCATTCCTTTTACCGAAAAGCCGCGAAGAAAGAAGTTGGGCAAAAAAAAAAAAAAAAAAAAAAAAAAGAAAGAAAGAAAGAAGTTGGGCTTCTCGCATTACTGCTGTAGAGTTACCTGGCCCCAGTTATTATACAGTGGTGTTGCAGTGAACACCGTGGCAGAGAAACATTGGAAGAATCTCCACTTTGCTGAATAGGGCTTCAATTCTTACTTCTGCTATAGGTTAAGTAAGATGTATTGAGAAAAGAAAATACTGGCAGATATGCCCTAGAGAGTAACCCTCTTACCTGAATCCTCTGCCATCTCTGGTTTTCTGCTGAGTAAGTCCAGAAATAAAGCTATAAAAATAGTGCACTTGCTTTGGAAACAGTAAGTTAAAAAGTGGAGCTTTGCTGATGTCAAAGGCCTTTAGGCAAAATACCTTAAGAAGGTTTCCCTCTCTCATCTTTCCCCTCCCCTCCTCCTTTCCCTCCTTTCTTTCTCTTTCCCTCTCCCTTTATGTGTGTCTTTGTGTTTAGTAAAAGGCCGATCATAAGTTAAAGGTTTATTAACTTGAAGCATGTGGCAGTTTAACATCTAGACAGTTTTCCTTGAGACTATCTCCTATGGGCAAGTAACAAAGACTTGCTAAACTGAGGGCAGTCAAGGCAGAGAAGCCTCACTCATACAATTCTGATAACAACCTACCTAACAGAAACTCAGCTGGCTGGGCTTTTAGTTTCTTCCTCACCATTTCACTCTGTCTTCAGCATCTGCTGATACATTATTTTAATGATTCCCAGCCATGTTTCCAAAATATTTTTAAAACCTGAGGACTAGGGCAGCCCGGGTGGCTCAGCGGTTTAGCGCCACCTTCAGCCCAGGGTGTGATCCTGGAGACCTGGATCGAGTCCCATGTCAGGCTCCCTGCATGGAGCCTGCTTCTCTCTCTGCCTGTGTCTCTGCATCTCTGTCTATCTGTCTGTCTGTCTCTCATGAATAAATAAAATCGTTAAAAAACCCCAAAACCTGAGGACTATTCATAAAACTCTGATACCATCTTATAAAACCACAATCATTACAATGCAATGATCTATTCCCATATTCTTTAGTAATGCAGTCTGTATTGTTTCTATTCATCGAGGGAGCCTCCAAAACTTTTTTTTCTCCTACAAGTATGTAAACAGTAATGGTGCATCCCGGTTGCAATAAAAATAAATAGCCCTTAAGGTGTTAAAAGAAAATGTAAATTTTGTCAAACTTCTATTGATGATCCCTAAGTTACAATGGTTCAACTTAGATTTTTTTCAACTTATGATGATGCTAGAGTGATATACTTTCAATAGAAAGGTACTTCAAATTTTGAATTTGTATTTTTTTTTCCTAGGCTAGCAACACATGGTACAATCCTCTCTCATGATGCTGGGCAGCGAGCCACAGCTCCCAGTCAGCCACATAATCATGGATGCACTTAAACAGCAGATGCACTTAAACCATTCTGTACCCATACAATCATTGTGTTTTTCACTTTTCAGCATTCAGTAAATTACATGAGATACCAAACTCTTTATTATAAAACAGGATTTGTGTTGATTTTTAAAAATATTTTTTATTTATTCATGAGAGACACACAGAGAGAAGCAGAGACATAGGCAGAAGGAGAAGCAGGCTTCCGGTGGGGGAGCCTGAGGCAGGACTCTATCCCAGGACACTGGGATCATGACCTGAGCCCAAGGCAGATGCTCAACGACTAAGCCACCCAGGCATCTCATGTGTTGGATGATTTTGCCCTACTAGAGGCTAATGTAGATGTTTTGAACATGTTTAAAGTAGGCTAACCTAAACTATGGTATCAGTAGTTTAGGTGTATTAAATGTATTTTGGACCTATGATATTTTCAATTTGTGATGGGTATATTGAGATGTAATCTCATTATAAATTGAGGAAAATCTGTAGTTGGCATTCCTTTCAATTATAGGAAAAATATTCATTCATTTTGTAAACTAACTATAGTTTACAAAATCATCATATTACATCAGATTCTATGGATCATTTTAATACCATCTTGGACTAAGATTTATTTCACTAAGTTTGACAAAAATAAAGTTATCTTGGTTATGTATGTGGTAGTTCTACAACTATACATATTTTCCCAAATTCATCTAACAGTATACTCAAAATTAATAAATTTTGCTATATACAAATTTACCTCAAGAAAGCTCATTTAAAATAGAGAAAGAACAAACTGTCTATCCATGTAACAATATACATGAATTTTTTAAAAATGTATACATTGAGCAAAAAGTCAGTTATTAAAAAAGCAAATTCTAAATTAAATTGAAGAATGGGCAAGGATACTTTAGAGTTATAACAGTTTCTGAAAAAGGGTAAGGATTGACTGAAATGGAACATGAGTAAACTTATCTGAAATAGAGGAAATACCTTATATCTTGATTGTTATGTTGATTACACTGCTACACATTTATCAAAATTCAATGAATTGTACATTTAATGTCTGTGTGTTTTACCTTAATAAGCTAAATTTAAGGAAAAGGAATAATAATAAATTTAACTTTATCATGCAGGTACCAATAGAACATTGCCAATTCCTTCTAAGTCCCTTTGGTGTCTCTGCCTAATCATATTTCCCATTTCCATTCCCATATATATTCCCTAGAGTTTGGTGCCCACGCAGAATTGCTGAGGAGACAATATTGTTGCACATAGTCTGCACTTCCCGGACAATTCCCACATAAGTGTGAAAGCAGCAACCTGGCTCCCATGATATTCTAAACAATACTTTCTTGGGTTTGTAGTGGCATCATCCTATGACTTTTACAATGACAGTATAAAATTCTGGCTTCAAAATATGGATGTCAGAAATCTAGTTTCTGACAGTTAATGCCATACTCACAAAGGCAAATGGGAACTACAAAATGCGTGCTAGTCCCGAAACACATTTCCTCTTGAGAGATGTATACAAACCGCTAGATTTAAAATGGTGGACATTTAAACTCACAGTCAGATGTTCCAGTTTTAAATACCACTTGAACAGTGCCATTAGACTTCTACAATTGGTGGTGATACTACCAAAAGTATTTTCCTGATTATAAAGACCCCAATAACAGAATTATGACTGATATTTAAGGTTAAATTAAGGAATAATTCATATAAGCATGGGTTAAAACTTGAACAATATACTGTGCTTTTTGGGCTCATTATAAGAGGCCTCTGTTTGTATTCCATTGGATTCTCTACATGACTCTATATTCCTGTGCTTGAAATAAATGTACCATTTAAGACCCTCTAAAAGTCTTAAATAAGTATCATTGTACCAATTTGTCAACTGAATTCTTAAAACATTATGAAATGAAGCAAACAAACAAAAAACATAAAGAATGAAATACCACCTATAGTGTCCATGAAACGAAGCTGGAAGACAGCTTAGTATGGATCAGTTGGGTCATGCACTTGATGCCAACAACCAACCATCAGGCACCAACCATCAGGCACCAACAACATAGGACCAAGGCAAGGCAATCTCTATAGGCAAGAGTCTGGAAGGAAAAGAAGAACACATGCTCTTTGCAAGCAGCTTGCTTCCAAGAAAAACAAAGTAGGCAAGAGCTGAGTGTACCTGCCAGACATGCTTCCCAAATTTATCAATTCTACCTTCCTAGCATAGAAAGAAACCTGAGTATACCAACTGGAGTTACATTTTCCCTTGTTGGAAGGAAACATCAAAAGGGATGAGAAGTATTCTGTAATAACAACTACTGGGTTCTAATATTATAACTGGAATGTAGTAGCTCCTCAGGGGTTATGAACAACACATCTTGCCAAATTTGGTGTATTGGGCTTGGTTTCTTCCAATTAGGTATGATTGACAATGTTGAAATTTATAAAAATGTCTTTCTTTTCTTAATTATTCAAATCTCTTTATAATTACCCTTATTATCATTATCAATTTCACCATTCAGGCCAACTCTTCAGAGTCTGGGAGAAAAGACAATGAAACTTGTTTAGATCAAGAAAGTAGCAAATGCATTTCTGGTGTCCTTAAAGCAACATCACTTTTGCTATAATTCCATCTGTTCCATCTGCTTATATGAAAAACTTGAGGTCTTTAAAAACTGTATAAATACCAAGCCATATTTCTTCAAATATGTTCCTACATGTGTACCTGTTCCATATTTCTTCATCCACTTTCATACCAGGTCTATACCTTAGGTATACTATTATTATATTGTATAGCATACTTAGATATAGTATAGGTATGGTCATATTGGGGCAGCTAAATATGTTGTCACAGTTCTGAATATCTCTTGACATTATAGTAATCTCCTTATTCAGAGGAAATCAACTGGACTCATAGACCATTTATGAAAGCTGTCTTCCAACTCCAAAATTTCTCTAGAATATTTCTTTCATTGAATGAACCAGAAAATATCCAATTTGTGCCTAGGACAAGCTTGTTAAGGATTATAGGATTTTTTAGCTTTTTGAACTGTTTGCACAAAGTGACGGAGAATATTCATCTAATTTTGAGTAGTTGTACACCTGATGGTACATGCTCATCAGCATATTGGGGCATGGAGAATCTCCAGGTAATGCTGCACTGCTTTTACACAGATAGAGATGAAGAGTGATTTTCTGCAGTGTTACAGTGGAATGATCACGTGTTTTGAGATTAAACAGGCTTGGATTTAAACCCTAAATTCAAAGTGTACTAGATACGACTAGAAAAATTGTTTAAGTCTTCTGAACTTCAATTTTCTCAACTGAAAAATAAAAATAATAACTGCCCTAGTATTGTACATATTTAACAGCAATGTGTATATAAAGAAGCTATCTAGTAGATACTAGATATCCAGTAAGATTGGTGCCATTTATCACAGCATTTGCATCTTGTGTAAAATTCCACAAGTTTGTAAGACTGCTGTTATTTTATTTATATTATACTTATAAAATATATTTTTTATTACTTGATCACCATGCAGTGATAATAATATTTTATCATTAGGTGATAAAACATGATGGGGTGTATTAATGTAGCAAAGTTTAAGCACATATCTACATAGAATATATCAATATATACACAAAGGAATGCATATAGTCATGCTTTATTATAAGCTTGAAGATCATTTTCTAGAAATGCAGGATATGTTTATATTTTAAACTGCTAATCATGATTAGGCTTTACTCTTCTAGTGGTTTGGGATTATTTTAAAAAGTCAAAAGGCAATAGAGGTACTTTCTCAATTTTGTTCTCATTTTAGTACAAGTAATCCCTCAGGTATCTGTTTTAGAAAAAAAGTATTAATATTTCTGCTGGAAGAGCCACTCTAACATTCTCTACATTATTACAACTCTCTAGGGCACAGGTGGAAAGTAAATGATGACATGATCAAAAGAAAGACTTGAAGGATGCTGATAATACAAGGCCGTTGTGCAGAAAACATTATGATTTAGGATAATGATAAAAGATAACTGCAATATTTACCTTTCATTACTTAGACTCCGTTTTATTTTCTCCAACAATTTTCACTGCATTTTGTTTGTGATCCTTCCCCATTAAAATAACCTCTGGAAATAATGCCATTTTATCAATTTCAGATTATAACATATAAGCACAGAATTTTGGGGTTGGGGGTGGAAGTGTTTTGTAATAGAATATTAAACTGTCTTTAGGATCTGATTTTTGATTACTTACCCTTATTAACTCCAAGTATTTTTATTACAAGGACTGCATTTTGAAATCCAATGGTTGTTTTTGATAGAATTTTGAGTGTAAAGCATTATTATTAGCAAGCACAGAAATGAGTAATAAATCTGAATTTATGGTTTCTTCTTCTCTAAAGAGGGTTATTGGTTTTACAACATAAATTTCAACTGTCCATTTGCTACATTTGTCAGCCTGATTATTTTGGTCACCTGCAGGCAAAATTTTCTGTAACAGAGGCTTTGAAGTAGCTCATTTTGCTTTTAGTTTCTTAAAATAATAGAATAGTCTGCTTTGAGATGGCTTCACTCACAGGGTTTTTTTGTTGTTGTTTTTTGAGGTTTTTTGGGGGCTTTCATAAGCAAATGTGTGAATACAAGTAAAGCTTGTGGGGGTTCTCTTTCCATCCATAATGGAAGTAACAAGCTGAAAAGACAAGCCAAGATACATATGATGCCCAAATACTCTCAAAAGCTAGTCCAATGCTCTGCATTTCTATAGCAGTCATTTTTAGGATTACATTATTTTTTTTTCCTGTTCAATTTCAGTTCTTCTCAGAAACTATCATGAGAGTCCTGAGATGAAAGTAAAAATAGCAATGTTATATTCCAAACTCAGCAATAAGCCTTCTTTTTCTTTCTGACTCAAAACTTAAGGCACAAGCATGACAGTATAATGAGTTTAAGAAGTCTGAAAGGAACTTGAACTTGCTTTAGAATTTAACTGAATGAAAACAGAAGAGTAATTTCTGTATTCATTGGGCAGAGACTAAAGAAGAAGGAATACCTAAGTGCTGTGCTACATTTACCTTTTTGGCCTAAATCAATGACATTTTTTTTTTAACCTTCAGATTATCAGAACTTCTTTTTTTCTTCCCCCATAAGCCACATGTTAATGAAACTTAAACCTGTATTACCCTTGATTTAAAAAATCTCTTCAATTAATTTAATAAATATAAATTTAACTCCACTTGTGTTTTCATCCATATATACAATAAAACAAAAGAAAGCAACATGATGACTATCATTCCTCTCCTTTAGCTAATTTTATGGGTCTCCTAATTAAAAAAAAAATGATAGCAACACAAAACTGCTAAGTGTATTGCAGCCATAGATATCAATATGGGAAGTCTCTGTGTTTAAAATATTTTGAAACCCATACCATTTAAGTGGTAACATTTTACACTACAAAGAAATATTAATGCAGTAATTTTACTTCAGTTGTTGGTATGATTGTGACATTGTTTTATTAAAGTAGAAATATTTAATACCTTTAAATTTGTTGGTTATAACATTGCAATATTAAGAATAGCTGGTTTGCTGAGTAGTGCCAGTACTATGGTATTTGTTAGGGAACAGTTAAAAGAAAAAAAGGTCTCTGCTCTGCTTTTTACATCATACAAGTGGTCAAAACTCCAGATCTCAAGGACCATACTACCCAAACCAATCTATAGATTCAATGTAATCTTCATCAAAAAACCAATGGCAATCTTTACATTATTAGAATACAGAATCTTAAATTTGTATGGAATTACAAAACAACAGCAACAACAATAACAAACCCTGCATAGCCAAAACAACCTTGAGAAAGAATAACAAACCTGAGGGTAGCACAATCTCTGATTTCAAACTATAGTATAAATCTGTAGTAATCAAAACAGTATGGTACTGATATGAAAACAGAAACATAGATCAATGGAAAAGAACAGAGAGCCAGAAATAAACCCATGCATACATGGTCAATTAATTTATGACAAAGGAGATAAGAATATACAATGGAGAAAGGACTATTTCTTCAATAAATAAGGTTGGGAAAACTGAACAACCAACCATATGCAAAAGAATGAAACTGGACCCCTATGTTAAACTGCATTCAAAAATAAATTCAAAATGGATTAAAAACTTGAATGTAAGACCTGAGACCATAAAACTCCTAGAAGAAAACATAGCCAGTAAGCTCTTTGCCATCAGTCTTAGCAATATTTTTTTGGACCAGTCTCATCAGACAAAGGTAACAGAAGCTAAAACAAACAAATGGGGTTACACCAAACTAAAAAGTTTCTGCACAGTGAAGGAAACAATCAATAAAACAAAAAATCAACCTACAAAATATGAGAAGATATTTCCAAATCATATATCCAAAATAGGGTTAATATTCAAAATATATAAAGAAACTTATGCAACTTAATATCAGAAAAACAACCTAATTAAAAAATGGGTAGAGAATTTGAATACTTTGCAAAGAAACATACAGAAGGCCAGCAGGGCCCATATTCACTAATAATTGGGGAAATGCAAATTAAAGCCAAAATCTGAGATCATTTGAGACCTGTCAGATTGGCTCTTATGAAAAACCAAAACCAAAACCAAAAAATAAGTGTTGATGAGGATGTAGAAAGAAGGGAACCCTCGTACCCTATTAGTGGGAATGTAAAATGGTATAGCTGTTAAGAAAGTAGGATGGAATTTCCACAAATAAAACAAAAATAGATCTATTATATGATCCAGCTATTCCACTTCTGGACTTCTGGGTATTTATCTGATGAAACGGAAACATTAATTTGAAGAGATATATGCAGTCCTATTCATTTCAACATTATTTACAATACCAAGATAGGGAAGCAATGTAAGCATCCATCACTTGATGAATAAATAAAGAATACACACACACACACACACACACACACATACATACATACACACACAGTGGAATATTACTCAGCCATTAAAAGACTGAAATCTTGCCATCTATAATAAAGTGTTTGGATCTAGAAGGTTTTATGCTAAGTGAAATAAATCACACAGAGAAAGACAGATATAGTATGATTTGATTTATATATGGAATTTAAAACAAATGAAACAAAGCAGATATCGATTTTTAGATACATGAAACAAACTGTTGGTTATTAGAGCAGGGAGGTGTTGTGAAAGTGAGGGATATAATAGGTCCAAACTTCAAGTTTAAAATAATTAATCATGGGAATACAATTTATAGCATAGGGAATATAGTCAATAATATTTTAAAAACTTCCTATGGTGATAGATGGCAACTAGGCTTATCATGGAAATCATTTTGTAATGTATAAAATATCAAATCACAATGATGTACACCTGTAACCAATAGGATATTTTAAGTCACTTACGCTGCAATAAAATGTATTATAAAGTTGTCTTATAGTGGAAAAGTAAACATTATCATTTCTAGCTTCTACCCTTCAATCTGACTCTTCCAAATTTTCAAGTATATTTGAATCTTCTCTCTGAATTTCTCAACTAATAGGAGATATAGTGTATCAGAAGGTAGTTGCTTCATAACAAATCATCCCCAAACTGGTTTAAAACAATGATTTATTATTAACCACAACTCTAGGTCAGTTGGGTGGTACCTCCAATGATTTTAGCCCAGTTCATTAGGGTTCATTCAGTTTAAGGATCATCTGGTCAGGAAGATCCAAATGTCCTTACTCACATATCCAGCAACTAATGTGATGCCAGCTGTGACTCCTCAGTTTTTCTCCATATGACAGAATTCCTGTAGTTTAGACTAAGCTTCTTTATGTGACAGTCTCAGGATAGCATTCCAAAAGAACAAGAGCAGTAGCTTTAAGTTATCTCAGGACGCATGCTCCAGAAACCTCAAAAAAATTTCTTCCTCAACATTTGGTTGGTCCATGCAGGTCACAAGGCTGCCACAGGTTGAAGGTATAGAGAAATGTACTCTATCTACCTCTTGATGGAAGCTCTGAAATATTGTGACCACATTTTCAAACTGTTTTCTCACACACATCTTGTCTACATTGACAGCTATCCTCTTTCTTTATGGTTTTCCAGCTTTATTGAGGTATATCTGACATGTAGCATTTTAGGGTGTACAGCTTGTTGATGTGACATACTTATATATTGCAAAACGACTATTAACACCATAACTTCAGCTAATATCTCCATTGTGTCACATATTGTGTGTGTGTGTTTGTGTGTGTTGAGAACATTTAAAAACTACTCTCTCAGCAACTTTCAGGTATTATAATCTATAACTATCATGCTGTACATTAGATTCCCCAGACTTATTCCAGGCATATATCTAAAGGACATGAAAACAGGATCTGGAAGATTTATCTGCATTTCCATGTTTATTGCGGCATTATTCATGATAGGCAAGATGAGAAAATAACCTAAGTGTCAATCAAAGGATGAATGCACTAAGAAGATATGGTGTGTGTATACATACACACACACACACACTGAAATGTTATTCAGTCATGAGAAAGAAGGAAATTTTTTCTGTTTTTTTTTTATAAGCAAATATTTGAGTCATTAGCATTTGTCACTTGTAGAGAGGGGAGGACTTTGGAAAAACAAAACATTTTTTTCCTTTATCTGGGAATATGAGCAGTGTACCAGGCTTTTTATTACTCACATATCATTGTACTAAAACTCCTTTAAAATACAGAGACTTATTCACTAAAACTGAGTCAATTCCAATCAAAACAGAAGACTATCAATAGCCTCAAACCCAACTGTACATGAGTGCTGAGTATTATTTCTACCACATGTCCAGCATGTGATAACACTGTATATTGCTCTGAGTCCCGATATGCCACAGTTTCTGTCTTAGTTCTTAGTTATCCTTAACAGCTCTTTGTGGGAATAAAAATTTTACCATAAGCCCAGTCCTTTGACTTCGGTACATATTGAGGAAATGCTTACCTAAGTCCTTTTACTATTCTTAAGGGCTATCTGTATACACAAAACAGCATTATATTTTCACCATTGACTTTGTGTCAATTCCATCTACCTACGTTAAAGTTTGAAAACTTGTAGATTTCAAGAGAAATTTGGTGTGCAATTGCATTTTGTTTGACCAAAACTGTTTAGAAATAACTGTATGTTAGTAATGAAAATGTGCAAACTGAAATTAAAAGTACAATACTGTTCACAATTGCTTCAGATTAAATATTTACTATCAACCTAATAAAAATGTACAGGATATGTATGTTGAATATTAGAAAATGCAAATGAAGGAAATCAAAGAAGACCTAAATAAACTGACATATCATGTGTATAAAGTTGAAGATTCAACATAGTACAGATGTCAAATTTCTTCAAATTCAGTTGTAGGCTTTGTACAATTCCTATCAAATTCCAGAGAGATTTTGTATATATAGACATGCTTATTCTAAAATTTATATGAAGAGGTATACACTCTAGAATACAGGGGGAAAAAGACTCTTGAAAAATGAGAATAAAGTGAGAGAAATTACTATACCCGATATCAACACCAAGTATAGAGCTACAATAATCCAGACAGTGGAGTATGGTAGGAGAAGAGTCACACAGATCAGTGGAACAGAATAGAGAACCCAGATACAGGCTCACATAGATATCCCCAGCTGATTTTTCACAATGTTGCAAGCACAATGCAGGGAAGGAATGATGGCCTTTTCAAACAATGGAGATGGAAATTAGATAATGATGAACAAAAAATTTTTTGTGCTTTATACAAAAATTAACTCAAAATGGATTAAAGATTTAAATATAAAAAGTAAAACAACACTTAGAAATGAAAAAAAAAACATGGCAGGAAATCTTCAAGACATAGGATTAGTTTATTTGTATCTGAAAATTTCATATTTAAAATACCAATTTTTAGTGTAAACTCAATACCATCTTTAAACACAAATGCTATGCTGCATGAGAAACAGTAACCGTATGGAAAGCAAAAACATGGTGTTACACATCTACAAGTTGATTTACTCATGTTAAATAATTGATAAATATGCATTTATAAATGTCTTGTTTGTGCTACTGCAGAAAAGGTATATACTTTGATAATGTGAGTGGACTATAAAAGCCTGGAAAATCTTCAATAGGTTAAGATGGTGAAGATGGATGGGTATCTAAGTCTAGAAACTAGACCTGGGCATGTGAGAGGCTACTGGTGGACTTCTCCTGATGTTGTTCCTACAGTTTGGGACTTATGTTTTCATTTGTACTTGAGAAAGGGTTAAAATCTTCACTTAGCACATACCAGAAGTTTCTAGATGAAAAAAAAAATATTTTTAATGCGGTTAATTTAAAAAGTGTATTCTCCAAGAAGCCATTGGTGAATTCTGCAAGTGCCTACAGAGTAATAGCTTTTTTTTTTTTTTTTTTGGCTAGGACTTCTTTGATTCTGTGAACTTATTATTTAGGCCTATTATTTAGGCTTAAATTTCTAACTTGCTTTTATTACCAATTTGTAGGCAATGCAAAAAATAATTGACATTAATCTTCAGAGCCTCAGAAATTAAAATTCTAGAATATTAGCTTCACATAAGTTCATATACCACCTTATGTTTGCATGGAACTATGCCTAGTACAAATGTTTTACAATATTTAATTGTCTTGCTGAAGGGACTTCTATGAAGGCAGGAACCAAAGTTTTGAAGGTTTACATGACAGCCTAAGATTAGAAGGCTAAAAATTCTCAGCTAATATAAGAATTGTTTAAATTTTGTGTGAGAAGATTTTTGATCAGGGATAGAGTTACTATACATTGCCTAAATTGAGACTTTTATTTCAGAGGCAAATCCTGAACGTATGGGCTGGAGCAAAAGAAGTAAACTGGGACTATTTTGTGCAAACCGGAATGTATATTTACTCTACTGGAGATACCAAAAAATATTAAAACCTAGATAACTAGGTAGGGTTTTTATTTTTATTTTTTAATTTTATTTATTTATGAGAGACACACACAGAGAGGGGCAGAAATACAGGCAGAGAGAGAAGCTGGCTCCATGCAGAGAGCCTGATGTAGGACTTGATCCTGGTCTCCGGGATCATGCCCTGGGCTGAAGGCAGACGCCTAACCGCTGAGCCACCCTGGTGTCCCAATAGGTAAGATTTTTAAAACAGAAAAAAATCTTTAGCAAAACTGCTGTATTTTTGATATAGTAACTATATATGTTGCAATTTAAAACAAAGAGGATTCATGTAAGTTGCATAGTTGTCTATGCCAACCCATGATTATGTATCAACTTTTTTTTAGTAAGAAGAATTTTCCGGGCTAAAACTGTCGGGAAAATGGTCTTTCTGACATCCCCCTCTTTAATTATGACATTCTTCTTTTTATATCCATACACAAGATAATAACACTCATTGTACAACATTATGGTAATGAAGTGAAATGAGGAAATTATATATGAGAATAAGTAACAAAAGATTTTATTCTGAGACATAAAGATCCCTCTTGTGGACAGAAATTTTGAGTTATGCATTAAGGCTTTAGATTTTACACAAAGCATGTAAACAAAGAATACTACAAACACTGTGAGTATCTTAAACTTTTTTTCCTCTTCTTTCTGAGTAGAGAACCACAGAGCGGGGGCATATGCAAATCTCATCTACTAGTATCTTAGATAAAAAACTACCAGAAGGCAGGAATTGGGTACAGCTGTTCACAATCTCTAACTTTAGGTCAGAAATAAGGCCACTGAAAAGGTTTAAGAGTACGTTAGCTTTCTTGACAAGCCTAATTCCTATGGTTATACAATGCTTGATATGAGGAGATCAGTCAACTAACCAAAATGAATGAATGGATGAATGAATGAGTCACAGTGAGAATGATGAAACCACTCAAGGAAGCATTACCTGAAATAATCATAGGGAAGAGTATTTCTGGAAGTAGTTAGTAATCAAGAGAATGTATGTTAAATTTTTGTTTTCTCAAGAAGGCTTAAAAATAGACTTTATTGAGGCAGACTATATTGATTATATTTTCTCCAGTTCTGTATTCTTGATTAGGCTCTAGGTCATGCTGCTGCCTTGTGCCCCCCTGCATCCTGAGCAACCCTGGTCCTTCTCCATAGGGCCCTGCAAGGCATGACATGACTCCCATTTCAAGGGATCTCTGAATAGGAACTTCTTCCTCTGCGACAATCATGTAATGTCTGTATGTCTTACTATACCTGGTTAAAACAAATCCCAAGTGTATTTTAACAAACCAGACGCAAAGAAATCGAAGTAAATTAAATAACAAACAGGGGGAAAATGGCTGCAAATAAAAAGATAAAATTGAAACATGCATTGGAAGCTATGTCAAACAAAATTAATACCACACAAATGGAATTTGAGAATTACCTTGGAAGGTGCAATCCTTAATATCATATGGTGCTTTAACAAAGACTAGATCTACTCTTAATACTTGTATCAACTTCCCATAGTTTCATCTCTCTAGCCTCTTCTATAAAATGCTGACCTCAAAAGAATTTTATGTAAGTAAATTTGGCTTATGTGAGTAGGTAACTTAGCTAGATGCTTGGCATATAGCACTTACTCAATAAATTGTAGCTCTATTAATAAATCAAAACAATAAAAAGTATGACATAAATGGAAAATCCACCTATGAATAGTATTTGGGTTCCTATAGAAGAATTTAGAAACAACATCCAAGAGTGTAACATAAAAGTGTTCCAAAATTTAAAATATCTGAGTCTGAAAATTTAAAAGACTTCTCTATATTTCACAGAAGTTTTTTGAAGAGACTCTAATACTTGGATTTGTGAATTTACTTTTTATATCAAAATACAAAAGTTTCCAAATGGTCCAAAGGAATGAAATTTTATAATTTTAATGTATATTAAATTGTAATTAGTTAAAACTTTATCTGTTTTAAAATTTCATCTAACACCAAATGCCAGAAGACAATGAAGCTTTGCTTTTAGACTTCATTTTAAAAGTAAAAACAAACAAAACAAAAAACACATTGTGACCTCTCAAATAATATATAACTGAATCATCTTGTAAACATGTTGAAAGTTATTGTTAGATATACACTGGCTCAGAAAATATATTGCTTGGCTGTGTTCTTGAGAAATTACTTATTGTTCCAGGAAACAAGAAAAGAATTAGAACTATAGACATCTCAGGATATCTAGAAAGTTGTAATCAAGATAGAATAGGCTCAATGAAATGACTGCTATAGAACGGTGCAGAGACAGGTAGATATGTAGCTGGCTTTCTTAATTATTGATCCCGAGGGACATGAGAACTTACACTAAAATCTCTACTTTGATATCAAAGTCTCATTTGGCATGTTGGGTTGAACAGAATTAATATTTAGGCAAAAGACTGTGTAAATAAGTGAAAGGTCCAAGTGTAAGAAACATCAGGAATAGCTGTTACCCTAGCAACCTGGAGAGCATGTATCTTACATAAAAGGGCAGTTGTAATTTAAATCTACCAACATTTGTGAGAAAAGATTGTAGGTGAAGTGTTTCCAGATTTTCAAATTTTATGAAAAACAAAAAATTCATATTTTATGTAAAATCTAATTTGTGTAATTATTTTACTTTAATTTTTAATAAACTTCTTAAATTTTGAGGTAAGTATATATTCACATGCAGTTATAAGAAATAACACAGAAAGATCCCTTTGCCTAGTTTCTCTCAATGATAACATCTTGCAAAATACAGCACATCACCACAACCAGGTTATTGACACTGCTACAGTCAAGAGGTAGAACAATTCTATATCCTCAGGGATCCCTCTTGTTGCCTTTTTATAGCCATACGTACCTCTCTCTGAGTCCACCCTCCCAGTGCCCCTAACAACTTCTAATCTGTCGTCCATTTCTATAATTTTCCATTTCAAGAATGTTCTATAATAATACAGGATCCTTGGGATTTGCTTTTTGACTTATGATTCTTTAAAGATTCATCTAATTCTTACATGTATGTTTGGTTTGGTATCATTGTTGAGTAGTGTTCTATGTTTAAATATAGTGTAGTTTGTTTTACCATTCACTGGCTGAAGGACATTTGAACTGTTTTCAGTTTGAGGCTATTTCGAATAAGGCTGCTAAGAACATTCATGTATAGGTATTTATGTGTAAGTTTGCAATTCTCTGGGATAAATGTGTGAGCAATCTAGTTTGTCCACATCCACACTTGCATTTATAGTGCTTTATTTCAGTAATTTTGATAGGTGTGCAGTGAGATCTTACTGTGAGTTTAGTTTGAATTTCTTTTCTTTTTTAAGATTTTATTTACTTATTTATGAGAGACACAGAGAGAGAGAGACAGACATAGGCAGAGGGAGAAGCAGGCTCCTCACAGGGAGCCCAGTGTGGGACTCCATCTCAGGACCCCAGGATCATGTCCTGAGCCAAAGGCAGATGCTCAACCACTGAGCTACCCAGGCATCCCTAGTTTGAATTTTGTCATTGAAATTGAGCATCTTTTCATGTGCTTAATATTAGTATATTCTCCTTAGTGAAAGTGTGTTAATAACCTTTGTCTATTCTGTAATTGGTTTATATTGCTAATTTTTGAGAGTTCTTTATATATACTAGATACAAGTCCTTTAACTTGATTATATAATTCGTAAATATTTTTTGAGTATTAGCTTTTTAATATGGTCAATAACAATTCATCTAGAGTTTAAATTTTCATTGGTGAATACATCTATATAGTAAAATCACAACAGTTGTATATTTCCATATTCATGTAAAACAAGAGAGTTTTCAATATTTCATTCTTACATAAAAAGTCCTTTTCTATGTCCTTTGTGCATATGTTAGAAATTCTAGAATTCTCTTTTACATCTTCAAATACTCTTGATTGATATTACCAAATTGTTCTCCTTACTATTGGTACCAAGTCACAGTATCCTCATAACAGTACTCAAAGGCTCCTAGATTCTGTGCAAGCTCAGAATATACTCATTCCACATATACATTTAAGGATCCAATAAGTGACCTCCAGATGGAACCTTAGACTCAGTAAACTCATAATAGCCAAGCCTAGTATAAGATGCTATCTATGTCCTGACTTGCATGTGCTCCCCTTCTAATAGGAAGACTACCATGAAACTCCAGGGCCTTTGGTATCAAGTCAGTTTGAAACCTGTACCCATAAGTCCTCAGAAATGTTTGAATATTCCTTTCTCCTATGCACAGTTAATGCAAATAAATTTCCATAGGTGCCCATGGGGAAAAACTAGACGGATCATTAATGTATATACTTGACGTTGGGGTTGCAAGATTCTACCTTCTGAAAGCTTGGACACTCTCAGTTGGGTTCCAGATCATGAAACTGATTCAGTTTAAGAAATTTAGGAGTCATGCATGCTTGATTTCTTTTGGATTTGTAGACTGAGCATGAACCATGTTATCTTCTCATCTAACTTGCTTCTGGAGACACGTGTCTATTAGCTATCTTCAAAGTTCCCTGTAGTGGTCAGCAGCCACTGCAGTCTTACCATTCATAAGATTATTGTATCTCATTGCTGCTGATGACTGAGCACTAGCCGGTCTCTAGAATTGCGGAATCTTATCCCATTGCTGCAATGTTTCAGTTCCTAAAAGTATCCCTTACCATGAGCAACAAAGGAAAGCATCACCAAGATTCTAAGTGATCTGCCACCACTCTTACTAGCAAGTTGCTTTCACTTTTCATTATCAGTTTTTCATTGTTGTTGGTTTTTCATTTTGTTTTATTTTCATTTTGCTTGGTAGCAGCAGGGAGGATATCTTATAGTATTTCCGTAGATCTAATCATCTGGTGGTTTTCTGGACCTACATAGCATATTGATTCTAGCCGAATTTTCTAGAATTTCATTTAATGAAACATTGCTATCTTTAAGTTTCTAGGAAACTTGTGGTGTCTTTGCACTCCCATGGGGTCTTTGTCAGAGTATTAGATCCTATATCCTGAGAGAATTTTGCCATATCTGTAAAGTCTCCTCCCCACACAACTTTATATTATTTGAAATACACTCAGAAAACAGTTCTAGCTGCATTAACCTGGCTCTTTCTGGGGTATGTTGATTAGGTCCTATGGTTTCTTTGGGGGTAATGAGTATCCTATACCTTCCATAGGCCAAGCACTTTCTCCACTAGTTACTATGGTTAAATTCTATCACTAATGGACTAGCCAGAAAGGAAGGTGAGAGCAGATTTTAGTAGGATGGGAGTAGGCAGGCATGCATAATGAAGGCAACTGCATCATATTAAAGTCCTTTGGAAGGAAGAATAAATCCTTCTGCAAGTTGGAGGATATAGGGGCATATAGGAATTCAAGATTTTTAAGCACACCAACACAGTTATCTGCATCACATTCTGATAGTCTAATGTTTCCCAGACCCTGATCTTGGTATAGGAGATCATTTAGAGTAAGAATTTAATGTTCCCTGGCACTCAGCTACTCTTTATAATTAGTTTTGGTCCTGGTCCTGATCCTTCTCAGCTCTCTATCAACAGGGGATTGGTATCTTTATATACTGCCAAAGAGTCTCTCTGGCTTTCACACATAGCTTTTAACTGATTAGAGCTGTACATTATCTCTCTCAAGCATCAATTAACCCCAATAACTGCTATTCAATTTTAGTATCCTTAGAATTATTATTTCCATCATATCTTTCAAATGCCTGCTACATTTCACTCACTAGTGCAGGATTCAGCAAAGTTTTCTGTACAGGGTCAAATAATAAACAGTTTAGGCTTTGTGATCAATACAGTTTTTGTAGCATCTAGTGCAATCTACCACTATGGGATAAAATCAGTCATAGATAAAACATCCCTGGTCTCAATAAAAGTTTTTACTAAACAACAGATGGCGGGCTATAGTTTTCTAACCCCCATGCTAGTGGATGAACTTCTCTTGCATTATACCAGTTCATGGTGTATGAAAGTTTAAACAAATTCCATACACAGCATGCTAGCATGTTCTCTGTTTACCGCCTCTCATACTCACGGATTTCTATCAGCAGGTCAAGAGATGATCCAGCTCCAACATCTCATTTGGCACTAATTCATCAGATCCTTCTTCTGGTACCATTCAGACCCCAGGAAGTAGATTCTAGGATGGAAGTTAATATGCAGGGAATGAAGCAAGATTATGCAAAAGGAGAAGGTGGGCTGTGATGCACTGTCAAAATGCCCAGCCAAACCCCCTGGGGATGTAGAACGTAGTCTTCTCAAAAATTTCTGCATTGTAGTGACGGAGTCAGATATTTATATCTTAGTAGAGATAGACCATGAAATGAAGGCTGTCCCTGGAATCATAGCATGACTTTAGACAAAGTGGCTCTCTTCAGCTTAGGGAGAATCCCAGGGAAAGCTAATAGGTGAGGGCTGTCAGTTAACAGTAGTCCCTATAATTTGAGGAATATGTCTTGATGGAGGATCTCAGTAGCACATTGTGGCTTCCACTAAAGATGGAGCCTCAGACATAATGCAGAGATACTGAGTTCCAATTTGTCCTCAATTTGCTTGATTTCACATCCATGTTTTGCTTTCTGCAGAGTTGCAGAGAGGTAATAGTTTCCCATAGACCACTCTGCATAACCACCCACTCATTGTTCTTCCTTTGGCAACTGGAAAGTTTGCTTTCTCCAGATGAGCCTGAAGATTTCTTTTTTGATCCTCTATTTTCCATTTCTAGACCCTTCACCAGCTATTCCAACAATTGGGAAAGTTAAAATTTGTAGGATATATTGCTATCCCATATTCCCCTGACTGAACCTAACTGACAGTTGTAGCAGCTTTGAGTAAATTTTCAGTGCTTCCATATAAACATACATGGATTTCCCCCCTATTCTCCCCCATTTTCCTACTCTCTTACATAGATTTTCTGATTTTGGTTAATTTTACACATCTATATTTAAGTATATATATATACACACACTATAGTGTTCTCACTATAGTGAGAACACTAAACATTATTCTCAGATGGATTAAGGACAGCTTTGGACTTTGTTTAGAGGGCTTACTAGAATTTCTAGTGGTACAAGCTGTATCATGTTAGGTGGAAGTATATTTTTATTTTACATTGAAGATAAATCTGGTTAAAAGAGGTATATATAGATACCACGTGGAAATGGACTCTGTTGTACAATACAGTGGATAACTTGAGTAAAATGGAAAAAACTATTTTTCAGTATAATTTCACTTGCATGCCTCTGTATTAGAGGGGAAATGTGCACAAGATCTAGAATGCAAAAGTGAAGAAACTCATCTTTTCACACTCAGATGAAGTGGCAATAAACAGAGTGACATCACTCTCTGCTGCTGTGCAACTACCTTGGCATAACTGCTGGCCCTACTGAGGCCCTGAAGCCAACTACTCGATGACAGCTACAGAGACAGCAGTAGTGCAGAAACGGCTTCCCACAAACCTCTCTGTATCATCTTCCATTCTGAAGCATGCTAGACCAGATTTCATCACATGGTGGCAGCAGAGTTCTAACAGGGCAAGCCCTATTGCAAAAGGACTTAACTAAGTCTCGGCTCACACTATATGCTGATGTTCCATTGGCCAAAGCAACCACCACCAAGCTTAGAGTCAACGTGAAAGGGGACACAAAAACGTTGAGGGGCATGATTCAGTTCTACCTCAGTTGAATTTTACAATTGTTATAATTACATATAGTTCAACTTTCAGTGTACTATCATATACTGATGATTTATAGTTTTTTAATGTACATGCTGATTTTAAAATGTATTAATTACAGTTCTCCTACCTCCTTAGCAGAGATATCTTCTTGTCTTAAGTTTGTTAGCCCTTAGCACAGTATATTAAACTTCATGGAATTCTTTAGAGAATGTTAAAAAATGAACTTTTCATAAAAGTTATAATAGACTCAACATATACATTTTCCTATCATTCTGTGAAACCAATTAATCTATAAGCTACTTTGCTTATTAGGTATTTCAATATGTGCATAATGAAGGTAATGTTACTTCTGATACACAGAAGGAAAACTCTTTTTTTGATAAGCACTTGAGAAATTATCCAGAACTCGACTGATTCTCACATTTTAACCTAAGGGTTTTGAGATCATTTCTGGAATAGAATTGAGTGCAATCTACAGCTAAAAAATGCAGGTTAAATAGCAGAAATGACAATTTTTTAAATGTACCCCTAAATGCTCTATAATGAACCACTACAACTAAGTTAAATCTAAGGGGACTATTCAGGACTATTTTACATTGCCATCTACAGTGCTTACCATGAAGGGTTTTTTTAGATTGCACTAAATGTTCAGATTCAAAAGACAGGCAGAGACTATACTTGACATCAGTCTAATGAGAAAGAATTAGGACAGGGAACACCCCTTGCCAGCAGGACAATGTCAGACTTTCTTCTTTTGCCATAGTTCTTGCAGCAGACCAACACAGCATCTCATATGCATCAATTTGGAAAATCTATGGACATAGGTTTCATGGTCCTCATAAGAGTCATGGACAGTTACAATAGTCACTGCAATCAAGGATGAATAAAATAGTTTGTATCTATCACAGTTTGGTAATTTTCCCAGGCCAGGCACAGCACACAAAACAGGAGTCATTTTTTAATCAGAAGCAATGTTGCCTAGCAATTTACTTTTCATTTTTATGTATATTAGGTCTTCTGGGGACCAGGAACAAAGTTCTTTTTTTCCCATGCAGCATGAGAAAGGGTTACCCCTTTACCCACACCGTCAAATGTTCCAAGCATATTTTGTATACAAATATCATAATTAATGAATGGCCTTTAATTCCATGTAGATTTTTTTTTTTATTTATTCATGAGACTCACAGAGAGAGAGAGAGAGAGAGAGAGAGGCAGAGACACAGGCAGAGGGAGAAGCAGGCTCCATGCAGGGAGCCCGACGTGGGACTTGGTCCTGGGTCTCCAGGATCAGGCCCTGGGTTGAAGGCAGGCACCAAATCGCTGAGCCATCCAGGGATCCCCTCCATGTAGATTTTCTTAAATGCAACTTATTTTCCTGAACAACACAGGTAGTCCCTGTGAGATTATAGTGAACGGTCTTCTATTTTCTATTGGTCAAAATGATGGGGAAAAGATGTGCCTTTAGAAAAAATATCATGTGCTGGTTGTTAACCAGGTAACAGGCCTGTGCTCGCTGTTCAATCTGTACTTCATTATCTGTTATCTATTGATGACAGTAATCCTGCAAGAGAGGAATTATGTATGAGCAGTACTTACAGATGAGGAAACCACAACTAAGAACATCAGCCAGCTGATCTCTAGATTATTTACCAAGCACACTTTAAGAACATTCATGAAATAATTTTTCATTGGTTTTGCTCTATCATTTAAAAAGTAGCTATTTAAATGATACAGTAAAGCAAACAATGTTATTGTTCCACTTTGCCTTTGCTCTAAGACATGATCTTTGTTGACTCCTGACTGGAAATCATTTACAGCAAGAGGAAACAACTTTCTTGAAGAGGCACAGAATGTAAAATGAAATTATTTCATTAAGAAGTTAATTGTTTGCATAATATTTTGAAATTGTTGGTTGAGTATCTGTCAGAGAACATAAAGATCCAATGAGAATCTTCAGTTAAAATAACAGATGTCACTTGTTACATCCATATGACTAGACTGGACAGGAGAAATTCAAGAATAGTGAGTAATCTTAATTGAGGCAGAGTGCCTTAAGACACATTTTTTTTTTTTTATCCTTTATTTAAAATAAACTGTGACTAATGTTTTTAAGAGTTATATCCCAGAGTCTCCTGTCTTAATTTTCTTGTAACCAATGAAACTTCTTTCTTCTTTCTCATTTGTGTTCATATGCATTTATTTCCTTTTGCCTTTTAAAAGTTAAAGTGAATTTTATTATATATTCAGATTAAGTCCTTCATTAATAGTCCTATAATTATTGATGAGCTGCCTTAAGTTATAAATATAACATTGTTACTTTTTGTATCCTATCTGTAGTTTATTAAAAATATTAAAAATAAATTTTATGTCAATTGTAACTAACTTCTCTTTTAAGATTTTATTTATTTATTCACAGGAAATATAGAAAAAGAGGCAAGGACATAGGCAGAGGGAGAAGCAGGCTCCTCAAAGGGAGGCCCATACAGGACTCGACCCCAGGACCCCAGGATCACAACCTGAGCCAAAGGCAATCAACTTCCGAGCCACCCAGGTGCCCCATATCTAATTTTCCTTAATCGTATTGACATTTTATACAGCATACTCATTTTAAAATATTATAACAATAGACATGTTTTTCAATGAAGCCCAGAATCATTCTATTTAGGATCCCGTGTTTAATATAATTTCTAAATAAAATCGTATATATACACAATTATTTTTGTTCTGATTTAACATTTTTGCATGGAAATTAAAAAAAAATTATTCCTAGTGAAGAAGTATTTAGTCAATATTTCTACCTCTCTTTCAATAGTTGATTTTTTTAGGGATTATTGGATTTACAATGATATCATGTAGTTTTAATCATCCATTTCTTGAACACTCTATTTTGTTATAATTACACTGGCTATAAGTCAAACATTTTAGTAATGACAATTATGTTTAAATTAATTTTTCATAGATTTTATGTTGTTTATACGAGGACTACTTCTACCTTATAAAGTTTTCATCAACACTTTTATTTCAAATTAGTAAGGAGAATTTATATATTAAGGGGATATTATGATACAAAAGATTTGAGATATCAAAAAAGTTTTATATGTTCTTTGTTATCTTCCATATTTCTAAAGAGTTAAATAATTAGTGATAATGTTAGTAGTAATGTCAGTATAACTAACACATGTAGAAATGTTACTTTCAGTCAAAGATACACGTAAGCACTGATAGAATTAGGATTTTTTTTAAAAGATTTTATTTATTTATTCATGAGAGACACAGGGAGAAACAGAGAGGGAGAAACACAGGCAGAGGGAGAAGCAGGCTTCATGCAGGGAGCCTGACGTGGGACTTGACCTTGAGTCTCCAGGATCATGCCCAGTGCTAAACCTCTGAGCCACCCAGGCTGCCCAGGAATTAACATTATATTGAAAATGAAACAGGGATCCCTGGGTGGTGCAGCGGTTTGGCACCTGCCTTTGGCCCAGGGCGCGATCCTGGAGACCTGGGATCGAATCCCACGTCGGGCTCCTGGTGCATGGAGCCTGCTTCTCCCTCTGCTTGTGTCTCTGCCTCTCTCTCTCTCTCTCCCTATGTGACTATCATAAATAAATTAAAAATTTAAAAAAAAAGAAAATGAAACAGTTTGCTTCCCCCATTGCTTTGTTCACTAGCCAGAAAGTAAACATGCAAAGAAAAACTTGGTGTGAAAAGAAATATATAGTTTATCTTCTAATTTTTATTTCCACTTCTTATCTTTCATTCTGGGTTTATGTTCCCATGATTTAGGGGAAAAATAATGTCCTAGAGGCAAGAATTCTTAGCAGCTAATGCCCAGATGAATAAATGCCATAGGCCAACTAAACTGTCATAAATAAAGCAAAGCTAGAGAATGAAATGGACTACTTTTCCCCAGTGATTAGACAGTTATTGATTCACAGTTGTATAATAGGCAAAGAAAAAAAAGAACTAACACTCTCCAAGGTCAAGTAACACTGAAATTACTGCCATTTAAGTTCTAAAGAATAGTCTATTAGTTAATTCTTCTATGTACATTTATATTAATGTTCAGATGTCACATAAAGATAGAAAATCAACATTAAAGCAAATAAGAGAATTATGCAATAAAATAGGCTGGGTTTTTTTCAAATTTTTAGGAACAGTATACATTTAAGAAAATTTTTGCATGACATTTTTACCAAAATTGTTTTGTTTTGAGATAGAAGATTTAAAATGCTTTAACTTTTCATTTTCTATTAGTGAATTTGGTACCATATAATGAAATTATTGTGATTTGAGCTGTTAAAAATCACTCATAGAACCAGGCAATAAGTATTCCTTAGTCTGTCTATGCAAAAGCTAAATGGCATTACATTAATTTTTTCATGTGAGATACGAGGTTTTCTTTAGACTTAAAATTACAATACTCTATCCTGTAACAGTGAACAACAATACCCTTTATGTTCATTGTGTCAACAGGAGTTGTAGCCATCAATTTCAACTTTGTACTTGTAATGGCTGCGTTTATCACCTCAGGCCTTCTTGGACTTTCTTTTCTCCTTTGCCCCATACAATAAAAATGTTTTCAGAGACTGCCATTCTTCTTATCTATAATAGGCTTTTATTGCACTTTTTATTTTGTTTTTCTAGAATTTTTATTCATTTTTCTATAATTGACCTGTATGGTCTTTATAACATATGGGAATACATTCATTTCTTGATTTCCCCAGCTAAAAGAGATAGGAGGAATATTTTTTTTTATTTTTATTTATTTATGATAGTCACAGAGAGAGAGAGGCAGAGACACAGGCAGAGGGAGAAGCAGGCTCCATGCACCGGGAGCCCGACGTGGGATTCGATCCCGGGTCTCCAGGATCGCGCCCTGGGCCAAAGGCAGGCGCCAAACCGCTGAGCCACCCAGGGATCCCAGATAGGAGGAATATTATCTGGATTTCAATACTGTATACCAAATACCTAAAACTGTGTTCTACATACAGTGGAGACTAACTAAACAATAGTTGTAATGATGAATTTCTAATATATTCTCTCCATGAACTCATGAATAATTATTTTGGTATGATATGTGAAGAATTAAACAATTAACCAAACTGAACAATCTCGCATAGCAGTTTTTCCTTATTTGTTTAATGCCCGGAGTCCTTGTTTTCTTTAGTTCTACTTACAGTGAAGCAAATATGGCTTATAATTTTATAATGTGGTTGATACCAATGGTGATAGTAATTTTATGTCAACTTGACTTGCTTTCAGGATGCCCAGATATTTGGTTGAGCATCATTCTGGGTGTTTCTGTGAGGATGTTTCTTAATTAGTAGAGTAAGGCTGACTGCCCTCCCTAATGCAGGTGGGCCTCATCTAATCAGTTGAAGGCATAAGTACAACAAAAACAGCAGTTCTCCTCTGAATAAGCAAATGAATTCTATAGCAGAATTCCTTTGAGTTTCATCTACACCTTTTGCTTTCCTCAGTATCTAGGCTGCTGGCCCACACTGTAGAATTGGTCTTATTAGCCTCCATAATCATGTGAGACACTTTTTTATAATAAATCTTTCATACACACACACATCCTATTGCTTCTATTTATCTGAAAAACTATAACTAACACTCCATACATCCTGTTGTAAAAACAAAAAGATTTCCTCTAAGAATATTTCCCTGATCAAACAAACCAACCTGTATTTGTTATTAATTATTGAGTGACCTCTCAATACCACAAAGGTGGCTGTATCAGGAACATTATCTATTGTGGTTTGCTGCAACACCACAAGAAAGTTTCTTCTCCTTTATAATGAAGAGTATGCATATTATGAAGTAAATTGCCTTTTAAAAACAAAATGCTGGTAAGTAAAATAACCAGGAATTAAGCCAAGGTCTATCTCACCCCAAACTTTTTTTTTCTTAATGATGTCAGTCAACTGCCGATGGCGCTAACATTTTTTAAAAATAAACTATTATATTGTTTAAGATTTTAAGGAGATTTTAGTCCCACAATTTGTTAATTTACTTTGCAAATATTTGTGAATACCAACCTAAGACATAGTACAAATGTATTAGCATGCATTAAGACTTTGTCATTTCATTGATTTCCTTAACATTGGGGACACTTGGTACTACGTTATTGGAACACTATAAATGCAGTTGACTGATTGACTTTATAGTATGTTAAGTGAAAATAAATTTAGGCATGGCAAAGCAAACTCTTAGAAGTTCTGCTGTTAATGAAGGGATGGCACTTAAAGTGTGATTTTTAAAATGGGAGATACTTCTAAAATGTGATTATTTTGCTTCTTATTTTTACAGTCCATTATTTGTCTGTACTTTTGGACTCAAAGAGAGAAAATTAAACAACTAATTCCTACAAAGCCAACTTTCAGCAATCAAAACCCATAAGCTCTGTCTTCCATTCTGTTACAATGGACAAATTGTTCATGTTCTTTCCAAAGACCAACCTTTCTATTTCTCTCTATTGTATGATAGATACTGTATCAATTGGCTTTTGTTATGTAATAAGTCATCTAAAATTAAGTGGCTAAAGACAACAGTTTTATTATTTTCTTTCATGAATCTATGATATGCTGTAGTTTTACTGATCTAAAGTTGCTTGAAGCAAATCCATTGGTACTTGGTTCTTTGTTGAGATTTGAGCTCAGATCTGTTTCACTTGCATTGATTCCAAGGCCCAGGCTGAGGCTGCAGCATCTCCCCAGGGGCATATCTCCTTTAGGTAATGGCAGAGGTTCAGAAGAGCAAGTAAAAACATAGAAGGTCTTTTGAGCTACTAATCATTCTATCACTTCTATCTCATTTTACAGATCAAAGTAAGTCACATGGCCCTACACAAATTCGAGAGACAGGGAAAATTTCTTGGACCTTATAGGAAGGGGAATTAAAACACAAAAAGGTACGGTGAAGGACAGTTGAATAATTGGGCCTATGATGAATTTAATTACATTTCTCTTCAACTCTTAGAGATTTAAGTAATCTCCACATATATTCTATTTCAGTTTTGCTTTCTGCAACTGCATCATTCACATTAGCAAACATTATGAAATATTTTTCACATCACAGAGAAACAAAAACAAATAAAAACCATTCCCTTGGTTCCAATCCAACTGCCACTTCATTTTTATGCTCCCTATAGAACAAAATTCTAAAAAGAAATGTCTGTCTCCCATCAGTACTTCCCATCTCCCTCTATGACTGGAACCCATGTGCTTCAGACTTTCATTCCTAAAACCATAATTGCCAAGGTAATCAATAACTTCTAATTGCCAAACCCAATGGCATATTTTCAGGTTTCTGTTTTATCATCAGCACTTGACATAGTTGATCATTCCTTTTTACTTGAACTCCTTTAGTTTTTTAAATATCTTTTGTTTCACTTTTTCTTCTACTTTATAGCTTCTCAGGGTCTTTGGTGGAGCCACTTTAACTCTTCAAATGTTGGTGTTAAGACTCAATCCTTGGACTTCTTACCTACATTGTTACTCTCCATGTGATCTCATTTAGCTTACAGTCTGAAAAGTTATGCCCTAATGATAATGACTTTCTATTAATATCTCCAGACTAATCTTTAGAAATTATACAGTCAAATGCCTATAGAGAAATCTTTCACATAGATGCATACTTCTCAAAAGCGACATACAAAGTCAAATGATTTCCTTCCTTCAACCCTCTTCTAATGCCAGTGTTTTCATCTCAGTACACATCTCCATCACTACCACATTAGCTCAAGCCAAATACGATAATTCACCTGAAATATTAACATAGTTTCCTAAGGATCTTTCCTCTTCTATTTTACCTACCTAGCATATGTTTTTCTTTCATATCACAGTCAGAGTGATTCTTATAAAATATAGATCTAGTGATATCACTTCTCTTCTCAAAGCCCTTCATTGGCTTCCCTTAAAATAAAGTAAAATGAAACTTCTCTGTATGGCATACTGCCTTTCTACTGTCATTGTACTCTAGTAGCACTGGTCTCATTGTTTGTAGAACATTTCACATATGACATCTCTTCAAGATATTTGTTTTTACTGTCTCCTTTTCCTGGAACATTCTAGATCCAGATTCTGCAGGGATCACTTTCTCACTTTGAGACTTTTTGCTCAAATTTTATTACTGTTCAATCCAATCTAAGATCAATTCCATTTCACCCCATCCACCTTTATCCTTTATCCTTATTTTTTCATTGTAATAGTTACTACTACCTAGCATTACATCCTATATCATATTTATGCCAATGTATACACATACATATATATACATTTACAGATATACATAGAAATATGTAAACATATGCATCTCTCTCACAGATACACATATCAATGTAGATACATATGTATATCTTCATACATCCATACATCTTGAGAAGAGATGCATATAAACATGTATCTATGTATATATGTGTATATAAGGTAGTGTATGTATATGTAAATATATATTTACATACATATTTATAGTCTATATATTCCTATCAGAATATATATTTCTTTATTTTTTTAAGATATAGATGCACTGAAATGCCGGGACACATGCACCCCGATGTTTATAGCAGCAATGTCCACAATAGCTAAACTGTGGAAGGAGGCTCGGTGTCCATTGAAAGATGATGGATAAAGAAGATGTGGTCTATGTATACAATGGAATAATACTCAGCCATTAGAAACGACAAATACCCACCATTTGCTTTGACATGGAGGGACCTGGAGGGTATTATGCTGAGTGAAATACGTCAAACGGAAAAGGACAAACATTGTATGGTCTCATTCATTTGGGGAATATAAAAGTTAGTGAAAAAGAATAAGGGAAAGGAGAAAAAAGGAGTGAAAATATCAGTGAGGGTGACAAAACATGAGAGACAGCGAACTCTGGAAAATGAACAAGGGGTAACGGAAGGGAAAGTGGGCAGGGGGTTGGGGTGACTGGGTGACGGGCACTGAGAGGGGCACTTGGCGGGATGAGCACTGGGTGTTATGCTATATGTTGGCAAATTGAACTCCAATAAAAAAAATAAAAAAGTAAAAAGAGAAAGAAAGAAAGAGAAGAAGAAAGAAGAAGAAAGAAAGAAAGAAAGAAAGAAAGAAAGAAAGAAAGAAAGAGAAAAAGAAAAAGAAAAAGAAAAAAAAGAATATATTTTTGAAGGTGGAAATTTTTCCTGCTTCCTTACCCATGAAAGGTTTTAAGAACAAATCTTTGCAAAGTTGACATGAAGTGTTAAAATGCAGTGTGTGAGGTACTGAGTAGGAAGATCTTTTTCACATTAAAATAAATATTTCCAACATGCTTTTCCAGAAGCCCTATTTTGGGGGTATTAAGGGAGAGGATTTTTGGCCATCTGCCAGTTACTAATGTAGCTGCAGTTTTGATCCAATTTATCTGTCTGTAATAGAGTCTAGTCTCTCTCTTGAATAGAGATCAGAGAGATAAAAACTCACTAAATCTAATTTTAGTGTTTAATTTTTTCTTGGGGTTTAAATATATTTGTATATATTTACTAAAAGCTATATATTGTGTCATGGTCCCTTGCTTCTTTACTCACAAGGAAATCACACTCTAATCTAGAGTTCTATAGATACATATATGAATAAAGAAATGCTTATCAAGATTAGATATTGGTGGGAGTCTATGGAAACATTTTTGCCATTCTAGTGGGAATAATACTAATACAGCCCTTCTGTAAATTAATTGAACCATTCTTCTTGACAACAGTATCTGCATAACCTATGATCAGCATTTATTTTCTTAAAAATATATTCCCCAAAAAGTCATAAACAGCTTACACAGACTATTCTGTGTAGCGTGTTTTTTGTAATTGAAAATTATGGGTAACCTGGGCATGCATCACTGAGAGAATGGATGATGGTGTGTAGCAAGTACACAATTCAATCTGGAAACAACGTGTTTTATTTGCACATAGAAATAAGGATAGATCTTAACAACATGGATTGTTGTTATGTAATCTTTGGAAAAAACAATAAAGTTCAAAATATGTGAAATATTGTGTATAATAAAAATACACACAAAGAAGATATTCATTTTCCAAGAAAACAGAAAAATAATATTAAACAATTTTGAATGGCCATTTATGAGAAGACTAGGGAATGAAAGTGGAGTATGTGGATAAAAGAAAATGAAAAATATGAAAAAACATTTTAAAGGGCAATATGATAATATGATGTGATCTGAAGTGTATGACTAAATCAACCATAAGAACCTCAGATTAAAAGCTAAGAAATACTCATTCCTTTGTATATTGAATTGTGACCTTCAATTTAAGAAAAGCCTTAAATTTAGACTCCAAGGACCTACGCTTTAAAATTGCTTATCACTCTTTTATTTTACTATAGTAAGAATACTTAACATGAGGTCTACTCTCAAATTTTTTAGTTGCCTACTATAGTAATCACTGTAGGTGCAATGTTATACAACAGATCCAAAGAACTTATCCATCGTGTACAATGAAGACTTCATATATCCTGAAGAGCAACGCTGCATTTCCCTCTTTCCCAAGCTCCTGACAACCGTTGTTCTACTCTCTTGGGGAAAGGATAGTTTCTTCAAGAAATGGTGCTATAAAGTCTGAATATCCACATGGAAAATAATGAAATTGTACTATATTCTACACTACAGACACCAATCAGTTCAATGGATTAAAGATTTAAATGTAAGATCTAAGGCTACTAAACTATGGAAGGAAACAGGAGAAAATTTTCATGACACCTGTCTAAATAGTAGTTTCCTAGACATAACAACACCAACACAGGCAACAAAAGCACATAAGCAAAGATAGGCAGTAGGACTAGGACTACATCAAATTGAAAAAACTACTGCATAGACAAAAAGAACTTAACAGAGTAAAAAGAGAACTTACAAAATGGGAGAAAATATTTCCAAACAATTTATTTGATCATGGATTAATATATTCAAAATACACAAAGACTCCTACAGTTTGATAGTTAGAAAACAACCTGATCAACAGGCAACAAATTTGAATAAACATTTCTCCAAATATGACATACAAATGGTCAACAAGTACATCAAAATGTTTACAAACTAATCATCAGAAAGATGCAGATCAACCACTTTTTAATCATGAAACTTGGAAAATAATTTTAGTTTGAAACTTTAATCTGCCCATTCACAAAATGATACTTTTTTATAGCAATCTTAAAATAGGATAACCAAATGCAAGAATATGACATTTTTTAAACTATCATGTTTTAATGACATAAAGTATTGAATTGCTACTCTAGCTTTATCCTATGATGATTTCTATTTGCATATTTGCATATTTCAATAATTTTCTCACTTGGAATTAGATCACTTTATTTATGTTTAAATATCTGATCATGACAACAGTAAAAAGCCCCAGGAAAGAGTTCTTGCCATTTAATTATTCTTAATAGTCTAATTATTTTTGAATAGTTGGCATTAGTCTTTACCAAACAATTATCAAAACTAACCCACATATATAATTAACTCAGAATGGGCAAAAATATGAAACATATTACATGTTTTCAAGGGGAAGTTGTTTTACCTTGCAAAGATTACAAGCCAAATTCCTTGCTGGATACTCATTCAAAGCCCTTTGGAAAATTTCAAGATGAATTTTTTCTAAGGAATCAGAGTATTTAGTTCCAATAATTCCTATAAGAATTATTATTTCTATCTCATAAAGATAACAATTAAAAGCTATTTAATATTATTGCATTGTTTAATGGCATTTAAGAGCAAAGGAAATAATTTTTGGCAAACTTGACTTTAGCCAGATTTTAAATATACTAAAAGGAGATTATTATATGAGTGTAAACAAGTTGATGAAAGGAAATTCCTGCTAATGGTGGTTTTGATAGACTACACTGTATATTGAAGTGAATGAATAGAGATTACAGTAAATGTAGACAGTAAAAAGCAATCAACGTAGAAGTACTTGAGAAGTGTGGATAAGAGGGAATCAGTGAGCTAGATAAATAACTAGAGAAAGATACAAAGGAAGAAATATGTGAAATATATGAATGTGTTCTTAACCATAGATCAAGAAATTAATAGAGAGGCAGGGTTAAAGAAAGAATGGGAATGACTGATGAATTGGGTTCTAGAAAAATGGAGAGGGAAGGCAATCTTTGTTCATTAAAAATTACTGTGATAGAATTTTCATTTGAGGTCGAACTCCTAACTCCTAGTTTAAAGGAAGCAGAAACTTTACTGACTAGGAGGAAACAGTCTTATTATGGGCTGTGGTGCATGACTTGCTGAAAGACTTTCCAGTAAAACACCAGGGAATGTACACTTGAACCAAATCCAATGTTTTCACCTAGTCTGTCTGCAAATCACTCTCTGGACAGAGAGCAAGCCATTTCAAGTCTAGCAGAAATGAATTCGTAAAGAAAAGAAAGAAGAAAGAAAGAAAAATGAAAGAAAGAAAAGAATAGAGAAGAAGAGAATCAACTAAGCAACAAAACCAAACAATGAACCTAAAGAAATTTCAGAGTTTGAATTGTTCAGTAGGTAGTAGTACAGACCTATTCGTGGCTGTGAGATGCTGCCAAGTTGATTCTAAAAAACTTATGAACTGAAGTTGAAAATAGTTAAAAGACTCTGAAGTTATGGCAAACTATAAATTAAGATAAAACCTTAGACGACTAGTTATGGATTTGAAAGACTAAAGAAGGATGGTTCTCAATTGGCTTGTGTGCATATAAGCATGGAATTTATTTTGAAGTAAGGTGTTAGATTTTGGGTGTAACTATGAAACAGAACACTTTTCGAGGTTTTTTAGTTACTAGGAGAAAAACGCATTTTAAGATTCTCAGGAAGTACTTAAGGCAGGAAATTGGAGGTAGAAAGAAACTGAAGATGTGGGATACCAATAATAATACGATTGAAATAGTTAAGATGATAAAGTCCTGAATTAGGAAAACTATAAGCCAAAGAGTGTCTAGTTTAGAGATATTTTTAATAATGTTTCTGAGCATAGGGTGACCTACCCCTCAAAGAGAAATTGAATATCAAAACGCTAAACTGTAGTTCTTTCACAAGCATGAATAAGTTTTCCTGTTTTTTGACTTTATGTCATGATATGCTATCACCCTGTAGTCATGAAAATAATGCAGTTAATGATGCAATTTAGTAGTAACAATTGGTTTAGTTGATAACTTTGGCCAATTTGATTTCATTTTTCTTGCACTTTGTAATGTTTTCTTGTTCAGAACCTCATCATCTGGAATCCCCAATCCTGAAACCTCCTATCCTTTTTAAACACTGAATCCTAACAGCTCATATCTGACTCAATTAAACATGGATAAATCTCCCCTCATTCATCTCCCATGGAATTTGGAGGAATATACAGTATTTACATTGTTTGAGGGCTCTGTCTCAATAGATTAAATCTCCTTAGGAATTCCCATAGTCGTTAGAATGAATCCAAATGCTAAGGCTCTGGTTTCAAGACACTTTATAAAACAATAACAGCTAACTGCTATAACCATCTACCCTAACTCCCTTTCTTTCCTTTTGTCAAGTTGTATCTTTCATAGAATTTAAACTTCTCAGGTTTTGGATCCTCAAAGAAGATACACATACAAAGACAGATGTAGCTCTCATATGGTCAACTCTAGTACAATGTGTATCATATATGAAAGTTATTTTCTTGTCCCACCTAACTGCTGAAAAGAGAGAGAGAAGGGGGAGAGAGAGAGAGAGAGAAAGAGAGAGAGAAGAAGAGAGAGCGCGCGAGAGGAAGCCAGGGCTCGGTATCTTTTATCTTTCCATTACCTCCCACTTCACTATTGCCTGATGAGTGAGTTGTGCTCCAATTTGACCAGCAATCACCCCTCAGCTACTCTTCCATACAGTTTCTTGTAGTTGGGTTTATATTTCATACCAGACAACTTTCTTGGCTAGAGTACCCAAAGGAAAGAAGAGCAAACCTAGCTACTCCTCAAAATAATGACTTAGACCATATAGTGAAAGGGTTTGCAGTGCCTCCTTGTCCCATGTCTTCCTTCTGCCATTTCTATCTACTTCAGTAAGTTCCTGGCCAAAGTTTGCACAAGGGATAGCCTAAGTCCCTTAAAAGTCTATTAAGTAAGACAATATCTATTTCTTCCACCTTCTAGGCACTCTAACTCATCAGCGATGATTACTTTGAAGCTACTTTCTTGCTTACTTCTATAGCAGTGGGGATAGGCAATGCCCTGCATACCCAGCCTTGGGAAAGAAAAAGAAAAATCCAGTCTCCCACTGAGAAGATAAATACTTATGTCTAGGACTTCTCCTTAAACTCTTACTTTTGTGTGTTTGCATGTGTGTGTGTGTGTGTGTGTGTGTGTGTATGAAAAGCAAAGGTAGCTGTGTGTGAAAAATTAGTAAGTACTGATATGATGGATCAATGGATCTGCTGGGTTCATTTTCTTAGTATTTGTCTTTGGTATATTGGGATGTTGAGTGTCTGCTATTTTCAGCCACAAGGCTTTCATTACAATTCTGAAAGAACATGAAAACTATTATTCATTATCCCATTAGATATTTCAGTTTATAATTCCAGTTTAAAATGTTTAAAAAAATTAATCAAATATATAGTCAAAGTTTAAATGCCCAAGAAAAACTGGCTTTCAAAATTTGTTCAATAAGACATATGAATTTAATAAATTGTACATTAAACAATGGAAAATAGCTGTGGGTCTTCTTTTCCATGCATGAACATCTCCTTAAATTTTCAAGAATGTTTATAAACATACCTGAACTCTAGAGCATACCAAAAATCATGCCATGATTACCAGTGGTCTCTTGCTCTAGTATCTGAGTTCTACCTATTTCCTAATAAGGCCTATCTTCTTACTGGTGTATAAATCCCAATTAATAGATGCCTTTGCTTCATAAGCTTTGTAGCTCGACCTTTCTTATCTATTTCTTAATATCTCACACGTTCTGCCTTGAATTTCAAACTTTCAGAAGTCTAAAGTTTCTTAAAATAATTGAGTTATATATTGACCCATGCAATACTTGCTTTCATGGAATGCGTGATCCCTTATCTGAAACATAGTGACCTGTTTTTACAACTTTGGACACACTAGCATCTTAAACTGTTGTTATAGCCACTTTGTTTTTTAAAAGATTTTATTTATTTATTCATAAGAGCCACATAGAGAGAGAGGCAGAGACACAGGCAGGAGGATAAGCAGGCTCCACTCACAGAGCCGGATGTGGGACTCAATCCCCATTCCGAGTCTCCAGGATCACACCCTGGGCTGAAGGCGGTGCTGAGCCACCCAGGGATCCCCTATAGCCACTTCTTTTTTTTTCTTTAATCCTTTTTTAAAAATAACTTTATTTTTTATTGGAGTTTAATTTGCCAACATATAGCATAACACCCAGTGCTCATCCCATCAAGTGCCCCCCTCAGTGCCCATCACCCAGTCACCTCAACCCCCTACCCACCTCTCTTTCCACCACCCCTTTCTGTTTCCCAGAGTTAGGTGTCTCTCATGTTTTGTCCCTCTCACTGATATTTTTTTTTATTTATTTATGATAGTCACACACAGAGAGAGAGAGAGAGAGAGAGAGAGAGAGGCAGAGACACAGGCAGAGGGAGAAGCAGGCTCCATGCACCGGGAGCCCGATGTGGGATTCGATCCTGGGTCTCCAGGATCGCGCCCTGGGCCAAAGGCAGGTGCCAAACCGCTGCGCCACCTAGGGATCCCTCTCACTGATATTTTCACTCATTTTCTCTCCTTTCCCCTTTATTCCCTTTCACTAATTTTTATATTCCCCAAATGAATGAGACCATATGATGTTTGTCCTTCTCTGATTGACTTACTTCACTCAGCCTAATACCCTCCAGTTCCAACCACATTGAATCAAATGGTGGCTATTTGTTGTTTCTAATGGCTGAGTAATATTCCACTGTATACATATACCACATCTTTTTCTTTTTTTTAAAGGAATATAAAACTATTGACCACTGTTTACCAGTATTTACAATAAAGTAAACAATATACAGTTGGATAACATTCTGACTACAAAGTTATCATTTTTCCTGGTTTCTGCTGAACCAGTAGTTCAAATACTGAGAAGATTGAGCCTACATGTTAGGAATGAGTTGGGGTGAAGAAAAAACATGCAGGTCAAGAATTTGGATTATAGAAGTCTGTCCACCCATTTATTCCAGCAGGTGCTAAATTGTAAGCATTTCTAACCACCTGGTTATGATCAGGTTCCCATGAACGAAGTCTTAGATGCTCCATAAATCATGACCTTTTAGTCAATACAGCACAAGGGTTTTCAACTTCTTGAAAAGGAACGGTTCAGGGGATCCCTGGGTGGCTCGGCAGTTTGGCACCTGCCTTTGGCCCAGGGCGCCATCCTGGAGTCCCGGGATCCAGTCCCACGTCGGGCTCCTGGCATGGAGCCTGCTTCTCCCTCCTCCTGTGTCTCTGCCTCTCTCTCTCTCTCTCTCTCTCTATGTCTATCATAAGTAAATAAATAAATATTAAAAAAAAAAGGTATGGTTCACTAGAAGGAACCTTTAAATATCCATTTAACTAAGTTTTGCTTACCTAATTAAAGTACACCAAAACTTGTCTAGTTTTGCCCTTTGGGTGGGGAGGCTGTTGGTGGTGATCAAAATTTTCCTTTCAAGGATTTGGAAATAAACTTGCATTTATGTGACTGTAACTAGGGATATGGATTCTGATATGGCTGCTTTTAAATTGTCCAATTTAAACTCTTTACATTATATTTAAATTGTCCAATTAATTACAAAATTTGAAAGGTTAAGGCTTCAGGAAAAATTTCAATGTAACTTTAAGTGATTTATTTCTTAAGCTGCTGAAAATGATAGCATCCCAGAAACATGGCCTTATCCATGGTTATAAAATGCTGTTTTTGTTTTGGTGAATGTTTCAAAAATAACAAAAAGAAAAGAAAACCACTTATGTATGTACTTTTAAGTATATACACAAAAAGCCCTAAATAAATAACCCAAAATGGTCCTTAGGCATATAGGAGTTAAACACAAATTCTGACTGAGTAGCAACTATGAAAATTTCCCTCAACATTTAGAAAAGGTGTTCTCTGATGCAGGGGGATAATATGCCATGGTCTCAAATATTCTTTTCTGATAAAGGAAACAACTACAGAAAGCTTTTATTTGTTCAAAGTAACCAGTGCTATAGATGCAAAAAACCCCAACAACTCCCCCAATACTACTTCAAAACAAACATATCAAACTTGATTTTCATTAGAATGTTATTTCTTCACACTAATAAACCAAAAAACAAAGACCCAGATTTTATATATATATATATATATATATATATATATATATATATATATTGAGCTTCATCTTCTGGACAAGAATGCCAAGTTAGTCTCTCTTCATAAAATGCAATTACGATCTGAGGACACTTCATATTTGCCTCTTTTGCCAGCACCAAGTCTGCCTCATCTGAATCTTTCCATTTCATGAGAAACATTAATTCTCCACTGCTGTCTGTGGCACCAATTATTCGTTCAGGATCAAGACCTCTGGCAAAGCCTCTTGGTTTATCAGCCTTTTCACTTTGGCTGCTAAAGCATCCAGAACCAAATTTGTAGTCAACCTCTCTGCTTCTCATAGCATCTCTTTTCTTCTTTAATTTGCTATCATCAGATTCACTGTCAGATAAAGATTTTCTTTTTGTACCATCTTTTTCTTTACCAGCTTTTTGAAAATTAAGAAATGCTTCAATTAACTCTGGACAATCTAAATTTTCTTCAGGTTCCCAAGTATTGTCAGCATCTGTAAATCCCTTCCACTTCAGGAAATACTCCACCTTCCCATTCACTACACGGCGGTCCAGTACTTTTTCCACCACAAATTCTTCAGGCTCCGCCTCTTCTACTTTTTTACTCTTTCCATTCTGTTTCTTTCCCATTTTTTGCAATGTAGTTTTATTGGAGGCCATTTTTTATTGGAGACTTGAAGAGCTATTATTCACAGCCTCCGAGCTGAGCTGCTCTGGGTCCCGGGTCTGCGGCGTCTGCGCCCCTGCACGCCTCAAGCTCCAGCCACATCCGAGGGGGCTACCACATCTTCTTTATCCATTCATTTTTCGATGGACACCGAGGCTCCCTCCACAGTTTGGTTATTGTGGACATTGCTGCTATAAACATTGGGGTGCAGGTGTCCTGGCATTTCACTGCATCTGTATCTTTGGGGTAAATCCCCAACAGCGCAATTGCTGGGTCGTAGGACAGTTCTATTTCTAACTCTTTGAGGAACCTCCACACAGTTTTCCAGAGTGGCTGCACCAGTTCACATTCTCACCAACAGTGCAAGAGGAGGCCCCTCCCCCAGAAGACCAGCTGGAAGGAAAGGGGAAGAGCAAGTTCTTAGTCACTTCTTTTTAAAGTGAGACCCACTATTCATGCTTGGTTGTTTTTGATTTTCTTTATTTTTAACTTTTTATCTTCATAATTTTGCTTTACAAATCTCAGAACACCCATCCCAAATAGTGTTTTGGTTCCCTAAAGATCACATCTTAGAAACTTGATTTAGTCATCTAGATGATGACACTCAATACTATGCTGTACTTGGAGAACAAGTACAGGCCTTGGAGAAGTTGCAGGTTCATTTCCAGACCACTACAATAAAGTAAATATCACAATAAAGCAAATCAAGTGAATTTATTTTGTTTTCCCAATGGATATTTACAGTATATGAAGTCAATTAAGTATGCAATAGCATTCCATCTACAAGTACAATGTATATACCTTAATCAAAAAAATATATTGTTAAAAAATGCTATCATCTGAGCTTTCAGCAAGTCAAAATCTGATCATAGATCACCGTAACAAATATAATAATACTGCAAAAGTTTAAAGTATTGTGAGAATTACCACAATGGGAGACAGAGACACAAAGTGAACAAATGCTATTGGAAAACTGTTGCCAACATATTTTCTTCCTACAGAGTTGTCACAAACCTTAAATTTGTGAAAGAGAGAGAGAGAGATGTAATATCTACAAAATGAAATAAAGTGAAGCACAATAAAACAAGACATGTATATGCCTGTACTGGGCAAAAAAAAAAAAAAAAACAAAAACAAAACACAAACAACAACAACAACAAAAAACAACCTCCAGAGTCACAGACGTACTTATGTAAGGCTTAGGGAGGAGTCCAGATCAACCCTCTCCCACCGGACCTGCCCCAGGGAAGCCCTAATAGACTCATGGTTACCACCTGAACCAGCCCTTCTGGTCCAGGTCTGCCTTGTTTTGGCTTCCTGGAATGTTTTGGGAAAACCATGGAGCTTGGGTTCCTATGAGAAGAAGTGTCCGTGTCCTATCTTCTGACCTTAGCTCACATACAAGGAAGCAGAGGATAGGCATGACATAGCTTTGCAAAACTGAGCAGCTGGCAGAGGATTTGGGGTTTAGAATCTATTTTACCACCAGGCCCAGTTCTAAAACATTCTCAGACATATAAGGCACTCACCTCAAAGTTTCCAGAGAAGAACCATGTCCTTAATAAACAAACAAGAAGATAGCAACTATCATAGAATCCTTAGTTTGGAATCCACATGAATTATGCATACTTACAACATCCACTGTGAGCAGATATTATGAGGTGAGAAACAAAAATGTATTTTGTAAGTAAATCTGGTGATAATGTATAGGAGGATTTGGTTCAGGGAAAACTGAGCTCTGCTATTTTATTATTTGGAAACTTTATGTAATACTAAAAGCACAAGATTTTTTTTTATAGTAATAAAAAGATCATAACTTAAGGCAAGGCTGAGAAACTTTCTGGTAAAGGGATATATAGACTGTTCTGTTTCTTCTGTTTTTTAGTCAGTTATGTGCTAGAGAATTGGGAGTCTAGAGAGATATTCAAAGGTAATAAGTATTATGATAATTGCTTAAATACCATTCCACGGGAATGCCTGGAAAAAGAAATTAATCTAAAGTTCCAGAAAGATGGGTAAAGGACAATTTGAGGCCTAGGATAATAGGTAGAAGTTTAATAGGACCACATGGATAAATGTTTGCATATCTGTTATCACAAATTATCAATGAGCTGCTCAAAGGCAAGTATTCTCTTTCATTCAACAACAACAAAGAGACATTAAGTGCTTTATTGGGATTCTAAAGCTGGGAGTGCCTTCAAGGGAGTCACAGTTTAATAGAGAATGAATGAAGAAAAGAAATAATTTGTACCCATGAAATGACTAACACAAGAAGAGATATAAATGACAGAAGTAACATGTCCACAACAGAGCAGGGAAATCCAAGGTAAGCTTTTCAGAAGATTTAAAACTTGAGGTCATTTTTGAGGTCTGAGAGTTTATCAGAGTACAGGAGGTTTTGAGGATAATGTTAGAGATAAATTTGAAAACAGTTTCAAGAAATATGAACACATACGTGTTTTGAAAGAATATATTCTTAAATATTTTGGTGCCTTAAGGTCACACAAAACAAATACATAAACTACGATGCCATAGAATATTGAGGTTAAGTGGAGGAAAGAACCTCCTTTACAGGAGAATAAATAACCTTGGGCAAATTACTTATTCTCTCTCTCCCTCAGTAATCCCTCTATAAGATGGATAATAATGTTCTGCCATTACCTCATAGGGTTATTTTAAAGATTAAATACAATGTCCTTAGATAATGACTCTAACTTATTATTTATTAATATGTAATTAATGTGTTAGATTGCACAAATGGCTACAGATTCTTTCTATCCCTCATATGCATATGCATTTGCAATGTGAAGATGCAGCTTCTTTTATCAAAAGGTGGAGCCTGTGAATTTTCAGCCTCCTTCATTAAAATGTGGAGTGTATAATTCCCTCTACTGAATCTGGAATAGACTGTGATTTGCTTATTTGATGGGATGGTAACAAACATGAATGACACAAGCAGAGACTTGAAAAATACTTTATGCACTGGAGCCTTCTAGAGAAACTGCCCAGTTGAGCTTGGTTCAAATCACCAACTTATTGAACTATGATCAAAATAAATGGTTGCATTAAGCCATCACATTTTGGAGTGACTTATTAAAGAATAAATGTTAACTGAGAGATGATAGATAGATAGATAGATGATAGATAGATAGATAGATAGATAGATAGATAGATAGATGATAGATAGCATTGGTAGGAGTGTTGAAAAACAAATATTCCCATACTATAAATGGAAGCACATAAGGTGCTAAAATTTTCTTTGTAAAATTGATTACATATATCAAAATTTCAATGCTGTTTTCCAGTAATTCTGTTTCCAGAAAAGTATCCTACAGATAAACTAAGTTCATAATACAAATGTTTACAATGATGTCTACATGAAAATTACTTGTAATACCTGAAAAGGAAGAGATAAATTGTTTATCTAAGAAGTTAATAAATAGGCTATGGTTATCTATACAACAGAATATATCTCTTTTTTTTCTTTTTTAAGTAGACTCCACACCCAGCATGGAGCCCAACATGGGGCTTGAACTCAAAACCCTAAGATCAAGACCTGAGCTGAGATTAAGAGTCAGTCACTAAACCAACTGAGCCATCCAGGTGCTACATATATCATATTTTTTAATATATGTTTTTAAAATTTATTTATTCATGAGAGACACAGAGAGAAAGGCAGAGACATAGGCAGAGCGAGAAGCAGGCTTCCTGCAAGGAGCCCAATGTGGGACTCGATCCTGGGACCCTGGGATCATACCCTGAGCCAAAGGCAGATGTTCAACCACTGAGTCACCCAGGCGTCCCTATATCATATTTTTAATTGGTTAATTAAAGCTTAGGGGAAATGACAAGATGGCAACATAAGAGCCTCCACCCTTTGGCCACTGATACATTAAATGTACAACTATATGCTGAGCAATACCCTCTGGAAGAGACATGGAAACTAGATGAATGACTCCTATATATTGGATGAATGAGAATATACCTACTGAAACAGAAAAGGAAGGCTGAGATACATTCCTGCCATAAACCACAACCCTGGCATGGTGCCATATAATCAGACAGAAACCCTTAACTGTTAGCTTCTTTCTGAGAAGTAAAATATTTAGATCCCACATCTAGCATCCAAAACTTTAAGATTCTCACTTGAGGGACAGGTCCCTCAATACCTATTTTTGAAAGTCAGTGGAGCTTGCATCCATGAGACCCACAAGAATATGGTAAACAAAACATTAGTTGTCAATGAACTCATGAGCACTCACCATGACTATTACCCTAGGGCTTTATGCAGAAGGAGCAAGCAAAAACAACTTATCTCCCAGTTTTAAGAGATTAGCCTGTAAGAGATTAACCTGCATCCTTTTAAAAGCTGCTGTCTGCGGGCCAGGATTCTAATTTAGCAGGCATCTGGGGCCTGGATTTGAACCTCCTTAGAGACTGGGGAAGCCTACTAGACCACTCACCCTCTTTCTCTTTCCAGCCTATTCCAAGTTTCCCTCCCTGGAAAGAGCTTGTGCACACATTGTGCCTCTATTATGGCAGTCACCCAAGGGATATGATCCCTGAATTGCCTGGCTCTCACAGCCAAGGTTCTTCTATTCATGAGTCACACAAAACTGTAGCAAACAAAGAAGCTGTTCTTAGCCAGCTATTCCCCAGGGCTCAGCTCAGAGGGAGCAGGCAAAAAATGTCCATCTCTGTTTCTTGTTGGAAAGGGCTTAATTACATACTTTCCAAGCTGCTGTCTGAAGGTGCAGATTCTAATTAGCCTGCATTTATGTGCTGACTGAAACCTTCCTCTTTGGGACATTGACAGGTTTTGGCACACTCTCCACGCTGGGAACCAGAGAGAGAGAGAGAGGAAGAAGAAAAGAAAGAAAAGAAAGAAAAGAAAAGAACAAAAAAGAAAAAAAAAAAAGGCATGGATGAAAGCAAGCAAGCAAGCAAGTGGCTTGGACAATTACAAAGTTTGATAGACAAGTAGGAGCTTAGTCCAGGCTGAGTGAGGAGGTTTACCTCCTCACTGGGACATCAATCCACTCTGTCAACATTGGGAAAGGTGACTGTTTTATGTAGCGTGCAAAGACCAACACAATCATGGAAAAAGAGGAATGTGTTCCAAACAAAATAACATAACTATTCAGAAACACTTAGTGAAAGAAAGATAAGTGGTTTACCTGATAGAGAGTTCAAAATAACGGGCACCAAGGTAGTCACCAAGATCATGAGAACAATACTGGAACAAACTGAGAATTTCAACAGAAAATGGAAAAAAAGATAACAAACAAAATTCACAGAGCAGAAGAATACAGTAATTGAACTGAAAAAAAAAATCAATAGAGAGATTCAATAGCAGGCTAGATGAAATGAAAAAAGGATCAGAAACTCAAACACAGGACAGTGGAATGCATCCAATCAAAGAATGAAAAAGAGTGAAAATAGTTTACAGGACATAAGAGATACCATCAATTCGGCCAATAAATGTATTATAGGGTCCCCAAAGGGAAGAGAGAACATGGGGAAGAATCTTTTTTTTTTTTTTTTTAAATTACAGTCACACACAGAGAGAGAAAGAGGCAGAGACACAGGCAGAGGGAGAAGCAGGCTCCACGCACCGGGAGCCCAACATGGGATTCGATCCCGGGTCTCCAGGATAGCGCCCTGGGCCAAAGGCAGGCACCAAACTGCTGTGCCACCCAGGGATCCCAAGGGGAAGAATCTTATTCAAAGATACCCCCAACCTGGGAGAGCTAGACATCTAGATCTGGGAAGCTCAGGGAATACCAAATTAAATAAATAAAATGATTCCAAAGAGACCACACTGAGACACATTATAATTAACTTATTAAATGCTAAAGACATGGAGAGAAACTTAAAAAAGAGAAAATCAAATTGATATGTGCAGAGGAAACCTCAAAAGTATAACCTCAAATTTTTCAGCAGAAACTTTGAGACCAAATAGGAATGGTATGATATATTCAAAGTGAAGAAAGAAAAATGCTGCCAGTCAAGAATACTCTACCTGGCAAAACTGTCCTTCAGAATTGAAGGAAAGAAAAGGAATTTCCACACACAAAAAAGCTAAAGAAGTCAATTATCACTAGAAAGGAAGTAAAAGAAATATTAAGGGGAGTTCTTCAAGCTGAAACAAAAGGATGCTAATTACTAACAGGAAAACATATGGAAATATATAACTCACTGGTAATGGTAAACATATAGCTAAATTCAGAATACTCAAATGTTGCAAAAGTCTTAGGTAAATCACTTGTAATTCTAGTATGAAGGTTAAAAAAGTATTAAAATAACTACAATAATTGGTTAATGGATATTCAGTATAAAAAGATGTAACTTGTGACATCAAAAACAGTGGGAGTGTAATAGTGAAGAGTTTTATTGTGTGTTTGAAGTTAACTTGCTATTAGCTTAAAAGAGGCTGCCATAATTATATGATATTTTATGTATTGCAAAGCTAACACCTACAGTAGATACACAAAAGACAAAAAGAAAGAAAATACGCCACTGGGTGGGAGTGGGGGAAGGGCGGGGGGAATAGGCATCATCAAATCACAAAGAGACCAAAAAGAAACAAAGGAATTAAAAACTTACCAAAAAACCCCATTAAAATAGTAGCCTGCACCTATCAATAATTACTTTAAATTTAAATGGACTGAATTATACAAACAAATGACACAGAGTGTCTAAATGGATAAAAAATAACAAGACCTAATTATGTGTTGCCTATTAGAGACTTACTTCAGTTTTAAGGCTATACATATACTGAAAGTGAAGAGATAGAAAAGATATTCCATTCAAATGTAAACCAAAGAAAGCAGAGGTAGCTATACTGTATCAGTCAGGATAGACCTTAAGCCAAAAGACAAAAAAGTAACTGCATCATGAAAAGGTGAATTCATCAAGAGAATATAACTTTTATGAATAGCTATGTACCCAACATAAAAGCATCTAAAAATGTAGAGTAACTATTAATGAATCTGTAGGGAGAAATAGACAACAATGCAATAGTAGTAAGATATTTCAATTCCCAATTTTGAACAATAGATAAATCATTCAGATTTTAAAGTTAATAAGGAAACATTAAACTTAAATGATATATTAGACCAGATGGACCTAACATTTTTTATATTTACAGAACCTTCCATTCAAAAACAGCAAAATGGACATTTTTCTGAAGAATGGAACATTCTCCAAGACAGCTCATACATTAGGTCAAAAAACATTTAAAATAAAAAAAAAGAATTAAAAAAAAAACACTTAAAATAATGTAAGAAGACTGAAATCATATCAAATACCCTTTTCAACCATTTTAGGTTTGAAGTTAAAAATGAATTACAAAAAGAAATCTGGAAATTTCACAAATATGTGAAGCTTAAACATGGGCCTGAACAACCAATAGGCTAAAGAAATCAAAAGAGAAATTAAAAAAAATATCGCAAGACAAATGAAAATGGAAAAATGGCATAACCAAACTTGTGGGATGCAGCAAAAGATGAGGAAGAGTTATAATGAAAAATTGCTATATTAAGAAAAGAGAGATCCCAGGTAAACAATCTAATCTTATAACTCAAGGTACTAGGGGAAAAAAATGCACCTAAAGTTAGCAGAAGGGAGGGAATAACAAATAGAGGAAATAAATCAAATAGAGACTAAAGATTACAAAAAAAATAAAACTAATGAAACTAAGAGCTGATTTTTTTAAAGATAGACTATTTTTATCTAGATTATTAAGAAAAAGAGAGACAGGACTTCAATAAATGAAATTATAAATGAGAGGATACATTACAAATGACACTACAGAAATGCAAAGGATCATGAAACTACTACGAACAATTATAGATCAGCAAACTGGACAACCTAGAAGAAATGGATAAATCCCTAGAAACATAAAACCTAGCAAGCCTGGATTATTCTATGGGAACTTCAGGTGAAAATGGTGGGGTAGGAGGATCCTAAGCTCACCTGTCCCATGAATACACTTGGATAAACCCCCATCAGTGCAAATAGCTCAGAAAATGACCTGGTAACTGGTATGAAATAAAATGACCTGGTAACTCTTCTACCAGAAAACTGGTAGAAGAGACTCTCCACAGCTAAATGTAGAGAAGAGGCCATATCAAAAAGGGAAGGAAGGGCCGATATGTGGTCAGAAAATCAAAATGACCAACCAGACCATTCATGACAGGGAGGGACACTGCAGGCACGGAGAAGGGAGAGGAGCAGACTATATACCCCAGGAAATGGGGAGAAAGACAAAGCCCTTGACATTCAGCTTTGAAAACCAGAGGGGCTTAACTTTGAGGTTCTTATTATAATAAGTGGTGCTTAACACGTAAACTTTAAAAATCAATGGGTTCTGATGAGGGAACAGAGGACTAGCTGAGGACAAAGCATATTGACAAGTTCTTAAAACAGGGAGAGTGACATTCTTCTGCAGACTCAATTACCCGGATGTTAATACTTTGCTAAGGGCAGAAGGCAATCTTAGCCCTAACTCCAGAAGCCTGTAAGCCTACTTTAACTTACAAAAATTCCTTTAGAAATTTCCTTTATCTCTAAACCCCCAAGACACGGGTTAGCAGTCATCCCCCAAGCACATGGCCCACTGATACACATCGAAGGGTCTCGTGACTCAGGTTTTATTAGACGGTAGTAAGTGACCTTTTCCCAACAATAGCCAGCCCCCTCAAGGTCCTGGAAACCTTGCTTCCAAAATTCCTTAGACAGTGCACCATCCTCAAACCCCTCCCAACTCCCAGGTATATAATCAGCCACCCCTCACAGGCCCAGGGCAGCAGCTCTTCCTGCCCACAGGTCCTGTCCCTGTGCTTTAATAAAACCACCATTTTGCAACAAAGACGTCTCATGAATTCTTTCTTGGTCCTCAGCTCCAGACCTCACCTATATTCCAAAACTTCATCAGGCTTAGCTCTGGGAAGACCCAGAGAGCAGTAGGAAAGGGGTTCTTGTCCTTAAAGGGATAGTATAACAAATAATCCTGCTGAGAAACAGCATAAAAGCAGTACTTTGAAAAAAAACCTGGGGTATAGGAAGAGGAAGGAGATTTATTTACTAATCTCTGAACAATGCTAGAGGGGCAGGGATCTTTAGCAGAGTTTTCCAAAAACAAAAGAGCTAGCCAGTGCCATTTACCTCCCTTGTGCTTCCCCCTCTCCAACTAGTAAATTCTTGTTTATCCTTAAATAATAAAGAAATAGGAAATCTGGACAGACTCGTTATTACAAAGGAGACTGAATTAGTAAACAAAAACCTCTCAACAGAGAAAAGCCCAAGTCCAGATGGCTCTACTGGTGAATTCTACATACATTTAAAGAGGGAATACCAATTCTTTTTAAACTCTGCCAAAAAAAGCAAAAGAGAAAGGAATACTTTTAGATTAATTTTATAAGGCCAACATTACCCTAATCTGAAAGTCAGACAAGGACAGCACAAGAAAAAAATTCCAGGCCAACATGCCTGATGAACCCCCCTCGGAGCAAAAATCCTCCATATTTTCTGTCTCAGTGGAGAGAACTCTGAGCAATCTCTCATAGGATTAGAAAATTGCATGATGAGGTGGGATTTGTTAAAATGAATCCCAAAATGATTAGGATTTTAAATTATCTGTGAAAAAGCCTGATAAATTATCACTTCTTATAAACAGAGTGTGTTTCTTTTTAGAGACTAATTTACCAAAATAAGTAATCATCATATATAAATATATTGTCTTTTCTAAAAATTATGAAGACTGTCTTTTTCCTTTAAAAAATATTTTTCAAAAGGCATAGTTGTACTTGTTAAAATCTCATTTATGCCAGATATATTGATGCTTTCTGATTCATGCCTATTTGCTTCATTGATTGTATGAAGTTCTCATAACACTCATTCTAAAAAATTTTAACTAGCAAATACTTATTTACCCTTAAAAGCTATGGGTATTTACATTTAAGTAAATCTGGGGAATTATTAGCTTGGGACAATATTAAATAGGTAGTTGTATGTATTAAATGCTTAAAGTTTCTTAGTGGATTTCCAGAATCTAAAATGACAAAGTCAAAATTCTTAAGCTTAGCCTTTATATAGATAGATTCATCCCTCTCTTTAGGCTTTAGCTCTATTACACTTTTTCAAGCTTTTATTTCCTGGATAAATCTGTTCATAATTGAAGACTTTGTAGCTTAAATCTTCCAGAAAGTCTTATCTCACATTCATAGCTCAATTTAATGTATTTCTTCCACAGCCTATGTCACAATTTCTTGCTTTTGATTTTCCCCATATAAATAGTAAGCTCCACAAGAGCAAGCTCTGAGCTCTGTATTTAGTCATTAATACATATATTTATCACATTACCTACCTGGTAATGCTAGGTATCAGAGAAGGAGTTCAGAGAAGTCAGATATGGATTTTAACCTTCCAGAGCTTATACTTTAGAAGAAAAGAAATAAATTAAATAATATATTTAGTCACAATTCCAATCACAATTGGTATTAGAAAGGAGAAATGTCAACATTTATATATAAATTACATTCTTAAGAGAGAACAGCTTTGGCAGTAGGACTATGTATTTTAGTGAAGAAAGAAACTCACCACTGCCTTACTATGAACTAGGCTAAGCTCTGGGATAACGGAAACAAAGGACATATTTTGTCTAATCCTCAAAACTATTTTTAAGTAAAGTAATAGTAACTCACTCTTGACCTAAGATTAAATACTGTGTTCCAGGTCATAAAGGAAAAAAAAGTGGTATGGTAGGATTTGAATCCAGGCCTAGTGAATTAGAGACATGGTCCTTTGCCTCCTGAAAGTCTACTATGCAGGTACAATAGGGAAGATTATATAGAATCAACTTTCTCCTGGAGCTGCATTCTCTGTCTCTGTGCCTGTTCCCCAGATATTTGTTTTCTTGATTGTACCTTCTGGCTCCAGTCTTCAGATCCAAATAAATATTGACTTTCAAGTGTCTTTTCTTATATAGCATAAAAAGCAGATTTTATTCATAAAATATTAGTTTAATATTGACATTTTTAATAAAATTATATTAGTAACATTTTCAATGAATTCCTCATTTATTAGACTAAAACTTTCTTTGAAAGAGGCACTTTTTAAAAAAACATTTGAACCATTTTAAGTGTTCAGTTAAATATTATTCATATTCTTTGGGGGACAAGAGGGAGAGAGAGAATGAGAATCTTAAGCAGGCCCCACTCTAAACACTGAGCCTAATGTGGGGCTTTATCTCCCAATCCTGATCATGATCTGAAGCCAAATATCAAGAGTCGGATGCTTAACTGACTGAGCCACCCAGGTGCCCCATTATTCATATTTGTGAGCAACATATCTCCAAAACTTTTTAATTTTGAAAACAAACTCTAAACCCAATGAAAAATTCCTCATTCCTACATGCCCCCAGCCTCTGAAAACCATCATCCTTTGTGTGAGGACACACAAAGAAATAATCCACAAAACAGGGACTGAATAGGTATTATGATGACATGAGTCTCATATCTTTCAATAGTAACTCTGAATGTGAATGGGCTTAATGATCTCATCAAAAGGTGCAGGGTTTCAGACTGGATAAAAAAGCAAGACCCATCTATTTGCTGTCTACAAGAGACTCATTTTAGACCAAGGACACCTACAGCCTGAAAATGAAAGGTTGGAGAACCATTTGCCATTCAAATGGTCCTCAAAAGAAAGCAGGGGTAGCAATCCTCATATCAGATAAATTAAAGTTTATCCCAAAGACTGTAGTGGGAAATGAAGAGGGACACTATATCATACTTAAAGAATCTATCCAACAAGAGGACCTAACAATCATGAATATTTATGCCCCTAATGTGGGAGCTGCCAAGTATATCCATCAATTAATAACCAAAGTTAAGACATACTTAGATAATAATACACTTATACTGGGAGACATCAAGATTGCACTTTCTACAAATGACAGATCTTCTAAGCACAACATCTCCAAAGAAACAAGAGCTTTAAAATATACACTGGACCAGATGGATTGCACAGATATTTGCAGAACTTCACATCCTAACACAACTGAATACACATTCTTCTCAAGGGCACATGGAACTTTTTCTAGAAGAGACCACATACTGGGTCACAAATCAGGTCTTAACTGATACCAAAAGATTGGGATTGCCCCTGCATATTTTCAGATCATAATGCTTTGAAACTTGAACTCAATCACAAGAAGAAATTTGGAAGAAATTCAAACATGTGGAGGTTAAAGACCATCCTGCTAAAAGATGAAAGGGTCAACCAGGAAATTAGAGAAGAATTAAAAAGATTCATGGAAACTAATGAGAACGAAGATACAACCACTCAAAATCTTTGGGATACAGCAAAAGCAGTCCTGAGAGGGAAATACATTGCAATACAAACATCCCTCAAAAAACTGGAATAACCTCAAATACACAAGCTAACCTTGCACCTGAAGGAACTGAAGAAAGAACAGCAAAAAACCTACACCTAGCAGAAGAGAGTTAATAAAGATTCGAGCAGAACTTAATGAAATAGAGACAAGAACTGTAGAACAGGTCAACAAAACCAGGAGTTTGTTCTTTGAAAGAATTAATAAAATAGATAAACCATTAGCCACCCTTATTAAAAACAAAAAAAGACTCAAATTAATAAAATCATGAATGAAAAAGGAGAGATCAAAACCAATACCAAGGAAATATAAACGATTTTAAAAATATTTTGTGAGCAGCTATACGCCAATAAATTAGGCAATCTAGAAGAAATGGATACATTCTTGGAAAACCACAACTACCAACATTGGAACAGGAAGAAATAGAAAACCTGGGATCCCTGGGTGGTGCAGCGGTTAGGTGCCTGCCTTTGGCCCAGGGCGCGATCCTTGAGACCCGGGATCGAATCCCACGTCAGGCTCCCGGTGCATGGACCCTGCTTCTCCCTCTGCCTATGTCTCTGCCCCTCTCTCTCTGTGTGTAACTATCATAAATAAATTTTAAAAAAAGAAGAAATATAAAACCTGGACAGGCCAATAACCAGGGAGGAAATTGAAGCAGTCATCAAAAACCTCCCAAGACATTAAAGTCCAGGGCCAGATGGCTTCCCAGGGGATTTCTATCAAAAGTTTAAAGAAGAAACAATACCTATTCTACCAAAGTTGTTCCAAAAGATAGAAAAGGATGGAATACTTCTAAACTCTATGAGGCCAGCATCACCTTAATTCCCAAACCAGAAAAAAACCTCACTAAAAAGGAGAATTACTGATCAATATCCTTGCTGAACACAGAAGCAAAAATTCTCAAAAAGATACTAGCCAAAAGGATCCAACAATACATTAAGAAGATTATTGACCATGACCAACTGGGATTTATCCCTGGGATGCAAGGCTGGTTCAACACTCATAAAGCAATCAACGTGATAGATCATATCAACAAGAGATAAAACAAGAACCATATGATCCTCTCAATAGATGCAGAGAAAGCTTTTGACAAAATACAGCATCATTCCTGATCAAAACTCTTCAGAGTGTAGGGATAGAGGGAACATTCCTCAGCATCTTAAAAGCCATCTATGAAAAGCCCACAGCAAATATCATTCTCAATGAGGAAACACTGGGAGCCTTTCCCTTAACATCAGGAACACAACAGGGATGTCCACTCTGACCACTGCTATTCAACATAGTACTAGAAGTCCTAGCCTCAGCAATCAGGTAACAAAAAGAAATAAAAGGCATTCAAATTGACAAAGAAGAAGTCAAACTCTCCCCCTTCGCAGATGACATGATACTGTACATAGAAAACCCAAAAGACTCCACCCCAAGATTGCTAGAACTCATACAGCAAAATCTGGCAATGTGGCAAGATACAAAATCAATGCCCAGAAATCAGGGGCATTTCTATACACTAACAATGAGACTGAAGAGAGAGAAATTAAGGAGTTAATCCCATTTACAATTGCACCCAAAAGCATAAGATACCTAGGAATAAACCTAACCAAAGAGGTAAAGGATCTGTGCCCTGACAACTACAGAACACCTCTGAAAGAAATTGAGGAAGACACAAAGAGATGGAAAAATATTCCATGCTCATGGATTGGAAGAATTATTATTGTGAAAATGTCAGGGCTGCCCGGGCAATTTACACATTTAATGCAATCCCTATCAAAATACCATGGACTTTCTTCAGAGAGTTGGAACAAATCATCTTAAGATTTGTGTGGAATCAGAAAAGACCCCGAATAGCTAGGGGAATATTTAAAAAGAAAACCATAGCTGGGGGCATCACAATGCCAGATTTCAGGTTGTACTACAAAGCTGTGGTCATCAAGACAGTGTGGTACTGGCACAAAAACAGACACATAGATCAACAGAATAGAGAATCCAGAAGTGGACCCTCAACTCTATGGTCAACTAATATACAAAAAGCAGGATAGACTATCCACTGGGAAAAGGACAGTCTCTTCAATAAATGCTGCTGGGAAATTTGGACAGCTATTTCAGAAGAATGAAACTAGACCATTCTCTTACACCATACATAAAGATAAACTCAAAGTGGTTGAAAAATCTAAATGTGAGACAAGAATCCATCAAAATCCTAGAGGAGAACACAGGCAACACCTTTTTTGAACTTGGCCACAGTGACTTCTTGTAAGATACATTTATGAAGGCAAGGGAAACAAAAGCAAAAAATGAATTATTGGGACATATTCAATATAAAAACTTTCTGAACTGCAAAAGAAACAGTCAACAAAACTAAAAGACAACCCATAGAATGGGAGAAAATGTATGAGATAAAGGGATAGTATCCAAGATCTATAAAGAACTTACTAAATTCAACAGCAAAGAAACATACAATCCAATCTTGAAATGGGCAAAAAACATGAACAGAAATCTCACAGAGGAAAACATAGACATGGCCAATAAGCATATGAGAAAATGCTCTGCATCACTGTCCATCAGGGAAATACAAATCAAAACCACAATGAGATACCACCTCACACCAGTGAGAATGGGGAAAATTAACAAGGCAGGAAACAACAAATGTTGGAGAGGATGTGGAGAAAGGGGAACCCTCTTGCACTGTTGGGGGGAATGTGAACTGGTGCAGCCACTCTGGAAAACTGTGTGGAGGCTCCTCAAAGAGTTAAAAATAGATCTGTCCTATGACCCAGCAATTGCACTGCCTGTGATTTACCCCAAAGATACAGATGCAGTGAAATGCCGTGACACCTGCACCCCAATGTTTCTAGCAGCAATGTCCACAATAGCCAAACTGTGTAAGGAGCCTCAGTGTCCATCTAAAGATGAATGGATAAAGAAGCTGTGGTCTATGTATACAATGGAATATTACTCAGCCATTAGAAATGACAAATACCCACCATTTGCTTTGATGTGGATAGAACTAGAAGGTATTATGCTGAGTGAAGTAAGTCAATCAGAAAAGGACAAACATCATTTGGTCTCATTCATTTGGGGAATATAAAAATTAGTGAAAGGGAATAAAGGAGAAAGGAGAGAAAATGAGTGAAAATATCAGTGAGGGGGACAAAACATGAGAGACACCTAACTCTGGGAAACGGAAAGGGGTGGTGGAAAGGGAGATGGGTAGGGGGTTGAGGTGACTGGGTGATGGGCACTGAGGGGGGCACTTGATGGGATGAGCACTGGGTGTTATGCTATATGTTGGCAAATTGAACTCCAATAAAAAAAAATAAAATAACCACCCCCCCGCAAAAGATGATTGATTGTTGCACAATAGAAAAAAAAAATTAAAAAGCTTTCTTACATTATAATGAATTTTTCATTGTAAAATATGTAAAATTGAAACAAAATTAAGATATATAAATATATTTTCAAATAATTTTTCACAAATAGAGCAAAATTTACAAAGCATAGGTGTTTCAACTTAAGTTTTTGCTTCCTTGTCTGTTTCCTACACTTACTGAGGAATCCCTTCAAGGTTAACAAGGTTAACAATCAAAAAGTGGAATAGATTTGAAACTCTGAGGTCAGATAAAGTAGAAATAATTTAGCGTTTCCATCTCTTTGTTGCTTCATCTGATTTATTCTGATCCCCTATTGGACATTTTGTTCCCTGGCTTAAATATAGTAAGTACCTTCAAGGACTTAAAGTAAGTTTGTAATACTCCCTTAGTTCAGCACCTAGTTCCTCAAGGCTTAATTAATCATAAAAAAAAATAGGATTCATGATGTTTGGATCTGAATATTTCTGAGCTTCAATTTCACTACTATGTAAATCATAATGACCTTTGATGTCATTTCTATTACCAATGTCAAGAAAGGTGAATGGGGGTGGGGGATACCTGGGTGGCTCAGGGGTTTAGTGCCGCCTTCGGCCCATGGCCTGATCCTGGAGACCGGGGATGGAATCCCACATCAGGCTCCCTGCATTGAGCCTGCTTCTCCCTCTGCCTGTGTCTCTGCCTCTCTCTCTCTGCCTCTCATGAATAAATAAATAAAAATCTTAAAAAACAACAACAACAACAACAAAGAAAGGTGAATGGGTCCACTGGAGTCCATTAAGTTTGGTAAACCTAGATATTCTAATGAACTTTGGTGAGCACTGAATCAATGGAGGGTTAACGACAGCAGAAAAATTATACAGTTGGCTGATGATAACTGGGCAGTTTTGAAATGAAGACAGAGAGCATAGATAATTTTATCCTGGTAGTTGAAAGGGAAACACGAAAGAAAGTAGTACCTAGTAAGTAATGTAAGGTAACAGAAAAGTTTTATTTTGGGGGAAGAATAATCTAATTTCATTAACTGAGTATAAAGGCAATTTCAGCTCACACACAAAAAAAAAGTCTTGCACAAGTTAAAAGAGAATTTTTAAAAATTAATGATAACCTAAAAATAGCACAGAAAAGAAAACAGGACTATTAATGCACCTGAGGAAACCTTATTTTAAATGTCTATTGATACCCTCAAAAGATATAGGTAGGTTAGAAATGTCCCAGGTTCTACATGGAGAAATGAGATTCACATTTCATTGAGAGAGCTGACTTGAGTCCCATTCTATAATGAAGGATGTAAAGACTGGTTTGGTTTAATTTCAAGAGCAGTGAAAAGGCAATGCCTCTTTTACCTAAGCTGTCCCAAGTCCTAATAAGGAGCTATTTATGTATTTGTTCATTTGGCCAAGTAAAACTAGAGAAAAATCTGATACTAGATACATTTGGGTATTTATATATTAAAATTCCAAAGGCTTTATTCTGACAGAAGTGTTAGGTAGTCACCTCATGGTTCTTAATTCACAAATTACTTTCCTTTGGATCCTGCCCCATCCCTTATCACTGTAGTTTTATTACTTCTTTTCAAAATGTTTTCTCTAAAAGTAGTTTTATATTAGTTTTTTTTTTTTTATCTTTAAGATACAGAATATGCTAAATGAAAGGTTACTTTGAAATGTTATTTACTGACCAGCACAGATATTTTGACATTCTTTCTGTGTTTAGGTATTACAATAGGTGTAATTACCACTTGGGCAACTGCATCAGTGAGTACCTAAGTTAGTATCATTATGGTGTCCATAGGGCTACTTCTGCCCTCTTCAACCCCCAGAGCCCAATTTGGTCCTTAGGTACAAAGAGATAAGAGAATCGCTTCCATCCTCAATGTAGCATTAAAGCCTAAGTAGCTACCTCCCTTTGGCATGATGGGTTTGCAAATTGCTAACAAACGAATGGCTTAAGTATAAAAAGGGACTCCTCCCCAGGTAAATCAGTTCTATTGGTAGAATTTCTTGAGGTTCTACATAAGTCTTGTGTTAACATCTTAGATCAGCACTTAGTTACACAGGAAAATACATTTACAAAGAAATGCTGTATTCAATGTTGAATGGCGATGTGCTCAGGTAAAACTAAGGGCTCTCTCAGTGAGGGGGACTTTTAGAATAGACATTAGGAAATGCACATTATAGTCTTAATTACAATCCCTCTGTTGACATTACGTTGTTTTATAATTTCCTTCATGCTCTCATTCCCATTCTTGAAAACATACAATAATTTGTGTATTTATTTTTTTATTTCTCATGTGTCAATATATTATTATCTCATTCATTTTCTAATAAACATATTTTTGGTGAGATCTATCATTGTCTCTAAATACATATCTAGGTAATTGGCTATAACTGAACCATAGTATTTTATTTTGTGTACTACATTTTACTCACCTTTCTTCTTAAGGGTAGACAACTAATTTTTCCTCAGCAAAAATTATGTAATTTCTATCCTCTATACACATTAATTATATATGTAATTTTTATCCTATGTAGACACACACACACACACGTACCCTAAAATAAAAAAAAATAACAAGAATGGTTAGAAAATTGTTGAAGAGTTTGAAACTAAAAATTAGCTGAAGATCAGGTAGACTATAAAACATGAAAAGATTCTCAACTACCACAGGGACAGATTATGCAACTTAAAATGAGAAAACTGCATTTCATACTCATTATACCAGAAAATATTAAAGATTCTAACAATAATCAGTCTTGGTATTTATACATTTTACTTAAATACATTCCATGCTAGTGAGATGCATATTAATCATAAATATTTATAGGGTTATTTGACAATATTAAATTTTTCATAATTACCATGGGAATCCCATTTCTAGGTAAGTACACTGGATAATTTCTCAGACACATGCAAAAGGAAACAAAAACAAGCACAGAGATTGAACCATTCTTTGCAATAACAAAAACACTAAAAGAAACACATTTCATTAGGTGGAAAACAGACAAATAAGCTGTGGTACCTTTATACCATAAAATACCACATGCATGATAAATGAATGAGCTACCTGTTCCAACATCAATAAACCTTAAAATCTTCACATTATGAGAAAATAGCAAAATACACAAATATAATATTTCTATAATGTCTTAAACTATAAAACAGTTTAAATTCAATAGTTATATATATATATATATTTTATTTATATATATTTATATTTTACTTATATATATTTATACATATTTATTTATTTATATATATATTTGACATAAATATGTATTAATGGGGGAAAACACAAAATGTATATTATTACTTCTAGAAAGGAGGGAAATTAAGTTTACAGAGGGTTCTTAAAGTGAGTTGTTATATATAGTTTTAACTTCTTTTAAAAAATCTGATGTAAACATGAGAAAAAATTGATACTTATTAGAACTAAATTATTGTCTGGTACTTTGTTCTATTCTTACCATTTTGCCTTAAGCAATAAACACCAAGAGTGAAGAAATGACTTGTTAAATTTGAGTAAGAACAAAATGACAAAGAAAATACATCTGTCCTGCATTGGATGCAGTATCAGAACAATGTTATTTTTAGATTTATTTTTATTTTATTTTTATTTCTTTTACTGAGGTAAAATCAAAAAAAAAACTATTTAAGATGTAAAATATGAGGATTTGATATATACTGTGAAATGATTACCACAATTAAGCAAATTAACATTTCCATCATCTCACTTTCTTTTTGCTGTTGCTAACACTTAAGAATCTACTCACTTAGCAAAATTTAAGCATATAACACGTATTGTTAACTATAGTCACCATGTTCTACAATAGGTCTCCATAACATGGTTATCATGCATAACTAAAACTTTGTATCCTTTCACCAACATCTTACTTCTCCTACTCCCCAGAACCCAGCAATCATCATTCTACTGTTTCTATGAGTTTCACCTTTTTAGATCCCTTTCAGATCACATATAAATGATATCATGCAGTATTTGTCTTTCTGTGTCTCATTTTACTTAGTCTAATGTCCTCCTTATTCAACCATGTTGTTGAAAATGTCAGGATTTCTTTTTTAAGTCTAAGGCTTAGATAAAATATCTAAAAGTCACAACAGTCTACTTTAAGCTAATAACTTCAATTGCATTAAAAGATTATTTTTACTCCTCTACATCATTTCTTTGCTATTGATTTCACACTTTTATATAGTGATATTATATCTTAACAATTTATTGTAGTGATAGTAATTTTTAAATCCTTTTGTCTTAACTTTTAAACTAGAATTAAATGACTTATGCTTCACCATTCCACTATTAGAGCATTACAATTTTGACTATATATTTACCTTTACCTTTAGTGACTCGAATACTTTCATGTTTTTCACTTAGCATTATTTCAACTTAAACTTCTTAAGCATTTTGTATAAGGCAAGTCTAGAAGGGATGAACTCCCTTAAATTTGTTTGGGAATATCCTTATCTCTCCTTTATTTCTGAATAACAGCTTTTATAGGTATAGTAATCTTGGTTGGCAGATTTTTTTTTTCTTTTTTTCAGCACTTCGAATAGATCATCCCACTCCCTCCTGACTTGTAAGGGTACTGTATAGATATCCACTCATGGTCTTATGCCCATTCCCTTAAATGTGGTCATTTCCAGCCATTCCCTTGCTATAAAATTCTGCCTTTCAGTTACAGTTTGTTTATAATGTGTCTTCAGATTATTTTCTTTATGCTGAATTTGTTTGGAGGCCTTTGATCATTATGAATCTGTATGTCCATATCCCCTCCAAGATTTGGGAGGTTTTCATCCATAACTTTTATAAGTTTTTGTTTGTTTGTTTGCCTTTTTCTCCCCTCTTTCTTGGAGTCCATACATTTATCTTCTTACTCGAGTTGTATCAGGTCTCATATTTCCTTCACTCTTTATTGTTTTGTTTGTTTTATTTTTTAATTTTTGTTTCTCTAACTGGATAATTCCAGATGACTCCTCTTCTGCATGAAGAAGTGTCACTACTAACCACGTTACTGAAGTAATACCAGTAGTATAGAAATCTCCATCATACTGATTCCAATTACTATCCCTTCTCTCATCCTCAAACTAGTAATTTATAACCATATATTTTTGCTTCTTTTTTGTTAAATAAATTGAATCTTTACTGTGTATCTTTTTTGTGTGTGTGTCCAGCTTCTCTTACACAGCTTTATTTGTGAATCAATCCCAAATTGCTATTCAGAGCTATAGTTTTTATGGCTTATTGCTGGGTTATACTACATTCCACGAGGACCTCTCAAATTATCAATCTACTTTATAGTTCATGAGCATTTGGATTGTTTTTAGGTTTGACTTTTAGAAATACACTGCTGTAGTACATATTTAGACATGAAATTGTTGGTTCATATTGTGTACATATTGTTTAACCATTAAAAATGGTGCCAAAGTTTTTTTCAAAGTACGTTTCATATAAAAATTTATACACATATCAGCATTGCAAGAGAGTCCCCACTGCTCCACTTCCTATTGTCATTTGGTGTTTGTTGCTCTTCAATTTTTGACATTCTGGTTTGCAGTTTGATGTATCCAATTGCTATTTTAATGTCCATTTCCCTGATGACTGAGAAAGCTGGGGACTTTTTCACAAATTAATGACTTTTGGATATAATTCTATGTGAAACTGCTATTCAAGTCCCATGCCAATTTTTCTCTGGAGTTGTTGGTCTCTCATTATTTGTGCAAGCATGTCAGTTATATGCATTGCAAATATATTTTTCTTATGCATGCATTTCTAATAAAACTTTTGTTTTTATTTCCTCAGATATTAAACATAATTACTTTAAAATTCATGCCTAAAAACACCACTATCTGAATCCTGATCTCTGTTTCTATTGATTAATGAGGTACATTTAGGGGAAAGTGGGAAAAGAGTCAATGGTTAAACTGACTCAGGCTGCTGAGAGGAATTTCACACTCACACACACAAAATAGAATCAAGGGACAAAACAGAACAACTTTCATTGTTTAAACCACATATTTTGAAGAAAATAAAGCATACCAGAAATATGACCAAGTAGAATTTAAGGTCTGAGTGAGGTTTTCACTGGGACTCCCTTATTTTGAATTATCATGTCAACAGCACAAATCTTTCATCCCCTGCCCACCTCATGAAAATGAAATTGTTATGGTGGGGTTGGGGTAGGAATTATACTTAGATATATAAAAAGCACAATTATGGTGTAGTTTGCTCCATTTGGTCAAAGATCAGGGAGAAAATTGGTAAAGCCTTTTGCTAGAGACAAAAGAAGAATATTATATATTTTTAAGCCTTTTTGATTCTAAGAGTTTCTGGATTTTGTTGGTCTACTGCATTTCCCACTAATCTGATGAAGCTGGGGTGGTTTACAAACAATGAAGATATATATCTATCTTTTCACCTACTAGATCTATAATAACAATTTTGTTGGAGAAACTCATGCCAGAATTTATTGACTTTCTGCATAGTATCATTTTTACTGGATTAAGATTTATTTAAGAAGCCTAATTACAGGTAGCTCTTCCTGCCTTTATTATTCCTTTTGCTGATATGGCCTGTCCAATATAGAAATTACCAAGAGGCATTATCAACAGACTTAACATTTGAACCATCTTATAATATCTACTGTTAACAGTTATTTATCATTTCCAAAAAAGTGATCATTTGTGAAATTATAATTGTGGAATTTAGAATAGTTGTTTCCCAGGAAGAATATGAGTATTAGTTTCTTGCAGAAATGTTTTTATAGATGTGAAGGACAAATAGAGATGGAATTTTCTTTGGAGATTTTATAGTCTATACACAGTGTATGTGTGTTTGTGTGTGTCTGTATATATGTCTCTCTATATATTTATATATATATTTATATTTCTCTCTCTCTCCTCTCTCTCTCTCTCTCTCTCTCTCTCTATATATATATATATATATATATATATATATATATATATTTCTTCAAACTTCTCCAAAATATACAGTATATTTTGGATAAATTTTAGAATCATAGAAAAGTTATGAAGATAATACAGAAAATTGACCTATATCCATACCAGTTCTCCCTCTTAATATCTAACATTAGAATGGTACATTCATTAGAATTAATGGATCAACATTGATCCACATTATTAATCTCTATATATGATTCAAATTTCTTCAGTTTTTTTAAAGATTTTATTTATTTATTCATGGGAGACACACAGAGAGACAGGCAGAGACAGAGACAGAGGGAGAAGCAGACTCCATGCAGAGAGCCTGACATGGGACTCGATCCTCAGTCTCCAGGATCACGCCCTGGGCTGAAGGCAGCACTAGACTGCTGAGCCACCGGGGCTGCCCTTCGGTTTTTATCTAATGTTATTTTTCTCTTCAGAATCCCATTTAGGATATCACATGACATGTAGTAGTCATTGTCTTTAGGTTTCTCTTGACTATAACAGTTGCTGATTTTTTCTTATTTCTAGTGCCCTTGATAGTTTGGTAAGGTAGTTTGGACTAGTAGTCAGGTATTTTGCAGAATGTCCCTCATTTACGACGTGTCTGAGATTTAGATTGGAATTCTACGTTCTTGACCAGAGATACAGTTCCATACCTCTTCACTATCAAAGTTATACAGTAAAAACCTAATTTCCACTGTTAATGTTAACTTTGGTCACAACTGAAGGGCCTGATGACATGTTTCTCAGAGTTCTCCACTGTAAAGTAATTCTTCCCTCTTTGCATAATATACTCATTGGAAGAATGTCACTATGTGCAGTCTACACTTAATGAAGAATTATGCTCTACCACCTTGAAGATGGAATAGTTACACCACTAATTTTGAATTCTTCTGCGTGAAAGATTTGTTTCTTTTACCTTATTTATTCAATTAATTTCCCTGAAATTAACTCATAGGTATTTATTTTAGAGTTAAAATTTACTGCTAATTTTTTCTTGATCAAATTGCTCCATATTTGAATAGTAGGACTTTTTTAAGTTGTCTCCTATATCTTTTGACATGCTCATGATTATGAGAGAGAGAGGGTTTTTATGTTTCTAATTTTTTCTTTTTATCCTTTTGAATACTTTACTATATCTTTTTGCTGTAACATGCTTCGGGTTCATATTATACACTTCCTGCCTTATTTCTACATTAAGTTATTCCTCCTAAAAGTTGTGGTTCATTTTTTTTTTTTTTTTTTTTTTTTTTGGAACATGGTATTAGAAACCAAAATCTGAGTTCTAAGTGCTAGATGTCATCTTTGCTGCTGGGGTATTGTTGCTCTTAGGCTCTCTCAGCTGATACAGCAAGGAAATTTAAGTGTGTATACTAGCCCTTGTATACATAATTTATATATGTAAAATTTATAATATTTGTAAATATACATGGAAGTATACATAGGTAAAGTCTGTATTTAAGTTGATTATGAGTTCATACTCCTACCTTCAACTCTAATCCACTGCCACATGGGTCATTCTACTTCTCTTTCCCTTGCATGTGAATTCCCACTCTGATGGGAATGACTTCTATCATTTACCTTCCATTTACTTACTCAATTCTAATATGCATATATAGCAGAATCAAAATTGTTAACCTAGTCCTCTATGGGAAATAATTTTAGCAACTAAAGTGTTTCTTACATATAATTTATTTTATGTTTCATCTTATAGGATCCACTTGTTTTCAAAATTGCTTAGATCAGCATACACCACCATTCCCTTCAAGGAAGTTGTTTCACACATTTGTGATACAGTTAGATCATTTTGTTCCATTTAAATTGGGTTCCTTCTAACCCAATTTAAAATGTATATCATGAATGCTTACTCTTTGTGCTGTAAAGGATATGGGTTTTGACAAATGTATAACATATCAATCATTAAAGTATGTAGAAGAGTTTCACCAGCCAAAAAAAGAAAAAAATTCCCCTGTGCCTCAGTTGTTTAACTCTCCCTCCCACAACCTATAAACCACTGATTTTTTTTTTAATCATCTCTGAAGTTTTACTTTTTTCTAGGATATCATATAATTGGAATCATATAGTCCTAGCCTCTACAGACTGGCTTCTTTCACAATATGCATTAGAGATACTTCAATGCCCACACTACAAATTTTGTTAGCCTTTCTATTATGCAATAATACCCTTATCCCTTATTCATTGTCAAGGTAAATTCATGATCCAGGACAGTTGCTAAAACTCTAGCCACAGTGTCATATTTTCATATTGCAAAAAGAAGAAATGGGTAAAGGGCCAACGGAAGCACCCCAAAGTGAATTGCTTCCCTTTAAACATCCTTAAAGGAAGTGGCACCAACACTTACTGCTAAATCTTATGTTAGAGCTTTGTTACATGGCTGCATATAGTTCCAAAGTGAGGCTGGCAAATTGGATAATTTATTCTGGGTGGCAACAAAATAAGCTAAAAATCAAGCTTCAGTAACTAAAGAGAAGGGAGAGATCTCTCAATGTATTTAATTTTCCCATTCAAATTTATATATAGATATACAGATACACAACAGCGATCTTGAAAGCAAAACAAATGGCACTTCACAAAACCTATTTGTAAAATTTACAGATGGAATAGAGTATATAGGATATTGCAAATATCCTCTCTCAAGGGAAATATTTATATTCTGAGTTTACCAAAATCCCTTAAAAATCAATGAGAAAAAAGATGAAAAAGCTGACAGAAAGAAAGAGTGAGGCTATGAATGCACGTAAGATAGATGACCAACATACGAAGAGATGTTCAACATCACTAGTAATCAGAGAATGCAAATTAAAACAATTAGAGTTACATAGCTAAAATAATATTTTTCTCTTTTTAAAAATATTTTATTTATTTATTCATGAGAGACACAGAGGGAGAGGCAGAGACACAGGCAGAGGGAGAAGTAGGCTTCCTGCAAGGAGCACAATATGGGACTTGATCCTGGATCCTGGGATCACACCCTGAGCCAGAGGCAGACTCTCAACTGCTGAGCCACCCAGGTGTCCCTGTTTTGTTATTTAAATAATATTGTCCTAAGTATCTCACTTTATCAACAATTAAAGGCTTTATTCCTTTTAATACAGTTAATGTATAATTCATTGGTGTTAATTATTCCATTGTCTCTTAGGTTGCATCTGGATTAATTCTAAATAATGCTGAAATGGACAGTTACAGATTTGAATACCCCCTGATAGTTTTACACATGGTTGAGTGTTTGCTGTACTTGTTTATGAATTTTACCTAAGTATATCTAGGTTGCTTTTACACTCCCAGCATTAATTCACAAACACTCATTTTTCACCTGCGTCTTTATCACTAGACATTATCTCACTTTGTGTGAACAGTATTCATAATTGTGTTTTTTCTCCCATATTAACCTACCTAGTAAAATATAATACCTCAGATAAGATAAAGATTAATTTTTAATGGTTATATTAAGGATTGATTTAAATCTTGGATGAAGTGTACTTAGCAGAAACTAGAAAGCAAAGGTAAACATAGGTTTCTTAGCATTTGATGATAAAAAATTTAAGTTGCATAATTACACCTAAAAAGTCAGGGTCACAGAATGATTATTAGGTGTTATCTTAAAATTATAATTTATCTAAAAATCAACAACTTACTGAAGAAAGAAGGGGATATTGAGTAATAATGCTTCTTTCAGATTTGCTTTTTAACTGCACTCAGAAATCTATTAGTCATACATATTGGTGACCTCAGGCATATGCAAACACACCATGAATACAGGATAGAAATGATCCAATACCTAAATAAAAAACAAAATAAAAACCTATAACATTGCAGGGAAGGATATATTTAAATGTCATCTGAATTAGACATAAATTCTTTGCCCAAATGTAAACTGGACATGTGATTAACACAGAAAGGAAATAATTTTTGAAACATTGATATTGTTTTTCTCTTCCCCATTCTCCAATTCTACCCTCAGCCAATTTCATGCTTCACTTTATGTCTTCATCTTTCCTATCTTAATAATCTAGAACTATCTCTGTTCCTTGCTCTAGAAAAGCTGATTTCAGAAAAAAACTGACAAATTAATCTTTTTGCATTTTTAAAATTATTTTTTAAGTATATTTAGGTCCTAGAGAAAATATGAAGGAATTTTATCTAGACAAACATATGAGAAGCCAGTTAATGATTACCCCTCTGGGATAGATAGAGCTTTTGAAGTGGAGGGATCAAGAGTTGGATGGGAGAAATGCATGTGAGTGACAAGCAGATTCCTCTTCTTCTTCTTTTTTTTTTTTTTTTTAAGTAGACTTCATACCCAACATGGGGCTTAAACTCAAGATCCTGAGATCAAGAGTCACATGTTCTACCAACTGAGCCAGCCAGGCACCCCAGTGACAAGTAGATTCCTAATATATTGATGTGATAGCCTTCCCCAGTCCCAGACCTAGGGTTGGATAATAGTAAAAAATTCAGAAAAGGATCCAAGAACAGAAATATTTTTAGCTAACATTCCACAAAAAAGACCACAGCCAAAGAGATTTAAAAGTGGGCATTGGCACAAGGTGCCTGGACAAAATGAGTCATAGATGGCCTCATAGTTTTACTACCTATTCAAAGTAATGTAAAGAATAAGGCCTATGCTTAATGAAAGACATGTACTATTACTAGGAAACTTTCCTAGATACTTACTATTTTAAACATTTAATATCTTTAATAAATGTGGTAGATAAAGGCTAGATGTGAAGAAAAAAATAACCCTTCTCCTGGAAATATGAATGTAATAACTTTTATAGCTTTTCTTATAAATATGTATTGCTGGGTATTTAGTTCTAGCTAGTGGAATATGTATATAAATAATAAATGACACATAAGACCTACCAATACAAAACCTCTTATATCCTATTCTCCATTTACTTTTGCATTACACATGATAATAAATAAGATCTCACCCAATAAAATTACAGCACACACTGAACGCATGTTAAAGATGGAAAAGTTGTAAGATGGAAGGAGCCTAGATATTGATACAGTAATTGCTTTAAAAGAGAGTCACTTACCAATTAGCAACTCCCTTTGGATAAGGATGGAAGTGAATATATATCACTTCAGTGCTCAGCACATAATACCCTCTGTATTAGAATTCTGTATGCCTCCCTTTGCCAGTGTGTTAGAGACAGCATGATGGAATCGAACCTATGCTTTGATGACAGTGAGGCTCAGAGATAAACAGCCATGTCTTTGAATCTTTGGAGAAATCTGCAAATCAATCACACCAACTTTAAGTTAATGTAAAGGAAAAATAAACTTTATATTTTAGCCATTTTACATTTTGGAGTATGTTTGTTAGAAAAGTAATGATATTTTAACCATATAAATGTATTTTCCTTTAAGGAAATTCATGCAAGATTTAGAAAATTTCATATTATCAGAAAACTAGGACATGGTCATGTATCTTCTCCTTTCTGCCTTCTGCTGAATATCCTGTAACTATCAAGGAAATGTAAGCCTTTCTGCCATTAAGTCAAAAACATAGGAAATTTACTCTGAACTGAAAAGAATCCTTGATGTATAGAGTACTCTTTGATCCTTCCTCCACATAAAACTTCTTCAACAAGAACACCACTGCTATCTCAAAAACGGACAATCCAAAAGAAACAATAGGTGCTATATAAGATTATTATGACCAGAATGGGATGAAACAAAACAATAAATGTCACAAGAGAACATCCATCAGAAAGCAATGCTGCAAAAAAAATCAAATTTTGACTAAAACTTTAAAACACATGGTCCTATATTCATAAATTCACAAAAATTTTAAAAATAACCAGAAGCCTCAAAGCAGATATACACTGGCTCAGTAGATACATGAGATAAAGATGAAAAATTATGGACAGTGATAAAATGAGAAATACAAAGTAAATGCTTCAGAAAAATGAAAAACAAAGAAAAAAATAACACAAAAATGTATGAACATTGCTCAAAGGGGGAAAATTGTGACATGGGAGATACATTGATAAAAGCCAATTGAGAGAGAAACAAAGACAATAATTATGGAAGATCAACAAAAGAAGAGAGGATTGAAATGACACTCATATTCTAGGGAAATAAAAAAATATGATAAGGTAGAATATCTATCTTTATAAAAGAATAGGAATCTAAAACAAAAAAGGCAGTTTGGGGTATTATCGAAAGAGAATATAATATTTATAATGCTAAAATAATAAAGTTCATAATAAATGTTAATCATTAATCCAGCATTATACTTTCTACATCAATCAAAGAAAATTTTTCAAGAAAAACAATTGTGGCTAAAGAATTGACTACCCAGGCAAACTTCACTTTAATACAAACTACTGCATTATCAGCACATAATTTTAATCATGAAATAATTCAGCAAATATAGTTTTTATAAACTCTTCTTTAAGAAGCTGAATTCCATGCATTTCAGAGTTGGAGAAAGTATTGAACTCTGTAGTGTAGATTTAAATGATTTGGGCCATTATTATTATAAAATATAATGGTAGTATCATAAACCTGTCAATATGAAAACTATATCACTAACCAAAGTTATCAGGAAAAATGAAATAGAATATGGAATTCAAATAAATATTCTGATTTCATCATCCTTTAAAGACATAAATAAAAATCACATTAATTAATTAATAAGTAATATATTTATAAAAAAATCAAGGTATTGAAGTAAATTCTAGATCAGTTTTATACTGATGCATGCTATCTGGCTAGAACTAGCCCTTCTTTTTTCCTTCCCTCAAACCTGTCTTGACTTTTCTTAGTTCTTTTCCCTACCTAAAGAATTTTAGGTTTGATATTTTAAATTGTATAAAATATTTTAGGTATTTTATTCCAACTATATTTAATGTATCAATGAAATTTATAAGAGTAAATATTTCTATGATATTGACCAAAAATCAATTCATAATCATGTTCCATTTTGATAAGTATGGTATAGGGTATGTCTAGTATATGTGAATATAAGTATAGAGATCACCAAGAGCAACCTGGAAATATCTATTACATTTGAATATGTTATGTCCCATAAAACAGGTAAAAGCATCTTAGATGCAGTATGGTTTGTAAGGAAAAAAGATAGAAGCGATCTAACAATATCTCACTGAGTAAAATATTTATTTTATTAATGCGTAAAAATAAAAATGTATCAGTCAAGTGAATTTATTCCTGTTTTTGATAGTGTTAAGTACTTAAAAATAATGAGTGAAAACAGTAAGTTTATGGAATTCATGGAACAGAAACCATTTAAAACAAGAGAATAGAGAGGCACCTGGGGGGCTCAGTTGGTTAAGCTTCTGGCTTTGGCTCAGGTCATGATCTCAAGGTCCTGGGATTGAGCCTCACATTGGGCACCCTGCTGAGCAGGAAACTTGCTTCTCTCACTCCCTTTGCCCCTTCCTCCATGTGTGTGCTTGCTCTCTTTGGCTCTTTTAATAAATAAACAAAATCTTAAAAAAAAAAAAAAAAGGAAAACATAGATTCTTCAATAATTCAGGAAAAATATACATGAACAAAATGAAATTCAATGAAGAAAAATCCTAAGAAGACACCAAGGAGTTGAAAGAGTCAATGAATGAAATTTTTAAAAACATATAATAAAGAGCATTGGCAGTGGAGTAAAGCAATTAAAAAAAAATAAAGAATGGAGAGGACAGAAACTCTGAAATAAGCCAATCAGAAAAGAACAAAGGAAAAAATGAAAAAGAGCAAAGAAAGCCTATGAGATCTATGGGATTTAATCAAGTGTAAATATATTAGAATAATAAAGATTCCAGAAAGAGAAAAAACAAGACAGGGCAGAAAGTTTATTTAAAGAAATAGCTGAGAATGTCTCAAACCTGGGAAGAGACCTGAACATCCAAGTCTACAAAGCTAAGAGATCATCCTGCAATCTCAATGCCAAAAGACCTTCTTTAAGACACACTATAATGAAAGTGTAACAAATCAAAGATGAAGAAAGAATCCTAAAGATAGGGGACATGGGATGGTGGTGGTGAGGGAAAAAGTACCTGTAGTGGAACCTCCATTAGGCTATCGGCATATTTCTCAGCAGACACCCTATATGGCAGGAGAGAGTGAAGTGGCACATTCAAAGTATTAGAAGATAAAAATTGACAGCCAACAATATTCTATATGGCAATTATCCTTCAGATATGAAGGAGCTATAAAGACTACCAAACAAAGCCTGATGGAGTTCATCTCCACTACATCTCTTTTGCAAGAAATGCTGAAAGGAGTTCTTCAAGCTGAAATGAAAAGATACTAATCAGTGACATGAAAACATATGAAAGCATGCAACACAATGGTTAAGGTAAATACACACTCAGACTTAGAAAATCAGTTCTGTAAAAGGATGATTTGTTAACTGTTTTAGTATGAAGTTTAAAGGAAAAGAGCATTCAAAATAACTACAGCAAGTATAATTTTTTTAATGAATACTTAGTGTAAAACAGGTAAATTGGGACATCAGAAATATAAAAGGGGGCAAATGGGTAGAGCTCTTTAGGCAATTAAAATTTAATTATTATCAGCTTAAAATGAATTATTTTGTCTATAAGATATCATATGTAATCCTCATGGTAACCACAAAGCAAAAACCTAGAATAGATTCACAAAAGAAAGGGAGAAATAGAGAACACTACCAATTTACAAAGGTAGGGAGGAACAGAGGGACAAGGAAATAATGTAAGTACAAAATAAACAGAAAGTAATTAATAAGATGGCATTAGTAACATCTTACATTTAATAATAACTCTAAATTTAAATAGATTGAACTCAACAATCAAAAGGCACAGACCACCTGGATAGGTGAAAAAAGAAGACCCAACTATATGCTGCTTACAAGAGATTCACTTTAGATTTAAGGACACACATCGTTTAAAGTGAAGGGATGGGAAAAGGTACTCCGTGACAATAGAAACCAAAGGAAAGAAGGTATACTTACACCAGACAAATGGACTTTAATCTAAATCAGTAACAAGAAACAAAGAAGTTTGCTATATAATGATAAAACAGTTTATCAAGAAATATGTAATAATTATAAAATAGATGCATATAACATCAGCACACCTAAATACATGAAGCAAATATTAACATATACGAAAGGAGAAAGACAGGAATTAAACAAAATTAACAAGGAAACATTGTACTTGAAACATACTTTAGACCAAATGGATCTAACATACACAGAATATTACATCCAGTAGCGCCAGAATTGCATTCTTTGGAAATATTCTCCAGAATAGATCACATGATAGGACACAAAACAAGTCTTAGCAAATACAAAAAGACTGACATCACATCAAGCTCTTTCCTGACTACAATGGTATGAAATTAGAAATTAACAAGAGAAAAACTAATAAAGCTGTAAATATGTGGAAATTAAACAATACACTCTCGAACAATCATGAGTCAAAGAAAATAAATTAAAAGCAGAATCAAAAATATTTTGAGCAAACAAAAATAAAAACAGAAATTATCAAAACCTATGGGATGCTACAAAAGCTATTTTGAAAAAGAAGTTTATAGCAGTAAGTGCATATATTAAGAAAATAAAAAAAATCTCAAATAACCTAACTCTAGACCTCACCTCAAAGAACTAGAAAAAAAGATCAAACAAAACTCAAAGTTAATAGAAGAAAGAAATAACAAAGATCAGAGTGAAAATAAAGGAAATAGAGACTAAAAGAACATAGAAAAGATCAACTAAACTAAGAGCTGGCTATTCCAAAACAATCTCCCTTTATAATTTCCCAGGAGAAGTTACAATGATTCTACTTTCTAGCTAATCATTAATGGGCTTTCTTCATTTTTTTTTACCTTTCAAATTGTCCAGACAGAAATTATCATTACTCTGGTCAGCTATAATAGCATTCTAATAGAAAAAATTGCTTGTGTTTCTTTCAGTACAAAGAAATGCAGAGTTTGAGAAATAGTCATCATCAATCAGATTTTAACAAGTATTCTTCCCAATATTCATGTTTCAACCATTTTGTTTCCTGAGCATATTCAACACAACCATTGCTTCTTTTTCTGCCTGATATGCTCTTCTCCCATTTCCTATATTCCATTTCATGTGGATAATTCTCATTTATTGTTCAGATCTCACTCAAAATTACCCTTCTTAAGAGAGATCTTCCTGCCAAAGACTCTCATATAGGTTTCATTGTATTCTAGCCTTTACTTTAATCATCCTTATTAGAATTAAAAATAAGTTAGGAATTTCTAGCATTTTCATGATCTTTGTCAAACTAAGAATTTATTGCAGTATAAATATAACCTTTAAATTAACAAAGCCCACCTGAATTGAAGTGTTTCCTAAATCATTTCCTTACTATGAACGGCTTAAGGGAGAAAATAGCTTTGCTAACTTTAAAGTAACCCAAATTCCTGGTAGACACTGTAGTTTGAGAACCTGACAGAAGCATACAAGAAGCTATGGTGCCTGAAGCCAATTATTAATTCACAAAGAGGATTTAGTTCCAATTCACTGTTAATACCATTAGACAGACTGCCTCAGAGATACTGCAAATAACTTAAGCTAGTGCTTCGTAAACTTTAATGTGCTTATAAATCACCAGGAGGGCTTGCTAAACTGTAGACATACTCTAGATCAGGGTGGAACCTGATTTTGCATTTCTAAAAAGCTCTCAAGTTAGGCTAAAGCAGCTAGCTTCATACTACTCTGAGGTTTGAGTAGCAGAATCTTATACTGAATTTCTTGGGGAAGAGGGAACATTATACAATATGCTTTTAAGAAAGTGTAGATTAAAAGGAAAGTCACTTTTATACTGATTATGGCTGCTTTTATTACCAAGGAAGGATACGTGGGAAAACTTGTATGCTAGTATGTTTATAGAAATTCTCCAAGTATATAGAATTTTCCCTAGGATGAATAAAGAACTTCATTCATTCATGAAAATGTACACACTGAATGTGTATACAAAGAACATAAAAAAAAGAGATGAAAAATATTTAAGATGTAGCAGGGATAAAAGAAAAGCTGGATACCTGTATGGAAAAGGGGGACAAGAGAAAGATTAGCCACTGGGCAGTATGGCTTCAATGATGTCTCAGTCATAAGTTTCTGATAAGTATTAGAAATAAGACAAAAGTTTGTTTTTTGTTTTTTAATTTAAGTTGGCAACAGGAAGTCATTGCAGCCTCTTTGTTGTCCTAAGTGAATTCTTACTGTAGGAGATGTTATTTTCAATAAACACAGTTTGGAAAAGGGATAGACTAATGGAGGGGAATAACACATACCAATTTTAGCCTGAGAACAGAAACATGTACTTGCCTTTTCCTAACAGTTTGGACTTCGAGAACTGAAACTACATGCTCTCCAGCAGATCTTGCAAACTACATTCATATGACCTCATTAGTTTGTCTTCTTTAGCAAAACTTCCACATTCTAGGAGACTCTTGCCTGGGAAAATAACTTGATCATCTACTACAGAGACTTCCTAAAAGTTGCATCAACTTCTCCATAGAAAGCATCAGCAAACAGTATCTGGCCTTTGTGAAATGCCTCAAAATCTTCATCTTGCTATGACCACTAATGGTAAACCATTATATCATGAATCTTGTTCATTCTAATCAATCCTCTGAATTATAAGACTAGTCTTTGGGGGCACCTGGGTGGCTCAGTAGCTGAGCATCTCTCTTCTGCTCAGGTTGTCATCCTGGGGCCTGGATGGAGTCCTGCATCTGCATATGACTCTGCCTCTCTGTGTGAGAGATTTTAAATCTTTAAAAATAATAAAATAAAAGACTAGTCTTCCAATTTACAAGTTTAGCTAATAGACACTGGCAGGTAGATAGTTACGTCTACAGGTCTTTTTACCTAATAAAAGATCAGTCTTAAAATAAATTTCAAATTCCCAATAAATTCTGACTTGTGCTTTCCTTTATGATACACTACCAAAATTCTGTTGAATCATCAAGGTAAGCAGCAAACAGATTTTTCTCATCAGCGTGTTGTGCTGGTGATATTCGGGGAGCAATTGTTCAACAAGTCAAACCCATGTATAAAGAGCAAATGTGTAAGCAAAGAATGATTGAAGAGGAAAAGAGATTATAAACATATTTTTATTTTTTATTTTATTTTATTTTATAAACATATTTTTAGACAGTATTAGCACTGGTTCAGCAGGGAACATAGGGTCTAATTGGAGGAACCCTCTAGATTTATTTATGGGAAACCAAAACTCAGTTGGGCTCTGTATCATGAGATGTTAACTAAGCATTCAAAAGAAATCCTTTCCTGGAGTCCTTTGCTAATTTATTCAAAGGGCAGGATTTTAATTCTTTAAGTTTTATTGAGCTTTATTAAGATTTTCATTTATAAGGATCCCTGGGTGGCGCAGCGGTTTAGCGCCTACCTTTGGCCCAGGGCGTGATCTTGTAGACCAGGGATCGAATCCCACGTCGGGCTCCCGGTGCATGGAGCCTGCTTCTCCCTCTGCCTATGTCTCTGCCTCTCTCTCTCTCTCTCTCTCTCTGACTATCATAAATAATAAATTTTAAAAAAATTAAAAAAAAAAGATTTTCATTTATAAATGCATAGTCTGATGAGTTTTGGTAAATGATTGTAGATGGGCAACTACAGATGCCTTCAAGCCCAAAGTACCCGAAATACAACTGAAGTTGAAAAAACATAGTTTCATACACCTGGGGAACAACAGGGTGTCTCAAGAAGAGGGTATAAGAGCTTGTGCCAATTGAGTTTGTGTGGGCTTTAAGGGAATAAGGCTTTGTTCTGGATCGGAGGCTGTCAAGAAGCAGAGGTAAGCCCATGCTTGGGTATCTTCAATCTACAAAAGAAGGGAAAGCTAGACTGAATGAGGATGTAATGGAGAAGGTACATCTTTGGATAGAGGAATGTTTGGTGATTTCTCTCTCAAACAATGTTCATATTTCAAACATTTCAGGTAAGGATTACAGATTGGTTTTATTTTCATCTTGGTCCTTCATGGTCACAAAGAAGTCTTTTTAAATTTAATGTTGATTGTCTGTGAAGCTGTTTAACAGAAGCACAATAGCTAAGCTGTAAGTGGTATGCCAGCTCCTGGTAACACCAATTCCTGGCTGACTGCACCAGGCTAGCAGCATCTGGGTGTCAGGAGCTGCTTTCTCCTTTCTCACAACAGCAACCACACAGAGACTTCAGAATATTTCCATCATATCAAGGCATCCCTGTCTTTTTGCAGTTAGTTCCCACTCCGCCCACAACCAAGGAAACTACTGATCTGCTTTCTATTGCTATAATTTTGCCTTTTCTAGAATTTCAAAGAAATAGAATCTGATATAGTCTTTGTCTGTCTTCTTTCACCTAGCATGATATGTCTGGGATTCATCTCTACTGTTGAGTGTGTTACTGATTTCTTCCTTTTTTACTATTTAACTTTGCATGCATACACTATATTTTGTTTATTCCCCAGCTGATACACAGCTGGGTTCCTTCTACTTTTTGACTATTATGAGTAATGTTGATATGTATATTCATTTAAAAAACTGGGTACATGCTTTTTTCCTGCATAATTAAACAGGAATTAGATTACTTGGTTATAAGGTAACTGTTTGTGTTACTTAGAGAAATTGCCAAATTGTTTCCAAAGAGGCTGCATCATTTTTAAATTATTTCCAAAGAGGTAGCGAGTGAGTTCTAGATGTTCCATATCTTCAACAACAGCTGGGATCATTAAGTATTCTATTTAGTATATGGTGGTAACACAATGTGATTTTAATTTACATTTCTCAAATGACCAAAAATGTTCAGTAACTTTATGAGCTTGTTGACTATTTATATATAATCTTAGTAAGATGACTGCTAAAATTACTTGTCCATCTTTGTATGCAATTGTCTTCCAGTTTTAAAGTATCCTATTAACAGGATATAGCTCCTTTGTTAAATACAAACTTCAAAAATACTTTCTAATAATCTGTGGTATGGCTTTTAATATTTTAACAATGTGTATTTAGCAAGCAAGAATTGTTAATTTTGATAAAATTTATTTTCCTTTTTGAATTTTGAGCTTTATATAAGGAATTAAAAAAAAATCTTTGCCTAACAAAAATGTCACAAAATTTTCTTCTAGAAGTTTCAGGTTTTAGATCAAAGACCTAAACACAATACCTATTTTTGTTAGAAGTTACGCTGTGTTTAATGTTTACTGTAGCTGTAGGTGCCAGAGGCTTCAAGTGTCCTTGTTTTTGCCTCTCCTTTAAATTTTGAGTTATGCTAAGTACTTCTCCTCAGAGAGTTTGCATCTTGCAGTTCTTTCAACTATAATTCACAATTATTATACTGGAACCCTGTTGGTGTTGTAGTAAGGTATGGACAGAGGAAACGTTCTATAATCATACCATTAAATCGCAGTCTTTTAGAGGGTCTGTTCCTGGGCAGTGACCTTCACAAGTGTTTCTTCAGTGTTATAGAGCTTTATTTTTTTTCTACTTAGGTGAGAAAAAAAAAAGTTTTTCTATCAAGAACAGGGCTTTGTTACGGAGAATGCTCTGCACATACTTTAACCATAATTATTCTGCTCCTTCCCTTACTGACGTTTCATGAGTTGATCTTTCCTAGATTCTCACCATGAGAACTTGGTGGATATCCTAAAGATAAAACACATTGAGGTATTGCCCCTTCCCCAAGGTCTATGTCCCCCAAAATCCATTTAAGTTTCTACTGATTTATGGCTTCAGAGCTTCTTAGCTGTGACTTTTTGAATTAAACTACTCCCTCACCAAATTTCAGAGTAGAGATTTGCCCTGAAAATTCAGTTCTGAGGAGTCCAAAATTTTTTTCTTGATTTAGTTTGTTCTGCTTTTTCTTGACCTAAAGATGAGGCTGGTGACTGCCATACTCTAATGTTAGTACTGAAACCAGAAGTTGGTATTTTTTAATATATGCTGAACTTGACTGTACACTGAAGATCTAAGCAAATAAATAAAAAGAACATCCTGGAAAATGTATACTATTCTCAAACTTATGAGCCAGAATTTTTCCAGTGCATCTCCAATGCAAAGAATTGATTTTTTTCCATGATACAGGTTGTATTGTAGGAATATTAATATATCTATATAAGAATGTTGTCATCCCTAAGCAATTATTCAGCTCTACTCTAGTTTCTTCCTGCAGTGGTCCTTTGTGAACTGTAAACTGTTACTAGTATTCACAATAAAATTTAAGTCACTACTGTAAGTCATATATTGCTTAAGATTTATCACTGGTATTTCTAGAATAATGTGTCTATGACATGAGAAAATTTCAAGATGCAACATGTAAATGTATCTCTATGTGCTCTACTCTCCTAAAAAAAGCAAATACATAAAACAAAACTTACATTAAAAAAAAAAAAAGTGGAAGGATCCCTACCTCAAAACAACTGGACAGCCAATATCATACTCTAGATTTATGAACATTTTTATAAAAATTACTGCTAGTATGAGTTAACATTATACTTGACAAATGACAAACAATAGTATCAAGAGTACTTAATTTAACACCTTTTGGAAAAAGCAGTAATTATATGGCTTCAAAGAAATGAAACTATTTTAAGAATGGAGAAAATTATAGACTTAGAAAATGTCAGAACATGAAAATTCTGAGAAAATTCTGAGAAAATAAGAGCTTAATAATTCTTCTGCTTATAAGTTAAATATACAAATTAATTGTATTTGTGATACAAGTGAGGAAGGTAAGGAAAAAGAAGGGATAGGAGTCAAAATAATATTTTCTTAATTATCTTTGTCAAAACTAAAATGTTTCTAAAGAAGCTAACTTTTACAAGAAGGTTTGACAACCAAAAAATAATTTTTTAAATTAAATTCTAATAAACAAGCTTTGCTGCTGTAGGATTCTTTCAGTAGTAAGCATGCTGATGTGCGTTCAGGATCCCTACCTTGGTGTTTAGAGAAGTAAAGTTTTTCTAATATAATTAGATCTTTGAAAAACATGTTGACTCCTTAATAAAGTCTAGTGTTGCCTGAAGTACCATTCAGAAAATAATTATTTGCAAGATACAATGTTTAAAAGTTGAATATTCTTTTATAGAATATCATCTTAAAATAGTATGACCCTTTCAAATAATGTATAACCCTATAACCCTATCAAATCTCTTCAAGTTTCATTGAATTTCTTTACCTATCTTCAAATATTAAGTCATCTCTCCCCTTACTTTCCACTGAATATAGACAGAGGTTTTGTATCAGTTTAAAGGAAGAGAGTCATATGAGAACTGAAGAACAATAAGTGTCTAATTCTTTACCTCTGATGATAAGCTAACACCAGTATGATCTCTATCATCATGGAACTTAAAGTCTGACAGGAAAAGATGCATTGGTAAAATAATTTAAATATTTATTTAAAGTTGGCTTCAAATACTACATGCTTAATTATATCATGGATGTGAGGTGATAACTTATGGAAGTTTTGATTTGTATTTTCATGATGATAAGTGATGTTGATCATCTTTTCATATGCCTATTGGCCATCTATATGTTTGTTTGTTTTTTGAAAAATGTTTATTTATGTCTTTGGCCCATTTTTAAATGGGATTATTCATTTTTTGGGTGTTGAGTTTTATAAGTTCTTTATATATTTTGGATGCTAATCCTTTATTAGATATGTCATTTGCAAATATCTTCTCCCATTCTGTAGGTTGCCTTTTAGTTTTATTGATAGTTTCCCAAATATCCATAAACTGATGAATGGATAAAGAAGATGTGGTATATTTATACAATGGAATATTACTCACCCATAAAGAATGAAATATTGCCATTTGTAATCACATGGATGGAGCTAAAGAGTATTATGCTAAGCAAAATAGTCAGAAAAACAAATACCACATGATTTCACTCATATGTGAAATGAGTTTAAGAAACAGAACAAATGAGAAAAGGGGTAAAAAAAAGAGGCAAACCAAGAAACAAGACTCTTAACTACAGAGAACAAACTGATGGTCACAAGATGAGGTGGTAGTTAAATAGGTAATGGGGATTAAGGAGCACACTTGTTATGATGACTACCATGGAAGTATTGCATCACAATATTATACACCTGAAACTAATATTACACTGTAAACTGAAATTAAATAAATTTAAGAAAAATAATTTTTAAAAAAAGAACGCATTTGTCTAATCCATCAAAAACCAAAGAAAAGCCAGTGAAACTACAGTTCATGGAATGTACATAAGATGGTATGTTATACAGCTGATTGAGTAATAATTCCATCCCCTTAAGAAAATAGTGAACCGGGATGCCTGGTTGCCTCAGTGATTGAGTGTCTGTCTTTGGCTCAGGGCATGATCCTGAAGTTCCAGGATTAAATCTCACATCAAGCTCCCTGTGAGGAGCCTGCTTCTCCCTTTGCCTATGTCTCTGCCTCTCTGTCTCTCATTAAAAGGTAAAATCTTTAAAAAATAGTGAACCATGTTTTAATGAAAAAGAAAATCATAGTGACCATCTAAATGGAGATATCAAAAAGGGGACAATCCTACATTTGATAATGTGAGCTTCTATAAGCTTTCAGAGACAGAACTCAAAAGCCCAATATCTTAAACTTTACACAAAACAGATTCAATTTTGGCCCAACTATTCTGAATTCTTTACGTTGGTCTCTAATCTTCTCTGGGAGATTGCTCATTAATCTTTTTCTTTGTGTATAAAACTTTCAAAAGGTTTTATCCAATTGTCACTTTACATTCTTACTTTAAGACATGTGTGATAAATCTGACTTCTAATTATTATCAAATTATCCTTCCTTTTTGATGAACATGAACTATCAAACTCTTCCCTTTTTGTGTTCTAGATATATAGTTCTAGTTAACTATACTAACTGCACACTTATAAGTTGCTGCTGAGTTCCAGGACTTCAAATTATAGTAGCATTCTCTAAATCATCTTTCTTTTAGGCTTACTGTGGTGTTTGGTTTGACTCCATTTCTTAAAATCCTTTTCTCCTTTTTTACAGCACTATTATATTACTCTATTTATTAAGTTAATATCTCTGGTTACTCTTTCTTTTCTTCTCATACCCCCATCCCCACACCCAACCTTTTGACTTTTAACATATACGAAGACTCATTCTTGGGCCATGTATTGATTAGGATCAGACTCCTATTAGTTAAGAGTGACCTCCAAGAAAGATATTAAGAAAGAAATTAGTTTCTCCCTCATATAAATAAAGTCTCCAGAAGTTAATAAATCCAGGATAATCACAGTGATTCTATAATCAGAGACCAGGATCCTTGTATGATTTTTCTCTTCCATTTGTGGCTCTCATTGCCAAGTCTCATCATTTAAGAACATGGCTGATTCTCTGGCAATTCTGTCCACATTACAGCCATGCACAAAGAAGAGACTGAGTAAAAAAGGGCATTCATAACTTTAAATTACTTTGCTTTGATGTGCTATACTCACTTTCTATATATATTCCATTGTTCTAATTTAGGAATATGGATACTTAACCTGAAACAGGATTCACCATAAGAATAATAAACTACTAATTCAATAGGGAAAATGAAACCAAAAGACAGACTTTGGAAAAAAAGAATTAATACATCTTTACTAGACTAAGATGACAGACGACTTAAATTAATAAAATTCTACATAAAAGAGGAGACATTACCTTATACCCGAGAAATACAAAGTATCATCAAAGACTATGTACTAATTAGATAATTCAGAGAGATTTTGAAAGAGTCCTAGAAACATAAACCTTATCAAAACTGAATTATGACATAGAAAATCTGAACACATCAGTAAAATGCAAGGAGATTCGATCAGTAATCATTAAAAATCTCCCAACAAATGAAAGTCCAGGTAAATTCTACCAAATATTTAAAAAAGGATTAACACAGATACTTCTCAAACTCTTCAAAAAAATAAATAAAGAGAAAGGAACACCTCCAAACTAACTTTCAGAAGCCAGTACTACCCTACTCCAAAGCTAGACAATGATACAAGAATATAATATGATATGCCAATATCTCTGATGAACATATGTGCAAAAGTCCTCAACAAAATATTAGCAAATTAAAAACACATTAAAAGGATCATACACCATTGTCAAGTGAATTCATTCCAGAGATGCAAGGATGTCTCAACATATGCGAGTCTAATAAAAGTACTATACCAGGATAACAGGATGAAAGATAAAAATCATATGATTATCCCAATAGATGCAGAAAAAGCATTTGACAAAATTAAACATCATTTAATAAGAACTTACAAATTGGGTGTAGAAATAATTCTTCTAGCACAATAAAAGCCATGTATGACAAGCCTGTAGCCAACATCATACTCAATGATGATACTTTAAAAGCTTTTCCTCTCAAATCAGGAGTAAGACAAGAATTCTCACCATTTCTATTCACCTTAGTACTGAAAGTTCTAACCATACTAATGAGGCAATAAATAAGTAAAGACATCCAAATCAGAAAGGAAAAAATAAAATTATCTCTTTGCAAATGCCAGGATCTTACACAAAGAAAAATCTAAGGACTCCACCTAAAAACTGTTAGAACTGATATATGAACTCAGTGAAATTGCAAGATGCAAAGTAAACATGCAGAAATAAGTTAGTTATATTTCTATACACAATTTGAAAAATAAATTAAAGCAACTCCATGTACAGTCACCAAAACAATAAAAAACCAGAAATAAATTTGACCAAGATCCATATACTGAAATCTATAAGACTATTTTGATGAAATATCTTATGTTCTTGGATTGAAAAAAAATTAATGTGAAAATGTCCATACTATCCAAAGTGAGCTACAGATTCAGTGCAATCTTGATCAGCATTCTAATAAAACAAAAGAAACTATTCTAAAGTTTTGTATGGAACAAAAAACCCCAAATAGCCAAAGCAATACTGAGAAAGGGAATAAAGTTGGAGGTATGCAACTTCTTAATATCAAGGTATATTACAAATCTATATTAATCAAGACATTATAGTATAGAAATAAAAATAAGCACATAGACCAGTTGAACAGAATAGGGAATACAGACATAAACTCACCCATATATTGTCAAATATTTTAGATGAACATTTCAAGAATACAAAATGGAGAAAAGAAGTCTCTTCAATAAATGGTGTTGGGAAAACTGGATATCCATATACAAAAGAATGAAACTGGACCCCTACCTTTTACAACTTAACAAAAAATTAAGTCACCAAGTCTTTAACTTCTAAAGACTTATATTTAAGTCTTTGAAACCATAAAACATCTAGGAGAAAATATACAGAAAAAGATCCTTGACAGTGATCTTGGCAAGGATTTTTCCAATGACACCAAAAGCACAGACAGTAAAAGGTAAAGTAAACAAGGGGGACTACATCAAATGAAAAAGCTACTGCACAGCAAGGAAATCGGTTTGAAAATGCAACCTACATACATAATGAGAGAAATATTTGCAAATCATGTATCTAATAAGGGGCCAATACCCCAAATATATAAAGAACCCATACAACTCAATAGCAGAAAAGCAAATAATCCAATTAAAAATTGGAAAAGGACTGGAATAAACATGTTTCCAAAGAAAACATACAAATAGCAGTAGATACTTGAAAAGGTGCTCAACATTGCTAATCACCAGGGAAATGAAAATCAAAACCACAGTGAGGTGACACTTCACATGGCTGGGATGGCTATTATCAAAAAGAGATAACAAATATTGTTAAGGATGTAGACAAAGTGCTCTTTTATGCACTGTTGGTGATAACGTAAAACAGTATAGCCATATGGAACACAGTATAAAGGTTCCTCAGGAAAAAAAATTAAAATTAAAATTAAAATACCATGTGATCTAGCAATTTCACTCCCTGGTATGTATTTCAAACAACTGAAATCAGTATATCAAAGAGATAACTGCATCTTAAAACTTATTGGATGTTATTCACAATAGCCAAGATATGAAAACAACCTAAATGCCTTTTGCTGGATGAATGGTTAAAGAGAATACACACACACACACACACACACACGTGTATCATTCAACCATTAAAAAGAAGGAATCCTGCCAGGTTTTTATCATTGCCTTCACTACTACTCTCTCTTTTACAGTTTTTGATACTTTCCGTGTTTACCTTCATATTGAAAGTCTAGAATAGATGAATTTGACTTTTTAGCTTAGGTTCTGTGCCTATGTCTGACATACAGGAAGAAATGAAAAGTGTTACTCCAGTTTCTACTTGGAAATTTTTATTTTAGTTGCAGCCATAGGTGATAGCTCCATGTGAGCTCAAACTCACCCTGGGCAGGCAACATCCTTTTCTCAAAATGCGTGCACTTCTGTTTTTCTACTTTTTTTGTCAACATGTAATTTGACACTCGAAGAATCTTCTTGGCACAAGGAAGCAAGCTTTGGAAATACAGTGAAATTAATGATATGCTTTCACTTTTCATCCTTCATGAGACAGTTCTGGACAACATTCTTTAAGCTTCTCAGAAGTTCTAAAATTTTGAATTTGAGCCTCTATTTCCTACATTGGAGAGTTCCGCAATAAATACACAGTTATAATGTTTTTCTCTCCCTCCTGTCTCACTCTTATTACTGTTCATTTTTTTTTAACTGGAATCTTCCCAAATGATCTGCATTCACTTTCTCATCTTTTTTTTTTTGGGGGGGGGGGTGGATAAGAAACTAAGTCTCTATGATTTTTGTGGTGGGATGTAGGATCAATCTTTTTATGAAGACTTATATAATGCAGAGTTTTCTTCATTTTTCCTCTTGGTTTTAACTATCATTTCCATGAGGTCTCCCTGAAAGCTTTCCTATCACTTATCTCTATGAATTTGGATATGTACATTTAGATATCACACTTCAAATACAGTAAAACTAAAATAAGCAAATATGATGTATTCCTAAAAATAGATCCAATAAAATATTTGTGCAAACATAGATTGGAATTCTATAATGTGACTAATTCTAATGAGAACTGCATGAAAAACTAGCATTTATGAGTTTTTCATCATCTTCCTCATTTAATCAGCTTTATTTCTGAAAACTGTAGCTTTACTTTCCTAGACATTTGCTTGCACAAGTAAAGAATAATCACTGGCCTGTGTCTTGTTCTCTATATTTAATTTCACTATGTTCTCTCCCATCTTTTCCATTTTTAATAGCATTCATATTTAGTGTTTTCTATGCCTACTATCATGGCCTTGCACAGATAACTAGGTTTTATGCTTGAATTACTGCTACTAGAATTGTATCCTTTTTGCTTTTGCTTTTTAAAGATTTTATTTATTTGACACAGAGAGAGAGCGCGCGCGTGCACAAGCAGGGGGAGCAGCAGAGGGAGGAGGTGAAACAGACTCTCTGCTGAGCAGGGAGCCCAATGTGGGGCTCGATCTCAGGACCCTGGGTCATGACTCAAGTTAAAGGCAGACACTTAACTGACAGAGCAACCCAGGTGCCCCTAGAATTTTATCCTTGCTTTCAAGCATTTGCTTTCTATATTCTACATACCAAAACCATATTAATTTTTGGAAAACATGTCTGCTTATAGATACATCATTACCATGGTATAAAAAATAGGTCTTTTCAGCAATTTTAAGGCTAGCTGTTAAGTATGAATTACTCCATGAGGAAAACAATTTCAGGACTTCTATACCATGGTATATTTATCTTGAGGGTACTGTATTTATCAAAATTTTCTCCCACATAAGGCACATCTCCTTCCTTCCAAAGACTGATTATGAAATAGTATTCAGTCAAATTGTGTTAAATTCAATGAAATGACTATGTTGAAATACCTATGTGGAAATAAAGATCATGTCTTTATGGTCTTTGAATTTTCTCTTGCCAGTTCATTTCCCTCACAATAAATCACACCATCCATGAAGCAGTATAAAAGGACACCTCCAATAGATGAGGAAAAAAAAGAAAGAAAAGAAATGGTTTGCTAGAGATTATCTCACACCTCCCGACAAATGTATATTTCTCTAAAGTCTAAGAGCTACACGCTTAAAATCATGGAGAATCTATCCAGTTAGAGTTCTATATACACAAGGAGAGTTTCTCTAATGCTTAAAATTGCTACTAGCTTACTACTTATCTTTTATAACACCATTTTGGTTCAGAGAGTACTCATAAAAACCTCTAAAGCCGCCAAAAAGACCAGGAACTTTATCAGTTTGTTAAGTTATATCCTCAGATCTAGAGTCTGAGGGACCAAACCTGGTCCCCGTGTGGGCACTCAAAAAACAAAACAAAAACACTCCCGCTTTAATGAATGCATCAACCATTAACAAAATAAGCAGTTACTAAAAAAGGCTTATTCCTAATGGGGATAATAGTATGCCTCTATTCTTAAAAAGTTCTCAATTCTAGTTTAACGATATGCATAATAAAGTATTGGCAGGTAGGGGGAACATGTACTAATGTCTATAACTCACTTTGAAATGAAGGGAACTAAAGGAACTAAAAGGAACTAAAAGGAATAAAAAGATGCATGATTATAGATAACATAACCATAGCAAGATATTCATTATAAAATATGGGCGGTGTTACACAGGCCTAGATTTCTTTCAATTTTTTAGTAGGTTTGAAAATTTTCATAACATGTTAGGGGGAAAACTGGCAAGAGTGAGGCTTCTTTTTTTTTTTTAAGATTTTATTTATTTATTCATGAGAGACACACATAGAGAGAGAGAGAGAGACAGACAGACAGACAGACAGAGGGAGAAGCAGGCTCCTTGTGGGGAGTCCGTTGCGGGACTTGATCTCAGGACCCTGGGATCATAACCTGAGTTGAAGGCAGATGCACAACCACTGAGCCACCCAGCTGCCCAAGAGTAAGATTTCCATTATTTATTTATTTATTTATTAAAGATTCTACCTATTTATTCATGAGAGACACACAGAGAGAGAGGCAGAGAGACAGGCAGAGGGAGAAGCAGGCTCCATGCGGGGAGCCCAATGTGGGACTTGATCCAGGACTCCAGGATCATACCCTGGGCAGAAGAGAGGCACCCAACCCCTGAGCCACCCAGACAGCCCAACAGTGAGATTTCTAAAGAAATCTATTTGTAGCCTCAATGTTCTCTTTATTTGGAAATTCCCAATGACACCTATAACATGTTTATTAAGAAAAGAACAGTTAATCAGGATGCCTGGGTGGCTCAGTCAGTTAAGTGTCTACCTTCAGCTCAGGTCATGATCCCAGGGTCCTGGGATGGAGCCCTTCATCCGGCTCCCTGTTCAGCAGAGAGCCTGCTTCTCCCTCTGTCTGCAGTTCCCACTGCTTTTGTTCTCTTGCTGTCAGATAAATAAAATCTTAAAAAAAATACAAGTTAAATATCTAGACTTCTCTGAAGAATCCACAAGTTTGAAAACTATATTTTCAAAGATAATTCATTATTTCCACATATTTCAACACTAAGATACAACATTAATGGGACAGGAATATAATCCTTCATATAAAATAGTTTCATTATTAACATTTACATGTTTATAATCACCGTTTTCCATTGCTTCACCAAAGTACTTAAAGGAGGTCATAAATATGCAGTTTTCTTTGGTATGTTTGTGCCTTATTCTTATCCAACTTTTAGCCTTACTCCAGCATTTCCTCATGCAAGTACTACCACAGAATTAAGAATTATATCAAGAGTACTAAAATCATTAAATGAGTGAATGAGTGACATTTCTCATGCCCCTTGTTTTCTCAGGATCAGCCATAAGGCCATTTCTTCTTTTTCTTGGCATTCTTCTTCCACATTTTTTAAAGACTTTATTTATTTATTCATGAGAGACACAGAGAGAAAGCGGAGACATAGGCAGAGGGAGAAGCAGGATCCTTGCAGGGAGCCCAATGTGGGACTCCATCCTGGAACTCTGGGATCATGCCTTGAGCCAAAGACTCAACCACTGAGCCACCCAGGCATCCCTCTTCTTCCACAATTTATACCATACTTCTGAGGATCTCTTGAAAAAGTTATAAAACTTGGGCACCTACGCAGTCACTCCCAATGTCCATTCTAGGAGTACTTTACTATAATAGAGTCTAATTACATATTTATTTTTACATGTTTTCCTCTACTATATATAATACTTGAGTTTATGGCTTTTGATTGGCAAAATTGAGTTTATCTTATGATAATTTTTAATTGCCTTTCAGTTGTTATGACTCCTACCTCACCTGTCCAGCTCCACAGTTTGACTTCTTTGCACTGTTATCCCCATGGGCAAAAAAGTAGCCAAAGGACTGCCTTAGAATAATACATTGAAATCGTCTTTAAAATTCACTCTGAACTTCTGTTTCAAACTTAATACTAATATTTTCTTACTTTGCTATTAAAATGTCATTTAGTACCTATTGAAATATGTATTTCTCTCAACACAATCACAGAAAACTGATTCTCAAAATTTTATTTTCTGCTTAAAAAAGTATATAGTACTCATACGATAACAATGCTACACCAGTGTTCTCCAGCCTTGCCGTCTGAAGCCAGGTATTACATTGTCATCACCTGCTCTCCTAGCTATCATTTTTTGTTGAGATAGACTGGATACAGTGATTGAGAGATAAGAAATGATCTTAATGTTTATATCAGTTGAGGGGTTTGGTGTCAGGGCTGATAATGAAACTGATTTCTTTTTTTTTTTTTTTAATTTTTATTTATTTATGATAGTCACAGAGAGAGAGAGAGAGAGGCAGAGACACAGGCAGAGGGAGAAGCAGGCTCCATGCACCGGGAGCCCGATGTGGGATTCGATCCCGGGTCTCCAGGATCGCGCCCTGGGCCAAAGGCAGGCGCCAAACCGCTGCGCCACCCAGGGATCCCTGAAACTGATTTCTTAGTGCTGGATGAATAGAGTCAGAGTGTATGTAGGTAAAAGAGGTTGTTTCCATACACAAATTTGAGAACCACCTCTACCACTCTCTGATTCTAAGATTCTAATCCTTGTCTAGGACAACTTCACAGATACAGACAAAATAATCTGGTGGACAATACCTTTTTTTTAAGATTTATTTACTCATGATACACATGGGGGGCAGGGAGAGAGAGAGAGGCAGAAACACAGGCAGAGGGAGAAGCAGGCTCTGTGCCGGGAGCCTCACGTGGGACTCGATCCCAGGACTCCAGGATCACACCCTGGGCCAAAGGCAGGCACCAAACCACTGAGCCACCCAGGGATCCCCTGGACAATACTTTATATCTCTGCAGTTGTACCTTCCAAATAAGCAGATAGGATCCTGAAATAGGATCCCCTACTTCTTTTTTCCTTGGTTCCTATAACATTCTCAATCAGCACCCAAGATAATGGAGGAGGGGTTAACTTACTTTGCAACCGTAAGTTTAAGTGTTACAATGCCTATAATTAGGGAAGTAATTGGATAGGAGTTTGTCTCTGAGTGTATATAATGATTAGATACAGCTTTCCAATCTCTGAGTCATTCATTCTGCAGCATCACTTACTGTACTTCTTAAAAATGTAATTTCTTACCTTTCTTTCTTCATTCTTTTTATCTCCTCAGACCTTATTCATCTTCTAAGACTCAAAAAATATTACCTCTAACTAAAGGTTTTATTTTACTCTTCTAATTTGATAGATTTTTTCTACATCTTCAAATATTAATTTGTATATTTTACTATTATTTCATTTAATAAAATGTTATAATCTCTTCACTCATCTACATATGCAGCATGTGTGACTCGAAGGTTATATTTAGGCCAAGGTTATTTAATCCAGATTTCCTACTACACCTGTAACAGTCAAAGCAGTTGGTATTTACTTAACACATTACCAGGGACTGTACCCTGTGCACTAATTCATTTAATGTTCTAAACAAAATTATGAAATAGGTAGTCTTATTATCCTCATTTCACAGGCAAAGAAGCTGAGTCATAGAAAAGTAACATAATCTATTCAAGAACAATAGTAAAGAAATACCCCCTGATTTCTTAGTTGTGCAACATCTGTCACTTCAGTGTATATTGAAGTCTATTTCAGTACTGGTAAAGAAAGAAAGAATTTTAAAACAAATATGACCAACACTAGGAGAATTACATTAGTACAGAAGGAGATATAAGACATCATTAAAATAACATTTTAAAATGATATTTTTAAACACAAATAAATGTCCACATCTTAAGTTGAAAAAAAATACATTAAAATCAAAGACAGTGACTTTGCTCAGTGTACATCAGGTACTCAATGAGTTTGCTAAATTGTATTTTACCTCTAAATACAGAATATATTAAAATACATGCAAAATTTGAAAGATTACAAAGAAATAAACCTGCTAATGGCTAACATTAAGCATTTCCTAAGATGTAGTTTTTATATAGATCTTTTAAGTAATTACCACCTTGATATTATGTAGAGCTTTTCTATAAAGCTAATTTCCACATACTAATGTATAAATGTGTATGAGGAATGCAGATACTAATATAGAAATGTGGCAGAAGGTCTCCATCTCCCCATTATCAGTAGTGTATTTAAAAATTTAAGCTTTGTATTAAAAAAAAAGGAAAGTACTGAAATTATAAGCTCAAGATCAAGAACTATCTTCCAAAAATCCATGCGACTTAGCATTTTGGAAAACATAAAAACCTAAAGCTACCACAAGCTATGTTTGAAGGTATCTTTAAAAATTTCTACTTCTATGGGTACTTCAAAAAATGAAATAAGTAGTTGCAAAGGTCTTTATATCTTAAGGTTAATATTATCATTGTTTTAAAAAAAATGGCATTTGATTTAATTGGTTGACTTTAAGGGGTCTCTCCTAATCATGCTCCAATTTCTTTTTGACTGCAAATGCTAAAAATAATGTAGTTTTATTTGTTGGGAAATATAAAATCAAAATCTTTTCTCATCTCAGAAAACATCTCCACAAAAAAACAAAAACAAAAACAAAAAAAAAACAACAAAAAAAACAATTCTATTGAATAAATGTTAAACCAGATTGTGTTTGCATCACAAGTAATCTACTAAGAGATTTTAAAGACAGGAGTCTCACCCTTTTGTATGGACAGTAAGATAACAATCCATTACATATATATTCACAAGATAAACAATAATTAGTCTTCAAATCAGAGGACTTGATAGCACAATTTGTCAAAACAACTTACTGTAAATGTACTTGGTAATTGGGATGACCATTTGAGTTACTCAAATGGCTTTCTACTAACGCGAAAATAAATTTCTCATATGTCTAGTGTAACAGGGAGTTCTGCAATGTGGCATCCACTACCATTAGGCTCCTACTCTCCTACAGAAACTGAGAGAGAATGGTACTTTTTCAAAGAGATGGTTCCCAGATTCTTGAGAATATCATTCCTGGGTTAAAGCTGGTAAAAGGCTAAATTCACTTTTAAAAGATGTAATACATTTCTAAGAGATTAGATAATTTAAAATTTTCTACAGTAAATGCTCTATGAAAAGGAAGTGTCCTTTCTTATTTTCAATAAGAATTAAGATTATTTTGATTTTGTGTTTGTCCTTATTTAAAAAATAATACATATAAACGTGATAGAGTTAGCAACAATACTATAACAAATGACTAGATGAAGCCCGATTTTAATTAATACCAAAAAGAACCTAGTTGAGTCTTCAATTCACCTGATTGCTGTCATTACTTAATGAGTATACTAAAAGATCCCTGGACTCTTCAATTAAGTCTGCTTGTACAAGTCAAAAACTATTGAAATAAACCTTTGCATGATTTTTGTTGAGCATTCAGTGAAGTTTTTCCAGGAATAAGAAAATTTCTTTTGAAATTTGTTTGCAAAAATGCTCTGTTGATATCAATAACACTATTGACTGTAGTATAATCACCTAATTAAAACTAAGCAAATTGACCTACCAAATGCCTAGAACACTGTAAATCTGAACAAACTAAAAATGAAACATGTTGATATGGCCAATAAAATTAATCTGCACACAGAATAAAACAATACTCAATGAGCCTTAAATTAAGTAATCATTTGAAAAGGCTTTTAATTTCTGCATGGTTTATATTTCATGGTTAATTTAGCTTAATTTATTATTTTAAACCAGGTTCATTGTCAAATTCATGTGTTCCTATTTGATAAAATGTCTGTAGTATGACCATGGAAATAAAAAGAAAGCCTCTAATTTTCTTTTACAATCTTCAAATTAGCAAAGCTGCTCATAAACCCTGCCATACAGGTGTAATATTTCAGTTAGCAGTATGTACTTGTCAGTGTTACAGAATTTCTTTTCCTTTTGTGCCTGCAGTTCTTGGTCACACCACTTCAAAGAAAGAAGAGGTAGACCAGATTAAGAGTGGTGGGCAGCAAAGCAGTTTATTGAGCAATAATAAGTTTTATCAAAGGATAGTGCAAAGCTCCTGAAGAGGGAGGGGACCCGAGAGGGCTCCCACCAGAGTTTCTAAGTCTAGGGGTTTTTATGGGCTTGTTGGTGGGCTGTTTTGATTTCATTAACTCTCCACGAGCATGTCATTTAATCAGGTTTTTGTCATTTATCTATCATTTGGAAAAGGGTGGAGGGCTCCTTCCAGAGTGGTGTAAAATCCTTAAAGATGGTTTCCTTTTAGGGTGGGGGCCTTTATCCCTGCCTACCTTTCTTCCAATTATCCCTCATTATCAGTTGGCAATCAGTAATGGAAAAGGTACCCAAGTAATACTGTCATCAGGAGATTTGAAAAATCCAAACACCAAACCAAACATGGAAAAACAACAAGCATGTGCTGGTAAGCTGGTATTCAGTACAAGAAAAGCCTAACAGGACAGAATGCAAAAGTCTGGAAGTGAATAAAGCATGTTCAAGGGATTTCCAGTTTCTGGAAGGAGTTTAGAAGTCACCACTCCATCCAAACAAATAAAAAGCTCTAAAGACTGAAAAGTCCATAATGTAGGATCCATAAAGGAGGTGAGGATGCAAGGCAAACTGTTGCCCCCAAGACTGGAAAGACAGGCATATTGTTAGGATGGCTGGTGCGATGGGCAGCAAATAATTGCAGAGAGTAAATTAGCAACAAACAGGGCAGAGTTTATTCACTTTCTAAGGGAAGAGAGAGGCCAGACATAAAGAGAGATGTTGCCCTGAGTTTTTGTCAGGCTGGGCCTTTTAAGACTTTTTTTTTTTTTTTTTTTTCTGGATATGAGAAGGTGGGAGCTGTACCTATGGTGGGGGTTGGGGAAGGGGCTGAAGAGTTGTGTTTTGTAGTTGGGGTCTACTTTCCAAATGTAGAGCACTATAACCTAGAAAAATGAAGATTTAGGGCCAAGTGCAGACCCTTGAGAATTTTGTCTGCAAGTGTGGCTGGGCAAGGGACACTTTGAACAGATTCCTTTCACAAATACAAGAAGTCATGGCTTATCTTACTGGAGCATGAACTCACCAGCAGAAACCTCCATGGGACCCAGCGCCAGAAAACTTGAAGTGTAATACAAGAATTATTGCATGCTCAGAGTGAACAGCTCCGAGATAAAAACTGCTGGAGGAACTCAGTCATAGAAGACCCTTTGAAATTCTGAGAGATTTTCCTCTGGGAACCTCACTAGGTTCTCAAAATAAATACTGGAGACAAATCTGTTCTACCCCCAACTCCAGCTTTGGGTAAGGGGAGAAGAAAATAAACTATTTTGAAATACACTAGAGCATTCTGTTTTTAACAAGGCCTGCCCTAAGGAGAAGCTAGTTTTGTTTTGTTTTGTTTTTTGTTTTGTTTTAACCAGGACCTCTTCTGCAGCGGTATTGTATCAGAGCCTAACTGACCTGGGGGAAGGGAAATAATCAACTCCAGCCCACTCTAGACCTTCTCTCCTACTAAAAGTGGGAGGGAGGAGGAGGAACCATGAGAGATAAGAATCTCAAAGTGAAAGGACCAGTTTCATGCTATCAGACTCTGAGGACCACTGCAAGAAAATCTCAGTGTGAGGGTTCTAAGATTTGGGATTGTTTTCAGAATAGGATTCGCAAGTGACTGGCTGATTTGCACAATCCTTCTGAGACTGTTAAACAGATTATCTTCATCAGTATTGAACCAGGAGTGACCAATGAAGATGCTTAAATTAACCCTTTTTAATAAGTTGATTATCAGTTTTTAAAACAACAACTGAGAAACACTCGAACACTTGTGAAGTTTGTAGAACAAAGAGAAGGGCTCACTAAAATTCTTTAATGTTACCATTGCACTGTAGAATGCTTCCCCTCCACTCACACCTCACCATCACATTATTAAAGTACTATTTAGAACATTCATTTTACCCAGTATATCATTTCTGCCTACCAGGAAAAAAAATTGTGAGGCACACTAAACAGCAAAAACACAATTGAAGAGATAGCAAGCATCAGAATGAGAAATGGGGGAAGGGAGCATGTCACAAAGATCAGGGAATTTAAAGCAGCTATGATTAACATATAAAGGCTCTAACAGATAAACAGCATGCAAGAATTAATGATCAAGGAAAGCAGAAGAGATAGAAAATATGAGAAAGAACCAGAAAGACAATAGAGATAAAAATCATAACAAAAATGAAGATTGATTTATGGGATCCCTGGGTGGCTCAGTGATTTTGTGCCTGCCTTCAGCCCATGGCATGATCTTGGAGACCCAGGACTGAGTCCAACGTTTGGCTCCCGGAGTGGGGCCTGCTTCTCCCTCTGCCTGTGTCTCTACCTCTCTCTCTCTTTCTGTCTCTCATGAATAAATAAATAAAATCTAAAAAAAAAAAAAAAATGAAGATTGAATTTGATGGGCTTAGTAGACAGAACCGCTGAACAAAGAGTCTCTGAGCTTCAGAATATCTCTTTAGAAACCTTCAAAACTAGGGGCAGCCCCAGTGGCTCAGCGGTTTAGTGCTGCCTTCAGCCCAGGGTGTGATCCTGGAGACCTGGAATCGAGTCCTGCATCAGGCTCCCTGCATGAAGCCGGCTTCTCCCTCTTCCTGTGTCTCTGCCTCTCTCTGTGTGTCTCTCATGAATAAATAAATAAAATCTTAAAAAAAAAAAAGGAAAAGAAACCTTCAAAACTAAAGAAGCAGATAAAACGAAGACTGAAAAACAAAACAAAACCAGAACAGTTGTTCCCTTGTGGGACAATTACAAAAGAAGCAACAACATATGCCTAATGGGAATCCCAAAAGGAAAGGGAGAAAAGAACAGAAGAAATATTTGAAATAATAATGACTGAGAATTTTTAAAATTCCTGTTAAACACCAAACCACAGATCCAGGAAGTACAGAGAATACTCTGCAGAAAAACAACAGCGAGACATGTTATTTTCAAACTCCATAAAAGTAAAGATAAAGAAAACATCTTAAAAGACACAAAAGGAAACAAACTTTACAGAAAAATAAAGATTAGGATTACATCCAACCACTCAGAAACCATGCCTATAAGAGATTGGAGTGAAGTATTTAATGTTAAGAGAAAAACAAAACCAGAGGTCTGTATGCTGCGAAATTATCCTTTAAAAATAAAAGAGAAATAAAGACTTTCTCAAACTAATATTTGTTGCCAGTAGACCTTCCTTGTAAGAAATGTTAAAAGAACTTTCTAAGAAAAATCAACTAATAAATCAATCATGAAAGAATAATTGATAAGATGGGCATCAATAAAATTTAAAAATTATTCTCTATGAAAGACAAAGTTAAGAAAACAAGAAGAGAGACCACTGATTGGGATAAAATATTTGCAGGAAAACACATCTGATATAGGACTGTTATTGAAAATGAAGAAGACTTAAAACTCAACAAGAAGAAAACAAAAACAAAACAATTTAAAAATGGGCCAAAGGCCTTAACAGCCACTAAATATATATATATATATATATATATATATATATATATATATATATACACAAATGGTAAATAAAATGCTCCATATTCTACATCATCAGGGAAAGGCAAATTAAACAGCAATGTGGTCCCACTATACACCTATTAAATTGACCAATATGAAGAACACTGAAAGAATTCAAGTGCTGGCAGCTGGCAGGGATGTATAGCCACAGGAACTCTCACTGATGATGGAAATGTAAAATGTTACAGCCACTTTGGAGGACAGTTTGGTGTTTTGTTTTTTGTTTTTTTGGTTTTTTTTTTTAGCAAAATTAACATACTCTGCCATATGATCCAGCAATTATATTGCTTGGTATTTATACCCAAAGGAGTTGAAAATTTATGTCCACACAAAAACCTACACACAGATGTCTATAGCAGCTATATTCATAATCATCAAAACTTGGGAGCAAACAAATGTCCTTCAGCAGGTGAATGGATAAATAAATTGTGGAACATCCAGACAATGGAATATCATTCAACATTAAAAATAAATGAGCTATCAAGCCATGGAAATACATGAAGGGTTGTTTAAATATGTATTGCTAATTGAAAGGAGTCAATCTGGAAAGCCATAATGCTGTATGATTCCAACTATAGAACATTCTGGAAAAGTCAAACTGTGGAGAGAGTAAAAAGATCAGTAATTGCCGGGATTTGAGGATTGTGTGAGGGGTAAATAGGAGGTATACAGAGGAGTTTTTAGGCAGTGAAGGTACTCTGTATGATATTATAATAATGAATAAATGTCATTATACATAAGTCCAAACCCATATAATGTACAACAGCATGAGTGAACATAATGTAAATTATGAATTTTGAGGGATTACAGTGTACCATTGTAAGTTTATCAATTGCAATAAATGTTCCTCTCTGTTAGATGTTGATAATTAAGGAGGCTCTGCATGTATGGGGGCAGGGGACTTATGGCAAATCTCTATACATTTTTCTCAGTTTTGCTGTATCCCTACAACAGCTCTAAATAAATAAAGTCTTAAAAATATAAAATATGCCAATATTTTGAGAATTCTAGGTAAATAGAAAGGATGGATTTTTCAGTAAAATACAGTCATAGAAACAGATTCAAGAATTTTAAGGATGAAGATGTAAAGACAAGATTCAAATTTTCATGGACAGAAAGCCATTTTGGGGACAAAGACAAAGGTTCAGCTCAGTGCCAGTATGCGATGTAATGTTCAATCTAATACAAATAAGAGAAAAATCCAGGAACCAAGTTAAGACTCTGTGACAAAGCAGAGTCATTAAACTATTGACAATGTGCACTACTTTGCCTCTGTTTCTTCTCTGTGTTTGAAATCCTGCCAGTGTTGGGAGCAGGGCTATATCTTATAGATTAGTGTGAAAAGGTTCTTGTTTATAATATGATCAAAACAATGCACAGATAAAACCAGAAAGCACATCATGAGAGTTTATAATGATGATACAATAACTTATTCAAAAGTATAGCAGATAAAATTTAGTTACATTTACTCTTCAGTATGGAAGTGTTCAAATTATGTCAGATTTCTCCCATGTGAAATAAAAAGACACATATTAACCGAATTAATATTTGTGTGTCATCTACTATCACTCTGAAATGGAATATTAGAAAAAAGTTAATTTATAAGTTTTTTCTAAATATTAAATGAATAAAATAGGTAAACTATTAGTAAATAAATAAATATATATATATATATATATATATATACACTCATGAGTATGTGTGTGCCATTATTATTAAATTGACATTTTAATTACATCTCAATAAAAAATTGACATATTCTTTTTGCTAAAAGAGATGTGACTAAACAGGTTGCATGTGAAAAGAAAAGCATCTTTGCTTTCTCAATTTACAATAAACATTGAAAATGTATCTATTATTCTTAGAAATCACTAAACATACCATCAAGTTACTGAATCTTCTATTAAAATGTATGTATAACTAATTTAAAATTTTTGAATATCTTAAAAAGATGTGGCTGTTTTAATGTGTATTCTTTGAGACATTAGTCGTTTATTTAAAATGTTTCTGCTTGAAGCATACTTATTTTCATGTGTAGTCATCTTTCAATGGCCAGAGCAAAATGGGAATACATAGGTATCCTATTAAATATTAATGAAATGAACATTTTGAATTACACAATAAAATATGAGTTACTCAGATTTGCAATGAATTTTCTAAAACTGTATCTTTTCTTCATATAGAATCAAATATTGCTTTTCTTTAATCTCTCACTTTTTTCAAATGCATTATTTTTAAAAAAAATAAGAATGCTAGCTCAGAGACCCACTTTAACAACAGCAGGTGAAGAATCAGCTTTGAAAAAAATCTGATTTTCCAATGTTTCTTATTAAGTAGCAGTTCTTCAACATTTTATTACTTCCAAATTGCAGTTTCTTAAAGATGTTCTTAACTGAAATCTTGACCAGGTATTAAACTTACCCAGAAAAATGATTCTGAAATTACTATAAACATGCTATCGGCCAACTAGATTAATAATTAATATTATTAATCATTAATTAATTAATAATGTTAACTACAGACCTTTTATGAAATTAATTAAAAGAGTCTCATATTCACCCTATTAAGTTGATTTCAATGCTTCCTATTGCAATATGCATTTATAATTTGGAGTAAATGACATAAATGAAATTTAATAAACAAATAATGCAACATTTTGTATATAATTACCTCACATTGGTTTAAATGACACTTGTAAATATAATGATCGAAAGTAGGTCTATCTTTACAGACAATTTACATTTTGATAACTGATATGCATCGCACATTTAATGTAATACCTTCTCTTTGGTTTATTTAATTACCTCATGCATTCATAGTGTTTTTTTTTTTTTTAATAACTAGTGTCTTTAGGCATTTACCACACATGGATTGAGTGAATCATAAAAAGAAAAAATAATAATAAATCCATTGTTATGTGAAGCCATATACTTTTATAACATTTAAGCTAAATCATTTAATAAAATTGCTGTAGGTAAGATTACTAATGAACCACTATTTCCATGTTTTTCTTCCCTCTTTGAGTAGGCTCAGAGGTCTCTAGTAGCAGGAAGAGTCAGAGAAAGCAATCAATCTACCTAGTTACCACTATGTACTATCACTAACTGAAGAAAGCCACCAAATGAATAGTCTTTGTCAGAATGGGAAAGACAACAGTGATTCATGTGTATTTAGTTCATCTACCTTGATTATAACTAAACCATCTTCTTCAGCAACAAAAATTAGTAAGTCAGTGTGCTTGTCAAGATACTCATTTTCAGGAAAGCTAGTCATGTTCATTTTTAAACCACTTGTATTAATTTTCTAGGGCTGCCATAACAAAATACCATGACTGGGTGGTCTACACAACAAAAATTGATGTCCTCAGAGTCTGAGAGGAAACAAGTTCTGAGACCAATGTATTGGAAAAGTAGATTTCTACTAAGACTTCTCTCCTTGACTTGTACATGGCCAACCTCGTCTGATATCTTCTCATGGTCATCTCTGTATGAGAATGTGTTTTAACCTTTTGTTCTTATAAGGTTCTGGGTCATATTGGATTAGGGTCTACCCATATGACCTCAGTTTAGGTTATTCTCTTCCTTAAATCCCTATATTCAAATACAGTCATCACATTCTGAGGTACTGGGGTTAGGACTTCAACACAGTTGAGCTCATATCAGCCCCTTAAAAATTTTTCCTTCTTATAATTGGATTCCTAGCCTATATCCAAAACTCTCCCAAACTACATCACAATTTCCCCTTAAAAACTACTTAAACAAATTATGTGATGCTTTGCACCTGCTTCCTCTTTTCTTCTTATTTTATTTTAATCTCCAAAAAATGGGTTCTTAAAACTCAGGAAAATTTGAGTGGTGCTTACACTAGTCGTGGCGGGACCTTACGTTATCTTATTCTATTTTTTTTTAAGGTTTTATTTTATTTACTCAGGAGAGATACAGAGCGAGAGAGAGAGGCAGAGACACAGGCAGAGGGAGAAGCAGGCTCCATGCAGGGAGCCCCATGTGGAACTTGGTCCTCAGGCTCCAGGATCAGGCCGTGGGCTGCAGGCGGCGCTAAACCGCTGCACCAACGGGGCTGCCCTCTTATTATAATTTTGATCTAGTTATACTTCATTTGTAGTTACAAGAAAAAACATTTTTTTGTAGCCACTGACTCTATTTTAGAATTGTTCTAATACTGTAATCCTACTTAAAATAGTATTCTCTATCAAGTATTTCTAAGGACAACCACATGGTTGTTACTGTACAAATCCTCCACATAATTTTTATGAACTTATCCTTAGTATGTGTATTTCCCCTTTAATGTTTTAATATTAAAATACTATTTAATATTATTTAATATTTTCCCTTTTAATAGTTATCCAATCTTATCAATAATACCCAACACTGAAAATCAATTGATGTGAAATAGGCAAGAAATGTATAGTATATCAGTTGATTCTAGTGTATAGTAGTTTGTAGCCATGAAGCCAGGTTGCTATGGCACCCTTTAAGCCTTGAATCACTTTTGAGATTTAGGGTCAGGCATCTGGAGGTGAGGTTAACTGAGTCTTTTCAACTGAAAAGGCATTAGAGAAGCAAAGATGGAATTATAAGGCAAGTTCTGGACAGAGATAACCCCATGTGGTAGCAACTGGAAAGTTAAGGCAGCACAGCAATTATTCAGTATGGTTGAGATATGATGTTTGTGGCAAAAGATGAGGATCAAGAACTATGCAGATTCCAGTCCATTAAGGGTGTACACTTTGTCCATCCTGAAGATAATCAGAGTAATTTAAGATCAAGTCAGGGCATCAGTGAGAAAATAAAAAGAAAGGAAGAAAAAAAGTCTATTTGTTATGATAGCATTTTCTCAATGTTGAGAGTTTTCTCTCAGAAGAAGCAAGCCCCTAAAATCTAGTGGACAATGAGCAAGTGTTTATCATACTGTAAAATTTGTTGGGTGGATGTTCAGGAAGGTAGCATCATAGAAAAGGGAGTTGGCCCAGAGATTGCTCAAAATAAATAAGACCAACATTTAAAGACAAGATTTGTGAGTTCTGCATATTCCCAACAAAACCTCCACCCTTAATGCCTATCAACCACTAAGTTTCATCATTTTGTCCCTATCATGGAGAGTTTTGATTTACCCTTTAACTTCATTTTCCTCAGGATCCAAGGAACTTAAGGGTCTTAAGAGATCCAAGTCGTTTCTTACCACTGACTTCTACATTCAGTTCTATAAACCTTTGCTCTGACTCCATTTCTCAACTCCTGCCATGCTCCTACTGTGTCTTTTGTAAGTTCTCAACTCTCATAAGCCAAATACTCCTTTCCCTCAAATTCTTTTCTATTTTTCCATTTCCTTCTTGCTGTTAGGAATATGAGCTCTTTTCTGAGAACATTCTTTGTCCTTAGTTGTCTCCTATGGTGGCTATTACTCTTTCACACTGTTCATATCATTGGACCACACTAGCAGCTGGATAGGCATCATCTTTGCTGTCAGCTTCTCACTTGTTTCCACACCATTTTTCTTCCTTCCTTTAATCCCTTTCCTAAATGCTTTAAGCTTACATCATTAGATGATACCACTCAATGTCTTTGTTTATGTATTTATTTTATTTAGTCTTCTACATAAATCAATTTAGTTTATTTATTATAGTGAGATAGATATAGATAGATTAATAGGTAATTGATAGGTAGATGGATATGTTCTATCACTTTAATCAGCTTGTTCAAATCTTCTATATATTTATTGAATTATTAATCTTGTCTTATCATTTATTGAGAGACATATGTTGTCATCTCCCACAATGACAGTGGGTTTTTCTAATACTTCTTTTAGTTCTGTTAATTCGTGCTTTGATATAGCAAATATCTCTGCTGCAGCCTTAGAACTTATTCTTGTAGGTCCAGTATGGGTTTTTAGGAGAAGCAAAGGTGAAAACCTAAATGAAACTTTGTAAACAGTGAGTGCACCTTGTTTAAAAGGCATGATGGCCTTGAAGAAGATGATGATATGTTAAGGGGATTATATATAGAACTACGTAATGAAGAAACCTGATTTATTTTGATATCTCTATCTTTGAGAAAATATCAATGTGAAAGGAGCAACACTCAGGGATTCCATATAATTAATGTTCCTATTATATCTTCAGACTTGCCATTTCACAATTTTGATTTGAAAAATCAAAGACCCAACTTCCCAATAACTTATAATTAAACTGTAAAAGTATAGGTAAAATATTATAGGCTTAGTAAAAATACAGAAAGGTATAGTGAATTACAGTCCTTTTCTAAAACATTGATGATTTATTAAATATTATGATTTATCTCAAATTAGTATGCAAAGGATATATTTGATTACTAAGCAGCAATCCCAAATATTTCAAAGAACTTTTTCACACACTTTGTGGATGAGATTACAAGTTATTTAACAGTAGTTTGTTTTAGGAGTTAATTTTTATTCCAACTAAGTAATTAGAAATTCAATTTCATTTTGCTGAATAGACAATCTTCTTTAGAAGAAAATACAAAACCACACCTCTGACCCTTTACAGATTCTTCAGTACTTTTCACCAAGCAGGATTAATACCATAGTGTCATCACAAATTTGATTAATTGCACTCTATAAATCCAAAATTGTCCTACAACTCCAATTGGTTTTGACATTATTTTTTTCACCACCCTATTATATAAATAGGCTGCTAATGATAAGTAATGAAACAGTTCATTCTCCCATATAGAAAAATGAACAAATGCTGTCATAAGAATGCATTCTCATTTTATGTTTGAATATGTGAAAAATGAACAATGAACCAGCTCATTTCACAATTTATTACAGAAAACAAATATAGAAACTGGTTGCTTAAGTAGTTCTGTAGCTCAAGTTTTACATAAAGAGGTATAGAATAGCAAACCCAATCCCTAACTGTTCATGCAGAGTTCAAGCAGCTGTAGGATAAGCCAGCCCTAGAGAATGTCAGACCTCTAATCACAGTTAGCTTGGCATTGACTGTAAGTCTGAAAGTCCACAAAAGATATTGTTAGTCATGATGATGCAATGAGAGTTTGAGAATTAATTAGTTATCTACCTTTCCTCAGTAAAATTAAGCCCCCAAAGAGCAAGATTGATTTTTGTTCCTTCTGATAGTCCAGGGGCCAGTATTATGCTTCACAGAATAGGCACTCAGTATTTGCTGAAGGAATGGATAAATATATGAATGAAGTGATGAAAATCTACTAAGATTCTTTTAAAAAGAGTTGATATGCAGTATTCGTGAAAGCTCAGGCTACATTTATAAAGGGCTATCTACCAAATAAAAATGGAAGAGATCATCAGAAGCAATGCAAGATTTAGGTAACTTGCAGAAGTTCATATGAGCCAGGCAAACAGGCCAACATAGATTCTGGAACACAAGGACAATAACAAACGTGCCACTGCTATTCCTAAAATACAAGGAGAAAATCAGGACATTAAGTGTGCATAATGAAGATTCATATAAGAATATGTATTTATATGTTACACAAGTTAATTGTTGGAATATTCCTCTTCTTTTTACCATTGTTATATCATGTGAGAGTACAGATAAAATATGAGAATTAATGAGTGAATGTGTGAGATCAATTTGGGAAAATCAATTGTATCTCTATATATGGTGAACAAAGTAAAACTGAAAAATAATGTCATTTAAATAGCATTAAAAACTTATGATAAATAATGTGTAAGGACTTTACCGAATAAACTACCTACATAAAAATAAAGGACTTAATACATGGAGGATTATACTATATCCTGCTTTTGACAAATTAAATAGTATGATATCAAAAAATTCTCTAAAATTAATCCATAGATATAATGCTACTTTACTCAAAATATTAGCAAGTTTTTATTGTAAGCAAGTAAGATGGTTGCAAAATTTATATGGAAGTACCATTAGCCAAGAAGAGCCAATAAAATCTTGAAGAAAAAAGCAGCAGGGCCTCCTATCCATACTCATGGCTTATTTCAAGTTTATTATAATTGAGATATTGTGGTTCTGACAGAAGGCAGAAAATCATTTTGTTGAAGTAAATGGGAAAAACTCTAGAAATAAACACCTTAGATTTTTTTCCCCTAGAAGCAGACCCTGAGATAAAAACTCAAGTGCAAGCTATATATTTGGAAAGTGCAAGAAATCAACCAACCAACTAACCAACAACCAAAACAGTACGAATATGGGGAAGAACAAGAGGGAAGTAATGATGGCCTATACAGAATGTCTTTTTAAACCAGATTCTGCTGTTTCCACTGCATGTCCAAACAACTGCGCCTTCCAGAAAATGGACTGTAAGGGTGCTCTTCTGTCTTCAGGGATCATCTTAAAATTCTCTCAAACAGAAAATCCTACTTACAATCGCTGCAGTTGGAAGTCTAAAATAGGAAGTTAGAAAGTCATGTTTATTGTTGCCTATATTTTCAACATATTACAGAGTATCTGGATCATAATAGATACTCTATAAATAATGATTTTAATAAAACAAGCTAACTGTAGACCCATTTCTATCAATGTATACCCATTTATCAATCATTTCCCTTTCTAAACTTCAACTGGACCATCTTAAAATTATAGGCAATCACAATACTCTTTGTGTTAATATTAAATTGTCAGGAGATAAAGTAAACCCCAAACTATATTGGGCATTAAAATTTGGAAGTATATTCTTTCTCTCATATGAAATATATCAATATTTAGGGAATGCAGTTCAGGTCTGTTCTTCTATGGGTCCCAGGGTCCCTCTACTTTATTATTCCACCACTCTCTTTAGAGTCTCAACAGGAAATATAGGGATAACTCGAATTAGGATAACTTGAACAGTTTACTTATAAAAGTATTATATTAAAGGGTATGATTGAGATACACTAAAAACCCAAGGCTAGTAGCAACAGAATCATTAATAACCATATGTGAGAAGGGACAATTTCAGGGAAAGAGTTACCTAAATCAAAAAGAAGATAGTCTTGTGGTGTAGGCCACCTTGAGAGGAAATGAGATTCTTAGATGATGAGCACTGTTAGCACAAGATGGTGCGATGGAAAGATGCCACTGGGAAACAGTCTGAGCTCACACTGATTTCTTTCTCTAATATTCTGACTAGGTTTCCCATTGCCTAAATCCAGTTCCAAATAACAGGGAAAGTGAGCAGATTAGGGTTAATGAAGCCCATACATATCAGCCTTCTAGGACAGCAAAGAAGACATAGAAAGATGGAAGATCAATAATGTCTAGGGGCAAAAGGATGATACTAGCTCAGCCATCCTCAACTTAATCTGTCACTGAGAAAACTCTCAAATTTCAGCCATGTATTTCCATTTCATTGAGCAGGGAGTATTCCAGAAATGAAAGAAGATATGCTCATTTCCTTTAAGGATGCATCTCAGAAATTGTCCTCAACACTCCTACTTTTGTTACATCTGTCAGAACTTAGTTATATGACCAACTCATTGCAAGGGAAGTGGGAATATTTCATTTGTATTTCTGGCAGCAATGGACCAAGGTAAAAATCAGAGATTTCTTAAATGGGAGAATATCTAGGCATTTACTCTGTGTTTTTCCCCTCCTGGGCTACCTTTCTATAAGTGAATGAAGTCCTCACGATCACAGCTCCTGTTGAAGGGGATCTTCTTCAGGCTTCCTTTTCTCACTTGTCTGTGAACATACTACTCACCCCCTATTTCTCTTGGGGGTCCTACTGGTCAGACTGGCTTCTTGTTGTTGCTGATATCTGGGTAATTTGTTACCCTGTTACTGCTTGAATCTCCCTATATTCCTACAGTAGTTCCTTCATTGAAATCATGTGACAATTCTGAGTTGAATATTTTTTTTTATGATGACAAGAAAAGAAGATTTATTCCAAACCCAACTCTTCTGTTAACATTTTATTTTGTGAGTATATAATCACATATGTGATTATATCTGGTGAATTCTAAAATACTATACAGATATAATATGTATAATTGGTAAAATATTATAAGAACCTTAAATAAGAACGTTTTAATGATTTTAAAATTGCATTTTTTTTCTATTGGTCTTTTATAAAATAGGTCTTTTATAAAATATAAAGTATTTTTTATTATTTTCCTCAAGGAACCATATAAATTTATTTTTATTTTAAAAGAGAAAAATTAGGGCAACTGAGTGGCTCAGTGGTTGAGTGTCAGCATTTGATTCAGGTCATGATCCTGGGGATCTGGGATCAAGTCCCACCTCGGGCTCCCTGCAGGGAGCTTGCTTCTCCCTCTGCCTATGTATCTGCCTCCTGTGTTTCTCATGAATATATAAAAAAATAATTTAGAAATAAATAAATAAGTAAATAAATAAATAAATAAAAATTATAATGAATATAATTTTTAATGACCAAATAATTTGCTCACCACTGAATTATATATATTAATGCTTATTTTACAGATGCCACAGCAACATAGTCACTTTTTAAATTTGGAGAGGGTAGTAAGTGAAATAATTTTCTTTAAGTAGAAAAAAAAATTTTTTTTTTACTATTTTACAGTAAAACTGTTGAACTAGAATGTCCACATGAATTGGAATATCCTGAATATGGAAATACATTCTTAAAATTTTCATGTAGGTTTTGAAGACATTTAGGTCATTTCAACTGTTTTACTTACAGAAAGAGAAAATCTGATAAATGTGTACAATTAATTATACCTGATTTCTAGACTATTTCCATACATACTTTTTGAAAAAAATAGATTTTGAATAATTGTTTGTTCCCTATAAAATACATATTAGAAAAGAGAACACCATAGAAAGAAATGTAACTATCTCAGTGATAGAAAAAGTGCTTAAATAAAGAAAATAAAATTTCATATATATGAATACATGCACATATATACTTATGTACTTAAATTTTCACATATGAAATTAACCATGTATGTAACAAATCTATCTAGAGAAATGACAATTTTAATTTTTGTTTAAAGGACTCAAAATGTGTAATACAAATTAGGCAATAGAATTAGGGAATAGATTCCCATAACAAAACAACATTTTTTATTTATTTATTTATTTATTTATTTATTTATTTATTTATTTATTTATTTTAAATTTATGATAGTCACACACACACACACACAGAGAGAGAGAGAGAGGCAGAGACACAGGCAGAGGGAGAAGCAGGCTCCATGCACTGGGAGCCTGACGTGGGATTCGATCCTGGGTCTCCAGGATCGCCCTGGGCCAAAGGCAGGCACTAAACCACTGAGCCACCCAGGGATCCCCATTTTTTATTTATAGATTTTCTTTTTAATTTTTATTTATTTATGATAGTCACAGAGAGAGAGAGAGGCAGAGACATAGGCAGAGGGAGAAGCAGGATCCATGCACCGGGAGCCCTTCTTGGGATTCCATCCCGGGTCTCCAGGATCGCGGCCTGGGCCAAAGGCAGGCACTAAACCACTGCGCCACCCAGGGATCCCCAACATTTTTTATTTTTAAAAAAATGAAAGATATTCAACATTCATCAAACATCATCAGTTAGGTGTTCTCTCACCTTCTGAATATGTATTCTATTCAATTGCACATTTAAGTTCCTAAACTAAATATCAGAGATGATGTGCACTCACTGTCTAGGTGTTAGTTTCTATACTTGAGAAGTGAACAACTTATTTCCTTTTTTTTTTTTAACAACTTATTTCTTAGCTTTAAATACAGTTTAGTTGCCTTTTATACTTAGACCACTCTATTCCTTCCATTCCCTGACAACACTCAAAGTAACTCTATTAGGATAATCACCATTCAGTCAAACTCCCCGTAACACTGTGTGCTTTGGGTTCTCATTGCCATACAGAGACTTAAGTGAAAAGTAACACTTTTCTATTTCTTTTAGTCTAGTCTCCTTCAAGGGTGGACCTTAGGTCAATTTGAGTGGCAGCCACCATTATGTGTACAAAACTCCTTTTAAAAGGCGTGTAGTTGGTGTAATTCAATAATAATATAAAATTTTTCAGTTATGATCCATGAATGTAAATAATAACTCCTAAGATGTCATTTTCTGATATCATTGTGGTAATGGTAAGCATTCAGCTGAATGAGATATAAAACAAGTTGACTTAATTTAGTAATTCAGGAATTTCATTGCTTTTGAGAGCATAAGGGAATTATGAGACAAGAGGTTTTTTGTGCAAATTTTAATTAATTTTTTCTTATAGAAGTCAGAATAGTTATTTTTGATTTACAAAGAAACTTTTATATTAAAGCCTTGGAGATGTAATAAATATTGTGCTACATAATACCATTTGAATATTAATGTATTTAGTTCTATGGTGCCATACTTGAGCAAGCAAGTCTAAGAATTGCTACATGATGGATTATTCAAATTTATTATTTAATTGGATACATCAGATAAATTATAAATGAACAAAGTTGGTGATTGACAACACTTAAGAAGATGCTATTATCATTTACAAAATCACCGTAATTTGTGACCAACAAAACTATACCTAAAGAATTCCAACATTTTTATGGTTTCTCTAAAATCATAACCTAAAAGAATAATTTGTCCAATACATATTTCTGTAGATACATACGCATACGAGGTGGGAGGTTATGCACACAGATCAGGTAAGATTTAATTTTGACTTTAAAAGATTAAAGGAATTTTAATATATTAGTAAATGTGAAAGAACATTCTGAGTATAGGGAAGATGTTGAGTAAGCTTCCTGATGTGTAAAAGTATGTAAAATATTGTAAGTTCATCAAGGTTAGTGAGTTCAGAACATAAGATATTAAATACATAATAACAGAGGTGATGAGATAGAAAATATCAGAATCTGAAGGGCCTAAATATCAAGATATAGAGCTGGAACTTCATTTAGTAGCAAAAAGGTAACCAAAGTTCTTTGTATGAAGCAAGATGTGGACAGATGTGCTTGTGTATATGTGTGTGTGTGTGTGTGTGTGTGTGTGTGTGTGTGTTCAGGCTAATATGACAGCTTTGTAGAGTTAAAAATTAAAATTTGAGGTGTATTAATAATGTGGGGACAATAGAAACAGGAAAATTGATTATTTCAATCATACAGAGAAGAACTAAAATGAATAATAGTGAATATAGAAAAATTGAGAGCAGTGGTTTATTCAGGGGGCATTTCAGATTTAGAAAAAAATAGGATTTTGTGATAAAAAGCAAAATTTCAGTTGAGTAACTAGAGAAATTGATAGTTGATGAAGCCAATATTTAAAGTTTGAAACAGCTCTGACATAACAAAGCCAATAAGTGGAAACAATATGTTTGAGAATGTGAAGCTTAATATCTTGGACAGCTGTTTATTATGCCACAAATAATGGGAATATTCTGGAATTCAGGGGATTGACAGGGCTGAAGTTGTTAATATGGCTGTTATCAATATGCAAGGCAGAAGTTGGAACTAGGTTAGATGAAATATAAAATAGTGTGAGATATAAAATGGCTGAAGAACAAATTCTTGAGAATACTTACACATCTATGCAGGGTGCATGACTTTAGCCTTCTTTTATGTTTGTCACTTAATTGAGATTAAAAGGAATCTACAGTTTCCCTTGTCTCTGGAGATGTTTCTAGTAAGAATTTGCTGCAGCTGAGGTCAAAGAGGTTGCTGCCTGTTTTCTCCTCTAGGATTTTTGATGATTTCCTATATCACATTTAGGTCTTTCATCAATTTTCAACTTATTTTTGTGTATGGTGTAAGAAAGTGGTCCAGTTTCATTCTTCTGCATGTTGCAGTCCAGTTTTCCCAACACGATTTGTTGAAGATTTTTTTTCCATGGGCTATTCTTTCCTGCTTCTCAAAGATTAGTTGACCATACGTGTGTGGGTCCATGTCTGGATTCTCTATTCAGTTCCATTGATCTGTGTCTTTTTTTTTTTTTTTTTTTTGCCAGTACCAAACTGTCTTGATGATTACAAATTTGTAATGCAGCTTGAAGTCCAGAATTGTGATGCCTCCCACTTTACTTTTCTTTTTCAACATTACTTTGGCTATTTGGGATCTCTTCTGGTTCCACTTAAATTTTAGAATTGTTTGTTCTAGCTCTGTGAAAAGTGCTGGTGCTATTTTGATAGGGATTGCATTGAATATGTGGATTGCTTTGCGTAGTATAGACAGTTTAACAATATTTGCTCTTCCAATCCAGAAGCATGGAATATTTTTCCATTTCCTTGTGTCTTCTTCAATTTCTTTCATCAGTGTCATATAGTTTTCATAGTTCAAATCTTTTACTACTTTCATTAGGTTTATTCCTAGGAATCTTACAATTTTTAGCACAATTGTCAATGGGATTGATTCCTTGCTTTTTCTTTCTCCTGCTTCATTACTGGTATATAGAAATTCAACAGAATTCTGTACATTGATTTTATATCCTGCAACTTTGCTTAATTCATGTATCATTTTTTTTTTCTCCATCAAGGATGATAAAGCAAAAATGAACTATTTGGGCCTCATCAAGATGAAAAGCTTCTGCATAGTGAAGGAAACAACAAAACTAGAAGGCAACTGATGGAATAGGAAAAAATATTTGCAAATCACCTATTGGATTAAGGGTTAATATCCAAAATCTATAAAGAACTTGTCAAACTCAACACCCAATAAATAAATAATTCAGTTAAGATATGGGCAGAAGACATGAATAGACACTTTTCCAAAGGAGACATCCCGATGGCTAATAGACACATGAAAATATGCTCAACATCATTCATTATCAGGGAAATACAAATCAAAACCACAATTATATACCACCTCCCACCTGTTGGAATGGCTAAAATGAACAATTCAGGAAACAACATGTTGGTGAGGATCCAGAGAAAGGGGAATCCACTTATACCATTGGTGGGAATGCGAACTTGTGCAGCCACTTTGGGAAACCATCTGGAGGTTCCTGAAAAAGTGAAAATTGAACGACTTTATGACTTAGCAATTACACTAGTAGGTATTTATCCAAAGGATATAAAAATACTCTTTCAAAGGGACACATGCACCCCAATGTTTATGGTAGCACTATCAATAATAGTCAAATTATAGAAAGGGCCCAAATATCCATCGACTGATGAATGGATAAAGAAGAAGTGATAGATATAGATAGATATAGATATAGATATAGATATATATCACAGATAGATGAAAGATGATAGATACACACAATGAATATTAATTGGAATCAAAAAAGGAATAAAGTCTTATCATTTACAACAACATGAATGGAACTAGAGGGTATTATACTCAGTGAAATAAGTTAGTCAGAGAAAGACAGGTATCATATGATTTCACTCATATGTGGAATCTAAAAAAGAAAACAGATAAGTATAGGGGAAAGGAAGAAAAAATAAAATAAGATAAAAACAGAGAGGGAGGCAAACCACCAAAGACTCTTGAATTTAGAACAAACTGAGGGTAGCTAGAAGGGAGGTGCTAAATGGGTGCTAGGCATTAAGGAGGGCACTTGTTGGGATGAGCACTGTGTGTTATATGTAAGTGATAAATCACTAAATTCTACTCCTAAAACCAATACTATGCTGTAAACTAATTTGAATTTAAATTAGAAAGAAAGAAAGAAGGAAAGAGAGAGGGAGGAAGAAAAAAAAAAAGGAATCCACAGTTTTACATACAGTATAAACAGACAACAAATAAATAAAAAACGTAAGTGAAATAATAATTGAAGAAAGTGCTTAGTCATACTTCATTGCAGATTGTGGATTTTTGAAGTTCAAACAAGAATAAGTTTTCAAACATATTGACCTATGAACATCAAATATGTACAGCTTTTTACATGTTAATCAGGTCTCCATAAAGTGGTATAAAGTAATTTTTTTTAAAAAGCTCTGTATCTGATATGTCATTTGCAAATATCTTCTCCCATTCTGTAGGTTGTCTTTTAGTTTTGTTGACTGTTTCTTTTGCTGTGCAGGAGCTTTTGATCTTGATGGAGTCCCAATAATTCATTTTTTGCTTTTGTTTCCCTTGCCTTCATGGATGTATCTTGCAAGAAGTTGCTGTGGCCAAGTTCAAAAAGGGTGTTGCCTCTGTTCTCCTCTAGGATTTTGATGGATTCTTGTCTCACATTTAGATCTTTCATTCATTTTGAGGGCTAGTATCCAAGATCTATAAAGAACTTATTAAACTCAACAGCAAAGAAACAAACAATCCAATCAAGAAATGGGCAAAAGACATGAACAGAAATTTCAGAGGAAGACATAGACATGGCCAACAAGCACATGAGAAAATGCTCCACATCACTTACCATCAGGGAAATACAAATCAAAACCACATTGAGATACCACCTCACACCAGTGAGAATTGGGAAAATTAACAAGGCAGGAAACAACAAATGTTGGAGAGGATGTGGAGAAAGGGGAACCCTCTTGCACTGTTGGTGGGAATGTGAACTGGTACAGCCACTCTGGAAAACTGTGTGGAGTTTCCTCAAAGAGGTAAAAATAGAACTGCCCTCCCACCCAGCAATTGCACTGATGGGGATTTACCCCACAGATACAGATGAAGTGAAACGCCAGTACATCTGCACCCCAAAGTTTATAGCAGCAATGTCCACAATAGCCAAACTGTGGAAGGAGCCTCAGTGTCCATCGAAAGATGAATGCATAAAGGAGCTGTGGTCTATGTATACAATGGAATATTACTCATCCATTAGAAATGACAAATACCCACCATTTGCTTCAACGTGGATGGAACTGGAGGGTATTATGCTGAGTGAAGTGTCAATCAGAGAAGGACAAACATTATATGGTCTCATTTGGAGAATATAAAAAGTAGTCAAAGGGAATAAAGGGGAAAGGAGAGAGAATGAGTGAAAATATCAGTGAGGGTGACAAAACATGAGATACACCTAACTTTGGGAAATGAACAAGGGGTAGTGGAAAGGGAGGTGGGCAGGGGGTTGGGGTGACTGGGTGATGGGCACTGAGGGGGCACTTGGTGGAATGAGCACTGGGTGTTATGTTATATGTTGCCAAATTGAACTCCAATAAAAATAATAATAATTTAAAAAACAATAAAAAAACTATAATTGTGGAGAATTGATGCACTGTTAGTTCAGTTACAGGCTGTAATAAAGTTTAAGAAAATGAATTAGGAATAATACAGGGAGAAATTACATTTATTCAAAAAATTAAATATATCTAGGGTGAATAATAAGAGTAGTCAATTATTTGGTCTAAGAGAAAGCTCATTAATAACTCCTGTTTTTTGAACTTTTAACATTTATCAAGCATTATGTAAAAGTCTTCTGTATATAGAGAAACACATAGGTATACATAAATGCATATATGTATTTAAATAATCTGCATATGCTATGTATATTATATCATAAATATTCATATTTTATTTCCTTATATAATGTTTTCAAGATCAATTTACTCATGATTAAAATTTACAAATTAAATATAAGCCCTTTCATTATGCAGCTTCCACTTACAAACCTTGTAATGCCATATTACTCAATGTAGAAAAGAATGACTAATTTTCTTTGTAGAATGTAGAAAAGAATGGATTATTTTCTCAACAATGAGTTGCTTATTCACTTAATACAACTTATTTTGCGGGAGTAAATAAGCATATAGATTTAAGAGAGTTTTGTTTGCCTTATATGAAAAGAGAAAATGAATGAACTCATAATTATTTTACCAATACATAATTCTACTCTTAGAAAATATTACTTGAGTTTCTATAATGTAAGTCCCATGCTAGTAATTCTATAGAGGGTGAAATGAATTAGAGAAAGTATTTGCTGTCAAAATATTTATAATGAAAGACAAGTATACAAATTACTGTAATACATTTTATACTCCCCAAGAAATTCTAATAGATGTTTGATAAAGTTAGTCGAGTTAATCATAAGAATAAGAACGGTAGTGGCAGAAAACAAATGTCCCCCATATCATGCAGATTCTTGGAAAAATGAGATCTGCACACAAATTATTTTGAAAATAATAATGGCTCTATTTAACAAAGATATGAAGAAATTCAAGAGAGATGTATGAATGGTACATCATTGGCCCTGTTCTAGATGATAGGTGAGAGGAGGGATCACATGCAAAAACATAAAAAAAAAGAACAATGTGGGGAGAAGTTCTGGGTTTGGGTGGTGTAAAAACACCACACTTCACCACACTACAGAGAAAGAGCAAAAGGAATGAAGAGCCGAATTTCAGTCTTTCCACTCCTGAACACTTGCTATGTCTCATCATTAGCCAAACCCAAAGAAAAGCTGGTGGGCAAAATTGCCCAGTGAAGTGGTCTAGTTATTTCACACTCTTGACAAAGTAGAGAAAAGGAATGGACCCGAAATGGCAAGAAAAAATATCCCACACGTTCCCACATCTTCAACTAATCATATTACATTTGGCCTGAATTTATTTCCCTTAAAACAGAAATGAAAGCACGCCATTATATCAAAGACAGTATTTTCAGAAGAAATTCTAAAATATCAACTAAAACATAAATCAATAAATGTTTATATGGAAGATATTTTTAAAGTAACTATGTAGATCAAGATGGAATGGGGATGGGTGATACTCTTACAAGATAAGGTTAATCTGAGTCAAATGATAGATATGTGGTGGGTTATATAAATATATGTGAGAATTTAGACTGAAACTGTGTTCCCATAAAAATAATACCTGTAACCTTGACAATATTAAGCACATATTGGTTTTCCTAATGTAACAATGTCTCTCTTTCAGAATAGGATATTAGTTTTCCCACACTATTACAAGAAGATGTCCATGTCATCCTTCTAAAAGAAAAATACTTGTTTATAAACAATTTTCATTGGGTATAAAATTCTGTGAGCAGAATCCATGTTACTAAAGAAGATATAAAATTGTGTGGGAATAGAGGGCAACAAATTTTGGAGATTACATATATTTATCATTTGTTTGTTTCAGCAATTTTCTGGAATTGAGGAATCAGAGTGGGGAAGTGGACTGTTTCTGTCTCATTTCTCCCTTCCATTATGGCGCCAGGGACATCAATTAGCCACAGTGGTACCCTGAAAAACAAACTGCCAATTAACACCAAGAGAGTTTCCTCTAAGCCACTGTGGACCATTGCACAGGAAACCCAGCTGGTTCCTGATAAATCATGCTCTACATGTATTTGAACACACTCAGCATGGTAACAATGTTGAGGGGGAAAAAAAACTATGAAAATGATAAGTATTCTGGGATTTCTTTTTAAAAGATTTATTTGAAAAATTTAAAATAAGTAGTCGGATAAATTGAGTTATTACATTGAAGTTTTCTAGACTATTAGGGTAGTTCATAATTTAATAACCTTGATTATTAATAAGACATATCTTTAGTTAAGCCAATATTTAAAACACTAATAAAATTAATGTACTATTAGCTCTTAAGTCCCCAAAGCCACTATCCAAGTAAAGAGAAAGACTTAGTTTACATTGCAATATTATAATTGCTGTTTCAAAAGATGACAAAATACTTCTCTGCTACTTTTGCAGTGAAATATCCTAATTTCTTGGGACACCTGGGTGGCTCAGTGATTGAGCGTCTGCCTTGGCTCAGGGGTGTGATCCCTGGGTCCTGGGATGGAGTTCCACATCTGTTCCTCATGGGAAGCCTGCTTCTCCCTCTGCCTCTGCCTCGGCCTCTCTCTCTCTCTGTGTGTCTCTGATGAATAAATAAATAAAAATCTTAAAAAAACTTAATTTTTCACTTCTTATTAAAATATCTCACATCATCTAGGTTTAAATGTATATAAATTCAATATATTATGTTTATCAATATGATCATGTAACTACTTACATATTTTCAACAGTAACAGAATTTTTCTAAATGTATAGTTATTTTAAATAACTATTTATATTGCCATCCCACTACAAAGCCTCACATAATCTATTTAGTATCATAATAACATTTATTTGAAATCCCCAGTGGTATTTATTGACAATAATGTGGATGATAAAAATGTATGAAGATAACATCCATAAATTAAAAACTATTTCAGTCAATTCTCCTGGCATTACTTTTAATATACTAATTTATAAAGGGAAGATTAATTGTCAAGTTAAATTTCTTTGGCCAGTTTGATTTGCTTCAGGACTTATTGAGTCTTTGGTCATAGGGTGCTGTTACATTGCTCATGTTGCTTATGTGATGTTGCTTATGACACTGAGTATGCTGCAAGGAAAATACTAATTTTAATCTTAATTGTGTACCTATGGTGGATAGTAGATAATGAATATTCATAAAGTTTTCAGTTTTCTTAATATGTATTGCTTTCTACATTTTTTATTCTTCCTCTGCTTAACTCTCTCCACTGAAATGTAATTGAAATGAGAAATATTTGATTCATCCCTATAACCCTGGTTCTGAGAATTTTTTGAATGACATCATAGGGACTCAATAATGTTTGTTACATAAAAATGCCATTATTTGTTGATTTCATTGACCCATATTTAGTCATATATGTAATATATCCCATTTTTAAACACTGTCTCTTTACCAATACTTAATGAATGTTCTATTATCAAAACCCAGAGTAAATACAGTTTCATTCAAGACAATGATCTCTGATCTTTTTTCATCTGTTTTGGACCACCTGGAATTAATCTTCTTGCTTTACCTCCAGACTACTTCCCTGGCATGTTTCATATGGCAATCACTATCTATTAGATTTTTATCATAATTACATATATATATATATACATATATATGTATATATATATATATATATTACACTTTACAATAGAATTCAAGTCCTTGAAGATAGACATGAAACCATTTTATTCCTTGTATTTTTTTAAAGATTTTATCTATAACTTGAGAGAGAGAGAGAACGAGCAGAGGAAGGGGCAGAGGGAGAAGCAGACTTCCGGAAGAGTACCCAACCCAGAGGGAGTAGGGGTAGGGGGTGGAGCTCTATCCCAGGACTCTGGAATCCTGAGCCACCCAGGCCCCCTTCCTTGCATTTTCAATATAAGGCTTGACACAGCAAGTATTTGAGTGGTCTGTTGAAGTTTACCTTTTTCTTTCACTCATCTATACATTCACTCATACACTCAAGTCCTATTTTTGACCTTTTTGCCAGCCACTTAAGTGGCAAAAAAAGAAGAAAATGTCTTCTGATTTTTATTCATGAATTCTCTATCGCCATTCCCACACAATATAATTCTTAACACTCAGGGCAGTTCCATCTCTTCTACCATTTGTTCTTAAGCTATGAATAAAACTATTTTTCTTTTTCTTTCTGAATACCATGCAAGAGACATCTACTTTCGTTACCTTAGCATCTCTTCCTTTTGAAAATACCTTTCCCACCACTTGTCTACTTGTTTCACCTTCCTTGCTACAGGTATAATAATATAGTTAAGTCAGCATAAACCATTTTTAGAGATCGATATGAACGCTGGAGGAGAGAGACTTAATCTTTCTTTCTCTAGAAGCAAGCACTGGTGGTAAAAGTTAAAAAAGCCTAAACCATCAATTACCCCATTAATACATGGAGAAAATATGCTTGAGATAAATAATTAAATAATAATAAAGCAAAGCAGACAGAGGGACAGTGAAGATGGAAATATTACCTGTTATTTTTTTAAAGGAATGCAGCTTACTGGTGACCAGGAAAAAATATATGTAAACTTCTAAAAAGTTCTGTACTTTTTGAATATGCCACACTATGTAATTGCTCATAAAACCTACCTATGTTCTTGTTTAAACTACTTGATAATTGCTCCTAGACGTCTTTATCAATTTTCAGTATTCTGCCAAAGGTTATTTGACTATTCACACTGCATCTTAAATCAAATCCAAATTTCCCAGCCTAGTTAAAAAAAAAAAAATCTCTATCAGCTTAGTAACACCTGAACTAACTGTTAGCCTGTAAGCTCAATGATGATAGTTAGGTTTTTTTCTTCCATTATAGCATGCACACACTTTAAAGGATGTTTAATCAGTGGTTGGTGAATGATTGACATGAATAGTCATTTAGATAATATTCTGGGAAAATTATTAATTTTAAATGATTAAATAATTAGAGCACTGAAAAAAATAAGAGTACTGGGAAGATAATCTCTGTGAACAGAACACCGTGTACATGGCTTATTTCATTGGGCCATATGAAGACTTTATGATAGATAATTAAAACTTAAATAACAGGTGGTAAGTAATTGACATTGGTTTTAATGAATTCTGTTGTAACATATATTTGGAGACATATCATTTTGCTTTCTAGCAATTAGTGTATATAAATATTTATAGTCTATTTCGTATAGCTCGTATAATTGGAACTATTAGTTTCCTACTTGGCATCCTTTCCTTGTCTCTTCCTTACAGAATCTAAACTATTCATGTCTATAACTCTTCCCCCTGCAGCCTCGTATGGAGAGTAGGCTGAAAATCTGGTCCCTGTTATATCAGGTCTCAGGGTCATCCCACTTATGTTGTTGGGGATTATTTCAGAAATGGGCACATTTCATCCTGTCCAGTGAAATATGAAGGGAAATTTGGGTGCCTGGGTGGCTCAGTCAGGTAAGTATCTGCCTTCAGCTCAGGTCATAATCCCATAGTCCTGGAATCCAGTCCCACGTTGAGCTCCCTGCTCTGAGGGAAGCCAGCTTCTCCCTCTCCCTCTGCCTGCTACTCCCCTGCTTGTGCTGTCTCTGTCAAATAAATAAAATAAATCTCAAAAAAATATATATGAGGAGAAATTTGCTGGGAAGGTCTCTTGATCCTATGAATTCCGCATGAAAACATAGTCTAATTTCCTCACCTGGGCGAGGTGCTAAATTCACCCTAACACCACTGTGATGATGAAGCCAACACAGGAATGGATAAGGAGATATTTAGAAGAAAAGCAACAACAACAACAACAAAAAAAACACCTAGGTTTTTGACTGCAGTTCTGTGCATAGGTACATTGACTTCCTGTAATAAAGTTTCATCTAATATATAGCATGCTTGGTAGGCACTTTTATAACATTTATATTCATTAAGTGTCAGAATAAACCAAATTCATCTCTGACTTAAAGTGAAGGTAAAAGAAAAATAAACATAAACTAGATTGCAAAAATTTCTAACTCATGATGCCTTTCCACAAGAACATGACTTATTTTATAAAAATAGTTCCCTAATTACTCTCTTCTCAATGAAAACATGATTTGATCATTTGCATGGGCATCAGGGACTCATAACATTCCTGCTGACTAGAGCCATGTGAACATAACTGTCAGTAGACAACTGTTCCTTCTGTTTTATTTGGTAAAAGCAATATTTCTATAAAATATGATAGCTTTGGGAAATTTCTTTATTCTCTAAATATCTAGATTGGGCTTATATTTATGATTTCTCTAATACCTGAATTATTGGCTTTTTTGGAAAATATTTTTATTTAAAGGAATAGGGACCTTTTTTGAAGATTACACATCTTGTATAATAAAATGTAAGAATGTGGATAATAGGTGATTTAATTTTTCTTCTGAGGTTCATAAAATCTTACCTAAACTCTTCATAATGTGATTCACAATAAAATGTATGCTGTTATGATACAGAAATGAATGATACAATTTTGTTATAGAAATGTGAATGAGAATATTTACTAAATGTTATGATTTAATAGCTTTCCTCAGATATATTTAGAAAAATAGACATGTGGCATGTTAAATATAATGATAAGTATATTGAAAGTATTAACCAAAGATTATAGACCAAATTTAGTTTGTTAGGCAAAGAGAACATTAACTCTTTCTCATCAATACTGGAGATTTACTCTGATGTTCTCTAAGAGGAATTTTCTAATATATAAACACAATTTAGCTTCCTTTGCTTATTATTTAGAATTCCATATCATTTTGATTTTAAGGCATAGCTCACAAAAACCATGATGTCTTAGGATTTCTGGGTCCACTACTCTTTGAGAGTAGTTTAGCATATTTCGGCAAATTGCATGAATCAAGTCTTGCAAATTTTCTAATTAGACATGGCATTAAGTGGTTTTTTGTTCTTAGGACAAGCATGGGAATACATATTTCAATCGATATATTCTTAAAATTAATAATTCCATTGATAAATAACTGAAGTATATAAAATATACCTAAGGTGACTCCCTATTTCTATTTTCCAGTTTTTATATTTGGCTCCCTTAAATGTAGAGACTTACTCTCGTCTTTAAGTGTGTAATTAGATTAATGGCTGCTGTAATGTCCCTCAAGTAAAAATATCTTTAAGTATGATAAATTTGAATGGGTTTAAAAAGGTAAAATCTATATGATGTGCTCCTATTAATTTCATAATTGAATTAAATGACAGTAAAATTTTATGTAATTATTTTGATTATATGTATTAAAATGAAATGTTACCTCCTATAATATCAGTAGAGAACATTTGCTTTTTATCAAAATCTTTGCTTTAGAACCAGTGTCTCTACTATCAATTTGCACTCTGTGGTGTTATAGCAATAATCCATCAGCCCATAAACCTTTTACTCCGAAGCCAATTTTTTGCACTATATTCTATATGGAAGTTCAGAGAGTCAAATATATATCATTTGTGTGTTTAAATGTAGAATAATTTTAAAAGTATGTAGTCTACATTTTCTACTTTTAAATATATGTGATACCACATACAACTACATGTTTAACTACTCTCTTTCAGTGTTTCTAGTATTATGCATACCCTGAAAAATCAGGAATAAGTAACCTCTTTGATCTAATAATTCATGAAATGCTATTTGCAAATTCTTGAAATGCTATTCTGCAAATATGCCTTAAAATTCTGATTGAACATTTCAGTTAAAGTAACTATGAATTACAGTGATAATGCAAAATGTATTCTTACACTTGTGTTCACAAAATTGAATTGCTGGTGAAAAGTGTTTTATTTTATTTATTTTATTTTATTTTATTTTATTTTAATTTAATTTTATTTTATTTTATTGTATTTTTTAAAGACTATTTATTTATTTATTTATGAGAGACACACACAGAGAGAGAAATAGAGAGAGAGAGAGAGAGGCAGAGACACAAGCAGAGAGAGAAGCAGGCTCCATGCAGGAAGCCTAATGCAGGACTCGATCCCAGAACTCTGGGATCAGGCCCTGAGCTGAAGGCAGACGCTCAACCACTGAGCCACCCAGGTGTCCCTGTTTTCTTTTTTATATTACTAGATTGTTTATTAATTAAGGCATACCACAAGACAATTTAAACAGTTCTCACTATGCCTGAAATGATTTATACATCTATATAATAATTAACTAAATTTATTTTATTGAATAGCAATGCATAATTAATAATCTTGACAACACCAGAAAATCTAACTATGCAAAATACCATCGAAGCTGTTAAATAGGTGTTCAAATGTTGCACTACTTTATTATTAGGCTGATTATTGAAATCCTTATCATTTGGGATTGCTGGGCTGGGATAGCAGGTGGCCCAGGGCTAGTACCTTCAGCCTTGAGAACACCTTGATCTTTTTTACTTTAGTATTTTGTGGGGAAAAACAAGACATTTCCTCTGTGTGCTAAAAAGAGAAAATTGTTGGGATACCGAAATGATAATGCAACAGAATTAAAATCTTACTTTTAATCCCTTATCAAGTTAGGGGGATTTCTTTACTTCTCTATTTCTATTCTTCTGTTATAGACTAATAATAATATTTATAATTACCTGAAGAGTTTGTATGATGAAAATGCTAGCTTACTGATGTGAAATTTCTTTAAAGGGCATAATATTCCACTTGGTATTATACATTCTGTGAGAATTGCAGATTAGTTATGAATTAGTTTGCTAACATACTCCAATATATTCCATCAACTTAAGACACATTCAACATTTGGCATTATTTATATGATACTCATTCTTGAATCATGGTTTAGAGTCATCAAAAGGTCTAGTTTTCTGGCAAAATCACTTGCAAAACTGTTCCAAATATAACCTGCATTCCTTATCTACTTAGTATCTAAATGCTTAGGCCAATCTCCTAATACCTTAGAAAATGTAATAGAGGGGGTGGGGATCAAAATAGCTATTAGAATATTTTTATGTTCTTCAAAAGACAAAAATATACTATTTGATAGAATCTACTTGTTCATTTAAGCACTAAAGGTATAATCATCATGTTTATTTTATTATTGAAGCCATATATATTTCCAATCCTATCCAGAAGTTTTTTTTCCACTAATATATTTTCTAGTATAGTGTGCCTAATTAAGGTGATTTTGAGAGAATGTGATGTTTACATATCTGCAATTTTTTTTTTTAAGAATAAAATATGTTGGGGTGGCTCAGCATTTGAGCATCTGCCTTCAGCTCAGGGCATGATCACGGAGTGCCGGGATCAAGTCCCACATCTGGCTTCCTGCATGGAGCCTGCTTCTCGCTCTGCCTATGTCTCTACCTCTCTCTCTGTGTGCCTTTCATGAATAAATAAATAAAATCTTAAAAAAATAATAGTAATATATATTGGAGTGCACTCTAACACATGCCCTGATTTGGGAAACTATTTATACTTACATAATGTGTAATGTGTTATTAGTTAAAATGATACACAGGAGCCATAAAAGGTTTTTTATTTCCTTTGTATTTCAATTAGTTCTTAAGAATGCTTGGATTTTTAAAAAAATATTAATTATAGTAACCAACATCTAATATCTGACATGCTTTGTTTTAAACTCTTATGTGGATTATCCCTTCTCCCTCAAAATTATTACCTTCAATTCAAATGTGATTGTAAGCTATTTGAGACAGAAAACAAAAGAAAGATCACATAGGAAATGTAATATAACTTTTCTCACTAATGAAGATGGATGTAAGTGTTATGGTGGCTAAAAATATGACAACAAGGTTGCTTATTCCCAACATGCCACCTGAGGGAAAATTTAAGTTTACAAGGAGGCAATTAATATGACAGATTTGAGATATTTGATAGATTAGCAACACTAAGTTGATGATTTTTCATTAAAGTTTGTCTTCCACATATCAAGTAACTCCATAGATGGTAGTTAAGTATAGGTCCAATGGCTAGAGGTAGAGAGGGAAACACTGGAATGGGGGAATGAGTTTTCCCTCCATAATAATAAGATAAACTAATAATTCAGCTCTATAGGTAGGCCAGGATCTGTGTGAAGTCCTTTACTTACTTTATTTCATTTCACCTTTAAAACATTCTATTTTAAATGAGAAAATTGAGATAGATAAAGTTAATTTCATCCTAAGCAAACAAATAACAAATTGCAGAGCCAGGATTCAAACCTTGGTTTTCTTATTTTAAATTCTTATTTGTTTTCTTTCTTTCTCTTTTTCTTTCTCTTTTTCTTCCTTTCTCTTCTTTCTTTCTTGTTTTCTTGTGATGAGTAGTAATTTAGTGAATTGGCTACTACAAAGCTTCTTAAATGGGTTGACTATTGCTTCAACATAATCTGTGCTTTGAGAGAATTAGCATCAATATTTTGATACTTTATCTTATTATTTCACAAATTTGCCATTATGTTGATAACCACCAAAGATACCAGCATTGTTTACCAGCTGTTCACATTATAGCTTTGGCTCAAATTTGAGAAACTGAATTGGAAACTCAAAACAATGTAGATAATTCTTCTACTATGATTCCTGCAATAAAGAGATTTAGGGCTCATTTACCATCTAATATTCAAATAATTCCAAGTCAAAATCAAATGCCATGAATCCTTTCTTCAAAACAAAGCACAAAGTAAATAGAACAGTGATGATCTGAATTTTTGCCTTAACAAAATTAAGATACCCTTCATGGCTAAATTTATTATAGATTTGAAAATCTAAATAAAACAACTAACTAAAGAAATTCTAATATAAAGATCTCATACTTGATTTATATTTTATATTTATGCATTTCAGATTCAAGCTATGAATACATTGGATTGTTGTAGAATTTTGTGTAAGAATTCCATTCATGAACTGTAGGGGCAATTTCATAATGAACTTTCACTACCTCTTGTAAGGTGCCTTTTCATTTTTCTGTGACTAGTTGATAATATTTTATTTACATAGTATACTATGCCTGGTGGTGTAGGCTTATGTGTGTGTTTAATCTGAAGATTTATGAAATTCCTATGGTGGACTGGTTTTGGGTCTTGGTTAGGTTGTACACTTACAGAGACTGTTTCATAATCTTTAAGCAAAACTTGATATAGCAAAAAGAAAAATAGAAATATTAAATAAAATGGTATACTTTATATTAATCATTGATTATATTCCAAACTAAAAGACAAAATTACTTATTTTGATTATAATATATATCTTACAACTTAGCCATTAATGTCAGGAATCATTTTTCAATAGCCCTAAAGAAAGAAAAAGGGGGAATGTGTTATGTAGTGATTTTCTTTTCTCTGAAGTACTCTTTTCTTTGAAATATAGTATGTTAAATGAAGAAGCATAGCACCAGTGCTTAGTGAACTCTTGATATGTATCATTCTCATTTAGCTATGTATAATTTTCCTCTTAGGGAGAATGAGAACAGAAAACTTTTTTTTTGCATGTGAATTATTTAAGACACTTTTTTCTTCTGCTATAAATAGCCCTAAACCAAAGTTAGTGGCCTGGGAAAAGGAGCTCTAGAGTTTGGAAAACTGTAAACTTGTGTCTGCTGAAAGCAGAAAAGCCAGTATTAAAACATTTAAACTGTCCATGGGATGTTGAAACAAGACTACACCTAGTTTGGTCAACTATAAACTGTTATATATTACGAATGCTGCAGTTCATGAATTAGACATGCAAAACTCCACAAATAGCAAAGAATCAAGGATTTGCCACAACCATCCTATATCCCACCACATATTGTACCACCAAACTACTGATCTGTTGCATATGCTTATTTATATCTGGACTATATCTTAGGAGATTTGATGAAGTTGAAATTGATTCTGCAATCTCCATTTCAAACTGAAGTGTTTGGGCTGATGCCATATTCTGGACTACCTGCAGGAAGTGGATGAGGAATATATACTTAAATGCTCAATTTATTACTCAGTATACCGGGGCTTGCTGGAAGAAAATAGATGCCTAATATATGGGATCATCACTGTACAAAACCTCAGCTTTATAATTTTAGAAATTGAATTTAAGAGCCTACTTATTTACTAAAGCTTCTGTTCACATTTATCAAAATAAGGTGATTTAATAAAGAGGAAACAGAACAGGCTTTCTTGTGTGTAGGTGTGGGTGTGTGTGTGTGTGTGTACTTACCTGTGTATGCGGTTCCTAGGAGTCTATATTAACACACAAACGCACACTTGGCCATGGGCAAATGGTTAAACTTTGAAGCTGAATTCTTCCTTCCTGCTCCATTGTCCTCCTGTGGCTACAAGGTAAGCCAGTGCTTATATCTGTCCTCTCTGAGGCATCTGTCTCTCCTTAAGATTCCGTACTACTTGGTAGCTCTGTGATATATAATAATGTGGATTATCCAACTTTTTCCTATCAAAGTGCAAGAGATACTCTTTCCACCTTTCTACATGGGGAGATATTAGGAAAGTCAGGAATCACATCGTTTCAATCTAATTTCCTCCAAGTTTCCTTGAAAGCCACAGGCTATGTATATTTGGTTTCTCACTGTAATCTAACATAGCAAATTGACAGAGCCATGCATTTATTCAGAAAGATACTATATTTATTTGTTTAATAACACATTATTATACAGTCTATTAATATGGTTGTAAATTGTTGTCTTGACAGTATCCCTATGAACGAAATCTCTTACCTTACACCTTATTTTTTCACCACTATTGAACTGTTAGTATGTTTCCAACACAGCATCCTTTTCAAGTTAATTCCCTGTTTCAGTTAACAACTGATGCCAAATAAAACACCATAAAACTCAGTGGTTTGAAAGAGCAACAATTTAATATTTGTTTCACTTCTTTTGTGTGAATTTGATGGGTCCTTTGCTCCATGTGTCGGCTGGGTCATCCATATGGCTACATGTAAATGAGAGAAGGGCTGGATTCTCAATTTTCTTCCATGGGTCCCTCTCTCTTCATTTGATATCTTACACTTAGCGGGCTCTATGGAGCTTATCTATACAGGAGGGTTGTCTGGACTTCCATAATATTCTGTCTGGGTAGCAAATATTACATTCCAAATCATGTAAATGTGCATGTCTTGTCAGTTTGCACTACCAACTAACTAAGTAGCATAAACCGGGTGACTTAAACAAAACAACTACTAACTAAGTAGTATAAACCGGGTGACTTAAACAAAAGAAATTTATTTATTGTGGTTCTGGAGGCTAGAAGTCCAAGATCTAGCCAATTCACTTTCTGTGGAGAGCCCTGTCTTCCTGATTTGCAAAAGGCTGCATTCTTTCTCCACCTTCACATGGCTTTTCCTTGGTGTTTGTACGCAGAGAGAGACAGTTTAATGTTTCAACATATGAACTTGGATAGGGATGCAAACTTCCCAAACAGTGCATGTAAACTTTTGCTGACATCACGTTGCTAAGACCTCACTGGTTATATTTAGAAGCCATGTAGCTGAGGTCAGATCAATGTGGGCAGGACTCCACAAGGGTGTGAAAGAAGGACAACCATGGTTCATTGAGACTTGCAATGTGACTTCCCAGCTTACTGCTACTGAAAATGAAGACCATGCCTTCTTTGCTTAGATCATTACTGCTTTTCAGGAAGATTTATCTTGTCACCTCCATGAAAAAGTCTTCTTTAATCAATGTTATTAAAGATCCCTCTTCTTTGTCCCCATTCCTTAGTATAGTCAGACTAGCACAAAGAGTGGTACCCAGTAGTCTCTGGAATGAATGAACTCTAAAGCCAACATTTTTAATAAAATTATGAGAATAATAAATATAGAGATTGAAAACAATGTCTCATGCTTTTGTGTTTTTTTTCTATTCACACCTTGCCAGTATCCATGTGCTCATAAAAGGGGTGAGAGCAAATTACAGTAATTCTTGCATTCATAATATTCCACTCACTTGAAGAAGAGATCTCAGAATCAGTTTATTCTATCCATTTAAAAAACTATCTGTAAAAATACCTAAGGACATTCTTCATTTGGACAATGTGTAAAGACTATAGATGCGTATGTTCAGAAACATACACATAATGTACAGGTAACACCACAGTGTGAGCCTGATGCTAACCCTTGGTGCCTCTTAATGAGGGTTAGGTGATACTTCTACAAAGTTAGTGTATCTATTACTGACTATAGCCTTTTGTTCTCATTATATTACATACTATATTCCTCTTCTACATTTCATTCTAATCTGATATCTTCTGCTATTGCACTTAATAATCTAATTATGCTGGGCTTTTCCTTTTATTTCCCACCAGTCTTAATATGCAGAAATTTTCTGACTTACTTGCTCAGAATTCAGCAACAGTATACTTATTTTTCTCATCTTACGGTTGCTGCTTTTATCTGTATATTAGTCAGCATTTGAGATGACGTGACTTTCTGTGTGCTACTTTGGAATACAAATGTATTCTTCAGATGCCCTCTGCCTGTGAATGCCCTTGGCAAGTTGCCTGGCATTACTACAAATGATGGGGCATTTGGGGAAGGCAGTGGGGTTCATAAACACGCTGGCCTTTAAGTAACTAAAAAAAATAACCGACAGATGGATTATTGCATGTAGAAGAACATGACTCAAAAGGCTTCTCATATTTGGCTGTTTTCTGAATCTCAAAATTTAAAGCGTACTTGCCTCTTCATATTACTTTCACCGCCCATTCCCTCCTATCTTGTGGCAACCTCTCACCTTCAGTAAAAATTGCTACTTGCCAACAGAAAGTTACCTCTCTAAGCTTGCATGATTTAATGCTCCCATCATGTGGATTGTGATATCCTGCAATGGTCTTTATTTGAATAAAATTCTGTTTGGAGACATTCTAAGCAGCATAGTAGAAGATTTTTTTTTTAATTTTTAAAATTTTTTATAATTAATTTATTTTTTATTGGTGTTCAATTTGCCAACATACAGAATAACACCCAGTGCTCATCCCGTATAGTGCCCTCCTCAGTGCCCATCACCCATTCACCCCCACCCCCACCCTCCTCCCCTTCCACCACCCCTAGTTCGTTTCCCAGAGTTAGGAGTCTTCATGTTCTGTCTCTCTTTCTGTTATTTCCTACCCATTTCTTCTCCCTTCCCTTCTATTCCCTTTCACTATTATTTATATTCCCCAAATGAATGAGACCATATAATGTTTGTCCTCCTCCAATTGATTTATTTCACTCAGCATAATACCCTCCAGTTCCATCCACATTGAAGCAAATGGTGGGTAGATTTTTATTTTAATGACTGATCAATACATATAGAAATTCCTGGAATAATTATATCATCCTCCATCTGTGAAGAAGTGGTTACATCACTGTAATCCAGATGTCTGCTCCCTCTTTTCTATACTCACGTTCCTCAATGTATTTGAGGAAAAGAGACCAGCCTTTGTAATGTCCTGAATTATTCTCAAGCTGCATCCTCATTATAGTGCTTTAGCTCAGTGGGAGATAACTGTTCACCTTGATGATGGTCATCAACCAAAACCTTCAGGATCCACTTTCCCTATGGATGAAAGGATGTTACATATGCATAAACATCAGAAATAGAGGGCTGAATACAGAACCTTCCACTAGTCCTCTTACTGCCTTATGCCTTTATGCCCCAAGTCACCACAATTATGAGTGTCAGACTTACTGAGAGTTCAGAGAATTGGAGTTTACAGGCAATGCAGCAAATTAAAATTGCCTATTAAACATCTGGAAATCTCCTTAGATTCCAACTGTCAGCAAATCACCTTATCGCTAAATTTAATTACAGCTTTTAAAGGTTTCTACTCTATTTTAAAATTCACCTTTCTAATGGACTCTTCCAGGGATTGTTTTTGAGGTGGAATAAAAGTATTTTCTTTAAAAAAAAAGTATTTTCTTTAGAAAAAAGGTTTTAGTTTTTCAAACAATTGTACAGATGTTTCATTTGTTTATTTAGTGGGTAAAAGAATCCCCAAAGACCTTATTCAGAGTTATATGTGTAGATAGAGCAAGAGTTATTTGGATACATAGAGTAATAAGTTCAGTCTTTAGTGTTATTTTTTTTTGCAATAATAAATATAAAAAATCATATAGTATTATTTCATGGGAATAATTTCCTTCCACTTAATATTATTTTTATATACAGAATATAGTATTTTTATTTCCTGGAGAAAAGAAATATTTTTCTCAAAAATATATTTTAGTTATTTCTTTAGAAAATTTAAGTTGTGTAAACATTTGAATAACTCAGACATTACACATTAATTATTATCTTCAATAAATGCAATTTATTTACTGTTTTATATTTAAGAGAGTACTTATTTTTAAAAATATATATCGTAAAAGGCCATAACCTTTAGGAATTGGGAATTGTTCTGAAAATACTTGTCTGATCTTTTTTTTGCCTGACATTTTTAAAGTAAAGTATATTCTATGGATTATATGGATTTTCAGTAGTGTCACAAACTCCCAAGCCTTTAATCGTATTCATTAAAACAAAAAGCTAAGAGCTAGAGAATAATATTAATCTGATTATGTGGCATCCCAATTCCAACCTCTTTATTTCCAGACCAGAGGTAAATGATGACTTAAATTCCATGCTCATAATTCCTTGCTTCATTTCCTAAAAACTGTGGAATTGTGTGTGTAGCTTCTTCTAATTTGATAAATATATCATGATGCATATAGATCTTTAGCTTTTAATTATTTCACTGATATTATATTGTTGCAAGTCATTGGAGTTCATTTCTTAGTTTTTAAACAGCTTTAGTGAAGTGTGTTTGAAATGTAGAAAATATATATATTTAATGTATGTCAAACTTGATGAATTTGGGAATAAGTATACACTCATATAACCTTGTCACCACAAAGCCATAGATGTACTCATCAGCTCCCCAAATTTCCTCCTGTTGCCATTATTATTATTATAACTATTATTAATATTGTTGGATAAGAATACTTAATGTAAGAACCACCTTATTAGAAACTTTAAGTATACAGAGCAGTATTATTAGCCACAGCCACTATGCTATATAGATCTCCAGAGCTTATTTCTTTTGCATAAATATAATTTTGTACTCTTCACCTATCACATCATTTCCTACCACCCATCATTTGATGTCATCATTTGACTCTGCTTCTATGAGTTTGCTTATTCTATATTTCTCATATAAATGATATCATGCAATATTTGTCCTTCTATGGTTGGCTTGTTTTACTTAGTATAACATCCTCCAGGTCCCTCCATGTGGTCACAAATGGCAGTTCATTCTTTTTTAAGACTGATTACTCCATTGCATGTGTATATCACATTTTTAATCCATTTATCTACTGATAGACACTAAGGTTGTTTTTATATTTTGGCTATTGTTCATAGTGCTGCAAAGAACAGAGAAATGCAGGTATTTCTTCAAGATCCTGCTTTTAATTCCTTTGGATAAATATCTACATGTGGGATTACTGGACCTTATGGTATTTCTATTTTTAATTTTTTGACAAACTTCCATACTATTTTTCATAGCTGTTGTTCTAGTTTACAGATCTACCAACAGCATACTAAGCTTTATTTCTCTCCTTGCCAACACTCTCTCTCATCTTTCTGATAATAGCCATCTCAACAGGTATGAGTTGATACCTCACTATTGTTTTGATTTGTATTTCCCTGATGGTTAGTATATTGAGCACCCTTTCACATGCCTGTGAGCAATTTGTATGACTTCTTTGGAGAAATATCTATTCAGGTCCTTTGTCCGTTAAAATCAGGTTGTTTGTCTTGTCTTTTTGCTATTGACTTCTATAAGTTACTTATTATTTTAGGTATAAACCTCTTTTCAGATATGTGGTTTGCAATATTTGAAATCTGGTTTAAAGCAAATTACAAATTAGCAAAAAACTTGTACCCATGAATTGTCTTCCAGTTATGGAAATAAACAAAAGTAACAGCAGAAGGTCTTTCTCTTCATGCACCCTCTACAGCAGTGGGAGAGACAGGCAATTGGCAAGTGAAAATACAACATGTAATATAGTTACAGGTTGTGGTAAGTATAGAGAAAGAAATCGATGATACTGGAAGTCATTGAAGGAAGCTGTTTTAGATAGGATGATCATCGATGTTACCGTTGGAAATAGAATATTTGAATTGAGTCCTTGCAGTTGATCTGACAGTTACTGTTTCTCTCACTTGGAAACTCCTCTGATTTGGAATTGCGTATCCAACAATTCATATGTACTGAGGGTTGTTATCAGCACCTGAGAACAAGGCAAATAATATAAGACTAATGAAAGCAGTTCTTGGTATTTCCTGTTCTATAGGTCTTGATTTGGGAAAGGTTGTGAACTCTAGTTTTGGAGAATCAAGTTGCTTTTCTGAGGTTATTAGAATACCTACATCTTGACTTAGAAGTAGCAGAAACAGAATTTTCTCTTATATATGATATTATGGCATGTAGCTATGAAGCCTGGAGATGCTGTAGCCATTTGTAAACATGTTGAGATCAAAGCCACTCAAAGACATGTTGAGAAGTAACCCTAAGGGAATCACAGCAAAATAGAGCTAATGCCACTGGATTTAAATTACCTAAAGTCTGTATTCCATCTGGACTCGCAGTACATGGGCCAATACATATTCTTATTTTATAGGCCATTTTGAATAAAGCTTATACTATCTGCAGGGGAAACATTAAATGACAGAGACTTTAAGGAGAAAAATTAGACAATATTGTGAAGAGCTGGAGGAAGAATAATAGCATTAGAGAAAACAGAATGCAAATGCTCTAAATTCAAAAACACCTTGGCATGTTCAAAGAAAAAAGAATCTCCCAGTGGTAGAGCATAACAGGTAAAGAGAGATGTGGGATTACATGGGGTTGGAGAGCATGTTGCCACTTTATACAAGCAAGATTTTGTAATCTATGATAAAGAGCTTAGATTTTATCAATGATAAATCATAGTGGGTTTTTTTTTTGTTTTTTTGTGTTTGTTTTTTTATTTGTTTTTGTTTTAATAGATTGGTCCTATTGCTTTGTGAATAATCTATAGATTATAGAGAAGTGAAAAATAACTTGAAGCATAAAATAACTGAAGAAAATGATAAATTTGGAGAATAATAGATGATAGTGACTTGGGTTAAAGTTAGTGCCAGTGGAAATGAATAGAAATGATAAGAATCAAGATATATACTGGACACAGAAGGAGCAGAACTTTACAAAGAAGTAGACGTGAGAGGAAAAGGAATGGAAAGAATCTCTTTATGAACTATCAGGAGGGTTGGTGGTGCCATTTTCAACTGTGGGAAGCAGGAACCTTGTTTTGGATACATTACCTTTGTGATTTTCCTCACAGTTTCATCTGACTGTGAAGATGAAAAAAAAAAAAGTGTGCAACTAAATTGAGGGATATTGTCTAACGATGCATTTGAGAAATGCCAGTTTTTAACACTATTTCAAGCTATGGCATTTGCAGCAATCTCATAAGGAAAGATTTTTGGACAAAGCAAAGGAGTTGTTCCAGGATATTCCTTGAAGAGCTTCACTGTACAGAATTAAGAATAGATGAAAAATCTAATAATGGGGGCAAAATAGATGTCATTATGAGAGGATGAACACTAGAAGTGTATGGTTCCAAATGAAGAGGACTTTCAATAGAATGAAGTGACCACTAATATTAAAAGCTGCAGACAATTCTAAGAAGCTAAAGAGATATTTATATGTAGTACTGTGGAAGTTGTTTGGTACCTGGAATAGAGAATTTTAGTGATAAGAGGCAAATAAGAAAGAGAGAGAGACTAGTGTATGTTTTTGTTTGTTTGTTTGTTTTAAGCAATAAATGTATGTAAAAAAAAGTAGAGACTGCCAGTACAGAAAATTTATTTGAAAATTGTCTGGAATGGGAGCCAAATTAATAAGTAACAGGAGATATGTGGGATGAAATTTTTCTGTTTTGTTTTCAAAGATGAGAGTTAATAGAGTATAATGGCATGTTTATAAGAATATTGGTGTATGGAAGCGATTGGCTACACGTGGGGACAGAGGAGCTGAGGGAGGGGGTCACTGGGAAAATAGGAGTGGCTGAGATCAAGCTCAAGGGCTGGTCCCATTGTAACAAGAGGGATTGCAGAGAAACCGAGTAAAGAAACAAGTAGGTATTTTTGCAAATGATGTTAGGAATATCTGGATAAGTCTATCTGATAGCTCCTTTAATCAAATATGAGGGAGATAAAAAAAATTAAAAAAAAAACAAATATGAGGGAGATTGTTGAAATATATGTAACTGGAAATTTGAAAAAAAACAAAGAAGTAATAACATAGATATATCAGATCATAGGAAAATCAGCATATCAGGAAGCCAATGTAGAATTGATGTTCAGATAATGAATTTAAAATAAAATCACCGGAACCTAGTTGTGAGAACTACTTCACAAAGATCATCCCCTAAGGCAAATTTATGGAGAATGCATAAAAAATTTTATCCAGGATTAGAGTTTCATCTTGTGAATAAAATGGGAAAGACTTGAGAGATGAAAGAAAGGGAGAGAGATAAAGAGAGGATATTTGCAAGGGCATGCTTAGAATTATGTGCTCTGAAATCTAAACTTGATAAGAAAGAGAATGAAAACAAAAGTAAAGCACTAGATACTAAAAGGATATGGAGCAAATTCAACTGAAGTCCCAATAAGGTTAATTACTTGTCAGGGGGCTCCAGAGAGTACTGAGATGATGATCAGAAAACTGGAGCTTGAAATTATTTCAGAAGTGATGTAGTTTTGGGGGAGAAAGCAAAGTATTGGGTGTTATCACAGTAATGGAAATATTTTTGTGGTTAAGGAGTTAATCTTTATTCCTCCAACGTCTTTACTTCACACTCCTTTTCATTGTATAATATTCCATTGTATGGTCTTACCATAATTAACTTCACTAATTCACTATTTTGGTGCTTCTAGATTTTTTCCTATCACACACAATGTAACTTTTGTTATAATATCATGACAATTTGCTATTTTATCTAAAAGAAATATTTTAAAAGATATTTTAGCTGTACATTTTGGTTTCCAAGAATGTCCTCTAGACGATTGAATCAAATTATACTCCCCCAAATATTATATTAGGTTTCTCTAGACTCTCACTTTCAAGGAGTATTACAAAATTTTAAAATATTCCAACTGAAAAGTGATACATCACTTTGTTTCAATTTGTGTATCCTCAATCATGAAAGAGTTGAGGTATTTGCTCTCTTTTTACAGTGAGATTGTTCATAATCTTTGTCCATTTAGTCTTTAAGTTATTCTTCATTTACTTATAAATATGATTTTTAAAAGATTTTATCTATTTGTTTTAGAGAGAGAGTGTGAGTGGGGGGAGGGGCAGAGGAGGAGGGAGAGGGACAAGCCAACTCTGAACTGAACTCAGAGTCCCAGTGGGGCTCAGTCCTAGGACCCATGAGATCATGACCTGAGCCGAAATCAGGAGTCGCGCTTAACTGATTGAGCCACCCAGGAGCCCTTATTCTTAATTTTCTTATTGATTTTTAAGTGTATTCGGATAGTTTTCATTTTCAATATACACTGTTGGCAACACTGAAATGTTGTCAGAACTTAGAACTTTATGGTTTAGGATTTAGATGAGCATTCATTTTTGTATACCATCACTTGCATTAGATAATTTCAATCCTTATGTTTTCCTATCCGATAATAAAATATATTCTACCACCATTAAGGTTTGTCTCTTTGACATTTAAAATTCTCAGACAATGCACGCTCTTCTATATATGGTTACCAAATAAAAATAATATTTTATGTAAAATGACCCTACCTCTAACGACATTTTCTTGGTATGGGGGAGAAATTGGACAGAGCTCAGATGTACAGAGCTCTTTGTGTGTGTGTGTGTGTGTATACACACACACTCTTTGCACATATATATATGTGCAAAGAGCTCTGCACATCAGAGCTGTATATATATATATATATATATATATATATATATATATATATGTCAATGACTGAAAGTAGGAGACCATTGCATTTTTAACTATGTAGACATATCAGAATCACAAGAAAATCAGAGAAGAGAGAAGAACATGCCCTGAAAACATTCAAATCTCTTGTTCCAGGTATTATTGACTTGCTGCAGAACTAACGCCCTTTCCTTAGTTGAGTGTGTCCTTTGAGAAAAACCAGCAACATTCTCAGAAACTCTCTGATTTACTAAGCTATCTCTGCATTCAATAAAAATAATCCTATATAGAAATAGAAATACACCCTTCTAACATATACACTATAAACTGAATTCCCACCTGTGTGCCTTGACTGACAAACTGGTAGATCAAATGGAATAGGGGATTTGTAATGATTGGAAAGGTCTTTTCTGAGGCAATAGAATGTTAAGTCCTCCTACATTTCTTAAATTGTGCAAGATATATGTATGACATATATTCTACCACAGTTTTTCTAGAATCTAATTGTATTGTATATTCTGTGAAGCAGGAGACATTTTGTTTCTGTTTGTCTTTATTTCTTAAGTTCCAAGTGATCCTCTCTTTTTATTTCACTTGAATTTGCTTCAGCAATATACCTGGATTTTTAACATTATTTTCTAAACTTCAAACTTGCCCTTCTTTTTTTTTTTTTTTTGGTATTTATTTTTTCTATTTTTTTAAATTTATTTTTATTGGTGTTCAATTTACTAACATACAGAATAACCCCCCGTGCCCGTCACCCATTCACTCCCACCCCCCGCCCTTCTCCCCTTCCACTACCCCTAGTTCGTTTCCCAGAGTTAGCAGTCTTTACGTTCTGTCTCCCTTTCTGATATTTCCCACACATTTCTTCTCCCTTCTCTTATATTCCCTTCCACTATTATTTATATTCCCCAAATGAATGAGAACATACAATGTTTGTCCTTCTCCGATTGACTTACTTCACTCAGCATAATACCCTCCAGTTCCATCCACGTTGAAGCAAATGGTGGGTATTTGTCATTTCTAATGGCTGAGTAATATTCCATTGTATACATAAACCACATCTTCTTTATCCATTCATCTTTCGATGGACACCGAGGCTCCTTCCACAGTTTGGCTATCGTGGCCATTGCTGCTAGAAACATCGGGGTGCAGGTGTCCCGGTGTTTCATTGCATCTGTATCTTTGGGGTAAATCCCCAGCAGTGCAATTGCTGGGTCATAGGGCAGGTCTATTTTTAACTGTTTGAGGAACCTCCACACAGTTTTCCAGAGTGGCTGCACCAGTTCACATTCCCACCAACAGTGTAAGAGGGTTCCCTTTTCTCCACATCCTCTCCAACATTTGTGGTTTCCTGCCTTGTTAATTTTCCCCATTCTCACTGGTGTGAGGTGGTATCTCATTGTGGTTTTGATTTGTATTTCCCTGATGGCAAGTGATGCAGAGCATTTTCTCATATGCATGTTGGCCATGTCTACGTCTTCCTCTGTGAGATTTCTCTTCATGTCTTTTGCCCATTTCATGATTGGATTGTTTGTTTCTTTGGTGTTGAGTTTAATAAGTTCTTTATAGATCTTGGAAACTAGCCCTTTATCTGATAGATCATTTGCAAATATCTTCTCCCATTCTGTAGGTTGTCTTTGAGTTTTGTTGACTGTATCCTTTGCTGTGCAAAAGCTTCTTATCTTGATTAAGTCCCAATAGTTCATTTTTGCTTTTGTTTCTTTTGCATTCGTGGATGTATCTTGCAAGAAGTTACTATGGCCGAGTTCAGAAAGGGTGTTGCCTGTGTTCTTCTCTAGGATTTTGATGGAATCTTGTCTCACATTTAGATCTTTCATCCATTTTGAGTTTATCTTTGTGTATGGTGAAAGAGAGTGGTCTAGTTTCATTCTTCTGCATGTGGATGTCCAATTTTCCCAGCACCATTTATTGAAGAGACTGTCTTTCTTCCAATGGATAGTCTTTCCTCCTTTATCGAATATTAGTTGACCCAAACTTGCCCTTCTTCAGTTTTGCCTTTCTACATTTAATTTTATCTAATCATGTCTCCTTTCAAAAATAAACTCTTCCATGCCTTTTACTACCCTTCTTGATTTTTATAGTTATCTTTGGTTTTTATTGCTCATGAAAGGTCTATTAATAATTCTATTACTATAAATGTTTTTGCTTTGATTTGCAGCATTGCTTAGTCTAGAAAGAAATGGGGGTAACATGGTCAAAGATAATATGGACACCTAAATATAATATGTACTGGAAAGTTATAGCCCTAAATATAAATAGAGGGAGATTTACATATGGGTTTTTGACAAGTGAAAGCCTGTTGCTTTGTGTGTGCGTACCTCAAAACAAAGAAAAATATAAAATAATTTAATTATAGCATCTTGGAACTTCATAACTGTTTGGACTATTAGGGGTGATACAGTCTGGGAATACTAACAATAACTTAGATCTCATTATCAGACTACTAGGGATCCAGTGCGATAAGCATGATTTGCAATTTAAGTAAATTAACCTCAGTGCCGTGGACAAGCATCCCTTTAAGATAAGAAACCTTCTTTCTGGTTGTTTTTAACTGAGCATGTGTTATTAAGGAAAGTGTAGCATTGCCCATGCAGCTGTTTTTCCAATACTTGGATTTGTAAAAGGACAAGTTAAAGCAATGAGCTACAATTTGGCCACAGTTGGATATAAATCTTTTTATTTTTGTTTTTGCTTTGAATTTGTGTTAAGTACGTTGTTGGCTGAGTTATAGGAGTCCTACAGAGGCTCTATGGATGACACTCTACAGATCACTGTTCAGACTGAATAGAAATTTTAAAGATTACTTACTCCAAGCCAGTAACTAGTGATAAATCCATGTTAAACAGATGGTAGAATGATGAATTAGACACAATCCAGAGCTTTGCCTTAATCTTAGAAAATGTGCATGTTCTACCATCAGGCTTATGATTTCCCAGCACGTGAGCTTCTGTAGAATGGCAGCTACAAACAACATATAAAAACCTATGAATATGTCAAAATGCTTATGTGACTGTCATCATTAATTCTTAGAAAACTGTCTACCCCCAAATTTTAATTCATTTTTGCCATCTTAAAATTTGGATTTGTTAAACAGTTCAGCTGCCACCTGGTAAATGAACTTTGAAACTTACAAATTTATCCTTTTTTTTTTTTCCCCAGAAACCCCACAGATACTTCATGGGGCTATTGACACAAAGTATCCGCCAGCTGCTTCTCTAAATATAGAGGAGAGGAAGCTGCTTGAAAAATGGAAGGGCAAAAAGTAATATAGGCATGAATCTGAGGAAAGCTCCATATTTTTAATCCTAACTTCCGTTTCCTCCACCAGCAGTAGAGAAACCAACTTGTATCTTGAGCATTTAAAATAAATCATATGCTGTAATGTTATACTCGTATTGAAACATCCTCCTTGCTTCTATGATAAAATTCTGAAGTCAGTTGAGACTTTCATTATCATTTAATATGTGTATGAATGTTCAAAGTGCACTGAACCTTTCATGCTGGGAAGCTTTTGTTGTCCATCTTCAGAAAAAATGTTATTGTGTTTCAAGCTGGTTTTATGAAGCTGGTAATTGGAAGTAACACTGTGTTAACTGAATTTAGATCAGAAATTGCTACTGGTTTTTCCCACCCCAAAAATACTTTGAGAGATAAGGAAGCTATTGAGTAAGACAGAAATATTAAAAAATAGGATCTATAAAGTAAAATAAAAACATTACATTATTTTTGTTCTTTAGACACAAGTTGAAATGTCCACTGGAAATACAGGAATATAGTAATAAAATTAATTAAAGAAGTTATTTAACAATCCTTCAAAAATTAATGGCAGTTAGTAGATCTATCGATTATTTTCAAATACAGTGTATCAGAACTTCTTGTTTTCAGGCAGAAATAAGTAATAGGTATATTTTGGAGTGGGGGCTCTTCTGGCATAGGTTTAGAATTGAGGTTTACCAAAATAGCAAATAAAGTTATTCTATCATTGGGATTATTGGGAATGAGGTGTTAAATTATAGGTTTGCTAATACTTTTTTCTAGTTTTTTTAATTTTATTTATTTTTTAAAGGTTTTATTTATTCATGAGAGACATGGAGAGAGAGGCAGAGACATAGGCAGAGGGAGAAGCAGGCTCCACGCAGGGAGCCCGATGTGGGACTCGATCCCAGGACTCCAGGATCACGCCCTGAGCCAAAGGCAGATGCTCAACTGCTGAGCCACTCAGGCATCCCTTCTTTCTAGTTTTGTTGTGTGGAAACTGAGGTTACTGATTTCAGATTTTTTTTTCCAATGTATGCATTAAATGCTACAGTTTTCTCCCAAAGAACTGCTTTAGCAATGCCTTACGAAGTTTGACAGGCATGCTGCATTTTCATTTTTATTTAGTTCATTTTTTTCAAATTTCCCTTATATTCCACTTTGACTCAGATTGTTTAGAAATATGTTGTTTAATTTCCAGAATCTTGGAAACTTTCCATATATTTTGTTACTGATTTCTAGTTTATTTCCACAGTAGTCCAAGAACATACCTGTTATATCTATTCTTCTAAATTTCCTAGCATTTGTTTTATGGCCCAGAATATAATGTATCATGGTGAATATTCTGTTTGTACTTGAGAAGAACGTGTATTCTGTTAACGATGGATTGAGAGGCCTATAGATGTCCATTCGGTCTAGGTGGTTGATAATGTGATTCAGGTTATCTACTTGGATAATTGACCTTTTTATCAGTATATAATGTCCCTCCTTATCTCTAATAATATTTTTATTCAGAATATAATTTGTTAGAGATTAATAATACTATTCCAGCTTTCTTTTGATTAGCTGGCATCCTACAAGATAAAAGCACTTGAATTATTTGAAAGTTTGAATAGGTATTTGCACTCATTCTATCTATTCTGGGCTGAATTGTTCAAAGTTTCAGAGAAAATGTCTAAATGAAATATCAATAAGATTTAACCTGAATCCTTTAGCAACAGACAAGGTCATTAGACTAAGCTGGTCCTATTTTTTTTGAAAACTTTCCAGCAAAGTACAGTGCAATGATGAAAATTCAGAACTACAACACTGAGTAAACAAGACTGAGTTATACTTTACATTTAAAAGAAATTTAACTTATATGGTGTGTTTTTAATAGCATTTCATTACTCACACTAAAATAAATTATTTTGTTTTGTTTTGTTTTCCCTAGAAAAACTAAGCTACAATTTTTGGAATGCTTATGCTGACAAAATTCTTCCTTTGACCAAATCTAGTCAGGCTTCTCTGAACTCTTTTTCACCTAAGACCTATCATTGGGCACATTCAATTTTAGCAAGAATTCTGCTAAGATGGTTTAGCCAGAATATCCCACTGTTGATATCTAATCACCTTCACTATCTGAACAAATCCCTAACTCCCAACCTTACCCCTCAGATGATACCCCTCAGACACCCTGGCATGCCTTCAGCAAGAATTCTATTAGGTCAGTTTAGCCAGACTTCCCTTCTAACCATGATATTTCCTGCCAGTAATTTTCAATCCACCAACTCTTTCTACTCTGTTCCTTGGCTATAAACTCCCAGTTTTTCTTGCTGTTTTCAAGGTTGAGTCTATCTGTCCTACTTCCAAACCCCATTGCAGTAGTCCATATACCTATCCTTACAGTCTTACTCATCTTCAAAAGTATCATTGAATAAGTTTTTTTTTTAATAATATAAAACATTTTATCCTATGATAGATGTTGTTGATGTTTCTTACATTTTGGCTGGTTTCATCCTGCCATGGTATGTGAAATAGAGGCAAACAATCTGAACGCAATGAGGTGGAAACTGCATTCTACACCATACTGAAAATCAAGCTGAGAAATTCACCTCATATGTGCAGTGCGAAGGCAATTATGTGAAATTCAAATGTGACACAAAGCATGTTCTAAACTTCTACCACTCAAAAGGTGACAGAAAAATTAGACTTTCCTTGTTAAATTAAATAGGATTAGATGCTTAGCAGACATCATCTCCCTATGCTTTCTCTTGGTTCCTCCATAGCTGCATCCTCCTTTAAACACCAGTATTGAACTTAACCAATATTTCTCTATTCCTCTCTCTCTTCTCCCCACACCCTTCTCTCTTGTCTGCTTAAAATGCTTGGAGTAAATTCTCAGTACTGTGAAGAAGTACTTTACTTCTGTGAGAAGGAATTGCATGTTGGCAAGAATAGATATTTGTACAAAAGTCGAAGTAACTGCTGTGACTCTTAACTAGCTTGAATATTTTCTATTTTTAAAAAATTTTATTTATTTATTCATGAGAGACACAGAGAGAAAGGCAGAGACACAGGCAGAGGGAGAAGCAGGCTCCTTGCAGGGAGCCCGATACCGGTCTCCATCCCAGGACCCCAGGATCAATACCTGAGCCAAAGGCATTCGCTCAACCACTAAGCCACCCAGGCGTCTCTGAATATTTTCTAAATGAGTTCTAAGTCTAGCTATCTCAATATTATTCACATTAGTAAGCAAAACCTAAAAAGCAAAAAGGACAAAGTTTTCTCAAAACTAGAAACATTGCTTTATAATTAAAAGTTATTCTTTATGAATTCTTTCTTGATATTGGTAGGTTATATGCAATCTCTGTGTCCTCATTTATAATAAAATGTAATATAAATATAAAAATCCTATTTGCTTTTTTCTTTTAAAAATAGCTAAAGAAATATTTTTAAAAATCCTTGTATATAATACAATTTTCTCTAAGGAAAAATCCACAAAAAGGTATATCAATTACTAAAAAATTATTTGTTATAAGTTATAAATAGTAAGGCAATTAGATTCTGCTGAACATTTCTCTGACAGTCATCACTAACATGAAAAAAATAAGGCTATCCAGAATATTCTCAAAGGATATCACTATGTGGTTCTTACTTCTGAAAAAGAAAGAAAAAGACTGAGGAGAAATATAAAAATAATTCTGAAATTGGGATCCCTGAATGGCTCAGAGGTTTAGCACCTGCCTTCAGCCTGGAGCATGATCCTGGAGTCCCAGGAACGAGTCCCACATCGGGCTCCCTATATGGAGCCTGCTTCTCCCTCTGCCTGTGTCTCTGCCTCTCTTTCTCTCTCTCTCTCTGTGTCTCTTATGAATAAATAAATACAATCTTTAAAAAAATAATATTTCTGAAACTATTTACTAATCCTTTAAATACCTGCAGGAATGTGTTAGTATCCAAAATCTATGAAGAATTTATTGAACTCAACATCCAAAAAATAATAATCCAGTCAAAAAATGGGCAGAAGACATGAACAGACCTTTTTACAAAGAGGACATCCAGATGGCCAACAGATACATGAAAAGATGCTCAACATAACTCATCATCCAACACAAATCCAAACCACAATGAGATACTACCTCACAACAACACAGACAACAGCAAATATTGGTCAGAATGTGGAGAAAGGGGAACCCTCTTACACTGTTGGTGGGTGTGCAAACTGGTAGTGCCACTCTGAAAAAAAATATGGAGGTTCTTCCAAAGGTTAAAAATAAAACTACAGTACAATCCAGCAATTGCACAAGGCATTAACCCAGAGGAAACAAAATACTGATTTGAAGGGGCACCCACACCCTGATGTTTACAGCAGCATTATCAACAATAGCCAAACAATGGAAGGAGCCCAAACGTTTATTGACTGATGAATGGATAAAGAAGTGGTATATATATATATATATATTGTATATATACATACAATGAAATATTACTCATTCATAAAAAATGAAATCTTGCCATTTACAACAAAGTAATGGAACTAGAGTATATTATGCTAAGCAAATTAAGTCAGAGAAAGACAAATACACTTTTCACTCATATGTGGAATTTAAGAAACAGATGAAAATATGGGAAGGGGAAAAAAGAGAGAGAGAGAGAGAGGGAAGCAAGCCATAAGAGACTCAACTATAGAAAACAAACTGAGGGATGATGGAGGGAGGTGGGCAGGGGATAGGCTAAATGGGTGATGAGGGGCATTCAGGGGGTATTAACGGAGGCATTTGTGATGAGCATTGGTGTTATATGCAAGTGGCGAATCACTAAGTTCTACTCCTGAAATCAATTTTACCATATATGTTAACTAATAAAAACTTGAAATCAAAATAAATAAATATCTGCAGGACCTCAAGTGTTATCAAGTTTTCTCTTTTCAAACCAAAAGGTCTTTATCAGTGTTAAGCAAGTTTAAATGAGTAAATTTTAAAGATCCTAACTGGCTTTATTCAGTTATTTATGAATCAGGCAGCAACAAATCTACAGATATACAGGAACTCCAGTGGCTCAGGTGGTTAATGGTCTTCCTTTGGCTCAGGTCATGACCCTAGAGTTCTGGGATCAAGGCCTCATGTTGGGGAGTCGGCTTCTCCTCCCTCTGCCCTCCCAGCCTATCCCTGCCTACCCCACTTGTGCTCTAGCTTTCTTTCTCTCCAACTCTCTTAAATAAATAAAATCTTAAAAACATACAAGCAAACAAAAAAAAGGTCCTCTACAGAGTTGCATAAAGTAAGAGATTTTATAGGCAGAAGGAAGTAGGAACAAGGAAGCTATTCTAGGCAGAAAGCAAATAGATCTATTAGTGCAAAGGTACTTTTCTTAGAGGGATAGCAGAGGTCTATCAGGCAGATTGCCTTACTAAGGCTGATCAGGCCATTCCTGATTGTGTTTGGCTTCATATTCCATTTCCAGGACAGCCAAAATGGAATTAAGTTAAATCTCAGTTTCATGACATGGGGCTATATAGGTGACTCAATTTTGGGTCTACTGTCTTGTCTTTAACACAGACTAAGGGCAAAAGAAATAATAAAATAAACTTATAATTATATGGAAACAGTAAAGGCTTCAGGTATCCAAAAGGAAAGTTGTTCATAAAAATAGCTCTAGATACTACCCTGATTTATGACAGACTGTGGATCATCAGATGTGATTTATAGTTTTCACACAACCCTCAATTATCACTCTTTTACATATGAGGACATTGAGACTTGTCATGCTTAATTGACTTGCCAGATAGTTCACAGCTCGATAGTGTCTGAGTGAACTTCAAATCAACGTGTCTGTAACACTCAAGTCTCTTATATTTCTGCCTTATCATCATAAATTCTCATTATCTGTATTTTATAAATTCCCTTAAGCAATTCATCCTGGAGCCAAACTGTCTTCCACAATCTGCTCTGCCATTTGCTTGCTGTGTGACCTCGGGCAAATTACTTTGCTCCTCTGCAGTCCTGTTTCGTCATCTCTAAAATGGGGATGAAAATGATAGTAATTGCCTTACACAGTTTCTTTGAGGTTCAAATGAGTTTATTCAGCAAATACTGAGTTAATGAATATAAAGCATATAGAACTGTGGATGGAGCCTGGTAAGTGCTATTTCGGTGTTGCTATTGCTCTAACTTTTCTCATTGGGTCTTGATTTCCTTATACAGCTTGGCTAATGAAGGTAATAATAACAGAATTTTAATACTAGTTAGCTATACCATCAGATTTAATGACCTTGAAAACATTAAGGGTCAATTTCTGCATAACAACCATAATATATAATGTTGAAAGCAGGAAGTGTTTATGTGTGTTGTGTGTGTGCACGTGTGTGTTTTCTGATATCCAGGATCAGGAGGATAATTTGGATAGTGAATAATATTGAATTTTTATATACATACCTGAAAATATAGAAGAGGCAATAAGCAAGGAGAAGTTTCCTTTCCTTTGTGAGGATTAATTCAATTAATAGAAGCAAAGTACTTAGAAGGGTAACTGGCATGTAGTAAATACTCAATAAATTTTAGCTATTATTTTGTGCATTATTCACCATTATACTACTCCAGTGTCTAATAAAACACCTAACATTAAGCACTCAATATAAATTTGTTAGGTTGTGTTACAAAGATGTAACATTAAACCTACCTGGGGGATAAATAAATCAATGTCCACATCTTTGCATTTTCTAATCTAACGTAAAAAAATGGAAATCTACCTAGGGTAATTATTTTAATTTGGAATTTGTCACAGATACAGGCATTCTTCTGACACTAGATAATAAACTGAAACACAGATTTTGCTAAGAAATTAGAATCCCTGGAGTGGGGCTTTAGTGATTATCATGAGTATAAACTTTTTGCTTTTAGGTAGGCTAATCTCAATATCTAAAGCCATTGAAATATTCTTTTAGTAATAATCATTGTCAATATAGTCTCTCATATTCAATATTACAAAAGTCTTCATGACTGTAAGCGTAAAAAATTAACAGGAAAATATAGTTGGCCAAAATAGTAGTTAATTGTATCATATGAAATTATTTTAGAGTATTTATTTTTATTGAATATACAGGGGATTAGCAGATAAATGAGAGGTTATTTTTGTTTTTGTTTTTACTTTTGTTTTAACTTTCAACTTGGACAGGAAGTTAATTTTCTCATCAAAAAAAGAGACCATAAATAATCTTAATTGCTTCAACAGTACAAATAGTCACAAAATGCCTAACATGAGAGACAAAGAAAATGTGAAAATTAGAATAAAAAGGGTAGGACAAGATATGTCTGAGTTCTCTCCAAAATGGTATATATCTTTTGGTTAAAAAGTATTTTGCAGATCACATTAAAGAAAATTTTTCCTATCTTCCTACTTCCTAACTTCCTACTTTCCTTCCTTCTTTTCTCTTTCAACAATCTGTTTCAACAATTTGCTTGGCAGCTATTACTTTCCAGACACTCCTTAAGCATGAAGAATACTATGAACAAAACAAAAATCTCAGCTCTGGTAGAGCTTACATTCTAGTGCAAAAGGAATAAAAAAAAAAAGAACAGTTAATAAATAACATAATGTCTGTTTGTGATGCATGATACAGATAAATACGTCAGACAAATAGGACAGAGAAAGATAGGGGAACATAGCAGCTTTGAGGGTGCCTGGTCTGAAAAGTCTTCAGAAGGATGCCCGAGTGGTTTAGCAGTTAACCTTTGGCCCAGGCTGTGATCTTGGTAGTCCCCCATCGAGTCCCACATGGGGCTCCCTGCTTGGAGCCTGCTTCTCCCTCTGCCTGTGTCTCTGCCTCTCTCTCTCTCCTCTCTGTGTATTCTCATGAATAAATAAATAAAATCTCGAAAAAAAATAAACAAAAAATAAGAAATAAATAAATTTAAAAGTCTTCGGAGATAACACTCGAGTAAAAGAACATGATGAATAGCGATATGAAAATCTAAGGCAAAATAATTCTAGATGGAAGGAAAAAAGCAAGTTTATCGTGCCCAAGATCGCGAATCCGAGAAGCCACCAAGGAGCCGACACCCATGCAAACACACGAGGGTTTATTACAAGCTCGAGCCTGGATCCAAGTATACCCGACACAGCGGAGCAGGTACTTGGACCCCGAGACTAAGAGGCTTAGCAACTTTATAGGGGCCAGTGACCAATGGGATACGCAGAAAGTTGCACAGTCATGCTGGTCCACTGAGCGGGATTTCCAATTAGGGTGTGTCCTGGTCTTTGACTAGGGTGGGGCAGTGCCCTAAGTAATAAGCAGGTCAGCACAAGGCGGGTGCAGCCCAAAATAGAGTCAGTCCTGCTCTGCTTGTCCAGGGGTAGGGGATTTTGTTAAATTTCCTGGGTCCCACACCTTTAGGTAGGTCTGATATTTTCCAGGAGCAGCAAGGAAGCCAGTGACACTAGAGAAGTGCTAGGATAGAGGGTGTGGAATGCACAGAAATAGGAATAGGATTGACATATTAAGGACTATAGATGTTATTCTAAACATTAGAAGAAGCCACTAAAGGAATTTGATTATATCTGCTGTATAATTTTAGAGTGAAAAAAAAAAAAGATTTGTTATTTTGGATGATTCATTTTTCCTAAGTGCTGCTTAGTTTCCAGAAGGCTGCAAGTCTTCCTATTTTGGAGTGGGTCCAAACTCTTGAGTGGCAAATTATTCTTATAACAGCTTTATATCATTTTTAAAATTTAAAGTTGATGTCTCCATGCTAAACTAAATCTTAAAATATTATTTTTAATAACCCAAGTCAAAGGATGGAAATATTTCAAGTCACTGTTTAGGTCAATATTCTATGGATTTAAGGGTGCTTAACATCATCTTTTGCTATCCTTTCTGAACAGATTCATTCTCAAATGATTGATAGCCCAAGGAGATGCACTCAACTCTGACATTTGAATACTATATTAATGCCATATAAAGATTGTGTATAAGTTTTTAATTAATAGGCAATATTTACTTAAATATATGTGACATTTATTTTTATAATTTATAGCAAATATTCTTAACATAAATATTTTAAAATGTTTTTCTCATACAGTGATGGGCTAATAAATGTTTCCTCTGTAAGAAAAAAATAGATGTATATAAACTTACACAAATTTGTTATAAGTTTTATCAATAAGTGATATGCAGTACACAATTTACAAATAAGAATAAAGTATACAATATTTTTCATTGTAAATTCCATATGGCTATTGATTCTTACAGAAAGGTTTCAATGATTTTCGTTATACTCAATCTTAACCAACTTAGTCTCATACCTAATTACTTGTAGCCAACCTATGATTGGTTGCAATTCAACCATGACTTGTGTTGTAGTCCTATCAACTGACCCTTTTTTCAGTAGACTTATTGTTAGTAAGTCTGACATGATCTGCTACGATCTACTATTTAGCTATTTTTCATCATCATAAAAATTAAACTAATTAAACTAAAACTCCTTTCAGCTTTCAACATATGTAGAAATTTATTCATTCATTAATGATGGGAGAATTTTTTGTCAAATCAAGTAATAGTGGAAGAATATAGCCTCATTTTTTTCTGCTATAGACCACTTATTTTGTCCTATATATCTGCAACAGATATGACACACTTTTATATTTAATCTACATTGTTAATGTTTTCTTCATCGCTTTAACTCTGTACCAGAACTTGATAAACTTTTTCAGTAAAGGGACAGAAAGTAAGTATTTTGGGCTCTGCAGATCACAAAATTATAACTCACCTCTTGTCTTTGTATTTCCAAAGCAACCTTAGACAATATGTAAGTAAATGGGTGGGGCTGTGTGAAGAAGATATGTACAGAAGAGGCACTGAGATAGGTTTAATCCACAGAATGTTTTTTATCAGTCTCTGTTTTAGATAGTAAGATAATAAATCAAGTCCTGATTTATAGTTTCTGCCAATTGCTGAGGTGTAAATTACCTCACCATAGCTGAGTTCAATCTATCAACTAGACATTGCTGAACACAGAGTTGAGAAGAGATATGCAGTAGCATATCATTTTGTAATAATTCTACCAAGCAGATATAATAGACATAAATACCTCAAGAGCATAGATAACTATAAAATGCAGTCAGGTAAAAAGTAATGAGTTTTGAGTATTTATTACTTTAGTTTTGTTTTTTTTATTACTTTAGTTTTAATATAATTTATTTAATTGCAAGTTTAAATAATTTCACCATTAATAATGGCTGAGTCTAACATATCCTGAAATTTTTCTGAAAATGTAACAGTCATAAGTTGGAAGCCACTTGCAAGATGGTTCTAGAATACTATTCTGTAAATAAGCATTTTGTGTATTTTTTTTTGGATGGAAATACGAATTGATAACATACATAACTGGTCTGATTAAAAAAAATAGGAAACTAATACTGGTAAAAAAAAAAAAAAAGCATGAATAGAATGATTTGATTTCCATGATCTATGAAAGAAAAACTTAATATTTTAATTTCCTACCTTAGGCAAATTACATAACTTTCAAGAGTTATGTATGCTATTAATTAAAATGGAGATACAATATATGCCCTTCCTGAAAGAAGAAAAGACAAAATTTGTTATTGCAAAATTTTTTCAGGCTTGTCAAAATGATTCCATACGTTAGGCATTGATTACAGAATAGGCTTGATGAGGCCAGTTTATAGTACTAACCAACCGCTACACAATTCAGATCACAGCCTTCAGAATTAGCATGGAGAACAGATCAAATACAAATTACCTCTCAGTAAATTCAATTTTGTTAACTCTCTTGATTTAAATTGTGCTTGAGATATTCTGTAGAGCTCTTATCTTTCAAAATTTTATCTTTGGACTATTTCCTTATGGTCTGGAAAGTCAAGATTCAGTTTCAGACTTTGAACAGATGAGATGATTGAGTTCCACAATCTGGCATGTACTTGATATAACATAAGCTGCCAAAATTTCCAGCATTTGTTCTTTCATTGACAGAGAGGAAAGTGATTGCTACTTCAGTGCATGCAGAAAAAAATACCAAGTTGTACTATATCTGTTTTCTTCGTGCATTAAGTCACTTAGATTGTCATGATATATTAGTTATTACATTATGGCTTTTCACATCCAAACACAACTTTCTATACTCATCTTGAGAGGTTGCAACTAGAGCTCTGCAAACCATTTTTTCTGCTTTGCCAGCTGTTTCCTCTTAGCCTTTGTCAATAGGGATACTAAAAGGAATTGAATCAATAGGGATACTAAGGAAATGAAAAAGCTGAGGAAGGAAGAGAGTATTCTTTTTTCCTTTTCTTTTCTTTTCTTTTCTTTTCTTTTCTTTTCTTTTCTTTTTATTTTTATTTTTATTTTTGGCTTGCTTCTGGTTGACTCTCTCTTCCTGTTTGTTTTCTGTTTCAGAGAAGCATTTCTCTGGCAATGCTTCTTCACCCTGGCATTGACAGTTTGTCATAATAGTTAAATCCAGTTTTTGTTTTGTTTTGTTTTCTCTAAAGAGAGAGAGAGAGAGAGAAAGAAAGAAAGAAAGAAAGAATCCTCATGCGCACACATGAGCAGGTCAGGAAGAGGGGCAAAGGGAGAGAGGGAGAGAGAATGTTAAGCAGGCTCCATGCCCACCACTGATCCCCATGCAGGGCTCAATCTCACAACCTTGAAATTATGACCTGAGATGAAATTGAGAGTTGGACATTTAACCAACGGAGCCACCTAGGCACCCCAGTAGTTAAATCCAGTTTGTATTAAAACCATATCATGCTCTCTAGGAGATACCAGCCCCAGCCAGCCAGCACATTCTCAGCAAACTATGGTGTCCTGGTCCCACCGAATTCCTCCTCTAAACATGGAGACATCATTCATAGCTGAGCTCTGCCCCTTCTCAGCTATTCTAGCCTCAGCTCTATGAGGCTCCTCCAAACTTTTAAGTTGTAATAATTCCAGTATTTCCTCCTTTTATTCCCTAGCCCCTTGGAGTGGAAGCTGCTTCTTATACTTGCTAACTCTATGACATTGTAGCGTTCTTTGTATTTTCAGTTACGTAGGTATCATTCAGTTCTCATTAACCATTTTAATATTAAATAATCTTTTTAAGAATAATAACTGGTGGGATTTCTGTTTTATGTATGCATCCTGGTATAAAGAAACACACACCATGATCTAGTAGGATTTATCATTGTGATACAAGTATTGTTCAACATATGCAAATCAATACATGTAAATACCACACTAACAAAGTGAAGGATAAAAACCATATTTAGTCCTGATAGATGCAGAAAGACATTTGACAGAATTCAACATTTCAACATTTTTCATGACTGAATACTCTCAATAAATTAGATGTAAAAATGATGTACCTAAATCTAATAAATGTCAAATGTAAGAAGCCCACAGCTTACATCATACTCAGTGGTGAAAAGTTAAAAGCTTTTCCTTTTAAGATCAGCAATAAGACAAGATTGCCTACTCTTGCTAGTTCTATTCAACATAGTACTGGTAGATATAGCTAGAGGGATGAGATAAGAAAAACAAATAAAAATGCATCCAAATTGGAAAGGAAGAAGTATATTTGTTTTTCCTTCAGGTGACTCAATCTTATATACAAAAATTCCTCAGACCCCATGAAAAAAACTGTTAGAAATAATGAATGAATTGAGTAAAGTTGCAAGATACAAAATAAACATATAAAAATCAGTTATATTTATATATACTAACAATGAACAACTGAAAAGAAGTTAAGAAAAAAATCCCATTTACAATAGCATCAGAAATTATAAAATAATTAGTAATAAATTTAACCAAGGAAGTGAAAACTATGTCATTGAGAAATTAAAGAAAACATAAATAAGTGAAAAGACATCCTGTGTTCATGGGCTGGAAGACTTTGTATTGTTAAACTTCCGTATAACCTCATTTGGTCTACAGTTCAATGCAACTTCTATCAAAATCCCATGGGAATAGGGCAGCTGAGTGACTCACTTGGTTAAGCATTTGCCTTTGGCTCAGGTCATTATCCTAGGATTGAGCCCCACATCGGGCTGAGCAGGGAGCCGAGCAGGGAGCCTACTTCTCCCTCTCCTTCTGCTTGTGCTCTCTTTCTCTCTGACAAATAAATAAATATTTAAAAAATAAATTCCATAGCATCTTCTACAGAATTAGAAAAACAATCCTAAAATTCATATGCAACTACAGAGTACTCCAAATAATCAAAACAAAATTAGGAAAGCAAAATAAAGCTCTGATACCTGGAGTTATCAAGCTCCATAATTTCAAAATAAATTATAAAGTTACTGTTATTAAAAGAGTATGGTACTGGTGTGTAAACAGACATATAGACCAATGGAAGAGAATATAGAGCCCAGAAATAATTCCACATATAAACAGTGAATTTTTCTTTGACAAAGGTATCAAGAGCACAATGGGGAAAGAATGATCTCTTCAATAAAAGGTCCTGGGAAAACTAGATATCTACACACAAAAGAATGAAACTGGATTTCTATTATGTATCAGTCACAATAATTAACTCAAAAGGGATTAAAAACTTAAGTGTAAGATCTAAAGTTTTAAAATTCCAGGATCCCTGGGTGGCGCAGTGGTTTAGCACCTGCCTTTGGCCCAGGGCACAATCCTGGAGACCTGGGATCGAGTTCCACGTCGGGCTCCTGGTGCATGGAGCCTGCTTCTCCCTCTGCCTATGTCTCTGCCTCTCTCTCCCTCTCTCTCTGTGTGTGTGTGTGTGTGTGACTATCATAAATAAATAAAAATTTAAAGTTGTAAAATTCCTAGAAGAAGGGAATTCTCCTTGTCATTGGTCTCAGCAATTATTTCTTTTCTTTTTCTTTTTTTTTTTGCATGATTTCTTGACTATAATATCAAAGCACATACAACCAAAGCAAAATACATAAGTGAAATAAAAGAAAATTAAGAAGTTTCTGCACAGTGGAGGAAACAATGCGCAAAATGAAAAGGCAACCTATGAAATGGGAGAAAATACTTGCAAATGGTACATCTACTAAGGGATTAATATCTATTAATATCTAAAACATACATATACAACTCATACAACTCAATATCAAAGACTAAATAATTCAATTAAAATTTTTGCCTTCAGGATAAAGACTTGGATAGACATTTTTCTGAAGACATATAAATAGCCAACAGGCACATAAAAAGATGCTTAACATCATCAATCATCAGGGAAATGCAAATCAAAATTACAAGGAAATATCATTTCACATCTGTTAGGAGAGCTATTATCAAAAAGATGTGGTACAACAAGAGTTGGTGAAGGTGAGGAAAAAAAGGAAACCCTTGTACACTGTTGACAGGAATGAAAATTAAGACAGACATCATGGAAAACAGCATGGGGCTTCCCCAAGAAATTAGAAATAGAACTACCATAGGATCCAACAATCCCACTTATGGATATATATCTGAGGAAACAAAATCAGTATCTGGAAGAAATATCTGTACTCCCGTATTCATTGTCACATTACTCACAATAGCTAAGATATTAAAACAACCTAAGTGTTCCTCTACAGATGAAGGAATAAAGAAAACACAAAATATATTTGATATATATGGTATATGGATACATAATATTGATGAATACACACACACACAAAGTGGTCCTCAGCTGTAAGAAATAAGGAAATCCTGCCATTGGTGAAAATATGAATGAAGCTGGTGAACAATATACTAAGTGAAAGAAGCCAGACAGGTAAAGATAAATACTGTATGTTCTCACCATATGCAGAATCTAAAAGAAATATAGTCAAATTCAATGATACATAATAGAATAGTGGTTGGTAGGGTCTGTGGGGTAAGGGAAATGGGGCCATATTATTCAAATGGTATAAACTTTCAGGTATAAGATAAGTTTGGGAGGATCTTAAGTACACCATAGTGGCTACTGTTGATGATATTGTATTGTACACTTGAAATTTGCTGAGACTGGATGTTAAACATTCTTACCCCCCCCACACACACACAGAAACACACATAATGGCATGTGAAGTGATATATGTATTAACTAGTTGTGGTAAATATTTCACAACGTATAAGTGTATCTAAGCATCACGTTGTACATTCTATTTTTTAAAGATTTTATTTATTGATTCATGAGACACACACACACACACACACACACACACACACACACACAGAAAGAGAGAAAGAGGGAGAGGCAGAGACATAGGCAGAGGGAGAAACAGGTTCCATGCAGGGAGCCCGATGTGGGCTTCGATCCCGATATTCGGGGATCACGCCTTCAGCTGAAGGCAAGTGCTCAACCGCTAAGCCACCCAGGGGTCCCTCTTCATACACTCTAAATAGATACAGTTTTATTTGTCAAGTATATCTCAATACATTGAGAAAAAATATTGGTTCATCAATATTATGTGTTATGTATTTCTGCTTCTTTTGAACTATATTTAACTTATCTGTACTGTATGACAAGATATTCTATAATAACTAGTTCTTAGATAGAGTTGAATAAGTAATACCTCAAACCCTTAACCAGTCCCTCCAAAATCTTTCAAAGATTGATATATAATTTTCATGATGACTTCAAGAACCTCTCAGTACTATTTGTGAAGAAATCTATGGTTAACACCCAGGAGTGAATTTGAAATTAGAAAATTGAGTTGAAATCAAAATATGCTCTTACTTTGATAAAAGAGAAAACTCAGATCATTATCAATCAATAAATGTCTTAACATTTTCGCCTCAAACTTCAAGATAATTATGTTAAAGGTACTTTAGTTTTTCTTAAAATAACATAGATGATTGCTACATTTTTCACCTTACTCTGCCTAAATTCAACTCTTGTCATGGAAAACATGTCCTGGTTTTTGTATGTATGAATCATATGAATTTATACATTGTTAACAAAGTTTTCCTCTATATTAAAACTTTTAATTTTAATTTCTTTTTGAGATTTTAATTTTTATTATTTAATTAGTTGGCTCCCAATCACTGACACCATTTGTTCTGTGAACTAATTATATTGTCAGATTATACAAATATTTCACAAAAATGTGACAATAATTTTAGTAAAATTGCCATTTTCAAGCTAAAACTATGTAAGAGTTTAAGTAGGAAAATGATTTATGTACAGCAAAATTGGCCCTATTGATTTATTTTTTAACACTTTAATTGCTTGCTGCTTGGGGCACCAGGGATATTGTACTTTTACTGGTATGAGTATACTCAAAAAACAAACAAGCATACCCACTTATTTACATAGGGCCCTTACATTTTGACTATGAAATCTGGATTTTTGTTTTATTATGTTTATGTGAAGTTCTAAAAATAATCATTTATATTTTGTTTTTTGTCATCTCTTATTATGAACTTAGTATTGGTATAATATCTCCAGATATATGAAAGTTACTGATAAAATAATCATTATATGTATTGCCCTCTAAAGCCTACCAAGCTTATATTTTCAATGAACCTCTCTGAGCTCTTTTTTCTTTTTTTGAAAAATTTTTAACTATAGGGCTTGTCTTAAATAAGAGATGTGTTTTCCATGACCCATGTTCAGTGAGTTCAATTACATGGTTCACATTTGCATATCAGCCAGTTTTGTGCTTGTCTTGTTAAATTAGGAATACAGTAACACTCCAATGCTATAGGTTCTCAAAGACATGTACTGTCATCTAGCAATCAAGGTATTTTACACATGCTTTATTGCAGTAGTAACAAAGTATTAATATAAATCATCAGAATTTATAGAACATAACATTTAAAAAACTTTTAAATGAACAAATGCAAAAATAAACCTCTAAAACAATTAGATTTAATATCATTGAATAAATCTAATGTTTTAAATTGATCTATTTGTGATACCCTGTTGACATTCTTCATTTCTGAATCACCATTTTTCTTTTTTATTAATATATTTTATATTTTTAAAATGCAGTTTTATGTTCACAGCAAAATTGAGAGGAAGGTACAGATTTCTTATATTCACAGCCTCACCATTTATTATGTTTGATGAAACTATGTTGAAATATCATTGTCTCCCCAAATATAGTTTATATTAGGATTTGCTCTTAGTATCCTATTGTGTTTGGACAAATTTACAATGACATTTATAGTATCATACAGAATAGTTTCACTATCTTTAAAATCCCCTGTGTTCTATCATCATTCCTTTCAACATTAGTGATGGTCACATTTCTATGAAGCTACCTGTTTTGGAAATTTTGGTACAAAAATGAAGACTTCCTTGAAGTTATTGAGTAGTCTTGGAGAATCTCAAGATTTCCCCTCTGATGTAACATTACTTAAGCATTATCTACTGATTTTGTGATTATAGTGTAACCTATTGATAAATTAAAATTATCTTTTTCAAAATGTAATGCCAATTATACTTATAAAATTTTGGTAAATATAGAATCCTAAAGAATAATATCCATAATATCTGGCACAGAAAGAACTACTGCTAACATATTAGTGTCATGTATTGTCCTCTCCAAACTGAATATTCTTCATAAACACTATTTTTGATAAGTGAAAAATAATTTGCTGTTAAAATATCCATTTCCTGTTTTTAAGGTTATGGTAATGATTACCTTTAGACATAAATCATCCACACATTCTTGCATTTTTGTTTTTATTTTCTTTACTTAGATGTAATTCCTACCAGTGGAATTTCTTAATTATGGGTTTAGGTTCAAACCAGTTTTAAGCTTCTGGAGTTCTTCAACTCTTCTGGAGTTCTGACAACTCTTTGGAGTTGTCAATATCAGATAAATATGAACTCTGTAGCATGTCTGAATTTAAGATAATACCTTGATTGAAAGGGAGGAAGTCATTTATAATAAATGACTCTGGGCACTATTTTATATTTATTTTTTAGCCTCACAGTTTAATGTGAAGGCACAAGGTTATCTCAGCTTCTCTGACCAACTCAAATATCTGAAACTGATTCATTGGTGAGATGTACTTCATTTTACTCAGAGGAGTATTTTCAAATTTTAGTTTGTGTATGATATGCATGAATAAAATAGATTGATGAAAGGGCAAGTAATCTGTTTTTTTTTTTTTAATGGATTCAACAATGGTTCTGATGTTTTCTCCATGGCCTATACCTGTTGTTTATAAATTTTATTCTGAACTAGTTCTCTTCATGAGTTCAGTGAGAAAGAAAGAAAAAAAAAAAAACTTCTTTGGTTGGTATTATAGGCTACAGGACTCTCTGCTTTTGGGATCAGAGAATATAAATCATAGTATTTAAGTCATTTGAAAATGCTAGAACTCTTGTAGCCCAGAATTTGGTATTTTTAATAAAACTTCTTTGTTCATTAAAAAATGAATACTGTCATGGTTATATTTGTCAAATGAGTATCAATCACATTGTTCAAATATTCTATAAATTTGCTGGAGTTTGTTATTTTTTTATCAGATATTGAGAGATATGTTAAAATATACCATTATCCTTTAGGATCTATTTCTCCTTTTATTTTTGAAAAGATTTGCTTTATGTATTTTAATCCATGTTAGCATTTGTCATGACTATGGCATTCCCCAGAATAGCAAATCTGTTCAAAGAAAATTGGATTAGTCTGTCATGATTTATTTTCCTTGCAGAGGTGCTCAGAAATTTAAATAATAAACAGAAAATTCTAAAATAATTTTATGATTGTGAACAAGGGAGTTTTAGATATCTCAGTTTTAGGTATTTCTGATTTTCTTTGCTTCCATATATTTCTCTTTAAGATTCATTCGTTTTAGAGTGTGTGTGCATGAATGGAGGAAGGGGGGGTAGGAAGAGAAAGAGGGGAAGCAGATTCACACTGAGCTCGGAGGCCTGCATGGAGCTCTATCCTAGGACCTGATCTGGAGATCATGTCCTGAGATGAAATCAAGAGTCAGATGCTTAAACGACTGACCACCTAAGCACCCCTCTTTGCTTCTATATTTATTTGATTATTTCTACACAATTGTCTACAATCAACTTATCTCCTGCAATTCTTGGGGTATTTATATATATATTAAAAAAAAGACAAAACAAAACAAAAACACACACAAAAAAACCCAGGTCATTTCTGTTTTTCTTTTTTTCCTGTCTCTTTTCTGTCCTTCATTATAAATATATTATGCTGTAAAAGAGTGATAGATAAATCAGAAGCCTCAGATATCTCTTGTCCTAGTATTAGAAAGTTCCAAAACAAATCCAATATCAAATCGGTTACATCGAAGTAGCACCTGAGCTCAAAGTGTTGTTTTCACCTTTGAAGTCCTTATAATACTTAGCCTTTGAATTTATATTTACTTGAATCTGTTTTGGTAAGTTACAAAACATTTTGGAATACTCTGTAATCATATTGACTAGAAAAAATAAATTATGTTAGGCTATTTTATTTGAAACTTTCTTTGTGACCTAAAATAACTAAATTACATCAGTTTTAGTTACATTATGCTGTGTTGTGAGTGATGAAGACACATAGTCAGTGGAGATATTTGAACTCTGGAGTTCTACAGATCTGGGTTTCAGTTTAATCCTCCACCACTTACTGGTTCTTTCAAATTGAGTCTTAGCTTTCTTATGTACAAAAATAGGATAAGGATATCTGTTATATCAAATAGTTGCTATATTAATTAAATAAGGTAATTGTTAACTATATTGATTTATACTACCAGTTGTTTGACATAATAAACAGGTGATATATTTAATGCAATTTAATGATAAAGATATGTTCAGTTTATAATACATATTTAATGCAATTTAATGAGAAAGATATGTTAGGTTAAAATACACATAAATCAATTAAAATAGGACTCATCTCTCTTGTGCTAGAAAATTATATTTTTATTAAAGTTTTTATAATATCAGAAGTATATTCTTACATAAAAATATTTTCTATTTATATTATTATAATATTCAGCAGGAATTAGTCATGTTTGAAGTAGGCTTATTGTACTAATTATGGCTTTTAGGAGAAAGGAATTTAAAGCCCAATACCAGTTTAGTATATTGGAAGAGAGTCAATTCTAGTGGAATGTAAAGTGTTTGCTAATGCCTACTGCCAGGATGATAAGACATCTAATTTTGCTAGGCTTAGTTCCCTAGGATAAATATTTGGAGTATCTGTCTTGAAGTTAAAATATTTATTTTTCTACTTTAATTTTAAAACCACATTAGATGTGTTCAATAAGTATCTGAGAGACTTTCTTTTGGTACACAAAGGGAAATCCATCAATTAGTGTGTCTCATTTGCAGTAAATGAAAGTGGAAGAAAATCCTAATTACTGTATATTGTATGAAAATCTTCAAACCACAGCTGTATCCTACCAATGATTCATTTAAAAAATCTCTAGTAACCAAATCTGTTCTTGCTAGTATTTTAAAACCTTAATATGCACAACATATTCCTCTCTCTGATTGGTAAACATAGTTAGAGATTACTGTAAATTAAATCATCATTGGAGACATCAGAGATATTTATAAAGTTTTATTTGTGAATGGTGACATTTCCATGATACCACATAAATAAAATAATAGGTAACTTGACTGAATGATAACTCTCTGTCAGGTGATTATAGTCCTTCATTGCATTACCTCATTTTTTCTTCATAAAAACATTTTAAGACAGGTGTCCTTAAGCCACCATATTGTCCTTAGTGCCATTACAGATGATGGAATTGAGGAAGAACTAGGTAAGGAGTTTTACCATAGCTGCAGAGGATTCCAGTCAGCTACTCTGACTTCACAGTACCAAGAGCTTGACCATTTACTTCACTAATATTGAAAGAAAATATGGAGATCCCTGGGTGGTTTAGTGGTTTAGGACCTGCCTTCAGCCCGGGGGTGATCCTGGAGTCCTGGGATCAAGTCCCACATCTGGCTCCTGGCATGGAGCCTGCTTCTCTCTCTTCCTGTGTCTCTGGCTCTCTCTCTCTCTCTCTGTTTCTCGTAAATAAATAAAATCTTTAAAAAATATGATTTAAAAAATTAAATATTTGAATATTTAATTTAGTAATATATTGTTTTCTCACCAAGCTTAAGGTAAGATAATGTGATACTTAAAAGAAAGCTCAGTTATCAACTTCACAGGGAAAGGTCACTGAATAGAATGATATGCGAGGAACAAAGGAACTGAACAATTGATCTAATACACCTGGACCATATGACTGGTACAACTTACTTTTGTACACATAGCATGTATAAAAAATGATTGGGTACTTGTAAGTCAGCAATATGGCCTTGTGATTTTTTTTTAAGATTTTATTTATTTATTCATGAGAGAAACACAAAGAGAGGGGCAGAGACACAGGGAAAGGGAGAAGCAGGCTCCATGCCAGGAGCCCAATGCAGACTCGATCTCAGGTCTCCAGGATCACAGCCTGGGCTAAAGGCAGGCGCCAAGCCACTGTGCCACCCAGGGATACCCTGGCCTTGTGATCTTTAAAACCTTAATGAGCATTGCAGGAATCAGGGAGAAAAAGATGTTACAAAGCTAGAAAGTAGAGGTCATAATTCAACACTCAAGGAACCATGACAAACACATAAACCACTGTGTAAGAAATGATGGAGTAGGACTTTAAAGAAAAACATTGCTGTGTGATTATTTCAAAAGCCTCATGCATACAGCAAAATTGGAACTCCACAAACAACATGTTTTTTGGAAAAATATTTTTTCTACAATGTTTTCTATAATGTTTACATACATATTTACAGTTTCATGTGTCTGATTATTCTTTGTGAAGTGTATATGTATAATCATTGCAACAAAGAATATAGGAAGGGTGCCTGGGTAGCTCAGTGGTTGAGCATCTGCCTTCAGCTTAGGGTGTGATCCTGGGTCCTGGGATTTAGTCCTGCATCAGGCTCCCCCAGGGGAGCCTGCTTCTCCCTCTGCCTATGTTTCTGACTCTCCCTCTATGTCTCTTATGAATAAATAAAATCTTTATATTTTTAATTTATTTTTACTTTATAATTAAAAAAATATTTTAAATTTTTTTTTTAAAAAGATTTTAAAAGACATAGGCAGAGAGAGAAGCAGACTCCCCACAAGGAGCCCCATGTGGGACTCCATCCAGGATCCCAGGATCATGCCCTGAGCTGAAGGCAAACTCTCAACCACTGAGCCACTCACGTGTCCCTAAATAAAATCTTTAAAATAAATACATAAAGAGCATTGGATAACCTTTATCTGATGGTGGAAGAATTACTAAATGAAATTGAATTGGCCTTGGCAAACCTTAAATGTGTCTCTGATAGTGTTCTAGTTAGACTTGTTGAAAAATGAACAACTGAGATTTGGATGGGAATTAATGGCTCTTCTTATGAGAATACAGCATTGTCTACTGTGTTAGGGGCAGAACTCTGTAGTATGGTGCTAAGTATCAGTGCTCTCTGAGTCATTATCCAAGACTGATATTAGAGCAAAGGCAAGTGAATTTATGAGGAGAGATTGTGCCATGATAATTTTTAGGGACACACTATATTTTCTGATGATAGAAGGATTATCTATGAAGGTAGATTTGTAATTTGTAATATATAAGCCGCTGTACCATGGAGGGAATTTATTTAATATAAATGTATATCATATACAATCTAAAGTTAAGGGGGTAAAATAAGGCTGATATTTAGGTGCTTGCTAACTGGAATGTAATAATCCAAATCAGGTAAAAATTTTCAGAAAATGGAATACAAATCTTGTAGATTTCATACAGAAAGTAGACAAAAAAAAAAAAAAGAAAGAAAGTAGACAAAGAGCTAAGTTCCTCTCATAATAAATACATGAAAAAGTGGTAACTGTATCCTGTTAACATATTTCCAAACAAATGTAACAATGAACTCAGTTTTGGGCAGAAAAGAGTCAAATTTAATCTATCATTCCTTTAACTTGTTAGTTGGTGGTTGTGATAAATAGTTGATAAAAGTTTTGACTGCTTGTGATGAAAAACTGGAAAGATCCTCAGGCTATTCTGACAGGAGTCAGGATGTATTATTAACTAATTCACTGAAAATCTATTTATTGATTCATGTGCTAGACCACATGAATTTGGTTCCAGGGACACTAAGAATAAATAAATTTGATGACAAATACCCATGGGAAAAACAATAAGAAATTTTCTCCATAGGAATAAAAAGAAAGCTAATATTAAGATATTAAAAATAATTATCATGGAGATGTAATATACAGCATGGTGACTATAGTTAATAATACAATATTTGAAATATGCTAAGACAGTAGATCTCAAAAGTCCTTATCATAAGAAAAAAAACGTATAACTATGTATGGGGATGGACGTTAACTAAATTAATTTGGTGATCATTCCATAATATATATAAACATCAAATCATTATGTATATACCTATATAATGTTGTATGTCAATAATAAATGTTGTATGTCAATATTACGTCAATAATTAAGAAAAAAAAAAACAAGGAAATTTGAGAAACTGTCATAGCCAAGAAGAGCTAAGCAGGGGAAAAAGATATGTGGTGTTATGGTAGTATAAAGAAAGCCAGCTAAAATGGTGACAAAGAATTATTCTCAAGGAAATTATATCTAAGGTAAGTTTTGAAGATCAAAGGGAAGTTAGCTAGCTGTAAGTCTAGGTTTAGAGGAGTGAGATGACAGAGGACAGTGAAGCCAGACAGAATAGCTTGCAAATATATTAAAAATGAGAGAGAATACTGTCAAGAACTGAGAGGAATATGAGATTTTACCCTATTTGCTAAGCAACAAGTGAGCGTTCCATAGTTTCATGGATGTTGATATAAGACATGAAACCACAGAGTCAGAGACAAAGATCTATTTCTCATTCACAGCATTATTAGTAGCCAGAGTATCAATATTTTTGCCCTGGATCTCCAAGCCCCAATTCTCATGAGATGAAGTAAAGAGAACATAATGACATTTGTAAGTATAATGGGTTTTATTACTGGAAAGGAAGCCTGACTTGGGGGAAAAAGAACCTATTACAATGATGCATACCTATCCTTTGCCCCCTAGAGAGACACCATCTCCATATTACTACCATTACTGTAGGCTAAAGTTTCCTTTGATCCTGAGGGGGATACTAGTTCTGCCTTCTGTGGGGCTTAATTTTTCCCCCCAGTGGAGTATCGATGTTCTTCTGATGGTTCAAGTATCCAACAAGATATATTTTTCCATTCTTTTCTGTCTGGGCCCTATAGTTTTGTTTTATTTTCCTTTTCTTTTTGTTTATTTTCATTCTTTTCTTTCTTCTTTCTTTCTTTCTTTCTTTCTTTCTTTCTTTCTTTCTTTCTTTCTTCTTTCTTTCTTTCTTCTTTCTCTTTCTTTCTTTCTTCTCTTTCTTTCTTTCTTTCTTTCTTTCTTTCTTTCTTTCTTTCTTTCTTTTTCTTTCTTCTTTCTTTCTTTCTTTCTTTCTTTCTTTCTTTCTTTCTTTCAGATTTATTTGTTTATTTGGGATAGAGTGAGAAAGTTAGCATGCAAGTGGGGGGATGGGTAGAGGGAGAGGAGAGAAAGAATCTCTAGCAGACTCCTTGCTGAATGGGGAGCCTGACTGGGGGGCTCAATACCACAACCATGAGATCATGACCTGAACCAAAAATCAAGAGTTGTATGCTTAGCCAACTGAGGCAACCGGGTGGGCTGGGCCCTATTATTTCCAATGGTAGTGGACAATTTTAATTATTTCTGGGCTTTGAAATTGGGCAACTTTGGTGGTATTGGTATGGTTTATTTTAAATGTTAATTCCTAGATGATTTCATCCAATTTTATGAGTTCAAATGCTATGTATGCACTGCACTGCTGAGTCCCTAATTTACACACCCCATCCAAATGTACCCCCAGAATTCTACTCACATATCCAGATGTTATCTTGAAACAACTGAAATTTTCCTAAGAGATTTCTCAAAATTATCTGAAACTGAATTGTCTTAACTCAGATTTCCGTTCCTAGAAGAAACTCAGTACTCTTGTTTTTTCCCATATTATTAAACAATTCTCTTCTTCAATTTGCTTAGGCAGAAGACTTTGTAGGCATACTTGACTCTCCTTTTTCTCTCTCGCATTTGTGTTAAACTGCCCAAAAATATTGTTGACAATTTCTCTTAAATATATCCAGAGCTCAAATACTTTTCAACACATCTAGAGTCCTGACACTGGTTCAAGTCCAAGAATTTTCATTGTGACAGTTTACAAATTTGTCTTCCTACTTTCACTTTATTTGTCTGCCAACAGGGATTCAACATGGTGGTCTCAGTGACCCTTTTAAAACCTAATCATATAATGTTACTCCTTTCCTTCAAATCCTCAAATAGTTTCCCAAATCCCTGAGAGTGAACTCAAACACACATCTCAGGATTTATAATGTGCTAAATGACCTATTTCATAACCCTATCTTTCTTTTTTTTTTGGCGGGGGGGGGGGGGAGTTCAATTTGCCAACATATAGCATAACACCCAATGCTCATCGCATCAAGTGCCCCCCCTCAGTTCCCATCACCGAGTCACCCCAGCCCCCTGCCCACCTCCCCTACCACTACCCCTTGTTCATTTCCCAGAAATAGGAGTCTCTCATGTTCTGTCATCTTCACTGATATTTTCATTCATTTTCTCTCCTTTCCTCTTTATTCCCTTTCACAATTTTTTATATTCCCCAAATGAATGAGACCATATAATGTTTGTCCTCCGATTGACTTATTTCACTAAGCATAATACCCTCCAGTTCCAGCCACATCGAAGCAAATGGATAACCCTATCTTTCTGAATATTTCACTTGCCATTGTTCACATTTACAGGCCTCTTTGGAGTTCTTGAAAGGTTGTAAGGTTAAATTGCGACTCCTAAATAGGAGTTTAGAGACAAAAAAAAAAAAAGGTCAATTTTCAGCTATTTATATCACTTGATAAGAAAACTGTCACCCTAGGATATTTGTATTTGATACTTTCTTTATCCCCAATAATATGTGAATCCCTCATTCTCCTCTTTCAAGCCTAGTGTAAATGTCATTTTAAAAGACATGCCTTCACTGATGTCCTTTATGACAGAGGAGTACTGCCCATTTTTAAAATTCTTACTCTGCTTTATTTTTCTTCATCTAGATATAGCACCTTATAGCACTATATATTTATTTGTTTATTCACAGTCTTCTTCCTCTAGAATATAAGTTCCTTGAGGGAAAGTTCTGTCTGTTTATTACATCAACTGTGATGCCTATGAAAGTGCTTACCTTAGTGACATCAGCAAGATGATCTCTTAAGACATTCCTCATTGCATTTGTCCCTAAGCTACAACAACTATTTGGCATCTATTTTTGGAAAAAAGTGCCTTTGTGGGAGTTGTGGGATCTGGCACCACATGCCAATGGACCAAGGAGGAGTCTCAGCTACCTGTAGAAGATTAGGCATAGATTGCTTAAATATGACAGTAGATGTGTAATTACTAAAATAAATTGATAAATCAAACTTCATTATAATTAAAAACTTCTGCTCTATGAAAGACACTGTTAAAAGAATAAAAATACAAGACAAGAAGTGAGTTAGTATAGTTGCAAATAATATAACTGATAAAAATATTGCACCATAGCATACAAGTGATTCAAAATTCAGTAATACAAGTACAAATAGTATATTCATATCACTGCTTAGATATAAAACCAAGAAAAATGAAAGCATATGCTCCTAAAAAGACTTTTATGATGTCCATAGTAGCTTTTTTTGCAATTGTATAAAAACTAGAAACAATTCAAATATTCATCAACACTATGGTGAGCCATTCGGTGCAATCTTACTAATCAAAAGAAGATATTCATTATTGATATATAATACAACAAAGATGAATCTTGGGGTGCCTGAGTGGCACAGTTGGTTAAGTGTCCAACTCTTGGTCTCAGTGCAGGTTGTGATTTCATTGTCCTGCTCAGGCTCAGCATGGAGTCTCATGTGCTCAGCATGGAGTCTGCTTGAAATTCTCTCTCTCCGGGACACCTGGGTAGCTCAGTGGTTTAGCATCTGCCTTCAGCTCAGGGTGTGATCCTGGAGTCCCAGGATTGAGTTCCACATTGGGCTCCCTGCATGGAGCCTGCTTCTCCCTCTGCCTAGGTCTCTGCCTCTCTCTCTCTCTCTCTCTCTCTCTCTGTCTCTGTGTCTCATGAATGAATAAATAAAATCTTTTTAAAAAAATCTCTCTCTCTCTCTCTCTCTCTGTCTGACCCCCCAGCCCTCCTCACACTTGTGTATTCTCTCTAAAATAAATAAGTAAATCTTTAAAAAATGGATCTTAAAATAATTATTTTGAATGAACGTGTACAGACAAAAAAGACTATAAAGTATGATTATATTAATATTGAATTGTATAAAATTCAAACTAATCTGCTTAGGAATAAAATACATGAATAATTGTTTGGGAACAGAGGAAGAAGTGGTTGTGCCAGGAGTGGTAGGAGAGGAACAACAAATAGGCACTAGGAAACTTCCTGGTGGTGATGGTTATGTTTGTTCATTTCAGTTCTGTAATGCTTTCCTTTGTGTATACCTACATGGGAAAATTTATCAATTTAAAACATTTTAAAATTTGCAGTTGATTGTAAGACAATTATATCTCATTAAAACTTTTTAAAAAGAAACTTAAATAAAATATGACAGTAAAAGGAATAAGACATAGATGAAATTGTTATCTGATTTCTAGTAGTTGCTATTGTTAAACAAAGAGTTAATGCTTCCTCTCTGGCCAATAACCCTTAAATGGAAATGTATTTCTTTATAGGTTTTCTCTAACTGATGAAAGAAAGTAAATATGTTTATCAGAATGAACAAACTTCTGCCAGTCACAATTGAAAGTTTATTATGAGGACTCTTAACTAAATGCTAAAGTCTTCAACTACAGATGTGCAATAGACTCAAAAACAATTTTTACAATCACAAATTCTTATGCCGGTTTTCATTAAAACTGAATGGCTGGAATTACTGCAAGAAACTGAGTTAGGTATATTATTTCCAGATATTCTAATTAAAATGAACTTTAGGAAGGAAGGTGAGAACGAACATATGCAAATGAATACTTAACATGTCCAACAGATCAATTATTTCAAACATGAAATGTCTTAGGCAATTGTCAACTGTTGCATCAGAATCACTTTCTAGTTGTAATTCTTCACTATTTTGGGAGTATGCATATTTTCTCACATTGCTTTAAAAATCTATATAGGGTCAATATCTGAAGTAAGAGCATGAAGGTGTTTAGAAATGCAACTTATGGGACACCTGGGTGGCTCAGTGATTGGGCAGCTGCCTTCCGCTCAGGTGGTGATTCTGGGATCTGGGATTGAGTCCCACATTGGGCTCCTACAAAGAGCCTGCTTCTCCCTTTGCCTGTGTCTCTGCCTCTCTCTCTCTCTGTCTCTCAGTCTCTCATGAATAAATAAATAAATCTTAAAAGAAAAGAAATGCAACTTATATTCTTGCTCATGTTGGATGTTATATTTATGCATAACACATACTTTTCATGGATACAATTTAAGACAGGTATCAGAAATTTTGATCATGAAAGAATTTTTGTGAGGCTTATATAGATTGGATTTAATATGAGACAATACTGTTATGTGGAATAAAACAAAATCTAAATTATCTTATAAAATTGATATATAAGAAATCAAGTTTCTAATGAAAAGAAGAATGAAAAATACTAACAATCATAAAAATTTGAAAACAGTATATATTAAGACTTGTAAAGAAAGTAAACTTCTAGCTCCATATATTACAATGATTTACTGATTTACTGTCACTAACTCTGGGAACTTTTAAGGGTAAGGGGACTATTATATTCCTCTGACTCTTAATCTGTTAGAATTAAGCTCCTTAAATAGAGAAGTTTTGTTTTTGTTTTTGCTTTTTGTTTGTTTGTTTTTTGTCCACTCACATATTTGAAGTACTTAGAATAGAGTTTGATATATAAGATATGCTTAACTTAAATATCTATATAACTTATCTGTTTATATGCTTGTTATCTTGGTTTTACAAAATACTATCAAGTAAAAAGATTATTTCTTTTTATATAAATGATTGAGGCAGTGACCCCAAATTCATAAAACATTTTTAATTTTAGTGATAAATAAGAACATTTTATTAACTTTTTGAAATACCAAGGAAGAACAACAAAAAATCATTAGTAATAAGATATTTTAAGCAAACCAAGCTTTTATGTCATTTTCAAATGACAGCAATGAACTAGAAAATTATTCTACTATTGAAAAGACTGTGTATCAGATATTATAATAAATCATTTACTGAAAACCATTAGAGTTTAAATTAAATTCATTTATAATTAAGTTCAAAGGAATCTTTAACATGCTGTTTGATTTAAAAAAATATGTTTCATATAAATTCCAGTATTTTTAATAGCATTAACACTTCAAAAAAGTGTCACACGAAGATTGGTATACTATATACAAGAACTGAATGAATTTAACCAATTTTCCTGGGCTAAATCATTCAATGAAATTGGAAAGTAAGAGTTTCACATTTCTTTTTCATAAGGTTAGTGATGTAAATAAATTATAATAGTGAGTCTAAAAATTATTGATATTGCTGTGAAATAATACCGTAAAATAAAAAAAAAAAAACATATAACCAAAAATCATTTAGTTAAGTCTCCATTTTACAAAAGAAGAGATTTGAGGGATGCCTGGGTAGCTTAGTAGTTGAGCATCTGCCTTTGGCTCAGGGCGCAATCCCAGAGTCCCGGGATTGAATCCCACATTGGGTATGTAAGTATGGGATAGTCCTTCAAGGTTTCCTACCTACACAATGCAAGCAATTCTCAGATGCTAGCAGAATGTCCAGAATTTGACTCAATTCTGATACTATCTATTGGAGATAGCATTAGATTCCACAGGTTAAGGGTTCAGTCTCACAAGTCTTCCCCTCACCTTCTCACATCAGATGCCAATCACAAGCCCCAAACACCTGTGCTTGTAGCTCAACAACTACAGGTTAGAGGTTCCAATGACCTCCTCCTTAGGTTCGATTAATTTCTAGAAGGGCTCACAAAACTCAAGGAAAGACTCACATTTACTAGTTTCTTAAAGGATAAGGCTACAAATCAACAGCTAGATGAAAAGATATGAAAACAAAGGTTAAACAAAGGAGCTCCTGTCCTCATGGAGCTAAGAGCCTGGCTTGGTGGCATGTAGTTGTATTCTGGTTTTCCAAGAGTGGAAGCTCTCCAAAACTATCAAAAAGCTCCCCCTTGGGTTTTAATGGAGACTTCATCCCATAGTCATGATTAAGTAAGTCATTGGCCATAGGCTGATTCAACCTAGATCCCCCTTTCTCTCCCCAAAGATTTTGGGGGGTGAGGGGTACTGAAAGTTCTAATCCTCTAATCATATGGGTGGTTCTCCTGGTAACCAGTCTCCATCCTTAGGTGGGATCCAAAAGTCATCTTGTTAACTTAACAAAGACACCTTTATAATTTTCAACACAGGAAATTCCAAGAGTTTGGAAACCTATAAGATATGAATTGTGGATGAAGGCCAAATATAGATGAGAAATTAAAAAATAAATATGAATTATAAATCAGAATATCACAGAGAACACATATATGGTATTAGAGAAAATAAAGACACAAAGTTTTCTCATGTGGTCATTGACCCATGAAATTCTTTTTTTTTTTAATTTTTTAAAATTTTTATTTATTTATGATAGTCACAGAGAGAGAGGCAGAGACATAGGCAGAGGGAGAAGCAGGCTCCATCCACCGGGAGCCCGATGTGGGATTCGATCCCGGGTCTCCAGGATCGCGCCCTGGGCCAAAGGCAGGCGCCAAACCGCTGCGCCACCCAGGGATCCCGACCCATGAAATTCTTGTAACAATAGGACAAGTCTTCCATTTAGCAATTCTTGAGGGTACCAGTCATCCCTACTGGAAGAGTATGATCACTGATATATATTTTGATATATTAGAAATAATTAAAATCTGATATTATTCTGAAGCAGATTTGGTGAGAGAAGGGGTATGGATACTTGAAGTGGAAAATGCTAAGTCAGGAGATGGACTGGAAAAATAAGTTTCTAGTCCACCATTTAAATATCTTGGAATAACAAATTACTTTCCATGTAATTAAATGAAGAGTATAGTTGAAAAATCAAGGCTTATATTTAGTTAATAATAAAAAGAAGAAAAAATCACAAATGATTTTTGAAATAAGGAAGAGAATTTTGATGGCTTTATTTTATTTATTTAATTTTAAGAAAGATTATTTAAAATAATTTTGAATAATTTCATGCAAATTTTAACAGGATGAAAAAACAAAAGGATTTATATGATGTCAACTAAGAAGCATCAATGAGTACTTACTCTGAGATTAATATATTCAGAAATTTCTCTAGAGACTATTAAAAAGCCTGAAATAAGCACAGGTTTTGGAGCAGGTAGATTTGGTTTCAAACTTTAGGTTCTTCATTTAGTAATAACTTGGGAAAGTTATATATGTATAGTTGCCTCACTTGCCTTATCTGGAAAATAGGGAGTATGAAAATCAGAAATACTATATGAAAAGTATCTAAGAGTGGAGTGTCTGGGTGGCTTAGTGATTGAGCATCTGCCTTTGGCTCAGGCCATGATCCTGGTGTCCTGGGATTGAGTCCCACATCGGGCTCCCTGCAGGGAGCCTGTTTCACCCTCTGCCTATGTCTTTGCCTCTTCTTTGTGTCTCTCATGAATAAATAAATAAAATCTTTTTAAAAGTATCTAAGAGTATCAGTGATGTGGTAAATCCATGAATTACTTTAAAGTTACTACTTCTATTGCTACTACTACTATTACAGATATTAATTATATTCTTACTTAACATTAACATTAACTTTCACAGGTATGAAGCAGGTTCATAGATTTTGCTGGAGAAGAAAGGGTTGTGGGTATAAAGCAAAGAGTGCAGTAAACAATTGAGTGAGGATTTTAGGGCTACTTTGAAATTAGGAATGATACATTTTAGAAAAACAAAGGAAGAATGGAAATAAGGATTTATTGAAGATCTGGGGCTTGACCACTACTTTGCAGTGCGCAAAATCCAGCTGATGAAGCAAAGATGCAACTATTCTAATGATAAAATTTAAGTAGGAGTAAAGAGATAGTAAAAGATATCATCTTTTTTTTTTTTTTAATTTGTATTTATTTATGATAGTCACAGAGAGAGAGAGAGAGGCAGAGACATAGGCAGAGGGAGAAGCAGGCTCCATGCACCGGGAGCCCAACGTGGGATTCATCCCTGGTCTCCAGGACCGCGCCCTGGGCCAAAGGCAGGCGCCAAACCGCTGCGCCACCCAGGGATCCCCATAAAAGATATCATCTTAATTGGAGTGGCTCCAGAAACTACAGGCTCATTTTGGTGATTCATCGTGATCATGCATCATATCCTAGACAACATATTTTTGGTATTTTACTTTATTTTAAGATTTATTTATTTATTCATGAGAGACACAGAGAGAGAGAGTCAGAGACACAGGCAGAGGGAAAAGCAGGCTCCATGCAGGAAGCCTGACGTGGGACTTGATCCCAGGTCTCCAGGATCAGGCCCTGGACTAAAGGGCGTGCTTAACAGCTGAGCCATCTGGGGCTGCCCCATTTTTGGTATTTTAGTTGTGATAATGTATGCATAACAATAAGCTTACCAGGGGATCCCTGGGTGGCTCAGCTGTTTAGTGCCTGCCTTTGGGTTTCCGGGATTGAGTCTCTGCCTCTCTCTCTCTATGTCAATCATGAATAAAAAAATAATAATAATAATAATAAAATAAAAATCTTAAAAAAACAATAAGCTTACCATATTAACCATTTTGTTTATTTATTCATTTTAACCACTTTAAATTGTACAATTTAGTGGAATTATATTCACAATGTTGTACACCCATCACCACTATGTATTTTCAAAGTTTTTCATTAGAAACTTTGTAATCTTAAGCAATTACTTCCTATCCCCCTCCCCAAAACGGTGTTAACGGCTAATCACTTTCTATCTCTATGAATTTGCCTATTCTAGGTAGTTCATATGAGTGACATCATAGGATATTTGTCCTTTTGTGTCTGATTTACTTCACTTAGCCACAATATCTTCAAACTTCACATTATACCATGTATTAGGCTAATATCTCATTATATATTATATATCATATTTTTTATTCACTCATAGGTTGTTTCTACTTTGTGACTATTTAGAATTATGCAACAATGAACAGTGGCATACAAATGTACGTTCAAGTCTCTGCTTTCATTTCCTTTGGGTATATACTCAGGCATGAAATTGCTCAATCATACAGTAATTCTATGGTTGGCTTTTGAGGAACAGCTAAATTTTTTTCCATAGTATTACATCATTTTACATTCCATCAGCAATGCACAAGAATTCCAATTTCCCCACATCCTTGCCAATATTTGTTATTTTTCATTTGTTTCTTTGCTTGATAATAGCCATCCTAGTAGATGTGAAGTGGTGTCTCACTGGATTTGATTTGCGTTTATCTAATGACTTGCAAAGTTCAACATCTTTTTCTGTGCCTGTAGGCCATCTATATGCCCTCTTTGGAAAATGGCTATTCATATCCTCTGCCACTTTTTTAAAAAGACTTATTTAATTGGGGGAGGTGCACAGAAAGGGGAAAGGCAGAGAGAATCTTAGCAGACTCCATGTCTGGGGGCTTGATTTCATGATCCAAAGACCATGACCAGAGCAGAAACCAAGAGTTGGATGCCCAGACTATGCCATCCAGGTGCCCCTCCTCTGCCAACTTTTTAATCTGATTGTTTTTGTTACTGACTTGCATAAGTTCTTTATGTATTTTGTATATTATACCCTTCTAGGATACATGATTTGCAAACATAATATTTTAAATAGGACAAAAAAAGGACTAACCATTCCTGAAAACACTGAGTAAATGGACTACTTAAAAATTAAGATATTTTGTTCATTATAAGACGTTATTAAATTAAAGATACTGAGATGATATTTGTGAAACATAAAGTATCCAGGACATATGATAAGCTTTTATAAATCTATAAAAAGACAGTAGAGTATAAAAGTGAGCAAGAGACTTAACTATGCATTTAACAAAGGGAATAAGCTAACATCCAGTAAACAGCTTAAAAATTATCAAGCTCATTATAATATATATGAAAATATAAAATAAAACCAAAGTGTAAATCAAATCATGCTGGAGGCATAAAATTAGATTAAAAATTACCTGATAGTACTTACTGTGAAAATAATTGTGGCATGTTCATAGTTAGAGATGAATAGAATAAACTGTACTTGATACCCACTATATGAGAGTAAGAAGGGAAACATCAAACATATGTGATTCATGTTCCATTTAGATAAAAATGCCCAAAATTAATGTATAAAAGCTGCACAAAATTTATAAAACAAAAGGTTTAAAGTTATTAGCAATCATTTGGAAGCTTTCATACTTGAGAGAAGAAAACATGTGATAGGAATCTGACATTCACCTCTGTCTTCGTTCAGGGTAATTTTCAGGCTGAAGCAGAACACTGTAGATCCTTAGCAGGAAGAACCAGTCTTAGAAGAAAAGGAAGGGAGAGATAGGGAAAGACACTGAAATAAAGGCAAATGCATTTAAGGATCCCTGAGATCTTTTATAAATATTTACTTCAGATTATTCAGCTGACTCCTGAGCCAACTACAAGGTGGGACAATGTACAAGGTGGGACAATGCAGTTCTGGGAGGAAGAGCACTAAAAGAGAATTGAAGAAAATATGGACAAAATAGCTTAACTTACAGAGAATTTCAACATGTATTTAACATCTACAAAAATTATTCAAATAAACATTCCATTAAATACTATGACTAAAATTAAGAACTCATTGGATGTAATTAACAACAAACTAACTACAGAAGATAAAGAGTAGTAAACACATGCTAGACAATAGAAGATGTCAAAACAGAAACACAGAAGGAAAAGAGAAATGGGACATTGAAAAAAAAGTCTAATATATGTGTAATTAGAGGACAGAAATTATGGAGTGATGGGAAAGATCTATATGTCCACCTGGATGGCAGTTTACAGGAGTGTATATATGTGTAAAATTTCATTGAATTGTTCTGCTAAGATTTGTGCACTTTATTAGATGCGATTTATAACCAATTAAAATGAATTCTAGAAAAGCAGTGATAGTAATATTATCATTGAATATGACCCTTGACTAATGGCATAAAGCAGGGGGAAGCTTTTTACTGGAAAATAAAATAATTTTTAAAAAGTTTTGAGTTTATGAGGCCATTAATTTTTCCACTGGGATAGATAATATGATTAACAATGACAGTTAATATAACTATTTGGGCCAATCTTACCTTTTTATGGGGTATAGTTAGGGACAGCAAATTTTACAGCTTCTTCTATAAATCCTTACCATCCAAAAGCTGAAAAGGAGATAGACAAAAGTAAAATACACTTTCTAGAGTAAGAAAAAATAGATTAGAACTGTGGAACAGACAAATTTAATGTTTCCTATATTCAATACTCACAAGCAAATTTATTGGCTAATGACAAAGAGCATTTTATATGATCAATGAAGTCTCAATTTGAATTGCAAAATACTGAAGTTGGTCCATGTGGTGGACCCTCACTCCACTAAAGAATGAACCTAAACACAGATATTAATATATCACCTGGGTGCTATTCTTTTATTACCCTTATGTATGCATAAATATTCATGGAGGAACATAAATATTGGTTATGTAGGAAAATGTTTAGGTGAAAGATAACTTGTAGTGGATGATGAAATGGCAAATATTTACAAAATGAAGGTAGACAAAGAAAATCTTATGAATTCATCAAAAATGTGACTTGGAGAAAAGACTAGGTTCTATTTAAACATATATTTGCACACTTGGGGATATGTAAAGATCTTGTAATATGGCTCTCCTGGAAGGCAACAATCTGTTCTAATATAAAAATCCAGCATGCCAACAAATTGGGCAATCTGGAAGAAATGGATAAATTCCTAGAAACATATAAACCATCAAAACTGAAACAGGAAGAAATAGAAAACTTAAAGAGATCCATAAGCAGCAAAGATATTGAATCAGTAATCAAAAATCTCCCAAGAAACAAGAGTCTAGGGCTGGATGGCTTCCAGGGGAATTTTACCAAACATTTAAGGAAGAGTTAATACCTATTCTTCTAAAACGGTTCTAAAAAATAGAGATAGAAGGAAAACTTCCAAACTCATTCTAGGTTGCCAGCATTATCTTGATTCCAAAACTAAACAGAGAGCCCACTAAAGGAGAATTACAGACCAATATCACTGTTACAGACAAATTCTCAATAAGATACTACAAAATCTCAACCAACAGTACATTAAAAGAATTATTCACCACAACAAACTGGTATTTATTCCTGGGCTGCAGAGGTGGTTCAGTATCTGCAAATCAAGTAACATAATACACCACTTTAATAAAAGGATAAGAACCACATGATACTCTCCATAAATGCAGAAAAAGTATTTGACAAAATGCAGCATTATTTCTTGGAAAAAAAAAACCAACAAAGTAGGGATAGAAGGAACATACTTCAACATCATAAAGGCTGTATACAGAAGACTCACAGTGAATATCATCCTAGATGGGGAAAAACTGAGTTTTTCCTGTAAGGTCAGGAACACAACAGGGATGTCCACTCTCACCACTGTTGTTCAACATGGTACTAGGAGTCCTAGCCTAAGCATTCAGAAAACAAAAAGAAATAATAGGTATCCAAATCAGGAAAGAAGTCAAACTTTCATTCTTCACAGTTGATATGATACTCCACAGGAAACCTGAAAGACTCCACCAAATAATCGCTAGAACTGATAGACATGAATTCAGTAAAGTTGCAGGATACAAAATCAATGTACAGAAATCTGTAACATTACTATACACCAACAATGAAGCAGGAGAAAGAGAAATCAAGAAATCAATCCCATTGACAATTGTACCAGAACCATAAGAGACCTAGGAACAAACCTAAACAAAAAGTGAAATGTCCATACTCTAAAAACTGTAGAACATTTATAAAAGAAATTAAAGATGACACAAAGAAATGAAGACATTCCATGATCATGGACTGAAAGAACAAATATTGTTTAAATGTCTATACTACCTAAAACGATCTACACATTTAATGCAGTCCCTTTCAAAACACCACTGGCATTTTTTGCAGAGCTAGAAAATCCTAAAATTTGTATGAAATGAGAAAAGACTCCAAATAGCCAAATTAATGTTGAAAAAGAAAAGCAGAGCAAAAGGCATCACAATTTCCAACTTGAAGCTGTATTATAACAACTATCTTGTTGATTACTGGCACAAAGACAGATACATAGATCAATGGAACAGGATAGAAACCCCAGACATGGTCACACAACTATATACGGTCAATTAATCTTCAACAAAGCAGGAAAGAATAGCTGACAGAAAAAGGAGAGTCCCTTCAACAAATGGTGTTGAGAATACTGGACAGTGACATGCAGAAGAATGAAACTGGACCACTTTCTTAAGCTACACACAAAAATAAGTTCAAAATGGATGAAAGACCTAAATGTGAGATAGGAAATTATCAAAATCCTAGAAGACAACATAGGCAGCAACCTCTTTGGCATTGTCCATAGCAACTTCTTACTAGATACATCTCCTGAGGCAAGAAAAACAAAGGCAAAAGTGAACTTTTGAGACTTAATCAAGATAAACATTTCTTCACAGTAAAGGAAACAATCAACAAAACTAAAAGGCAGCCTATGAAATAGGAGAATATATTTGTAAATAACATCTGATAAAGGATTAGTATCCACAATCTCCAAAGAACTTATTAAACTCAACACCAAAATAAAAAAAAAATTCAGTTAAGAAATGGACAGAAGACATAAATAGACATCTATATGGCTAACAGATACATGAAAAGATGTTCAACATCACTCACCATCAGGGAAATACAAATCAAAACCACGATGAGATATCACCTCACATCTGTTGGAATGACTACAATTAACAACAAAGAAAACAAGAGATATTGGTGAGGATGCAGAGGAAGGGGAACCCTCATGTATTGTTGGTGGGAATGCAACGTAATATAGCCATTCTGAAAAACAGTATAGAGGTTCCTCAAAAAGTTAAAAACAAAACTATCCTATGATCTAGCAATTGAATTACTAGGTATATTTCCAAAGGATGCAAAAATACAGATTTGAAGGGGTACATGCAACCTGACATTTATAGCAGCTTTATCAACAACAGCCAAACTAGGGAAAGAGCCCAAGTGCCCATCAACTGATGAATATATAAAGAAGATTTGGTATGTATATATACATATACATGGTATGTATATATATATATATATATATATATATATATATATATATATATATATAAATGATTTGGTTGGTGTATATATACATATAATTGGTATATTATTCATATATATATATGTACATATAAAATTTGGTATGTTACTCAGCCATAAAAAAAGAATGAAATCTTGCAAAAAAAAAAAAAAAAAGAATGAAATCTTGCCATTTGCAATGATGTGTATGGAACTAGGGAGTATTATACTAAGTGAAATATATCAGCCAGAGAAAGACAAATACCATATTATTTCATTGATACATGGAATTTAAGAAACAAAAAGATGAACATAGGAGAAGGGAAGAAAAATAAAATAAAAATGCAGAGAGGGGCATACCATAAGATACTCTTAACTACAGAGAACAAACTGAGTATTGCTGAAAGAGAGGTGGGTGGGGAAAAGTGTTAAATGCATGATAGGTATTATGGAAGGCACTTGTGATGAGCACTGGATGTTATATGTAAGTGATGAATCACCACTAAATTCTACTCCTGAATCCAAGACTACACTATATGTTAACTGATTTGAATTTAAATAAAAAGGGAAAAAATCCAACACAATGCAGTGACAATAAAGAAAAAAGAATAAAGAGAAAGAAGAAAGAAAGAAGAAAGAAGAAAGAAAGAAAGAAAGAAAGAAAGAAGAAAGAAAGAAAGAAAGAAAGAAAGAAAGAAAGAAAGAAAGAAAGAAAGAAAAGAAAGATGAATACATTAAGAATTTGAGGGATGAGGATATAGACAGAGGACAGTCAGAATACACTCCACAAAGATGATAATATTCAATTTGAATATAGCTGGTTCAAAGTAGAGGCTGGTATGTAAGTAGAAAGGTAGAAGATTAGTCTGAAGGACAATGGTAAGCATTAGTTTATAAAGTAGCTAGATTATACATATAGTACCAAATCTATTATCTAGAAATTATGACATCGAAAAAAATGAGTTATTTATTATGAGATTTTGTAGTACTGAACATAGGTTACTAGAAGTATTCATTTATTGCCCTCAATGCCTCAAATTGTGGAATATCAATTTGTTTTATATTTTTATTTTTCTGTGTATAAATCTTGAGTGTTCTGTTTGCAGTAGATATAAATATTTGTGATTTTATGCATGTGCATTTGGCTGGCTCTGTCTCAAACCAAATTACTTGATAGGAATATTGACACTTTTTTCCAATAACATTTAATTTTCTCTTACAGCTAAGCAATTTTAGGGTTGGTTTTGTTTGTTTGCTCAGATAGGCAGAACAAATACACTAATCAGTTCTGAATGTGAATTGTGAGTGGTGTTCAGCTAACACTGGAGAATTTTTCATAATATTATTTCTAACGATAATCAGTTAGTTGGCTTCAAATGAATGGCTATTCATTAACTCAATTACTTATGTAGAAAGTATAAAAGATGGAAAAATTGGGGTGGGGGGGCTGGAAAGTACTTCACATAAAGCAGAGGAAAGCTATTTACTGGAAAATAAAATAATTTCAAAAAATCTTGGGTTTATGAGACCACTCATTCTATCATTAGGAAACTAATTATCCCTAAGCTAGTATTCTTACCATGGAGGAAAGAAAGGAAACCAAAATAAAACAAACATGGATTTGTTGAACTTTTACTATGTGCCAGGAATTAGCCTATGGGATTCTAATACAGATTAAAGTTGTAAAACATTTCATTCAATTCTATCTCTTTAAGAAAAAGAGGTTATCTTTCCCATTTTATACATGAGAAAAAAGAATTTCAATAGGAGTAAAGCTTCTTGGATAACTAATAGGGTTTGAATGTCTATGTGACTAGGTGTTAGAAGTCATCCAGGAGAAGTCTACCATTACGTAAGCTAGTAGGTTTTTTTAATCTTGCCCAGAGGCTTTCCTGTGTACTCTAGAGACAAGGAGGGACTAAAGCTTTTACATATCTTCTGCAGTTCCCCATCCTGCAGATACTTTCAAAACCTCTGAAATAAGTGGAAAAATAACTAAAACACAGGAATTCTCTGCATCATCTTTATATTTAAATAATTCACACAAGCCTGAATATTTCCAATTGATTTATCTTCTATATCACTAACTTCCCTCCTCTTCTTATGACTATGTATGCCTAATATGATACGTAATTAGTCCATTGAATTTTTATTTTCAGTTCTAGAATATCCCATTAACTCATATTTTGTTGATTCTAGTTTCTTCCATAATTATTCATGTTTACCTCTTTTTCTGATATACAAAGCAAAGTTATTGGAACATCCCTGTCTAAAATTCCATACCTAAATCCCTTTTGAATTTATTTATATTGCCAATTTTTCTTGTTGGATCATTTTTTAGCAGATCATTTTAAATTGAATACAGAATAGTGAGTCTAAAATTTGGTCAAGTTTCCAGAATATACTATCTTCCTCTATGGAAGATTATTTTTTTCTTCTGCCATGAAGAAAGAACATAGGTAGGTCATTTCTTCCTACCAAAGTTTGGTTTTATGCTTTTCAATGGCTGTCATATTTAATATTGACCCTTTTTTATTAATCTTTCTTTGTTATATTTCATCTTAATCCATTACTTCTAAGATGTGGCCCATCCTGAATTTCAACTGAAAAAATGGGATATTACTCAACGCCTCTATTTTGGGTGGGCTCTGAACTCAACTCCTGGCACTGGCATCACATACTAGCTAAAATTACTGCTTGGCACTCTATCCTTCAATGCCACTACCTATGAGGTTTTTTTGTTTTTGTTTTTTGTTTTTCTGTTTTTTACTGTTTTTGTCATGCACCTTTGCACTCTAGTGATTAGTAAAAACCTTGAGGGAGAATTTGCAAACAGAGTTTGGGGCTCATGTTACTGATTTCCCTCTTCCCTCTGATATTACCCTTCAAGTCACAGTCTAGGAGCCCACAACTCCTGTCTTTCTTCTTAAAAGTAAGACTACAGTTTCTTGCTGTAACTGCTTTCCAGAACTATCAGCAGCATTTTCTTTAGGGGGAGGAGAACCCCAGGATGAATATGCAGTTAATCTTCTCTTCCCTTAGGAATTGTAGGCTGTCTCATTCTGCCTCTACTGGTTTCTTTCCACTCTTCAAATTCTTAGTATATTTATGTACTTTGTCCTTTCTATAAGATATAAGTCCGATATAAGCTACTTAGTCCTGACTTTCTTTCTTTCAACAGAAAGAATAATGAAATCTATAATGCAGTTACAGACAGGTGAAAGCCATGAGATTTATATTAAAAACAAATTAAATAAAAATCCCCTTTACTGCTGCTGTGTGAAGAAGATGGAGCTGGTAGTGCAGACCAGAATGGAGTAGGAAAACCATTCAGAAAATATAATAGTTTTTATGAGATTTGGTGCTGGTTTAGTTTGGACTAAAGTGATTAGAGATGGAAAACTACAGATAATTCAGGATACATTGTGGATTTAGAACTCATTTTTGTGGTGGAATTAAATACAATGGATAGGGATAAAAAGGGAAATCGAGTTATTTTTAGTTTTTATTCATAAAATTATATTTAACACCACAAAAGCACTGTAAAATATGTAGCAATTTAACAACATTTTTTAAGAGGTCAAAGAACTTACATCGGAAAATTTTTTTACACTTGTGTCATTGAACTATAGAGATAAGCTAATGTTATTTTTTATTTAGTCTTAGTTTATTTAGTTTTATTTACTTACACTTTAAAATAACTTTCACTAAACTACTCTAATATAAAAATATGCAAGCATTTTCACATGAGCAGTTAACTGTTGGTCAGTACGGCCAAACAAAACTGATTCGAATTTATAACTTGAAATGGAAAGCATGTAATTTAAATTAGATATCAGTCACATGCAATTAATCATCAAGTGCAGTTTTCAACACCCCTCCAAATTTGGATTTATTGATGTCACCCGCATCTGTTGAAAGTCCTGTATCTTTCTTTGAAAAAAAAATATTTCTGATATCAAATTATAAAATGTGAATTACACAGTGTTCCAGTAATTAAAGAATTTCTTCCTGATTTAAGATATTAAAAAAAATTTGAAATTCAAATCTTGAAAAGTTCAGAACCAATTAAATAAACTTGATCTATTTTTAAACTAATCTTTATAATGAAAACAACTTAATTAATAGGTTTAAAATCATACTAATAATAAGCGCATTATTCCCCAGGAGTTTCTCATGGATTTCCTTTCCTCCCTAGATTTTATATACTCTTTTGATTCTAAATGATCTTTTCCTCTCTAATTCTCTCATACTCCTTTGATTCTAAATTAATACAAGAATGTCACAGAATCTCCTGAGTCATTTGGATACACAATGCTGGAAATATGTTCTGTATAATCTTTTTTTTTTTTTTTTTTTTTTTGTAATGCAGAACTCATTAGTCACAGGAAAAGCAGACTCTCAGAAATACTTGCTTCCAGCCTGAGAACCAAGTATGTTAGAGGCAGACATCAGGCTACTAGTAGAAGGGTACTGGATATCTAGAAGTCATAGCTAGAATCTAAGTGGCAAGATACCGCTTACAATTCATGGAATATTATAATACTGCTCAAATTAGCAAAACCAAGACACAGAGACAGGAGCAAACATAGGGATCCAGTGCCTACAGCTAAAGCATGGAGAAAACAACTTAGGATCTAGAAGAAAGCCCGTTATAATAATTAGAAAAATAATCAGGGGGGTCCCTGGGTGGCTCAGCAGTTTAGCGCCTGCCTTCAGCCCAGGGCCTGATCCTGGAGACCCGGATCCAGTCCCACGTTGGGCCCCCTGCATGGAGCCTGCTTCTCCCTCTGCCTGTGTCTCTGCCTCTCTCTCTCTCTCTTTGTCTGCCTCTCTAATGAATAAATAAATAAAATCTTTAAAAAGTAAAATAAAATGTTTCCTAAATAAATAATTTTTCAGTTTATAACCTATAAATGTTAGACAATTTTGTTTCCAGCAATATGCCTGGCTAGACATCTTAAGATATTCTCCCTTTGAAAAATAACATAAAATTAAGCAAAGCATGATAGAATGGGTGACATTTCACCTGGACCTTGAAAGATGAGTTGACTTTTAACTGAGTTGTCTACTAGCTCCTTATCTTACATTTATCTATTCAATCAGTGTAATGAAGTATGAAAATGCTGTCAAACATGTAAAAGAGCTATCTTGCGAGTATCTGAATGCTGAAACACAGAGAGGAAAAAACGGTGGTGAACACAGAGGTCAGCAGCATACTAAAGTTACTGTTGCTTTGATGGTGGTTACAAACTTGTGAACTTTGAGCTTTGGTTTGCTGAACAAAATGCCTAGATATTATGCCAGTAGGGGAGTCATATAGGAAGCCATCTTCCTTAAAGTCAGGACTCGAAATGCCTATAACTTCAATGTGAGATCAAACAGGAGTAAACTCATCCTGCACCTTTATCCTGCAGGCAATATCTTCAAAGTACTAAAGAGGTTAAATGTCAAGCTAGAATCCTGCACTCAGTGAAAATACATTTCAAAAACAAGTGTGAAATAAAGACAATATTGGGTTAAAAAATTGGAGACTTAAATTGGCAGACATTACTAGAGAAATTCTACAGGATGTACTTAAGGCAGAAGGAACATGTTCCAAGCAGAAAGGTCTGATACAAATGAAAAGGAATAGCTAAAAACGTGTGGGTAAGTAGTTTAGCATGTGTAAATGCATATTAACTGTATACAACAAAATTAATAATCATTTCATTGTGCATGGACATGAATTATATTATTTTAAAAGTATAATTAAGAGTAAATAAAAGAAACATATAGTAGAAGAATCAAATACCAAGAGTAGACTATGAAACAAGGATTATGATTAATCACTTCTCTGCTCCAGAATGAAAAAAATGAAAATCAATATCCTTTATGTTAAAAAATCCATTATAAAAGGATTATATATTTTATGTATGTTATTTACAATAGTATATGTGTGATATGCTTAATAAATTCAATAATTTATTGAATTTTTATAAATCATTTCAATAATTATAAAAGAAAATTGTGTTATAATGCATAAATAAGAAATCAAGAAGGAACAAATATAGAGATATACCATGTTCAAGACTGGAAGAATGATGTAGAAAATACTATCCACTAGAAAAAGGACAGTCTCTTCAATAAATGGTCCTGGGAAAATTGGACAGCCACGTGCAGAAGAATGAAACTAGAATATTCTCTTACACCATACACAAACATAAACTCAAAATGGATGAAAGATCTAAATGTGACACAAGAATCCAGCAAAATCCTAGAGGAGAACACAGACAACATCCTTTTTGAACTTGGCCACAGCAACTTCTTGCAAGATACATCCATGAAGGCAAGAGAAACAAAAGCAAAAATGAACTATTGGGACTTCATCAAGATACGAAGCTTTTGCACAGCAAAAGAAACAGTCAACAAAACCAAAAGACAACCTACAGAATGGGAGATGATATTTGCAAATGACATATCAGATAAAGGGCTGGTATCCAAGATCTATAAAGAACTTATTAAACTCAACAGCAAAGAAACAAACAATCCAATCATGAAATGGGCAAAAGACATGAACAGAAATTTCACAGAGGAAGACATACACATGGCCAACACGCACATGAGAAAATGCTCCACATCACTGGCCATCAGGGAAATACAAATCAAAACCACAACGAGATCCCACCTCACACCAGTGAGAATGGGGAAAATTAACAAGGCAGGAAACAACAAATGTTGGAGAGGATGTGGAGAAAGGGGAACCCTCTTGCACTGTTGGTGGGAATGTGAACTGGTGCAGCCACTCTAGAAAACCGTGTGGAGGTTCCTCAAAGAGTAAAAAATAGATCTGTCCTCTGACCCAGCAATTGCACTGATGGGGATTTACCCCAAAGATACAGATGCAGTGAAACGCCGGAACACCAGCACCCCAATATTTATAACAGCAATGTCCACGATAGCTAAACAGTGGAAGGAGCCTCAGTGTCCATCGAAAGATGAATGAATAAAGAAGATGTGGTATATGTGTACAATGGAATATTAATCAGCCATTAGAAACGACAAATACCCATCATTTGCTTCGACGTGGACGGAACTGGAGGGTATTGTGCTGAGTGAAGTAAGTCAATCGGAGAAGGACAGTCATTATATGATCTCACTCATACAGGGAATATGAAAAATAGTGAAAGTGAATAAAGGGAAATGGAGATAAAATGAGTGAAAATATCAGTGAGGTTGACAGAACATGAGAGACACCTAACTCTAGGAAACAAACAAGGGGTGGTGGAAGGGAGATGGGTGGGGGGGTTGGGGTGACAGGGTGACGGGTGCTGAGGGGGGCACTTGATGGGATGAGCACTGGGTGTTATGCTATATGTTGGCAAATTGAACTCCAATATAAAAAAAATAAAAAATAAATAAAAAGATTGGAAGAATAATAAAGAGGATAATTTCCTCCATAATGGTGTGTAGTATTGGTAGGATCCTAATCATAATCACCTACAGCAATTCTGTGAACATTGATAAAAAGGTCTAAAATTCTTCTTGAGTAAAAACAAGATAGAAGCACTAACTCTATCAGATATCAAGAATACATATCAATGCATAGAGGTAAACAGAACATTGGGATAGAATAGAAACCCCCAAATAGACTCAGTTGCAATTTGAACACTTATTTGTACAGATCAATGAATAAAGGATTAATTTCTCAATGAATGATGCTAAAACAATTGGGCATTTGGACGAAAAAAATGGTACTAGACACTCAATACTAGGCATAGAAACAGTCTCAGATGAAATAAAGATAATAATGGAAAAATGTTTATGTGATCAAGTTATGGATATATTTTAAAAGACACATGCACTAACAATAAACATTTTTTTGATAAATTTGAAGACATTAAGGTTAGAACCTCTCATTAAATAGCAGCATTACAACTATAAAAGCAAGTCAAAAATTAGAGAAGATTTTGACTTCAAAAATGTTTAATACAGGACTGGTATGTGTATATATGAAAACTCTTATAAAGCATAATGAAAAATATAAATAGATATGTTCATAAAAATAGAGATGCCTGAGTGGCTCAGTCAGTTAAGTGTCCAACTTAATCTCAGCTCAAGCCCTGATCTCAGGGTTACGTATTTAAGTCCCAAGTAGCGCTCTATACCAGGCATGGAGCCTACTTAAAAAACAAATAAAAAATAAAAAATAAAAATAAAAAAATAAAAAATTGTACATAGCAATGTAATTGGATGAACTATAGCTTCATATGTCAAAATGGATGAATCTTAGCAGAATAGTGAAAGGATGGGTTACAAAATAATTCATACAGTTTTCCTTTCATTGTCTAACATTTAAAAAAGTCACAATGAAAACTATACTGTTTAGGTTTCAAACAATGGATTCTCAAACTCTAAAGTAAAGCAATGGTATAATTATCACAAAAATGGAGATATTGGCTAACTCAGGGATGGAAGGAAACCTTCTGAGTTGCACTGTGCAACTCGTCGTGTTCTTCTTACACCAACAGGGGTATGTATCAACAACATCCTAACATATATTTGACTATAGTATAAAAAATGCTAAACCTATTTACAGATTAAATGCCATACTATGTTAACTTGGTTTACTGTTTTTAATTATTCAGTCCCTTCTGCCTTGTGCTAGAGGATGGGCACATTATTTCTTTCCAATATTCATACTGGTCTTGGAGATGACTTGATTCAGACAAAGGAATATGGAAAGTGACAATATTTCAGTTCTGAGCCCAAGTCACAGAGGTGTTATGTCTTTCTGTGCAACTATTCCATGGTCCTGTGATCTGCCATGAGAAGAATGTTGCATATTTTTATTGATTCAAGGAGAATGTGGAATGGTAAAACAGAACTAAACCAGATCCACAGTCTGGATCCAAGACAAGTCCAATAGCTCATGAGTGAAAAATAAGGACCTATTGTAAAAGCTACAGGGTGTGGGTGATTTGTTTCAAACATTGTAGGAATAGTTAAGACATATTGGAACATTCAAAGGGAAATAATTCTGCATTAGAGGAAAGTGTTAAGCAAAGCATGACAGAGTGGATGACATTTCACCTGGACCTTGAAAGATGAGTTGACTTTGAACAGAATTGCCTAGCTCCTTATATTACATTTATCAATTTGATCAGTGTAATGTGGTATGAAAATGTATTGACTAGTACTTTAAATAATGTAATTACCAATGTAGGGAGCGATATTGTTGAAAAGCTTTGAGAAAAGTATTTCCAAAACGATTATCTGTGTGGTGATGGGTGATACAATAAAGTCTATTGTGTGTTTTTAAAAGAGAAAAATTTCATTTTGTAAAATAGTTATTACAAATGATATAGTAGTTCCCTAAATCAGTTTGCAATCCCTGTTGTTAATTTCTAGAATAAATTATATATATTATATATGTAATTATATTATATATACTTATATAATTACTTATATAATTACTTATATATACTTATATAATTATAATATATATAATATATATTATATATTACATATATAATATATATAATTTATTAGAGAGAGGGAGAGTGAACAAGACAGAGAGAGCACAAGCCAAGGGAGAGGCATAGAGGAGAAGCAGACTCCTCACTGAGAGAACCTAAGGTAGGGCTCGATCTCAGGACCCTAGGATCACGACCTGAGCTGAAGGCAGATGATTGGCTGACTGAGACACCCAGGCACCACTGATCTTGTATATTTTTATGTCAGACTGTCTGGATAACTTCTTTCTCCTCACTCTCACCCACTAGATTATAACCCCCTGTAACACATTCTCAAAGTCCTCTTCACTCCTCCTTTACACTGGCAATCGCTGTAATGACAAAATAATTTTTATAAATATTTGTTAAGTGTTTTCCCCTCCTTCTCTAATGGGTTCTAAATAGGGCCAGAGATTGTGTCTGTTTTGATCCCTATTACAGAATTCCTGGAACACGGATGGCATTCAATAAATATTTATTTAAGAAGCACAACAGTAAATGAAAGAACATGGGCTTTGATCAGATGAATTTAGATATAAGAACCTGTATCTTTCACTAACTTTGGATCTCAGATAATTTATTCATATTTTTAAAATTATCAGTTTTGTCATATGCAAACTGATATAGCGAAGATTGGAGAAATAGAAGTAAACATCACATAAATGATAGTTCTCATTATTTTTAAAGTGCTTTATGGTACATGTAGGAGTTTAGGAAAGAGATGTTCACATCAGTTTCTTTTTTTTCCCAATTCAATTTAGTGTAGAAGCTTACAGGAAAAAATTCCTCGGGATCCCTGGGTGGCGCAGCGGTTTGGCGCCTGCCTTTGGCCCAGGGCGCGATCCTGGAGACCCGGGATCGAATCCCACATCAGGCTCCCGGTGCATGGAGCCTGCTTCTCCCTCTGCCTGTGTCTCTGCCTCTCTCTCTCTCTCTGTGACTATCATAAATAAAAAAAATAAATAAATAAATAAACATTTAAAAAAAAAAAAAAAAAGAAAAAAAAAATTCCTCATGTTGTTCATTTGAATGAACAATATGTCTTTCTTGGGTCTTCCATTGCATAAATAATTGTTCTTTCCATTGGTTTCTGCATTGCAAGTGTAGAACTAATAGATGTCTATAATTGGCCTATTTATTCATTGTCTGTATTACCCAAACATTACCTTTCTGTGGTTATTTATTTTGCTTACTTGAAGCATTAACAAAGAACATAAATGGAAGCAAACGAGTTCAGAAAGACTTTTCTTTCAAACGATTAAAGTCATCCTCAGAAATATGATTTTGTATTTCATTCTATAATTACAGCATGTAAAGTTTGTCTTGAGAATTAGAAATTTCACTGAAACTTCCCATCTATTTTCTGGAAAGCAAGTTTTCCTAGATTTTCACCTCTGCCCTCTCATGATCACCCTTCATTATAAAATAGTTTTCTCATCGTCTTCAAGCTGCCTAGCAATTTCAGAATCAGTAATGAGAAGGCTGGAGTTTATTTGTTAAATTGTTTGCTTGAATTATGCAGAAGTGCCTTGCTGTGCTTTAATTTAAACTAATAGCATTCCTTCTAATGCTATTACACAAATAAAACGCTGATAATTTAGCCCTTGTCTGCCCCCCACTTGTTTTCCAAATATGAGATTATATATTTGAGGTGAAAAAAAGATAGACATTTATATGCTTTCTTTAGCTAAGTAATATTATGCATATTGGAAATAATCACTATTCTTCCTCAATATCTTCAGGCTACTTCATATGCAAGAAATCCCTAAACAGTATTTTTCCTGTTCACAGAGAATACAACTAGGGGGTTATGCTAGTACGATGTTAAATTAGCTATGCTTTCACTTCTACAAGTGAATGTAATTCAAACACAGTTTTATCCCCCTAAAACTGAATTATTCACTTACATATTATAACTAATAGTAATCTATAAGCATACTCATGTCAGTTTACAGTTCTGCAAGTTCTGACAAATACATATATAGAGATTTGTTACCACCACTACAAACAAGATATAGAATTATTCTACTACCCAAACAGTTCCCTCATGCTGTCTTTTCTATTCAATTTTTGACTCTGCCTTTGAAAAACACTGATCTGTTCTTAATTCAAATAAGAAACATTTTTAAAAGAACTATAGATATTTATTATAGAGCATTTTTATTCCTAGTCTGTTTAAGTTTTGTAGATTTTCACTCCTTTTGCATCTAATTCAAACCTCATATATTTTATGGGATTTTTATTTAATCAGCATTCCCAGACTCATGCTCTGTAGAACATGTTTCTGCAGAATATGACTAGGCATGCTATGAACAAATTGTTTCATGCCTTAGTAAGTTTGAAAGTCTTTGAATTAAGCAATTTGTCTTTTCAGGGTCTCTTCCTCTTATATTCACAATAAAATGCTTGTAGCATGGTTTACATTGATCATTTGGATGCAGGGCAAGAAATAGGAAACAATAGGTAAATGTGAGAAATAGGTTTATTCCATTTAGAAATACAGTAGATAAAAAACAAGATGGCTTAAACCCACTAATTGAAATTCCTGTTTTGTGTATCAAAAATTACTGAGGATCTATATAAATTAACAGAAATCCATGCAATTGTATATAACATAAACAGATGTAAAGCAGTTTGTATTAAAGTGGGTGGATAGGAAGAACTTCCTCTAAATCCTTAAACTATAAAGATTCAAAGGAAAAGTATGAAAACAGTCTGAAATCGTAACTCAAAATTAGAAATTGGGAATGTACTGAAACCTTGTGGAATATCAGCACAATACAAGCAATACAAAGGGTTGCCAGTGTGAAATGAATTGAATGAAGTCTTATATTCAGATGAAATTCTGCAATGATTGCTTATTTTTAACAGGCATTGGTGAATATGTGTTTATTTTTTTCAAAGATTTTATTTATTTGATCATGAGAGACACACAGAAAGAGAGGCAGAGACACAAGCAGAGAGAGAAGCAGACTCCATGCAGGGATCCTGATGTGGGACTCAATCCCGGAACTCTAGGATCTCACGCCCTGGGCCAAAGACAGGCACTCAACTGCTGAGCCACCCAGGTGTCCCATGTGACACCATGTGGTGTCCCATATTTGCTATAAATTAGTAAACTTACATTTACATGATGTCAGTGAACAAAGTTCTTTAAAGAGCATTTTCTCAGAGCAGTCATAAGATTCCATGTAGAAAATTCCAGCTTCAACCTACCAAAACTACCTTTCCCAATTTGAGGTGGAGAGGATGAAGGAGAGATTGGCAGTGTATTTTGTTTTCGGCAGTATATTTGGATGTTGTACTTCTGATAAACAGAAATTATTTATCTAATATATGAATGTATTTGATAAAAATGAGAAATATTTTAGAGGCATCTCTGTGGCTCAGTTAAGTATCTGACTCTTGGCTTTTGGTTTTGGCTCAGGTCACAGTCTCAGGGTTGTAAGAATAAGCCTGACATCAGGCTTTGAACTCAGTGTGGAGTCTGCTTGAGATTGTCTCCCTCTGCCCCTCCCTCTGTTTCTGTTCTCTTTCCTCCCTCTCTGAAATAAGTAAATATTTTTTTAAAGGGAAATATTCGTATCAGCTTTAATATTATAGTAATCCATAGCTGTTTTTAAAATTAAGTATAATGGGTCAGTTAGAAGTCTAGTCAATTTTGTGATTTGTAATTCTTTCGGTAAAGGAATAACTGCTATGAGAATTGCTCTCCTGCTGTGCATAATAAGAACCAGGACATATATGAAACAATAATGTTCAGAAACTGAACTACAGGCATCAGAGGACTTTTTGCCTGATTAAAAGGATTTTTAAAATGTGGTAAATCCTTGGATTGCTACTGCTTAATCACTGGAGTCAATTTTCAGGCTATAGAGCCTAGGATTGAGAAAACAAATATTGGATCTTGGGAAGGCCAAGGGAGATTGATTTTACAGTTCAGTTCTATATAATACTAGATAAGAGGAGTTGCACAAAGAGGGTAGGAAAGGGGGGAGGAGGAGAGAAGGAAGAGGAGGAGGGAGAGGAGGAGGAGGAAGAGGAGGAGGAAAAGGAGAAGAAGGAGAAGAAGAGGAAGAAGAAGAAGAAGAAGAAGAAGAAGAAGAAGAAGAAGAAGAAGAAGAAGAAGAAGAAGAAGGAGGAGGAAGAGGAGGAGGAGGAGGAGGAAGGGGAAAGGAGAGGAAAGAGAAGAAGCAGAAGGAGGAGGCAGGGGATGAGGAGAACAGGAAGAAGGGCAGAAGAGAAGAAAAAGACGAAGAAGAGGAAAAGAAGGAGAAGGAAGAAAAAAAGAAGAGAAAGAAAAAGAAGAGAAGAGAAGGAGAAAATGTTTGGCTGCATAATGATCTGTGCATGGGTGGGAAAAAAAAAAAAAAAAAAAACACCCTGAAGCCAGTGAGAGTAGAATTGGGATTCTAAGATCTCACAAATGCTGGGGAATGTTTCGTGATTACTCCACCTTTGGTGGAGAGATATCATAATATATGAGCCTATGGAGAGAGTCAAAACAAAGCTTAAAAAGTTCTCAAAAAGATCAAACTGATCTGTGAATAACTGCATTCTCAAACGAATTTCAGCACACTTTAAAACATTTTTTAAAAATTATATAACACCTAAGAATATTAAATCCACAATATCTGCAATGAAATAAACAAAATTAGCAGGCATGGAAAGAGGTAGAAAAATATAACTCATGAGGATTTAAATAAATGAATAGAAACTGAACCAAAAGATAGAAATTATGGAAAACATAATTAATAAGATCTTAAAATATTGAACCTATGTATATTCAATGAGGTATAAAATAAACACAGGAAATGAATGAAGCATGTTTTAAGATGTATATGCTTTACAGATAAAAATACAAATAACTAAAATTTTCAAAAGTTCACTAGTTATAATGGAAAGCAGATCAAACACTGCAGAAGAAATCAGTGAACTTGAAGACATAATGATAGGAAATGCAAGAACTCTATTCTCACTTCTTTTATACTGAGGGTTCTAACCATTGCTATAACAGCAGGGAAGAAAGTAGATAAACACATTATAAAAGAATGATATACATTCTTTTATATATATATTTATAAATTTTATATATATTTATAAAAGATATACACATTATAAAAGAAGTAAAATGGTATTTATTTTTTAAAATGGTCTTTATTCACAGATGATGTGATTGTTTATGTAGGTAACTGCTGAATTATCTCCCAAAAAGTGACCACAACTAAACATGAGTTTAGGAAGATTACAAAATGTAAATTTTATTTTCATATGTTAGCAATAAACAATTAGAAATTGAAATTAATTTGACACTAATAATTTTAATATCACATTTTTCTAATTTTCCTTTTTCAAGTTTCTATTTAAATTTCAGTTAGTTAACATACAGTGTAATATTAGTTTCAGGTGGAGAATCTAGTAATTCATCATTTACATAAAACACCCAGTGCTTATCACAAGTGCCTTCCTTAATATCCATCACCTATTTAGCCTATTCCCCTGATTACCTCTCCTTAAGCAAGCCTCAATTTGTTCTCTAGAGTTAACGGTCTCCTTTAAGGTTTGTCTTTCTTTTTTTTTTTTTTTTTTCTTCCTATGTTCATCTATTTTGTTTCTTAAATTCCACATATGAGTGAAATCATATGGTATTTATCTTTCTCTGACTGACTTATTTCCCTTAGAATTATATATAAAACCATTGATATTGTTGCAAATGGCAAGATTTCATTATTTTTATGGTTTAGAAATACTCCATTGTGTTTCTGCATATATATATATGCACATATATATATCACTATATATATCACTTCATTTTTTAAGAGTTTTTATATATTTCTTTTTTATTTATTTTTTTAATTGGAGTTCAATTTGCCAACATATAGCATAATACCCAGTGCTCATCCCATCAAGTGCCCCCCTCCGTGCCCGTCACCCAGTCACCCAAACCCCCGCCCACTTCTGCTTCCACTATCCCTTGTTCATTTCCCAGAGTTAGGTGTCTCTCATGTTTTGTCACCCTTACTGACATTTTTCACTCATTTTCTCTCCTTTCCCTTTATTCCCTTTCACTAATTTATATATTCCCCAAATGAATGAGACCATACAATGTTTGTCCTTCTCTGACTGAGTTATTTCACTAGCATAATACCCTCCAGGTCCTTCTACATCGAAGCAAATAGTGGGTATTTGTCGTTTCTAATGGATGATTAATATTCCATTGTATACAGAGACCACAGCTTCTTTATCCATTCATCTTCAATGGACACCGAGGCTCCTTCCACAGTTTGGCTATTGTGGACTTTGCTGCTAGAAACATCGGGGTGCAGGTGTCTTGGTGTTTCACTGCATCTGTATCTTTGGGGTAAATCCCCATCAGTGCAATTGCTGGGTCGGAGGGCAGATCTATTTTTTTACTCTTTGAGGAACCTCCACACAGTTTTCCAGAGTGGCTGCACTAGTTCACATTCCCACCAACAGTGCAAGAGGGTTCCCCTTTCTCCACATCCTCTCCAACATTTGTTGTTTCCTGCCTTGTTAATTTTCACCCTTCTCACTGGTGTGAGGTGGGATCACGTTGTGGTTTTGATTTGTATTCCCCTGATGGCCAGTGATGCGGAGCATTTTCTCATGTACTTGTTGGCCATGTGTATGTCTTCCTCTGTGAAATTTCTGTTCATGTCTTTTGCCCATTTCATGATTGGATTGTTTGTTTGCTGTTGAGTTTAATAAATTCTTTATAGATCTTGGATACCAGCCCTTTATCTGATATGTCATTTGCAAATAACTTCTCCCATCCTGTAGGTTCTCTTTTGGTTTTGTTGACTGTTTCTTTTGCTGTGCACAAGCTTCGTATCTTGATGAAGTCCCAGTAATTCATTTTTCTTTTTGTTTCTCTTACCTTCATGGATGTATCTTGCAAGAAGCTGCTGTGGCCACGTTCAAAAAGGGTGTTGCCTGTGTTCTCCTCTAGGATTTTGCTGGATTCTTGTGTCACATTTAGATCTTTCATCCATTTTGGGTTTATGTGTGTGTATGGTGTAAGAGAATGGTCTAGTTTCATTCTTCTGCATATGGAAGTCCAGTTTTCCCAGCACCATTTATAGAAGAGACTGTCTTTTTTCCAGCGGATAGTCTTTCCTGCTTTGTTGAATATTAGTTGACCATAAAGTTGAGGGACCACTTCTGGATTCTCTATTGTGTTCCATTGTTCTATGTGTCTGTTTTTGTGCCAGTACCACACTGTCTTGATGACCACAGCTTTGTAGTACATCCTGAAATCTGGTATTGTGATTCCCTCAGCTATGGTTTTCTTTTTTAATATTCCCCTGGCTATTCAGGGTCTTTTTTGATTCCACACAAATCTTAAGATGATTTGTTCTAACACTCTGAAGAAAGTCCATAGTATTTTGATAGGGATTGCATTAAATGTGTAAATTGCCCTGGGTAACAGTGAGTTTTCACAATATTAATTCTTCCAATCCATGAGCATGGAATATTTTTCCATCTCTTTGTGTCTTCCTCAATTTCTTTTAGAAGTGTTCTGTAGTTTTGAGGGTATAGATCCTTTACCTCTTTGGTTAGGTTTATTCCTAGGTATCTTATGCTTTTGGTGCAACTGTAAATGGGATTGACTCCTTAATTTCTCTTTCTTCAGTCTCATTGTTAGTGTATAGAAATGCCCCTGATTTCTGGGCATTGATTTTGTATCCTGCCACACTGCCGAATTTCTGTATGAGTTCTAGCAATCTTGGGGTGGAGGCTTTTGGGTTTTCTATATAGTGTATCATGTCATCGGCGAAGAGGGAGAGTTTGACTTCTTCTTTGCCAATTTGAATGCCTTTTATTTCTTTTTGTCATCTGATGGCTGAGGCTAGGACTTCTAGTACTATGTTGAATAGCAGTGGTGAGAATGGACATCCCTGTCCTGTTCTTAGGGAATAGGTTCCCAGTGTTTCCCCATTGAGAATGATATTTGCTGTGGGCTTTTCATAGATGGCTTTTAAGATGCTGAGGAATGTTCCCTCTATCCCTACACTCTCAAGAGTTTTGATCAGGAATGGATGCTGTATTTTGTCAAATGCTTTCTCTGCATGTATTGAGAGGACCATATGGTTCTTGTTTTTTCTCTTGCTGACATGATCAATCACATTGCTTTACGAGTGTTGAAACAGACTTGCATCCCGGAGATAAATCCCACCTGGTCATGGTGAATAATCTTTTTAATGTATTGTTGGATCCTATTGGCTAGTATCTTGTTGAGAATTGTTGAGAGTTTTTGCATCCATGTTCATCAGGGATATTGGTCTATAATTCTCCTTTTTGGTGGAGTCTATGTCTGGTTTTGGAAATAAGGTGATGCCGGCCTCATAGAACGAGTTTGGAAGTACTCCATCTCTTTCTATCTTTCCAAATAGGTTTAGAAGAATAGGTATGGTTTCTTCTTTAAACGTTTGATAGGATTCCCCTGGGAAGCCATCTGGCCCCGGACTTTTGTGTCTTGGGAGGTTTTTGATGACTGCTTCAATTTCCTCCCTGGTTATTGGCCTGTTCAGGTTTTCTATTTCTTCCTGTTCCAGTTTTGGTAGTTTGTGGTTTTCCAGAAATGAGTCCATTGCTTCTAGATTCCCTAATTTATTGGCGTATTGCTGCTCATAAAATATTTTTTTAAAAAATCGTTTGTATTAACTTGGTATTGGTGATCTCTTTCTCATTCATTATTAGTGTCTTCTCTCTCTTCTTTTTAATAAGGCTGGCTAATAGTTTATCTATCTTATTAATTCTTTCAAAAACCAACTCCTGGTTTTGTTTATCTGTTCCACACTTCTTCTGGTCTCTATTTCATTGAGTTCTTCTCGAATCTTTATTAACTCTCTTCTTCTGCTGGGTGTAGGATATATTTGCTGTTTTTTCTCTAGCTCCTTTAGGTGTAAGTTTAGCTTTTGTATTTGAGTTCTTTCCAGTTTTTGGATGGATGCTTGTACTGCGATGTATTTCCCCCTCAGGACTGCTTTTGCTGCATCCCAAAGATTTTGGATGGTTGTATCTTCATTCTCATTAGTTTCCATGAATCTTTTTAATTCTTCCTTAATTTCCTGGTTGACCCTTTCATCTTTTAGCAGGATGGTCCTTAACCTTCAAGTGTTTGAAATCCTTCCAAACTTCTTCTTGTGATTTAGTTCTAATTTCAAAGCATTATGGTCTGAAAATATGCAGGGGATGATCCCAATCTTTTGGTATCGGAGAAGACCTGATTTGTGACCCAGTATGTGGTCTATTCTGGAGAAAGTTCCATGTGCACTTGAGAAGAATGTGTATTCAATTGCATTTGGATGTAAAGTTCTGTAGATATCTGTGAAATCCATCTGGTCCAGTGTATCATTTAAAGCTCTTGTTTCTTTGGAGATGTTGTGCTTAGAATATCTGTCGATTATATAAAGCAGTGTGTTCAAGTCAATAAGTATATGTGTATTATTATCTAAGTATGTCTTAACTTTGGTTATTAATTGATTGATATACTTGACAGCTCCCACATTCGGGGTATAAATATTCATATATTGTTAGGTCCTCTTGTTGGATAGATCCTTTAAGTATAATATAGTGTCCCTCTTCCTCTCTTACTACAGTCCTTTGGATAAACTTTAATTATCTGATATAAGGATTGCTACCCCTGCTTTCTTTTGAGAACCATTTGAATGGTAAATGGTTCTCCAACCTTTTATTTTCAGGCTGTAGGTGTCCTTATGTCTAAAATGAGTCTCTTATAGACAGCAAATAGATGGGTCCTGCTTTTCTATCCCATCTGAAACCCTGCACCTTTTGATGGGTTCATTAAGCCCATTCACGTTCAGAGTTACTATTGAAAGATATAAATTTAGTGTCATCATGATACCTATTCAGTCCCTGTTTTTGTGGATTTTTTCCTTGGATTTCCTCTTTCTTTTACAGAGACTCCCTTAATATTTCTTGCAGAGCTGGCTTGGTGATCACATATTCTTTCAGTTTCTGCCTATCTTGGAAGGTCTTTATCTCTCCTTCTATTCTGAATGAGAGCCTTGCTGGATAAAGTATTCTTGGCTGCATGTTCTTCTCATTTAGGACCCTGAATATATCCTTCCAGCCCTTTCTGGCCTGCCAGGTCTCTGTGGAGAGGTCTGCTGTTATCTAATGCTTCTCCCCATAAAAGTTAGGGATTTCTTGTCTCTTGCTGCTTTAAGGATCTTCTCTTTATCTTTGGAATTTGCAAGTTTCATCATTAAATGTCAAGGTTTTGAGTGGTTTTTATTGTTTTAGGGGGTATCTCTCTATCTCCTGGATCTGAATGCCTATTTCCCTTCCCAAGTTAGGGAAGTTCTCAGCTATGATTTGTTCAAATACACATTCCGGACCTCTTTTCCCTTTGGCACCCTCGGGAACCCCAATTAAATGTAGATTTTTCCTTCTGCGGCTGTCATTGATTTCCCTTAGTCTATCCTCATGATCTTTTGTTTTTCTCTTTTTTCCTCAGTTTCCTTCCTTGCCATCAACTTATGTTCTATGTCACTCACTCGTTCTCCTACCTCGTTAACCCTCATCGTTAGGACTTCTAGTTTGGATTGCATCTCATTTAATTGATTTTTTATTTCTCCCTATTAGATCTAGATTCTGCAGTCACGGAGTCTCTTGAATCCTTTATGCTTTTTTTTTTAATTTTTATTTATTTATGACAGTCACAGAGAGAGAGAGAGAGGCGCAGAGACACAGGCAGAGGGAGAAGCAGGCTCCATGCACCGGGAGCCCGATGTGGGATTCGATCCCGGGTCTCCAGGATCACGCCCTGGGCCAAAGGCAGGCGCCAAACTGCTGCGCCACCCAGGGATCCCCCTTTATGCTTTTTTGTAGAGCCACCAGTAGCTTTATAATTGTGCTTCTGAATTGTCTTTCTGACATTGAATTGTAATCCAAATTTTATAACTCTGTGGGAGAGAGGACTGTTTCTGATTGGTGTTATTGAGGTAAGTTTTTCCTTCTAGTCATTTTGCTCAGTGCAGAGTGGCCAAAAACAAGTTGTACTGCAAAAAGGAGAAAAAGAGAGAAAAAAAAAAGAAAAAAAAAAAGAGGAGGCAGGGGACAAACAGAAAACAAAAGAAAAAAGGGGGAGTATCCTCTGATTATATATAGTGTAAATCCCTCGATTTCCCCTGGAACTTTCCAGTGCTGCTTGGTCAATAACTTGCTTTTCCCCTGTCCTTCTAGCTGGTCTTCTGGGGGAGGGGCCTGCTGTGCTGATTCTCAGGTGTGTGCACCTGGGGGCCCTGCCAGCCCCCTGCCAAGTGCACGACTCAGTGGGAGTTGTTTATCCTGTGAGGCCCCTGCTCAGTCCCAGGTACAAGGGGACACCGAGGAACAACAACAGTAGCAGCGGCCAGCTCTCCAGCTCTAGAGTCAGCTCCCGCAGTAACAACTGCAGCTCCCAGTCCGCAGGGGCCTGGATGCTCCTGCCTCGCCGGCCCTGGGTTTCCCTGTCCTGGGGGCACTTGCCGGGCGGCCTTAACCCAGCTCCTCGCTGGGGCCCCTCCCCCTTGTATGCTTTTTTATTTCTTTATTTTTTTTTCTGTCTTCCTACCTTGATAGAAGCACAAACTCTTCTCACTGTTGCATTCCAGCTGTTCTCTCCTTAAATCTCAGACCAAATTCATAGGTTTTCAGGATGATTTGAAGGTTATCTAGGTAAGTTGGTGGGGACAGGTGACTTGGGGACCCTACTCTTCCGCCATCTTGTCCTGCCTCCTCCTATATATCACTTCTTTATCCATTCATTAGTTGATAGACTTTGGGGTTCTTTTCATAATTTGGCTATTGTTGATAATGCTGCTATAACCATTGGGATGCATGTATCCCCTTGAATCAGTATTTTTTTTTTTTTTATTCTTTGGGTAAATACCTAGGAGTGTAACTTCTGGATCATAAGGTAGTTCTACTTTTAACTTTCTGAGAAACCTCAATGCAATTTTCCAGAGTGGCTACATCAATTTGCATTCCTACCAATAGTCCATGAGGGTTCCCCTTTCTCCACATCCTTGCCAATAATCATTTGTTTCTGTGTTATTAATTTTAGCCATTCTGATAGGTGCCAGGTGATATTGGATTGTTTTGTATTTCCCTATTGATAAGTTACATTGAGCATCTTTTTATGTATCTATTGGCCATTTGTATGTTTTTTTTGGAATAAGGTCTATTCATATATTCTGCCCTTTTTAAAATTAGATTATTTGTTTTGGGAGGTGATGAATATTTTAACTTCTTTATATATTTTGGATACCAACATTATCAGATATGACATTTGTAAATATCTTCCATTCTGAAGGTTGCCTTTTAGTTTTCTTGATTTGTTTCACTGTGCTTTTTATCTTGATGAAATCTCAATAGTTAACTTTTCTTTTGTTTCTCTTCCTCTGGAGACATGTGCAGTGAGAAGTTGCTATGGCTAATGTCAAAAAGGTCGCTGCCTATGTTCTTCTCCAGGATTTTGATAATTTCCTATCTTACATTTAGGTCTTTCATCCATTTTGATTTTATTTTTATACATGGTGTAAGAAAGTGGTCCAGTTTCATCCTTCTGCATGTCGGTGTCCAGTTTTCTCAACACCATTTGTCAAGGGGACTCTTTATTATTATTATTATTATTATTATTTGGCTCTTCTTTCCTGCTTTGTTGAAGATTAGTTGACCATATAGTTGTGGGTCCATGTCTGGACTCTCTATTCTGCTCCATTAATCTATGTGTCTGTTTTTGCGCCAGTACCATACGGTCTTACTTATACAGTTTTGTAAATCAGCTTAAAGTTGGGAATTCTGATGCCTTCTGCTCTACTTTCCTTTTTCAACATTAATTTGGCTATTTGGGGTCTCTTCTGGTTCCACACTCATTTTGGGATTGTTCTAGCTTTGCAAAAAATACTGGTGGAATTTTGTTAGGGACTGAATTAAATGTATAATCACTTTGGGTATTAGAGACATTTAAAAAATATTTGTTATTTCAGTCCATGATCATGGAATATCTTTCCATTTCTTTGTGTCATCTTTAATTTCTTTCATAAATATTCTACAATTTTCAGAGTATGAATATTTTATTCCTTTGTTTAGGTTTATTCTTAGGTCACTTATGGTTTTGGTACAATTATCAATGGGATCGATTTCTTGAATTCTCTTTCTCCTGCTTGATTATTGGTTTATAGAAATGCAACCAATTGAACAAAAAAAAAAAGAAATGCAACATATTTCTGTACATTGATTTTGTATCCTGTGACTTTACTGAATTTCTAAGTAAGTTCTAGCAATTATTTGATGGAGTCTTTCAGGTTTTCTCTTCAGGACTATCATGTCATTGTCAAAGAGTGAATGATTGATTTCTTCTATGATCTGAATGCCTATTATTTCTTTTTGTTGTCTAATTGCTGAGGCTAGGACTTCCAGTACTATGTTAAATAACAGTGGTGACAGTGAACACCTCTGTCTTGTTACTGTGAGAAAAATATCTTAATTTTTCCCCAGTGAAGAGAATATTCACTGTGGATCTTCTGTATATGGCCTTGATGATGTTGAGTTATGTTCTCTCTTTCCCTACTTTGTTGAGTTTTTTTTTTTTTTTTTATCAAGAATGGATGCTATTCTTTGTCAAATACTTTGCCAAATTCTTTTTCTGCATCCATTGACAGGATCTATGATTCTTAACCTTTTTTTTATTAGTGTGGTATATCACACTGATTGATTTGTGAATATTGAACCACTCTTGCAGCCCAGGAATAAATTCCACTTAATTGTGGTGAATGATTCTTTTAATATACTCTTGGATTTGACTGTTATTATTTTGTTGAGAGTTTTTGCATCTATATTCATTGAGGATATTGGTCTATAATTCTCTTTGTTAATGAGGGTCTTTGGTTTTGGAATTAAGGTAATTCTGGCCTCCTAGAATAAGTTTGAAAATTTTCTTTCCATTTCTATTTTTGTAAATAGTTTGAGAAGCATAGGTATTAATTCTTTAAATGTTTGGTAAAATTTCCCCGGGAAGCCCTCTGGCCTTGGACTTTGTTCTGTTTGAGATATCTGATTCAATTTCTTTGATGCTTATATGTCTATTCAAATTTCCTTTTCCTCTTGTTTTAGTATTGGTACTTTATATGTTTCTAGGAATTTACTCATTTCTTCCAGATTGCCCAAATTGTTGGCATTTAATTTTTCAGTGTGTCATTCAAAGCTATTGTTTCCTTCTGATGTTCTGCTTAAACGATCTGACCATTGCTATAAGTGGGGTGTTACAGTCCTCTACTATTATTGTATTATTATCAATGATTATTTTATGTTTGTTATCATTTTATATATTTGGGTAATCCCAAGTTGGGGGTGAAAATATTTATAATTGCTACCTATTCTTATTGGATAGAGCCCTTTATTATGATAAAGTGTCGTTCTTGCTCTCTTGCTACAGTCTTTCATTTAAAATCTAGTAGTTCTGATACAAATAATGCTACTCTGTCTTCCTTTGACATACATTGCATTGTAAATATTTCTCCATCCCTTCACTTTCAATCTGGAGGTAGACTCTAAAATGAGTCTCTTGTAGGTAGCATATAGAGGGTTCTTTTATTTTTTTCCATTGATTCTGATACTCTATGTCTTTCAATTGGACCATGTAGTCCAGTTACATTCAGCATAACTATTGATATATATTAATTTAGTGCCATTTTATTACTTGCTTTATTTCTGTTTCTGGAGATTTCCTGTTCCTTTCCAGTCTTTGTCACTTTTAGTCTTTCTTCCCTACTCAATGAGTCTACTTTAATATTTCTTGCAGGGATGTTTTGTGGTCATGAACTCCTTCAAGTTTTGTTTATCTAGGAAACTCTTTCTCTTTCTTTTCTGAATGATAGCCTTGTTGGAGAGTGTCCTTGGCATATTTTCCTTTTCTGCACGTTGAATATATTATGCCACTTTCTTCTGGCCTGCCAAGTTTCTGTGGGTAGATCTAGTACTACCATAAGTTGTCTTGTCAGTTGGGGCTTTCATTGTATTGCTGCTTTTAAGCTTTTTTCTTTATATTTTGCAAATTTAACTACAATATGTCTTGGTATTGGCCTGCTTTCACTGATTTTGATGGGAGTTCTCTGTGCCTTAATATAAAAGTCTGTTTCCTTCCCTAGATTGGGGTAGTTTTCAGCTATAATTTCCTCTACTAAATATTCTGACCCCTTTCTCTCTCTTCTTCTCTGGGACTCCTATGATAAGAATGTTATTACATTTAATGATATCAATGAGTTCCCTAAGTCTACTTTCATTATACAATATTTTTCTTACCCTCTTTTGTGAAGCGTCATTATTTTCCATAATTCTATCTTCTATATCACTTAGGTGTTCCTCTGCTTCTGAATTTAAGCTCTTTATCTCTGCTGTAAGGGTATCCCTCCTGTCTTCTATACTTTTCTCAAGTCCAGCTAGTGTCTTTATGATTGTTGCTTTAAATTCTTGGTCAGGCATACTATCTATTTTGATTAGCTCCCTGTCTGTGACCTTTTCTTTTCTTTTTCTTTTTTTTTTTCTTTTGGGATGGAATCTTCTATCTTGGCATTTTGTCTAGGTCTTTGCCTTCTTCTCTGTGTTAGGAAAGCCTGTTTTATTTCCTGCTCCTGAAAGTAATGGCTTTATGAAGGAGAGGTCATATAATATCCAGGGCCTGGCACTTCAGGAAGCGTCTCTGCGTGTGTGCTGTGTGCACTCTGCTGCTATGTTATGGCTGCTCTATCCCACAGGTCAGTCCTCTGCACAGTTTCACCTTGTCTGCAGTGTAGAGTTGTTTGGATTTTGGCCAGAGAGTGGTCACCAAGTGTGGTTAGGTATGCTCTGGTCTTCTTGTTAAAAGAGTAATGCTATTTCCACTAGAGTAGAAGCTTTGGAGAACTCTATGGTCAGTAAATGCAGTATATGAGGATTTATTCTGGTCTTCCCAGGGAGGGGCCTGCTGCACTGCTTCTCAGGCATACTTGCTTGAGAAAAGCAGTATCAGCCTAGCACAACTGTAGGACCTGATGTAAGTGGGTTAGGCAGCCAGTGTGGGAGCTGTGCTGTATTATGCTGAGGGTGAGGGATGAAAATGGTGCCAGCCAGCTTCTTTGTCCCTAGGGAGGGAGCTTATGTTTGATGGTGTCAGGGAAGCCCACCTAGATGAGTGAATAACTTTCCCTTGTGCATCCTGTACTTTTTTAAGATGGCTGCTTTCATACTGTCTGTATCCAGGTTGTTTGCCTGCCTGGACCAGTGCCATGCACTTTGGGCTCTATCCTAGCCAGGCTGGCTGAGTTTAAAACTCCTAACTTTGGGGACCTAGTGTGGCAGGGACCTGCACTGGTCTTCTAGGGAGGATTTCACATCCCTGGGATGGATGCAGAAGGGCTCTGGCACCAGAGCAAAGGAGTGTCAAATTTGGAGAAAAGCAAATTAAACAGCTAGTGTCTGGACTAGCCATCCTCAGCATGTGTCTCTGTGCCTATCCTGAAATTAGAGTTTTTGTCCCTAGAGAGGTGACACCAACTCTCTCAGATGTATTCTAAGAAGAGGGAACAATCTATTAGATAGCTTAGGCAACCTTCAGATTATGTCATCTGCCCCCCAGGTTAGCTGCCTTCTCCACAGAAACATTGCAGCACCCTGTACCAGCTATGCCCTCAACCTCTAAAACTCTACTCTTTGAGCCCCGTTGGCTGTAAAAACTCACAAAAGTCAGCCCCTCTTCCTTTCCCAGCCAATAGCTTTGGGGAAGTGTTCTTGTATGATCACCTTTGTACTCACTTCTCTCTCTCTCTCTCTCTCTCTCTTTCTTTTTCTCTCTCACCTGTCTCTGTGACCAAGGTTCCCTCCCCTCCACAGCATGCATGATCTGTTTCTTCCCTAAAAGACATCTCTATACCGCCTATCTTCCATGATGTTTCTCCTTCTCTCTCTCTGGTTGTGCAGTTTATTCTGTCAGTCTTCAGTCTGATTTCTTGGACATTCATAATGAGTGGATATTTCTCTAGCTATATAGGATGGACAAAGCAAGCTAGGGTCCTCCTACCACTCTGCCATTTTAGCGTCTCTCACAGTTCTATGATCACATATTTTAGCATCTAAATGCATAAAAAAACTTAGAGGAAGCTTAAGCAATAAATATACAACTTACAAATTGAAAACTAAAACAACGTTGTTGAGAAAAATTAATAATGATCTAAATGGGGAGATACACCATGTAAATGAATTGTAAAATTCTAAATTATTAAGTGTTCATTTTTTTCTACATAGATCTATAGATTCAATCTGAAAACAAAATCCTACAAGCTTTTAAAAATTTATTGTTAAAAATTGACAAGTTATTTAAAATTTATATGGAAATTCAAGTAGCTAAGATGATCCAAAAGCAATCACAGAAAAGAAAAACAAATATAATTTACATTCCTTGATTTCAAGACTTGCTATAAAGTATGGAAATCAGGACAATAGTGAATTGGCTTGTAGATTTAAAAAAATCAACTGAATATAATAGGAATATAATATATAATATATAATATAATATAATATATAATATAATATAATAATATAATATAATAGGAAGTCTACAAATTATATATAGTCAAATGATTTTTGACAAAGGGGCTATGGGTATTCAATGTGGATAGTATAATACTTTCAACAAATGATGCTGGAAAAATCTAATATCTATATAGCAACAATATAGCTTCAGTTATTAACTAATGCAATATAGAAATGCAAAATGATAGCAGTCCTAACTATAAGTGGGAAAAATATAAAAAATTTAGAAGAAAATATAGGAGACTACCTTTTCAAGTTTATGTGAATTTTTGCTAGTAGAAATTTTTTTAGATAGCTCACAAAATCACAAACCATATACAAATAATTATTAACCTGCCCTTCATCAAAATTCAAATATTCTGCTATCTGAAAGAAGCTCTAAGGAAATGAAAACTCCAGCCATTGGGAGAATATACTTATAAATCACATATATGATAGTGTATTTGAATCCATGTGATGACTAATTTTATGTGTCAACTTTGACTAGGTTAAAGGTTGCACAGTTAGTTAGTAAAACATTATTACTGGAATGTTTCCAGAATAGCATTTGGATTAGTAGACAGAATAAAAAATGTCTCTTCATACTAATGTGAGCTGGCCTCAACCAATCTGCTGAACGGCCAAATTAAACAAAAAGATGAAAAAAAAATAAACAAAAAGATGGAGGAATGGAAAATTCTTTCTCTTCCTGAGCTGAGATGTTGATATTTTCTTGCTTTCAGAAACCAGTGACCCCGGTCTGTGGGTAACCAGCAATTCCCCCATTCTCAGACCTTCAGCCTTGAGCCTTATACCATTGGTTCCCCTGGTTTTCAGGCCTTCTGATTTAAATTGATTTACTTCACTGACTTTCCTGGTTCTTCAGTCTGCAGATGCCAGACCAAGGGATTTTTCAGGCTTTAAAACTGTGTGAGTCAATTTTTAAAAATAAATATCTATATCTACCTATCTGTCCTATCCTGTCCTATCCTATTGGTTCTGTTTTGCTGGAGAATCCTGATTAATACAATCCAGCATATATAAATAGTTAACCCAACTCAAAATATGAAAACTGTCAAGTCCAGTAGAAAAAAATGAACACACACTTTACTGAAGAATAAACAAATTGGCAAATTAGCATAAGAAACAATTCTCAACATAATTACCACAAAGGAAAATGAACCTTAAAACTACAAAGAAACACCAATAAACTAGTAAAAAGTTCATGATTAAAAATCTTGAAAATGCCAATTATGTGAGAAGATTTGGAGAACTGATTCTCTCATACTTTGCTTGTGGGAATGCAAAATAATACCTTCACTTTGGAAAAAAAAAACTTAGCGGTTTCTCATAAGGCTATACATACATTCAGTGTAAGATCCAGCAATACTACCTGATTAGCCCATAAAAAATAAAACGTATATCTACACAAAATTTGATATATGAACATTCAAAACACTTTTATTTCAAACAGCCACAAACTGGAAGACTCCAAAATGTCCATCAACTTCTGAATAAGAGGATTACACACACAAAAAATGTGGTCAATATAGAAATGGAATAATTATTGGCAATAAAATAAACTATTGATTCAAAGACTCTATGGTGAAAAAATAAACACTATAATGAATTTCTAAAAGTCATGCTAAGTGAAATAAGTCAGACTCATATAGTGTATGATTTCATTTATATGAAACTCCAAAAAAATGAAAAAACAAAACTATAAAGACAGAAAGTAGATTAGTGATTTCTAGGGTCCAGAACTTGGGGCTGAGGATGGAATGCAAGGCAGCTCAGAGGAAAATCTGTTGTGATAGAAATATTATATATCATGACTATGAAGTGGTTACATGACTTTAAATCTATAAAACTTACTAAATTATAGACTTAAAATGAGTGGTTTTATTTAACTAATTTTTAAATAAATATTTTTATTTATTTATTCATGAGACACAGAGAGAGAGGAGAAGACATAGGCAGAGGGAAAAGCAGGCTTCTCGCAGGGAGCCCAATGTGAGACTGGATCCCCAGACTGAGATGACACCCTTAGCTAAATGCAGACCCTCAACCACTGAACCACCCACGCATCCCTAACCAATGTTTTAAAAAGAATTATTTTTTTGTCTTAGAGAGAGAGTGGACAGGGAGAGGGGAAGAGAGTCTTAAGCAGTCTCCATGCTAGTGCAAAGCTTCATATCATGAATCTGAGATTAGGACCTGACCCAAACAAAGAGTCAGACCAACTGCACCACCCAGATGCCCCTTTATGTAGCTAATTTTTAAAATACTTATTTTTTTAAAGAAGTTTGAGATTCACATTAAAATTGAGAGAAAGATACAAAGATTTCCCATAAATCCTTGCTCCTACACATGCATAGCTTCCCATATTACTAAAATCTCTCATGAGAGTGCTACATTTGTTACAATTGATGATCCTACATTGACAAATCATAATCTCTCCAAGTCCATAGTTTACATTAATGTTCACTCTAGGTGTTATATATTCTATAAGATGTTCTGTATTTACTGGCTAACATAGGACATCAAAGAGCATAGAAAAATCAATTCTTACCCTGGACATTCAAGATACTGCATTTAAGATGCTATGTCTCAAAGAATAGAAAAATCATTATCAGTTCATGCTCAGACAGCGGAAATTTTTACATAATGGGGGGGGGGAATGAAATACATAAATAAAGCAAGAAACTATATCCATAAGAAACATTCTCCCTTTTTCTAGCCACCCTATGACGATTGGGCCAAACTGCAGAAGAGAGAATGAAAATCTTAACCAGTTTTCTGTGATAGGCTAATTAATGTCCTTCCTAAAAACACTCACATTATAATCCCTGGACCCATTGAATATATTATGTTGCATTGTAAAAGAGGTTTTTTTGATGTGATTAAAGATCTTCAAATAAGGACATTATTTTGGATTATCTGGATGAGCCAAAAGTAATCCACAGACTCCTCATAAGGGGGAGGCAGGAAGGTCAGTTGGAAGTAGATGTGACAAAGGAAATAAGTGTTAGAGTGATTTGAGAAAAGGCCATGAGCCAAGGAATGCAGGTGATCTCTTCAAATTGAAAACGGCAATATACTGGGTTCTCCTCTGAGCCTCCAGAAAGAATCCAGTCCTGTTAACATTTTGGTTTTAGTTTTCTGACCACCAAAACAGCAAGAGAATAAATTTGTGTTATTTTAAGCCACCAAATTTGTCTTACATTGTTACGTTAATGATAGGAGCTGATTCATTTGGCAAAGATAGGTTGTTCCCTGATTCCAAGTAGAACCAAGAAGAGCCTGTTAAGGAGACAAGAGCTTAGAGATTCCCCATAAATTGATTTGGGTGGGGAAAGTACTGTAGAAAACTGTAATTACAGAAAAACAGTTTTCTGGTATTGTTTTGCTACCTGGCTGTATGGATGCTAATAAGAGAAAAGAAGTGTAATTATAGACAAAGAAATGATACATTATTTAAACAGCATTTTCATTTCTACTAGTTAGACATTCTTTGAATTGGTTAATTTAAGTTTGAATTTGGAGAAAAGGATTCTTTAACTTTGTCTTAAACAGCTCATTGTCAGCTTTCTTTCAGACATTCAAAATAAAAGTGTTGAAATATTTAAACTGAAACAGGCTTTTCTTACAGTAGAAGTTTATCTCTCATCAGCAGACTAGAGTAACGTAGTGCATTTTGGCAAATAAGGCACTTAGAGTTTGTCATTCAATTTCCAATTAAGAGAAAAATCCCCATGAGTTCCCTGAATGTCTTGTCAAGATTAAATCTTCAGGGGCTGTATTTGCTCATTACTGTGTTATAGAAAGCATAAGATTGTTTGCTAGCAAAGTGGCAATTTTTAAACTGATATAAAGAACACAGCTATAAATAACAATCCTCCTTGATTCGGGACCAGAAACCAATCAATATACATAAACATTATTAAGTAATTAATACCCCTTTTAATTTATTTTAACTTTTATAAATTCTATATAAGGTAATATATGAAATAATCATTTGTAGATGTCTCAATGCCATTTTAAACCCATCATTGAAAAGCTATGATATCCAAATTACCTGAAACTTATACTTATCAGTATTACTTATATTTTAAATTTTAATTTCAATTTTGTGTATAAAACATTTTAGTTAATATCAAATAAAGTTGAGTGTAGATTACCTAGAAAAGCAGAAATGGGTAGGGTTGGTTTTTAGCACCTCCAAAACAATAATGCTCTATAATTTGTTAATATTCCTAATATTTGTTAATTTATCCCCTCCTTCCCCAGTAATCTATAGTCTATTTTCTACCGAGGAAGAGGATGAAGAACAGCAACAACAACAACAATTTTGTTTTAAAATACCCTGAGATCAGGATTTGAACTGATGGGAGACACCTAACCAGTTGAACCCCTAAGTGCCCCCCTACACATCTTTTTAAAAATGCTGTTCAGGGACACCTGGGTGGCTCAGTGGTTGAACATCTGCCTTTGGTTCAGGGTGTGATCCCGGGGTCTTGGGATCGAGTCCTGCAATAGGCTCCCCATAGGGAGCCTGCTTCTTCCTCTGCCTATGTCTCTGCCTCTCTCTGTGTCTCTCATAAATAAATAAATAAAATCTTAAACAAACAAATAAATAAATAAAAGTGCTATTCATTTCAAGCATATATCATGTGAAATAAAAGAACAATATAAGTGGTTTATCCAATTTTAAATGTTCTCCAGTGTTGCTTCTTTGTCATTTTCTTTTTGGTCTTCATACAGATTAAAACATTATTGTATATGAGATTTTATTTGAGCACAATACTTTGAACACAATAAATAATAATAAAGTTGGGAGCAACTTCCATTTAGGTGAATTGCATTTGTTCTTTGCTATATATCTAAAGTATTTAATAACAAACACCTTTTATCACAGAACATAGGAATGTTACAAATAAAGAAGAGATAAAATATAAAGTATGTATACCAATGAAAATATACTGAAGTACCCATAAGTAGTCATAAATCACTTTCAAATAGAAAAAAATCAGCACCAATGACTGATGTGATAGAGCACTTATCAGAAACCTTCCCAAAGTCAATAACCACAATCTGTATGCTTAGTGTAACCATTGCTAAATCATATATGGTTTAGTAAAAGTAACTTAAAACCATGTAATTTAATTGTAAAGCATCCCTGGATAGAAATGAAGACAAGTAAAATCTATGTTTGAGGTCACAAAAGATTCCAGATGGTCTTATTAAGTGGCAAAAATGTTAACTGAATGAAGGATAATAACTATAATAAGAAGCTGGATTCTAACTTCAGATTTAAATTTCTCTTGGATGTGCTATCTTCCCTGTGGTTTTCTACTTGGAAGTCACAATTAGTTTATTATTGCTTAACAGCAGGAAGCCTTCTGAAGTTCAATTTTGTGAAGGTCTGAAATTCTCTTTGATTATCCTCCAGGACCCTAAGACTGTTTTTAAAAACTTTGGGTTTTAATATTTTTGTCTTGATTTAATTTTACAAATTAAACTATATACTAAGCACATCAAGAAAGTTCACTCTTTAAGCAACTCTTCATAAGACCCTTTCAGAAGACATGTATTTTTTTTGTATAGCAATTTACATTGTCCCAAGCCAAATACAGATGGTGAATATGTTACTTACATTTGCATGTTCATCTTTTAAAAACTCTACATCAGATAGTCTTTAAATGGTACACATTCCATAATCAGAGTTTGAAGTACAAATAGTAATGGAGCTTGCTGCTACTACTCTTAATATAAAATGTAAGATAATTGGTTTATTTTTTATTGTATTTTTTAAGATTTTATTTATTTATTCATCTCACACACACACACACACACACACACACACACACAGAGAGAGAGAGAGAGGCAGAGACACAGGGTGAGGGAGAAGCAGGCTCCATGCAAGGAGCCTGATATGTTACTCGATCCTGGGACTCCAAGATCATGCCCTGGGTGGAAGGCAGGCACTAAACCACTGAGCCACCTAGGGATCCCCAGATAATTGGTTTAAAAGAAGTCAAAATATTGCCGTGAAAATGAAATTATACAGTATTTTTTGTTTCAATTTATGCACTATACTGTTGGGTGATGGTCAGTATTATGTGTCAATTTGTGTATTCTATAGTACTGTTAACTAAGGTATTTTGTAGATGTGGTTACCATTTATGATCAGGGACTTTATTTTTTTATTACTTATTTATTAATTTTTTAGGTGATCAGGGACTTTAAATAAAGATTATCCACATTAGTGTAAGTGATTGAAAACCCTAAGAACAAAATCTGAGTTTTCCCAAAGAAGAAATCCTACCTGAGCCTCCAGCCTACCTGCTGCACCTACAATTTTAAGGTCAAGACTGGAACATCAATTGTCTCTGGGTGTTGGTCTCAGCCTGCCTATAGATTTTGGACTTGCCATGCCTTAGAATTGCACAAGCCAATTCCTTAAAATGAATTTGTCTTCTTATTCTCTTACTCAACCTCTCTCTCAAGATATATATCCTATTATATTATACATACATGTATTATAAATTATAATTGTTTATATAAGTTTATATAATAAAAAATATACTTACCTCATATATATCCTATACTTAATTTCAAATATATATGTTTCTCTGTAAACTTTTAACAATGCAGCAACTACTAATGTGTTCTCCGTTTCCATTGTTTTATAATTTTAAAATCTCAAGAATTTCATATGAGTGAAATCATACTGTATGTTACTTTTGAGTTTGGAGGGTGTTGTTTTTTGTTGTTGTTTTGATTTTTTTTTTATTTTTTAGTCATTACAATTATCTACAGATCCATACAGTTTGTTATCTCTATCAACACTTTGTTCCTTTTTATCGTTGAGTAGTATTCCCCAGTATAGACATAACACAGTGTGTTTATCATCTTATCCACTTAAGGATATCTGGGCTGTTTTCAGTTTGAGACTACCATGAATAAATTACTTATGGACAGTATTGTACAAATATCTGTGTGAACATAAATCACTATTTCTCTTAGATAAATGTTTTAGACTCCAATTGCAGACTCATATGGTAGCTGCATTTTTAGTTGAGTAATAAACTACCTGCCTGTTTTCCAGTGTAGAATTCTCATGTTTTATTCACATGGTCCATATAAAAATAATCCCATTTCTCAGAATCCTTGCCAGTGCTTGGTGTTATCAGTATTTTCTTCAGTTTTATGGTAGCTGTTCTGATTAGTTTGTAGTGCTGTCAGAATTTGGCTATAATTTTCATTTTTCCCAACTGCTAATGGTGATGAACAACTCTATGTTCTGATTTGTCATCTCTATGTATGCCTTGTCAACTTAGGGAAGCTGATTGCACCCACTTGTACTTTGTCAATTTTTTTTAGCTATTCTAGTTCTTTCACTCTCCATATAAATTCTGGAATTATCTTGTCTAATCTACAAAGTATTTGGCTCGGACTTTGATAGTAATTACAGAAAACATATGTGAAGGTGTAAAGAATTGGCATATTTACTCTATTGTATCTTCCAATCCTTGAACATAGTCCATATTTTAATTTATTTATATTTTACTAATCTCTTTCATCAGAATATTTTGGTTTCAGCATGCAAGTTCTATATGTGTTATTAGATTTACAACTGTTCTTTTTTATGATAGCACATTGTATTTTATTTCACTTTTCATGTCCATGCACTAAGTGCTAGTATATAGAAATATGATTGGTTTTTATGTTGATCTTGAAGTACACTGAAACTTTACTAAACACACCCATAAATTTTAGGAATTTAAAATAGATTGAGATTGTTTACATAGGCAATCTTTTCAATTGCAAATATACCCAGTTTTATTTCCTCCTATATCTTTTTCATTCAGCACAATGTGGAATAAAAGTTGAGGCAGTAGACATCCTTGCTTTGCTTCTGATCGTAGGGGAAAAAAACTTCAGTCTTTCACCATTAAGTGTAATGTTGAAAAAAAAAAGCGTAATGTTGATTGTAAGTTTTTTTTCCTAGATGTTCTTTATCTAGAAGAAGTTCTCTCTATTCTTAATTGTTTATGATTTTATCATGAGTGGGTGTTGAATTTTTGTCAAATGCATTCTTTATCAATTGATGTGATTACATGCTTTTTCTTCTTTTGAATGTCAGTGTCAATTATGTTGATTTTTGAATACTGAACCAGCCTTGCATACCTGGAATAAACCCCACTTGGTATGCTGTGTAATTCTTTTTATATATTATTGTATTATATTGGTTAATATTTGCCAAGGATTTTTCTGTCTACGTATGTAGGTTTTCTGTTTGTTTCTCATACCGTCTTTGTCAAGTTTTGGCGTTAGGAAAACATTAACTTCATTAAAAGAATTTACCCATGCCCCCTTCTCTTCCATTTTCTGGAAAAGATTGTACAGAACTGGTGTTCATTCTTCCTTAAGTACTTGACAGAATTATCTAGTGAGGGCAGCCCGGGGGGCTCAGCATTCTAGTGCCGCCTTCAGCCCAGAGTGTAATCCTGGAGACCCGGTATTGAGTCCCACATCAGGCTCCCTGCATGGAGCCTGCTTCTCCCTCTGCCTGTGTCTCTGCCTCTCTCTCATTGTGTGTGTCTCTCATGAATGAATAAATAAAATCTCTAAAAAAAATAAAATTAAATAAAAAGAATTATCTAGTGAAAACCTCTGGATCTGGGTAGTTTTGGGGGTTAAATAAAGAATTAATATCAGAAATCACAAGTAACAGATAAATATAAGTAGACTATTTTATCCTCTTAAGTTATGTAAAAACTATTTTTTCAGTTAAAAGCAAAATGGTATAGCATTATATAATGGGGTCTTCAATGATGAGGCTACAATATATATAAAGAAAAATCAGAGGGATAGTAAAAGGATACATTGTGATAAGGTTTCTACATTCCATCTGAAGTGGTAAAATGTTGATTCTGAACAGACTGAAAGTTTCAGTTCCTATATTATAGTCCCTATAACAACAATTGGAAATAACAATATATATAGATATATACAAGAACACAGTAAATAAATTAAAATGGAATAGTAAATATTAGAAAGCAATTAAATATAAATATAGAAATAAATGAAAAAACAGAGGAAATAAATGGTTTTATTTATGATACAAATATCAAAAACTGCATTTAAATTACTATCTAAACACATAAATTAAAAGACAGATAGTGTCAGTCTATATAAAACATGACCAAACTCAGGTGGTTTAAAGATTATTTATTATTTCATCTTTCTTACTTTTTTCCTCATAGATTTTTCAATGTTACTTAAGCTACATTAATGTTTTTTTTAAGATTTATTTATTTTTGAGAGAATGAATGAGCAAGTGAGCAGGGGAAAGGGCAGAGGGGGAGAGGAGAAGTCCCCTCTGCACTGAGTGCAGAGTCCAATGTGGGGCTGATCTCATGAGACTGAGATCCTGACCTGAGCCAAAACAGAGTCAGATGCTTAACTAACTGAGCCACCCAGAAGACACAGGCTACATTGTTTTATACCTTTCCCTGCATGCAATATTTTTAAAACTATAAAGATTATCTCTAAGGATATATTTACATGCCAAAAAACTAAACATTTTCTAATTTAAAAATAACTATGAGGGATGCCTGGGTGGGCTCAGCGATTAAGCATGTGCCTTGGCTCAGGGTGTGATCGGGAGTCCTGGGGTCGAGTCCCACATTGGGCTCCCTGCATGGAGCCTGCTTCTCCATCTGCCTATGTCTCTGCTCTCTCTCTCTGCGTCTCTCATGAATAAACACATAAAATCTTTAAAAAATAATAAAAATAACTTTGAAGCATGGAAAGAGGAGAGGGAGGAAAAGAAGGAAGGATGGGAGAAAAGGAGGCAGGAAGTGAAGAAGTAAGGAAGAAAGAAAGGAATGAAGGAAGATGAAAATAAGTATAGAAAGATGTAAAAAAGAAGGTAGAAAAAAAGGAGAGAAAAATGAGGAAAGTTTAACCATCACTGAGATAGTTTTTAAATTACTTGCAGACACATTTATTTTTAGCTGATGTAGATTTTTATTTTCAGCTAATGGATATTATTCTTTCTTTTTAGAAAATAGAACCCTTTCATCTCTTATGTTACCAAGAAAAACAAAAAGTTTACAGAATATATTTTTTATCACATAGAAAGAAAAGTGTCAATACAGAAGACTAGTATCCTTTGTATAAAGAATTTGAGAGGGAATTATTTTAGAAAAATTCTGCTGGAAAGTCTCCTAGCCTTTCTTCATCTGCTAATGTTTCTATGCTCTCATCCTGAAAATTATTTCAACCAGATATAGAATTCTGTATTGACTATTTACATTGATTAATGTAACCTAAACAACTTTAAAACTGAGGTATAATGATAAAATTCTGAAATCTTTGGAAAAATAACTAACCTATATAAAAGAAATTATTTGGCAAGAGTTGATTTAGAATTTGAGCTGCATCTTTAAACATTAGCATTTTTGAAGACTATATTAATGGTGAGTAGATGAAGGAGGGTAGGAAAATATTCCAAGAAGAGTGAGTTGCATATTTAGGTATATACCCTTAAGAGAAAATCAGGAATTTGCAATCATTTGGTTTAGCTTAGTGGGAAAATCCTTAATGATTTTGTTGAGTGTTGGTTGGAAAGGGACCATAGTTAGAAACTTCAAAGGATTCTGGACTTGGGCTCTAGCCTACGTCTGATCATCATCTTTTCTATTATCTCAAGGCCTTCTTTTGTATTTTTTGTATCTTTTGTTTTGACCACTATTAATTTTTCTGGGACTTGGGGTTAATTTCATCTCATCATTCAAGTCTTCACTCAGTTATGACCTATTGAGTAAGGTCTTCCCTGACCACTCTATATAAAGGAATTTTAAGTCCCATCAATTTGTTTTAATGTATTATTTTTAGGATACTTGTCCCCATTTTAAATTAACTTACTTATCATGTAATAATAGGTTTATTGTCTCTCCTCCCTTGTAAAATGTGCATAATATGGGAGAAAGACCCTTGTCTATCTTAAGTTCTAGATCCCTAATCACCAAAAAAAAAAAAAAAAAAAAAAATCTAGCACAGTATATTCTATCAAAAATAAATGGATAAGGGGTGCTTGTGTGGCTTAATTAGTTAAGCATCTGCCTTTGGTTCAGGTCATGATCCCAGGGCCCTGGGATGGAGCCCCATGTTGGGCTCCCTGCTCAGCAGAGAGCCTGCTTCTCCCTCTCCCTCTGCTCCTCCCCCCACTCATGCTCTTTCTCAAATAACTAGTATCTTTAAAAAGATAAAATAAACAAAAATAAGTGGATAAAATGGATATAATATAAATATATAAACAAATTATGAGATGTCTTATATATCCTATTGAGGACTCTGGAACATATCTTTTTGTTAAACGGTAAATGATAAAAAAATGAAATGATGTTGTTAAAACACAAAATTGTTTTCTAGATAATTATTTTAGCAGTGGAGAAATAGAAAGAGCAAGTGTATGGTCAGGGAAATATAAGAGATGTTGCTTATATGTATTTGCACAATACCTGATGCATAGTTAGTCCTCTATAATGGTTAGTTATCTCTATTAGTATTTCCAGATTGCAAATAACCTTTTCTTAAGCATTGGCATGGGTAGAATTTTCTCTGGAGAAGTAGCAATGTTTGTCATAGCTAATTATTAGTCTTTAATTAAATTGCCTTTAGGGGCATTTCCCAAACGGATATATCTTGGAACACTGAAGCTGTGGGGCAAAACTAGAGTTTAAATAATTTTTAAAAAATTCCTGTGGTTGCATATATTTCTAAAATATTAGATTGGACAAAGATAAGCTGCTGTCTTATAGCTGACCATGATGGGTTCTTTATTTGTTAATATTTAATGTAAATCTTCAGAAAGTGGTGCTCTACGGAGAATTTCTTAAATTCATTTGGCTATTAACTCATACTCTACTCCTGACCTGTTATAACATTATCATTCTGAGGGACATCTACAGTGGCTAGAGAAAAGCTGCTTCATAATTTTAATTGTTTACTTTCAGCTAACATAATAAACTTTGGCTTCATCTTTTAGGAGAAAAATACGCTTTTCTAGAATTTTGGAAATTTTGATTTAAGGTTTTTTTCATCTTTTGCAGTCTTGATGTAAATTTATCACTGCTATGTAGACTGGATTTTACTCAAATATCTAATATAACATTCATTATTATAATAGTACAATAGAACACTTCATAAAACATCATATAAAAACTGGTTTTCTTAGTTTTTAAAAGTGTTCAACTGAAAATTCTGTAGTATTTTTTTATTTAGTTACATTGATTTTTGTTTAATTGCTACTCAACATTATTCAAAATATCTTCTTTTACAACTGCTTCTCAATCTAGGAAATATATTTTAATATTCATCATTGAAAACACACTAATTTATATTTGAAAAATGAATTTTTTAAAAGATTTATTTGTTGAGAGAGAGAGGGAGAGAAAGGAAGAACAAGCTGGGGAGGGACAAGGAGGAGGGAAAGAGAACCTCAAGCAGACTTCCTGTTGAACATGGAGCCCATTGTGGCACTTGATCTCAGGATCCTGAGATCATGACATAAACCAAAACCAAGAGTTGGATGCTCAACTAACTAAGCCACCCAGGTGTCCTAAAAATTGAATTTTTAATGGTGACAAAAATCAAGCATAAAACAAATTCAGTTTATTTTTTAAACTTTTACTATCATTGTATTACTATCATTGTAGAATGTTCTATTTAAATCAAATGGATTAATTAATTAACCCATTCATAGAAATATAATACTATAATGCAAGGGTGTTTTATTTCTTCCAGTTCAAAGAAGTAAAAGTGTATTGAAATAGATGCAGGTAAACTTGGTTATGTAATTTTAAAGATATCTTTGTGATCAATCCTTAATGAGAAAGATTTTTAGCTATACAGTTAAAATCTCTCTATTAAGCATTTCTCCAGAAAACAGATTTGTTTTATATACTTTATTTAACTTATGAAATAAATTAAGCTATAAAAGAGTTAAACTCATTAAGTATGAAATTCAATGTTTCCTCTGTTTTTGTGAGATAATATTAAGTAAATTAAAAGCAAAGGGCAAAAAATTAAAATAAAAACAAAGAGTAAACAAAAACACTGATTCAAAAAGATATACGTACTTCTACATTTATTGCAGAGTTATTTACAGTAGCCAAGATATAGAAGCAACCCAAGCATTCATTCAATAGATGAGTGGGTAAAGATGTGATGGGTAGGTTCACACACACTCCACTGGATTTTACTCAGCCATACAAAAGAATGAGACTGTGCCATTTGCACCAACATCGATGGACCTAGGGTATTTTATGCTAAGTAAAATAAGTCAGACAGATGAAGACAAATACCAGTGATTTCACTTATGTGTGGAATATAAATAAACAGATGAATAACCAAACAGACAAAAGGAAGAAACAGACCTATAAATACAGATAACAAGGAATGACTGAAAAAAATAGAGCAGGTGGGGCAATGGGCAAAAGGAGTTAAGGGCAGTGGAAGATATATGCTTCCAGTTATGGAATGAATAAGTCCTATGACTAAAAGGTACAGTATAGGGAATATAGTTAAAGATATTGCAATAGTGAGGTATGGTGACACATGGTAGCTACACTTGTGATGACTTGTCAAATTACTATGTAATATGCTTGAAACTAATGTAACATTGTATGTCAGTTATATTTCAGTTAAAAAAACCCATAACATATTTGACAAATTAAATGTACATTATTTACTAAATTATATAACTAAAATGTCATATAGAAAGGGATAAATATGGAAAATGGTTATTAAAGATATTCAGAGAATGAATAAATTAATGTTTTCCCACATGAACTCAAAATACATATGGAGGAACTGTGTATGTAGTTAACATTCCAAAAGAAAGAAATAATGTAGCCTTTTATTTTTTCCCTTTACCTAGTTTCCTACCTATGTACCCAGTTAGATATAAGGTTTAAATATAGAATTGCACTCCTTATATTCACTAAATACTTAACAAAACAGAAAATGATACATTTGTTAAAGTCTTAAAGGCTCAAGTAATTTTGTTTAAAATCTTTTGATTAAAAACCAAAAGGCAAGGTTTTATACCCAGATTTACCTTTATCACCCTCAGTTTAGAGGACAGATTTCTTTCAGGTACAGCTTTTTTTAAGTAAAACTGATATATTCAGTGCAGAAAGTGTACATATTTGAACTAAGAATCTGAGTCTTCAAGTAGTCTAGAATATACTGTAATCTCAGATCTTATAACACGAAAATTAGATAGCGATGTAATAATGATAGCTCTCACCAATTGGCACCAGTCTGGAAAACTTAGCTCAGGAATGACTTTTATCAAGAATGACTTTTCTCCATGTGGGAAGAATATCTTTTTGGCAAAGTGGACATTTTCCAGAAAGCACAAGTAGCATATTAAAAAAGAAAAGTACAACATAAACCAGACACCACATCAACAGATGTAAGCTTCCTGAGTAATAGAGCCAACAGTGACAGTTTTATTTTCTGTATATCTTAATAATAAATTTATCCTATATGCTTAATATACAATCTAATATAATTGAATATTCATTATCTCTTTTCTCCTTTTTTAAATTTTTGGATAGGGACTGGGCTAAAGTGATAAATTTGTACTCTATATTAAATATCTACTGAAAAATCTATAGTTTAAGATTGGTAGAGAATTATAGCACAGATTAATATTCTAATCTCAGATATAAAAGATAAATCCTTTTGTGTTTAGTTTATTATAAGTAGTTTAAATTAATTGAAATGAACCTAAATAAAGATTTGTATAAACTATAGCTCAGTAATTCTAATTAACACCCTGCATCATTTAACCAATATTTTCAACATTTAACCAATACTCCCTTTATTATGTTAAAGGCTAGTCTGGTTATTTTAAGATTAACTAGGATATAAGAATACCTACTCATGATTTCTTTTTTCTTGACGTTTCCTATAAAATGTCCTTGTTAAATAATTATATTATATTATACTTTCTCCTGCATGCATTCTTTTTAAATTACAGAAGCTATTCACAGGGAGAAGCCTGCATGTCAGAAAACAATGTTTTCCCAAAGTAATACCTAGAATAAACTGTAAGGAAGAAAGTTTAAGGAACTGAGTTCTTCAAGAGTGTAACATTCAAAAACTGCCTGACCTAATATGCAAATATTTATGAGAAAGCAAGGAGTGCTCATATGTCCTGAGCTCAGTTTTATTCTAAGAAAATGTTTTGGGTTATTAAAACATCTGAATGTGAATTTAAGATTATTTAGAAGATTGAAGATTTTCACCTATCATGTCAGATTGTTTTTTTTTTCAAACAGTGCTTACTAAGGAATTGATAAGCCTAATTTTATTCCATTATGCTATACTCTCTTATTTTGGAAATGTCTGCCATAAATTTATGACTCTGGAGAAAATTCCATAATTTACAAAGTCTATGGAGCTGATAATGACTTCTTTGTTTGTTTAGGAAATAAATTCACCTTACAGTTGAAGCTTTCCAGTAATGGCACTGTTAGAATAATAATTAGAATTTTGCAAATGTATTTCAAGATACAGTATGTGTGGATGTAAGATATATATATATATATATATATATATATATATATATATATATATATATATAACATATATATACATACACTCAGATTACGTAGCTTATATATACATATGCTTATGTGTGTGTATTTAATTTATTAATGAGTAATATGTTAGATACTATAGGCACAAAGTGATCATTTTAAGCTTTCAGGTAAAGAAGATTTAACCTCCTTGCAGGCAGTGTAATTTTGGAATTTTTATGATTGACATGATTAACATATGATTGAAAATCCAGATCTCATGAAAGAGGGTTTTTTCTTTTAAGTCTTTTTTCTCTTTTTTTTTTTTTTCTTTTTTTCCAGGATCACACCCTGGGCCAAAGGCATAAACAACTGAGCCACCCAGGGATCCCCTCTTTTAAGTCTTTTAAGTAAGATGATCACAAGATTTAAGCTTGCTTTCTATATATTATTCAACTTCTTTGCAAATTGCCTCATCATCTATAGTTTCTCCACTTAAAATTAAATGACTATGGGATCCAGGACAGTTTACTATTATGAAGGTAAATCTGGCACCAAAGTCATTTCCCTGAGCTTAAAATGCACAAAATGAATGATGGACGGTTATGTATTTTGATACTTGTAGCTACAAATAAAAGAAAATTCAGCTCCAAAAAGGCTTTTATACTCACATATCTGTAATTGTAGTGGGAGCAATGGCTCCAGAATTGTCTGTTTTGGCAGATCAATATTATCCATGACCCAGTTTTATTCTTTCTTTCCATTTTGCTGTCTTAAGTTTTGGCTTTATATCAAGATGGTTACAGCATTTTCAGAATTCATAACAAGCTTGACACTAAACAAAGAAAGAATAGAAAGTGCCTCTTTCTCTGAGACTCTCTTGCACCTCATTGGCCAAAACTCAATTATCTGCCATCTCTGAACCAATTACTGTCATGGCAAATGAAAATATTCTTGGACAAATGAAACACCCTGCTGAAACTGGGTTAGAACTTTCCCTAAGGCACAGGGCTGAAGAGGAGAAGGTTAGATATCTGAACAAAATGGGTTTCTATTGTGGAAAAGGAGAGAATAAATGCCATGTAGACAACTTCCAAAGTCCACCACTGAAAGATCCTTGAGGCTCAATGCAAGTGAATTAAAGTGATATAGTTGATAATGGGTTTGGTAATTTTATATTTTAAGGCACCTAGAGATAATTTGAAGACATAACTGTGAACATCTATTTAATACGTGGCAGGACATAAGCCACGAAATTATAAGGAAATTATAAGCCATGGAAATTATACAATACTATATTATAAAGAAGATCATCAGATAGCTAAAAATTTGGAGTTACACAGATGTTATAAAAAGTACTTAGTAGCAAATTAATTGATTTTTGTTTTCTTGTGTGAGAGGATCACCTGATACATTTTTTCAGTTGGCACACATTCCCAAGAGCAAATAACTCTCAGTGCAGTACAGAAAACAGAAAATGGAATCTGTATTAAAAACAAATAGCATAATAGTAAAATGTTATATGATCCTTAAAAATGCAAAATATCTGAAAGAAAAAATAAATCTGGAGGTATTAATAATACCATACTTAGGTACATAATTTATTTTCTAAGAAATTACTAATCTATTTTTTCAACAAATTTACTCACTTTCTTATTCACTTATGTACACATTTCATATGTATTATGGAATCAGAATGACAGGATCTTGTAGGTCAACTCTCCTGATTATTTTCTATCAAATGAATCCTAAAGTACCATGCAACATCTCTATAAAAAAAAATCCAAGGATTTGCACAAATCTGGCATTATATGCATAGATTTCATAGGGTTTTAATATTTCCTTTGTGTCACTGTTTTGAGTTTTCAGATCACATTACAGTTCAGCCATGATAAGACGATCTTCACGATAGACTCTTCTGATATCTTATCAGTTACTACCATTAGATATTAGAGCATAACTTGTCTGTTGATAATTTTCTGTTCCTAGTTGTATCTAGGATGCAAGGCATTATTGCAAAATGTACTTTGATTGACTAAAACTATCCAAAGAAATATTTCTACCAAGTAGTATAGAAAGTACAGAACATACACTCTGTCTCACCCAGATCCTCATCATTCTTATTGAAATATGAAACAATAATAATTTTCTAATTGACTGTATACTTGTGCACAATCAAAATTGTTTTAAATCACATAATAAAATGTAGTTATCAAGATTGCATGTAGTTCATTCTCTAAAGAGTAGATATCAATATAGTATATTTTCTCACTGGCCAGAAATTGAGATTTATCTGAAATCCTTACTCATCATCACCACAAACAAGCTTCCAAAAAGATATACTTTCAGAAAGCAAAGAAAATTTACATGTAATTTCATTATAAGGTGGAAATTTAACTTTAAATGCTGATACAAAATTCTGGTAAGTTATATTGGGCAAATATGCAAGTGGAAATTTATCTTCCTACCTAAAATAGGCCTACACATTGCAGAAAGTATGAGCAATGTTTTATATATCAGAACTATGAACTATGTTTTATATAGAACTATATAAACTACGTTTATAGAACTATGTTTTATATATTACATATAAAATATTAACATATGCAATTGATATATATATCATATATTTATATATGATATATATTTTATATATAATATGTATTTTATATTACATATTATGTGTTATATATAATGTTATATGATATATAATAAATACATAATCATATAGATATTATGATAATATAAATAAGAATATATATAAATTTATATTTTCTATTCCATATTCTATTTATCTGGAGAATCCTGACTGGTGTGCTGAAATAACACAGATCAGAGCACAAAAAGAGGAAAGGATGAGGATATGAGGAATTTTTTGGAGATGGCTAATATATTTTATCTTTTTAAAAATATTTATTTATTTATTTATGATAGACACAGGTAGGAGAGACATAGGCAGAAAAGAAAAGCAGGCTCCCTTTGGGGAGCCTGATGTGGTACACCATCCCCACCCCAGGATCACAACCTGAGCCAAAGGCATATGCACAATCACTAAGTCACCAAGGTGCCCCAAAAATATTTTATCTTAAATATGCTACTGGTTTCACTGACGTATTAACTCATTTGTATACTTTAAATAGTGTATTTATGTAAATTATTTCTTAATAAATTAGATCAAGGAAATAAAAGAGTGGCAACCAATGAAGTACTCATAGCTTCTTGAAGAGCAGTCTATCATGTGAGCCCTAGGGTGTGAGCCATGTCTCAGTCATATACCAAACCATGCCTTAAATTTTGATCAGCCTTGGAAGCAAAAGTATGAAAAAACTGAAAGAAAGGAGAAATTATCCTCTGCCTAATTTTGCCAACATTATCAAAATAAAAAATAATAATTTCTAAAATGTATATGTTTCCTCCTCTACCACAGTGGCGCTGACTGATTAATATAGAAAAAATACTTTGATGATCAACAAACATTCTAAGAAATCTAGAGAAATTAAGTTTTCAGCCAACAATTCATCTCAAAACTCCATTCCAACACAAACTGCTATTTTTTATTTCACTGTATGCTGATTTTTTGAAGATTTTTTTTTCCTCAGGAAATTCAATAATTCCCAATTCTTTGAGTTCTTGATGTCATAGTGTCCCTTACCCCAAATACACCACAGGAGTATAAATGTCTCACATTGCATCAATTATATTGGCATATTTTTTCAATCATAGTAATTGCATCTTTCATAGCCATTCAGAGTCCACCCTTGAAATTTTGTAGGAACTTTGGGATTGGGAGAAATTTTTTTTCTTTTTGATATTGATACACAATTTCTAGGTTTGGGATTGTCAGATGCCACCATATGAAAAAATCTTCACTGACAGTGAAGCTAATAATAGAGAAATGGAAAGAGGGATGGCAGCTCCGGTGGCTTAGCGGTTTAGCGCCGCCTTCAGCCCAGGGCGTGATCCTAGAGACCTGGGATTGCGTCCCACGTCAGTCTCCCTGCATGGAGCCTGCTTCTCCCTCTGCCTGTGTCTCTGCCTCTCTCTCTCTCTCTCTCTCTCTCATAAATAAATAAAATCTAAAAAAAAAAAAAATGGAAAGAGGGAGAGAGGAAAAGAATATATCATCAGAAAACAAACAAAATCCAAAGATGGGACTGTTTTTGTAAATATCTAACAAACATTCCACATATTAAAGCAATGATATTTGTAAGAATAACATCTAGAAATAATTTTAATTTGTACATATATGTTACACATTTCTGTGAAAAGAGCATGGAATTTTTTATGTGTGGCATCTAGCATAAAGTCTGATATATAGAGGTTACTCCAAAAGCAAATGTTGAATAAAAGAACCAATTATACGGATGACCAAAATAGATTACCTACAATCTTTGGAGGGAAGAATACTGTCATAATTATCATATATACACACTTGGAACTTCTTTCTTCACTTTTTCACTTTGTATTAGCCACAGTAGAGACCAGGGTAACATGTTCCACTTCAATATAGTCACTCTCTCTTATCCTTTTGAGGTATAAGTTCAACACAAACATGGGTTTAGCACTTTTATGGGCTACCACTCTTGTAAGAAGCACAGACATTTCCACTATTTTTCATTCTTAAGGTAGTATATTCTGAGGAGTCCCAATATATCTCTAGGATACTTGAATTATGTTTCTTGAATCTATCCCATACTATAGCAGTTAACAGATAAAGCAACAAATATATATATATATTTGTTGTTATATATACCTTCAAATATAACTTGGTTGTCTGTATAATATCAAAAAAAGTTTGGGCTTCTATAAATTGGTCCATAAATGTTTACTAGCGTGGTTATTGAAATAACAGAATTTGCCATAAAGGAATTACTATCCAAAATTTTATCAGTATAATTCATTATAACATATAACTGACATTTTCATTGAAATAAGAAACCTATATTTACTAGGCATCAGGTTGTCAAGTGAGCTGAATATGTAAGCAGCAATCAAGACAATTAGGTCTGTAACCTGTGTAACTAAACCATCTAAAGACATTGGCTTCATATAATTTAAATTTCTCTAACTAAATCATTTTTTGGTTTAAGAAGTTTCGATTATTTCATTAAAAAAATTTCAGACAGGTACATGGATTCAATCAATAAATTCATTGATCAGGGTTTCTACTTCTAGCATACCTGTGTAGGTCTGCAACAGTCTAGCTTACCCACTGATAACATCTATATGCTCAAGATAAAATACAGAAAACAGCGATATGGGAATTTGTAGTAAAGATATATAGGCAGATTGTTGGAGGGAATTAGTTATTGTAATTAAAGTCAGACAGAAAACCCCTGATTATATTCTCAGAATATGATCTTTGCCTTCAGTTGCCACCACCTCCACAGACCTTCAGATTTCTTAATTTAATTAAAATAATCTGTCATTATTATATTATTACCAATTATTTAAATACTTTTGGGTGATAATTATGTGTGCACAGTTGTAGGCAAGTATTCATGCTTTTATTTCAATATTAAAATGACTTCATAAGTCTTATTATTCTTTATAATAATAAATGCAGGGAAGTTAAATTCCTGAGGTCACATAGAATGGAGTGCCTAAGCATGTACTAGAACAGCCCAGGCAGTTTTACTTTTCTTTTTCTTTTTCTTTCTTTTTTTTTTTTTTTTGTGGTTGTTGTGAAATTCACTTAATTTACAATTGATCATTTTAAACAGTATGTTAAAGTGGCTTTTAGTGAATTTACAACATTGTAATACCACCTCCTCTTTCTAGTTTTAAACTTTTTCATCATCTCAGAACATTCCATATGATTCATTCTCCGTCCCCTTCCTCCAGTTTCTAGAAACCATAAATCTTCCTTTATGTTCTAAGTATTTGTCTAAATACTCAATTCAAAAGGAATCATATAATGTACAATCTTTGTATCTGTCTTCTTTCAATTAGCTTAATATTTTGAGATTATTTCGAGTTGTTGTATGTAGCAGTTTTTAAGTACTTTTTATGGCTGAGTAATATTCCATTGTATGCATATACCATAGTTTGTTTATTTGCTTCTACATTGATAGACATTTGGGTTCACTGCAACTTTTGGCTATTGTGAATAACACTGCTATAAACATTTGTGTATCTGTGTGGGCATATATTCTCATTTCAGAAAGTTTGTCTATTTTAATAGTATATGATGGAACAAATTAACTGATAATGTATCAAACAGGCATTAAATCCCACTATGCTTAGATCTTTGGGAAAATTAGTTACCATGGTTTGTAGCTTCTAGAGTCAGTGAATCTGTGTATGAAAGATGAAAACACTTAATTTAGAAACATGAAATTTTAGCTCTGTTCTCTGGTACTCATTACTGGAGAAATTATAATTTGATTTAAGTATCCACAGGCTATTCATTTCAAATGTGTATATGAAGTACTTCTTATGACCAGGCACTACTTTAGGAGTTAGAAATTTAAAGACGAAAATTCATTATTCTTGTTCTCATGAAGTCTGCATTCCTAAGAAATAATAAAAAAATCTAAATAAAATAAAATAATTGTTTAATGGATGTTTCTAAAAACTGCAGTGGAAGCATAAGGGAAAGAATACTGAGTTTGCCTAGAGGAGGTAACATTTTGCTGAGACTTATACAACAAATATGAATTTGCGAAGTAGGCAATCAACTGGAGACTTTTCTTTGGTAAATTTAATAACATAAAGGCAACAAGGCAAAAAAGAGCACTGTTCTGAAGACCATCAGCAGTTTCTTTTGTTGAAGTATAAAGAAAGGTCTAAATAATTAAGGTTCCAGAAAACCATGCAGAGACACAAAGTTTATTTTTTATGTGATGCGAATGTGCAGATAGCCATATACAGACCTTTAGATTTCATTTCATATTTTACAGGGACTAACTTGAATATCTAAAAATATCACTCTGGCAACAATGCATTAAAAGGAGGAAAGGAGCTGGAGGTAGATGCCAGGAGAATATAAAAAATGTCATCATCTAGTTAAGAAGAGAAGATGTCCTAAAGTAAGACAGGACCAGTGTGGATATAGTAGAAGGAATGAATTTTAAATATATTCAAAAATCTAAATTAAAAGTATTTAAGAATCAATTATACCTTGGAAATAACAAATACAGGACCATATCCAAAAACCTTTAGTAGTGTCTTCCACTGTTCTAGAAAGAAGGATAAGCAATTCTGGAGAAAGAGGATGGTCTTAGTTTGAACATATTTAATTTGTCTTTTGTGAGTAGCATCGGGGTAAAGACATGTTAGGTGATGGAATTTGTGGATCTGAATTTCTGAAGTAGTCTAGTTTGGAGACATGTAGTTAGGAACAATGACCACATAGGTGACGGGAGAAATATCATAATCCCTATAGAAACTGTTTCAAGCTATTGCTTTAAGCCATATTCCTGCCTTTCTAATTCAAAGTCTGCTTCAGGTCCTATAAAAATATTAGACTGTAGAGGCACCTGGATGGCTCAGTAGTTGAGTGTCTGCCTTTGGCCTCAGTCATGGTCTCAGGGCCCTGGGATTGAGTCCCACATCAGGGTCTGCACAGGGAGCCTGCTTCTCATCTGCCTATGTCTCTGCCTTTCTCTCTGTGTCTTTCATGAATAAATAAATAAATATTTAAAAAAACATATTAGAATCTTGAAAGATCAAATTAAACAAAACAATGTAACTTTAAAATATAGTACAGATATTAAAGAAAGGAATAAATTTTTCTATAAGAAAATTATTTGGAACTGGTATTAATGATTTGGAATTCCACTTCAATATAAAAATATAACCATAAAAGAATGTGACCATAGAGCAGAGATAATTTAACTTTCTATTTTGGAAACCTTCTTAATTCTACAAACAAATGTATAAATTATGAAATAAAATATATATTTATTATATTTTATATACTATATATACACTTCTGGAGATCAAAGTCATCATAAAATTCCATGTTCAAGATGGTAGCATAGGGAGATCTTGCACTCATGCCCTCCCGAGACACAGAAAATCTGCAGCTACATGTGAAAATAATTCCCTCTGAAAAAGATCTGAAAACTAGCTGAACAGCTCCACCAAAACAAAAGATAAAAGGACCACAATAAGACAGGTAGAAGAGGCAGAAACAAGTTGTCACCAAACACCTCACACCCAGTCCAGTGGCTCCCAATTGGTAAGGATCTCACAAATATGGAATTTTTCCCTGAGGAGCAAAGGCCTATGCTCCACATCAAACACTTCATCCCATGGGGCCAGCACCAGGGACATGAGCCCCCAAAATGTTGGGCTTTGAAAACCAATGAGGTATATCTAGGAGAATTATGGTGCTGAGGAATTGAAATACAGCTCTTAAAGGATTCCCCCCCACCCCCACCACACACACAGACTGGCTTAGTCAGTAATATTGTTTTGAAAATTTGAATAATGGGAAGAAAGTAAATATTGAAAGTTTCCATCACAAGAAAATAACACAAAAACAATTTGTAACTCTGTGGAGTGACAGATGGTAATTAGAATTATTGTGGTGATCATTTCATAATGTATACAAATTTGCATCATTATGTTGTACATCTGAAGCTAATATAATGTTGTATTGTTAATTGTACTACAATAAAAAATCAACATAAACAAAATTTAAAGGGAAGTATGAGCCTGGTCAAAATTTAGTGCAATAATCATTAACAGAATTTAGCAGTCGATAAGTGAAAAAAAAAAAAAAAGACTGACATTCTGATATGAAATTTATATATGAAGAAAAACAATTGAGCACCACAGATGTTGAAAACAGTTTACTCTCACCACTAATTTAAATAAATATCAGAATAGAAATAAGATACTTAAAAATCTTTGTATATATTGGCACTATTTCATTTTTATAATAAAATAAACTTTGAAAATATTAATGACCAATATTAAGAGTGTTTAAATTACAGTACATTATAGAGTAGAATATTATGCATAAAATATTGTAAATATAAAATAATTTTTATGGGCAGTAAAATATTCACAATATATTGTTAAAAGGAAAAATAACAAAATAATTGAGCATCCTGTTTCCAATTTGTGTATAAGTAATGGAAATATGAATTATTCTTTTTGTGTTTTATTTCTAATTGATTTCTGAAAGAATATGTACAGATTTTATATAAAATATATTAAAATTGTAAAAAACAAACAAACATGGAGATGTATGTATGGTATGAAAGTACCAGTAGAAAATGGATTTTATAAGAAATTTTAAAAGGAGAATACAGTAGTAAATGCAAATACTATTACATCCCAGTAATATGTGACCATTTTATTTGTCATTTCTGAAGGGCCTATAAAATTTGAGTGCTATATTGGCATAATTAAGTTGAAAGCCAGGATGCAATAAACTGAGGTGCAATAAACTGAGGTGTATATAGCCAGGATGCAATAAACTGAGGTGTATATAGTTTAAGACAGTAGATCTAATGACATCAACTTTGTCTGAGTCACTGAAATCACATACCTGAAACAAGTCTAGCATAAAGTAGGCCAATAACAATCATTTGCCAAATTAACAGAATGATCAAATAATATATAGTTAAAACTATCCTAGAAAAAAAAAACAAAAGGAACATCAAATTGTTATATTCTAAATTGAATACATTGTCTTACTTTGGATTTTCAGAAGTGCAGCTTCTGACAAAAGATGTAAATGTAGAAATTTATGTGAGAAGTCTCCCTAGGAAGCACAAAAGGAGGAAGCATAGAAAATAAGACAGAAAGTGGTAGGCAGATACATTTGATGGCCTCTTGATCTCTGGACCCCAGTGTTGCATCCTTTTTAATTCATTCCCTTGAGGCTGTGAATGGTATATGCAACTTGCTTCTGACCAATAGAATATGGCAAAGGTGGTGAGATGTCACACCCACAATTATGTCATTATATAGCAAAATAAACCAGTCTTCATCTTTATTCATTCATTCATGCATCCTCCAAATTGTTACATGCTCATTATGTGTCAGGAAAAGTGAACTGCAGTAAGGGCTAAAATGAGAGTGCCTAGTCCATTATAAACTCGGAGCTCTAACCCGAGCTCCATCTCACAGGTGTCGCATTCAACAGGAACCTTTTTTCTTCTTGGAAGGGAGAAGAATGCTTTCGGGTTCATCCTCCTAGGAAAAGTGATACTGCTGGACTTCTTACACCACAGCCAACACACATGATCATCTCTGTTTCCCTTACCTCAGATCTTTCACTATTTTAATCTTTTTATGAAAACCAGAATCTCAAAGAGATAGATATCTGCATTCCCATGTTCATTGCAGCAATATTTATAATAGCTAAGCTATGGAAATAACCAAAAAACTTAATGGATATTGATGGATATGAATAGATAAAGAAGATACAGTTGGTAGTTAATAGATTATAGATGATAGATAGATAGGTGATAGATAATAATCATAAAAATCCACAAGAAATATTAAATTTAAAAAAACGAATTCAGCAAGGTTGTGGGATAGAAGATCAATATATAATAATGAGTAGTATTTCTATGCCCTCTCAATAAACAATCTGGACAGAAAATTAAGAAAACAATCTATTAATAGTGGCTAGAGAAAGCGTAAGGCATGTAGCAATAAAAGTAACCACGAAGATCCAAAATATGTATACTGACAACTAGAAGATGCTGCGGAAAGTACTAAAGTATTTGGTTAATTCTTAATAGAAAAATATTTGTGTTCAAAGATACTAGGGTAACAGTACTTCTCAGACCAATCTACAAATTCAATGAAATCGCTATCAAAATCCCAGTGACCATTTTTGCAGAAATGGAAAACTAATTCTGACATTCACATGAAATTGCAAATGACACCAAATAGCAAGAATATCCTTGGGGGAAAAAAACAAAGTTGGAAGGTTCACACTTCCCAATTTCAAAAGCTCTTATAAACCTATCATAATCAAAACAATGTGGTCCCAGCATAATGGTAGACATAATTAGAAAAATAGCATAAAATGAGGGTCTAAAAGTAAACCTTTAGATCTATCATCTGTTAGCTTTCTATAATAGTATGAACACATTCCACGATGGAAAGAATAGTCTCTTCAAAAATCGGTGCTGGGATACCTGGATATCTGCATATAGAAACATGAAATTAAACTTTACCTCACTTCATATATAAAACAACTCAAAATATATCACAGGCCTAAATATAAGGGATAAAAGTATAAAACTAATGGAGAAAACATAGGGACAAATCTTCACGAACATGGACTTGGCAATGGTTTCTTACATGTGATATCAAAAACACAAGCAACAAGTACATGAATAGGATTTTCTAAAAATTAAAAATACATGCGCATCAAATGACAATATCAATAGTAAAAAAATACCACAAATGAAACAAAATGTTTATAAATCACATATCTGATAAAGGCCTAATATCTAGAATATACATAAAGCTCATGTAATTCAATAACAAAAAGAAAAACTACCCAATTTAAAAAAGAGACCAAGGACTCCTTTCTCCAAAGAATGTAAACAAATGGCCAACAGGACCATGAAAATATAATCAATATAATTGGCTATGTGTAAAGTGCAAATCAAATCACAAGATAACAACTCACAGCTACTAGAATGGCTATAAGTAATACAAGTGTTGATGAAGATGTGAAGAAACTGAAATGCTTGTACATTACTAGTGGAAATGCGAATTGCCAAACATCTAAGAAAGCAGTTTGTCGATTCCATAATAAACTAAACCCAGAAATTCCATTTTTAGATATATGCTCAAGAGGTCTGAAGACAGATGTTCAAACAACAGGTGCACATGAATGTTCATAGCAACACTCACACAATAGTTGTAGCCAGTTCAAGTTTCTATCAACTCATGACTGGATAAAGAAAATGTGCTACAGGGGATCCCTGGGTGGCTCAGCAGTTCAGCGCCTGTCTTTGGCCCGGGGTGTGATCCGGGAGTCCTAGGATCGAGTCCCGGGTCGGGCTCTAGGCATGGAGCCTGCTTCTCCTTACGCCCATGTCTCTGCCTCTCTCTCTCTGTGTCTATCATGAACAAATAAATAAAATCTTAAAAAAAAAGAAAAAAAATGTGCTACATTCATATAATTGAATTCGGTCATAAATGGAAGTTAAGCACTCATACATGCTACACCATGGACAAATCTTGAATATATTGTGATTAATGTAAAAAGCCACACATAAAAGGGCACCTATTGTAGGATTACCTTTATATGATATTTATACAATATAAAATTCAAAAGAAACAGAAAATAGATTAGTGGTTGCCAGATGATAGAGGGAGGGATGGGAATGACTACTTAATGAGTATGGGGTTTCCCTTGGGATTATAAAGATGTAAGGAATTAGAAAATGGTAATGATTGCACACCTTTGAGAATATATTAAATGCTACAGAATTGTACACCTTAATATCAAAATGTTAATTTGTGTGTATTTTACCATATTGAAAAATATATGAATAGGATAAAAGTATATGAATGCATTACCAAAAAAATCATGGATTTCGCATTCTTAAAGATGTATAACACCTAGTAAAGATAATTTACAAAGAAACCCAATTCCTTAAAAGAAAATGTTATATGTAATTTAAAAAAAGAATATCACATTATGGTCTGGAAGAAAATAGAAGTATTTTCAATTGAAAATAGAATATATTTTATAAATTTTTCACTGGACCATTATTGTACATATGGTTTAAACATATAGGTGAGTGGATATACACAGTCAATTCAGAGAATAGCATACAACCAGGTTGTTATTTGAATAAATGAAAATTAGTGTATCTCATAAATCCCCAAGTTTAGTGTATTCAAAACCTGAGCTCATTATCTTCTTCCAAGTGATTTCAGCTATTGTATTCTCAGGTTTATTTAATGGAACAACCAGAGATTTCAAAGCAGAAACTCAACATTATCTTCCTTTTATACGTTTATCTGATTTCTACCTATACAATATCTTGTCATTTTGTGTCTTGACTCTCGTTTTAAGAGCTCTAGGATTAGAACACATAAAGATCTAAGAGATGCATGACCTCATCACCTACATAAGAAAACATTTTTAAGGAATATATTCTAATACTCAATTAGCTACATATTTCACTTGTTTCTCAATGACCTCTGCTCCATAAACACATAAATTGTGGATTTACATATAATAAGTCCCCCGTCATTTTAGGTGTACTTTTTAATTTTTTTTAATTTTTAAGTTTATAAGTGCTTGTGAAATGGCAGGAGAAAAAAAATGATTGCATGAGAAACATTGGTGAACTAGGATTTATTGTAACATCATAAAGATTAAAACAATGCTATAAATATTACAGGCTCTCTTAATAGAATCTGAGCATTAACAAATTAGTAAATGTTTCTCTTTACAAGTCATTTTTAATTTAAAAAGAATTTATAAATGAAAGAGTAACTTATCTTTAGCTGAAAACTTTATAGAGATAATTAAAAGTTTACATAGCTGTACAAAATAAAGCAGACGGATCCTACATGCCTGCCCCTTACACAATCTCCCCCAATGGTAACTTCTTGCAAAACTCCAGTACATAAAAAAAAAAAAAAAAAAAAAAAACTCCAGTACAACATCACATCAGGAGTTTACTTTTATACAGTATAATAATTCTATTCAGATTTTCAGTCTTATTTATACTGATATGTGTGTAGCTATGTGTATTTAGTTCTACATAATCTTATCACAAGTAGGTTTGTGTATTTACTGCCACAGTAAAATATAGAACTATCCATCACTACAAGGATCCCTTTTGGAAAATAACTACTCTTTTTCAAAACAAAGTAACTCTTAATCATTTATTAGATATATTTAACTGTTTGGTGTCAAGTATATATTAAAAGAGATACCACATTACTTAGGAGATTGTATTTGTGTATACATGCAGACATATTCACATAAAAAGGATCCTAAAGAAAGTATCCTCCAAATTATTTATTGTCTTTAAAATAGCTCCAGTATGAGGAATGTAACCAATATCTTGGGAGAAAAATGTGTGAATAATAAATACAGTTGTAACACAAATTATGTACTACTTTCACTTTGATTCTCTGACTGAGAATATCAACTTAAAATGTGATAAAATAAAATTGCCTACTTTTCTCTGAAGCTGGGCTTATGTAATTTCCACATCAATATCTTTCAAGCCTGGTGTTCCTAGGAATAGCTTTCATTAGAATAACACAGTAAAAGCTTGGAGGAAGGCTGAGATGCCATTCAATGTACCTTATGAGCTGGCTTCCATAATTGTTACTCACATATTACAGAAGACAGGATGCAGGTTCATGAAGTGATTGGGAAAAAGTAGATACAAAGAACAAAGAATAAGTCTGTCAAATATATTCATTTTTGGTTTTATTGCTTAATTTACCCTCTTAGAAAAAGATAATGTAGAACACTTTTTAAACCCTCACATAGTTTGAAGGATTGAAAACAAAAATTAACTACTGGAGATTTTTAATGGAACAGTTAACATGCTTAATCAGTGTTATTTTCAATAAATAAGATTATAAAGCGATAGGAGAAGGTTTGTTAGATATTATGCTTTTCATTATAAACTTGTAATTTCCCAAATACATGAAGATGTAAGACAGATTTACTTGCTCAAAATTAAAATAATTATAATACTTGGCATTGTTATGGTTGCTTTCATTTCTATTACTTAAAAACTGCTTTTATGTATATTATATATCTAGGATATAGGTGAATTGATGTTATGATTTTAGTTTTTAAAAACTGAGAAATAATGAAACTATGAAAAGCCGTTCATTTAGTAACAGTGATAGGATATGGATAGGATAGGGTATGATAGGATCAGAAGTTCTGTAACTTAAATATATATTAAATTCTTTAAAAAGTATCTGCCACAGTGCTTTCAAGTGCTTGAAAAAAAAAAAACTCCACATCTTTATTAGGAACCAATGAATCATTTTTCTTTTCTTTTAAACATTAAAATTAATTTATATAAATAATATTCACTAATCATCTTTAATTAAGGTTAGCTGAAGTTCTGTAGAGCTTGGCTATCAATGTCTACAGGATTACTCCTCCACTTGGGCTCCTGATAGATGATGGATGGGTTTCAATAGAAATGTCTTGAGAGAACTGCCAAAGAGTGAGCATATATGTCCTGAAAATAAAACTGAGGATGGTGTCCTAATAAATATCAATATTTTTTAAGTGGGCACCAAAGAAGGAGTCTGAGATAGAGAAGTAAACCAGAAGTGTGGGAGGAAAACAAGAACATTATTTTGTCATGGAAAAACTTTGATAAATGTTACTGAAAGGTCAAATGAGATAAGCATTAAATCCATGACTAATGCTTAGCAAGAGGCAGATTATTACAGACTGTGAAAACAGCTGGGTCATATGCACAAGAGTGAGAAATAAATGGTAAAGCATAGAAAGTGTAGATGACTTTAAAATAGAGAAGAGGGATAAGAGAGCAATGAGGGAGGGAGTATTCTAAGGAATTCCATATTTTTTTAATTTGTTTCATTTTATTTGTAGATTCCATTTTGTTTCAAGTAAGAAGGAGCATGCTTATAATACTAAAAGGAAACCAATAAATAGAAATGTTGAAGACACAAAAGAAAAGACCAAAATCTATGATTTAAAAATATCTTAAAATCCTCCTAATGTTTTTCACATTATTCTGTAAAAACATTGTTATGATAGTGATTGCAAGGATTTTCCATTCAGGAACCACCTACAGTGGTTGAACCCACAGTGGTTGAACTCTATATTCTTTATATTGCAAGAGAAAATTCCCTATTTTGTATATTTTTCCCATTTAGTTTAGGCTCAAGTATAATTTTCCTTAAGAAATTTTTCCCAATGTTTGTTTATTTATCCCATTTTAATTTTATATACACATTCTCGGATTTTTTTGAAAGCCTTTATTAGAAATAAAGGAAGCATTTGGGGAGAAAAGCAGAAATCTTATAAATTAAATCAAGGCAATACATCCAGCTAAATTTCATGAATGACACATATATTGTACATCATCAAATACCAATGAGATGTGTTCCACATTGGGGCACCTGGGTGGCTCAGTCGGTTAAGCATTTGACTTTTGGTTTTGGCTCAGGTCATGATTTCACAGTCATGGAATTAAAACCCTCATTGGGCATCACATTCAACACAGAGTCTGCTTCAGATGCTTTCTCTCTCTCTCTCAAAATCTTTAAAAACAGATGTATTCCAAATCAAAGATATAAAAAATCAACAATTTATAATATTAAATAATAATTAGCTTACATGACTTATTTTAAGACTACATATGAACATTAACCAAAGTGAGACCTTATATTTTGCTTATATTATCGAGATACATGATGTTAGGTGGCTTCCATTAATTAATCTAAATATAGAATTTCTTTTTTTTTTTAATTTTTATTTATTTATGATAGTCACACACAGAGAGAGAGAGGCAGAGACACAGGCAGAGGGAGGAGCAGGCTCCATGCACCGGGAGCCCAACGTGGGATTCGATCCCGGGTCTCCAGGATCGCGCCCTGGGCCAAACACCAGCGCTAAACCGCTGCACCACCCAGGGATCCCAATTAATCTAAATATAAACATTAATATTTATATAAGTTTCACTGACTCTTACTAGAGTCAGGAAAGAGGCACATTTTCATTAATCAAACAAAACTAAATTATCTATGAATTGGGATATCCACTACAGAATGAGGACATTAGAGTCAATGAATTCTTAATGACTTGAATGTTTTACATTACCACTTGTTGTATTTCTAAAGCCACTGTCAGATTACAAATACTTTGCATATATTATTTCCCCAGATTGAAGGATTGTGATCTCAATGACCTTCTTCCAAGGATGATTTGACAAGATTGATTTAAAGATCTGTCATACAGAGATCTAAAGCTTTTGTTAAAATGTATTCATGATTATGAATAATTTATTAATATAAGCATTTCAAATCAAAGTAGAGAGTTCACATTTTCTCATTTTAATACTTCACTGTAAAATAAGTAATCAGTAATTACTGGACTACCTATGTCAAAGCTTATTTTATTTTAATTATACCAAGAAAAATCAGTACATTTTAAAAAATGGCATTAGCTAAAGCTGCATAGGCATTAATTATAATAGGGGAACAAATGTAATAATAAGTACGTTTCAATTTCTAGGTTATAATGCTACTCTATTGCTGAATAACAGAATAAAAGAATGCATGAAGAGAATTATTATCAGTTTTATATTTCTTGTAAACACAATTTATTGATGTCAAGATGTGGATCATTTATATTAGATTGGTAAATAGATACAAACATATAATCTATAAAATATCTCAAAATAAATACGTACACATTTATGTTTTATTCTCATGTTGCTTATAGATTTCTGTCAAAACTGAATAATGGAAAACAATTGAGCAAAGGTATTTTCTTTTTTTCTCATATTTATTCCCCCCAAATCCTTTTCCCCCTTTTGGATATTTGCATGATTTATATGCTTTTTATTAGTTTTTCATTTATTTCTTACTGCTCAAATAGTTCAAAGTTGTTTTTTTAACAAAAATTCTTATAAATACAATCATTCTCATTAATTCTCTGATACCACTTTGATAATATATTATGGCAATACATCAGAAGGCTGCTATTGCAATACCATTATATTATTGCAATATATCAAAAAACACAAAATTCTAATGTCATTAATTAATCATAAGTGTAATTCCAATCGATCACAATAATGGCTTTTCATTTTTAAGTGTTTTATTAAAATTGAAGCAAAAGAATTAATTCAAAATGTGGACAGATAATACTTGGCTACATACGCTACTGGATTAACAATAAATTATACATTTAACTTTATACCTCAATAAAATGAGTTTTTTGTAGTGGAGTTTGATCGTATATGTTGGGGTGACTGAACTTGCATAAGTTAAGGACTGTGACTCTTCCTTGGATTAATTACCCACCTCATAAATAATACCTACAACCAAAGGAAATATTGAAGGAAGATACTGAAAGCTACTATTGTGCTAATTAAGCTACTTTTGCTATTATGAACTTCTTCTTTTTTTTTTTTTTTTTTTTTTTTTTAACGATTAGAGAGAGAAACAAAGAGGAGAGAGAGAGCTAGATAGCCAGGGGAGGGACAAAGAGAGAGGAAAGGAAAGAATCTCAAGCAGACTCTGCATTGAGTGTGGAACCTGATGCAGGATTGATTTCATGGCCCTGAAATCATGACCTAAGCCAAAATCAAGATGCTGATGCTTAACCACCACCACCACCCAGGCACTCCAAACTATCTTCATTTTTTGTGCAGTTTTCCTGACACATTGGCAGTAGGAGCAAAACATAAAAGTATGTTGGTATAATTGCATGTATAAACTCAATTTCAACATTCATTTCCTTATATTCTTTATTTGTATGGATGTGATTTAAATTACTAATTTGAAGGATGAGGGCAAGCTGTAAGTTGATAGTGATATAAAGTGTAAAACTGAAATAGAAAATGGATAATTTAATTCCAGCAAACCACACCATGACAGAATTTAACAAATAGTGGCAGTGACTATATTTGTTAGTCACTTATTTTATGTAACGGTTAGGATAAATTTTGACCTTTTCCAAGAGTACCCTGAAACTTTCTGTTAGGGAAATCTAGAGAGATATATACGAATATAAAGGAAAAGGAAGCAGGATAAACAATGTAACCAAATTAAAAATAAAATGTAAGTGATTTCATTTTAGGTTTTAATTTAGTCTATTATGCACGCTAAATTTTTGCAGTACTGACCCTTGATAATCCATTCCATCCTATAGTCATGCTCACAAAGCCTCTGGGGTTAGCACATGGCTTGCGTTAGCCAATAGAACAAAAGTTAACATGAGCAAAAGATTAAAACTGTTTAGGCATTGGGTTTATCCTCTCGGATTCTTGAATCTCTTCTGTTACCATGTGAACAAGTCCAGATTGATCTGGTAGAGAATAAAGACATGTAGAGAGGCCTCAGTGGTACCAACCCCTCCAGCCATCACAGTTGAGAATTGAGATGTGAATTAGTCTACCCTAGACCATAGACCTACAACTAATCCAGCCCACCCAGGTGAATCAACCAGTGAATCTACAGGATAAAGAGACAATAAGCTTTTACTAATTTAATCTAGAAGACTTAAAGGGGTTGGTTATGAAGCAAAAAATTCAAGTTGATACTTTGGAAAGAGCTACACTAGACAATGTATATACACTAATAATAACTTTGAATTATTTGAAAGTTTAAATGCAATGCATGTTTATTTTTTGATAATTTACAGTGATATCAGTCAACCAAATCCATCTGTAAATTCCCTTATAAAATAATTCATGTCGGGCAGCCCTGGTGGCTCAGCGGTTTAGCACCACCTTCAGTCCAGGGCCTGATCTTGGGGACCCGGGATTAAGTCCCACGTCAGACTCCTTGCATAGAGCCTGCTTCTCCCTCTGCCTGTGTCTCTGCCTCTCTCTCTCTCTCTCTCTCTCTGTGTCTCTCATGAATAAATAAATAAAATCTTTAAAAAAATTATAAAAAATAAAATAACTTATGTCTACAACAGATAAAATATATCATATTTGAAAGGCCTGTTATTGACATTTAAACATGAACAATGTCATTTTCTGCTAGGTAATCATTACAGAAGCAAACACTTAAAGAAAACTATAGCAACATATACTGTAAATGACAAGGATATCATTAAAGTAAAATGGTAAGGGAAGATTAATAAGTTTCATCATAACAGAAAAAAAGCAGGTATGAAGCAACTGATGTACATTCAGATGTTCATTTTAATAAACTAAAAAGTATAGGTAATAGAACATACTACTAAGATCATATATGATAGAACTGGATTTGTGTCTTTAGTGCAAAAAACTATATAGAAGAGTAATATGAAAGAAAATAGGCTTCATGGCTGTACATATCTGCTGGAAAATATAAGATCTAATAAAAGAATTGTACTAGAAAGTATTTGGGTATTGAAAAAAATGACAAAAATATCTAAATTACAGGACTCTACTAAATTCTACCCAAGATATTGGCTAAGTACATTTGCTATCTAATTGCAGATGATAAAAATAAAAAATTAAAACAAAGTACAATATTTTAAACTTACAACATTTTACCTTATTTTAATATATTATATATTGAAATATATATTCTGATAGTTATTTAAATGACTTTAAAATAATTTTCTCCATTATGTATATATGGCTACAAATAATATGTTTTATATAACACTGTGCCATATGCTACTTTTGCCTTACAACAGATATATATATATATATATATATATATATATATATATATATATTAAGTATTATGGTCAATATCATCTCAATTTTATACAAAAGAACTGAGATTAAAAAAAGTAAAATGATTAGAATAATGTCAAAACTAAGATCTTCTGATTTGAACAAACATATTTTCCCATGAGTATCAGTGATTTTCCAACATATTATATAAAACTATAGGTTAAGAATATTTTCCTAAATATAGTGTGCATGTGTGTGTGATGGAATATTACTCAGCCATCAAAAAGTTGAAATCTTACCATTTACAATGACATAGATAGAACTGGAGGGTATCTAAGTGAAATAAGTTAATCAGAGAAAGAATTAATATGGTTTCCCCCATATGTGGAATTTAAGAAACAAAACAAGGATCATAGGGGAAGAGAGGGAAAAACAAAATAAGACAAAATCAGAGAAGGAAACAAATCATAAGAGACTCTTAACTAGAGGAAGCAAACTGATGGTCACTGGAGGGGAGGTGGTGGAGATGGGGTAAGTAAGTGATGGGCATTAAAGAGGGCACTTGATGTCATGAGCACTGTGTGTTATATGCAACTGATGAATTACTGGATTCTACATCTGAAACTATTAATACATCATATATTAAGTAGTTTGGTTTAAATTCAATAAATAAAAATAATATTTTTCTACATATAATTCTAAATGTCCAGACTGTTTAATTATACAAAATCATAAGTTAATTAGCATGAATCTCATTATCTTGTTATATATAACAGGAAGAGAATGGAAAATAGAGCATAATTAGAGTCTATCATTGGAGCAATAACATAAATCTTTGTTATATTATTAGATAAAATAAATAAAATAATAAAATAAATCTTTGTTATATTATTATAAAATAAATCTTTGTTATATTATTAGATTTATGAATAGGCAGAGTATGCATTTTGATGTTTTTAGGTTAGTAAGAAATCACCCATAGAAATAGATAACTGTTTAACATCTGTTTAAGAAGATCAGAAAATCCTTCCATAGGAACACCTGGGTGGCTCAGTGGTTGAGCGTCTACCTTTGGCTGAGAGAATGATCCCAGGTTCCTGGAATTGAGTCCCACATCAGGCTCCCTGCATGGAGCCTGCTTCTCCCTCTGCCTATGTCTCTGCTTCCATCTCTTATGAATAAATAAAATCTTTAAAAAAAATCCTTCCATAACTGAAAATTTCGAGCACCATATTGGAGAAACAGGATACAAATTATATTACTTCTTTTTGTAACAGATGAGGAAAACTATATTCTAAGAGCATGATTTTCTCAAACTATCTCAATAGTATGTTACAGAGATATAATATACAATGTTGCTCTCCATGACACTAAATGCTCAGCATATCATGAAGTCAAGGAAAAGTGGAGATCCTGGTCTTTACACCCTTAATAACTGCCTTAATATATATTCTAGGTTTATTTATTCATTGCTATTTTGGTAGTGTTGTCGAGAGAGATATTGACAAGAGGCTGAAATAATTCAATGTGCCATAATTCTAAGGAAACGATTCTATACATTTAAGTTTATATTGTTAATATAGGGATGTGATTTTCACTATAGCTAAAAATATGTGATTTTCACTATAGCTAAAAATAGCAGTAGTTTTGTATCTTTCTTAATGCTTACAGGAATGGGAGATTTGAGATGATGCAAAAAATTATTTATGTGGTCTGAATTTGAAGACGTAATGTGCTAGGATGTTCTGATTTGTTGTGAAAAAGAGAGTCAAAGAGAGGTCTTTTGGGGAAAATGATGGAATGGGAGGATTCTCAGCTCATCTCCTCCCACAGACACAACTAGTTAAGAGCCATATCAGTGTCCAAGGCTTATAAAACCACCTAGAGACTTACAGAACAAATTCTCCACAGCTAAATGTAGACAAGAGACCACACTAAAGAGGGTAGGAAGGGTGGTGACATGGTCAGGAGCTATAGGACTACTGGGACTGTCCAGAGGAAGGAAGGACACCATGGGAATGAAGAAGGGAAAGAAACAGACTCTTGGCTTTCAAAACCAGATTGGCTAAATTTTACAAGTTCTTGCAAAATATAGAGCTTAACATCTGTAATATTAAAAATCAGCAGGCTCCTGAGAGAGCCAGGAGGGTGAGAGGAAACTAAGTTCCCACCCTTAAAGAGATAGCACAACAAACAGCCTCACAGAGATACATTATGTTAGCAGAAAAATACCTAGTGTATACAGGAAGGAATTTATTTACTGACCTCAGAACACATACTGGAGTGACAGGGATCATTGGAAAACCTCTGCAGGAACAAAGTTGCTAATGGGCACCATTTTCCTCTCCTGCCCTGTGGCATAAACATAGGGACACCTGCAGGAATCAGCACTGCACCAACTCTTACTACTAAACTTGATAACATCATGCCCCACCAATGTGTTCTCTTGAGGACATGTCCCCTCTAGTCAGCCCTCAGCTCCAGGACCTCTCATACAGCAGACTCAGGAAACCCTACTAACACTGCATGACTGGAATCTGGAGAAGGAACCAGAATCCAGATCCAGGAGGCACAGAGATCCCCCAGGAAAATAAACCCAAGGAAGTCCACACTAAGACACATAGTAATTAAAATGGCAAAAAGTTATATTAAAATGGTACCTGGGTGGCTCAGTCAGTTAAGCATTTAACTCTTGATTTTGGCTCAGGTCATGAACTCAGGGTTATGAGATCAAGCCCCATGTCAGGTCGGGCATGGATGCTGCTCAAGATTCTTTCTCTCTGCCCTTTGTCCCTCCAAAAAAACACCTAACTAAAATGGCAAAAAGTAGTGATAAAGGGATAATTTTAAAAGTAGCAAAAGAAAAGAAGTTACATAAAGGGAAATCCTTTAAGGCTATCAGCAGATTTTTCAGAACAAATTTTGTAGGCCAAAAGAGAGTGACATGATATATTCAAAGTGCCAAAAGAAAGAAAGAAAAAACTGCAACCACAAATACTCTATCCTGCAAGACTGTCATTCAGAATAGGAGAGGTAAAGATATTGCCAGATAAACAAGAGTTAAAGGAATTCAAAACCTTTAAACCAGCCCTACAAGAAATATTAAAGGGAATACTTTGAGTGGAAAGGAAAGACTGTAAGCAGGAGTAAGAAAAGTAGGAAGCACAAAAGCAGTAAAATTATTATTATTTTTTAAAAGCAGTAAAATTAAATCTATAAAAATCAGTCAAGGGATTCATAAAATAAAAGGATATTAAGCATGACAACATGTTCCTAAAACATGGAGACAGAAGAGTAAAGACTGGGTCAAAATTAAGCAACCATCAACTTAACAAATAATGACTATATGCATAAAATGCTATTATAAACCTAGTGGTAACCACAAATCAAAAACCAGTCATAGATATGCAAAAAATAAAGAAAAAGGAATTCAAGTATATGACTAAAGAAAGCCAATAAACCATGAGAGAATAGAGCAAGAAAAGAAAGGAATGGAGAACTCCAAAAACAACCATAAAACAATATGTAATTAATTACATAAGCAATTAAATTGCAAAGAGTACATACCTATCAATAATTACTTTAATGTAAGTGGAGTAAACCCTCAAATCAAAAGACTTGGGGCAGAAGATGAAAAAGCAAGACCCATCTATATGCTGCCTATAAGAAATCCATTACAGGCCTAAAGCCACTTTAGATTTAAAGTGAAGAGATAGAAAAGCATTTATCATGCAAATGGAAGTGAAAAGAAAGCCAAGGTAGGAACACTTACACCAGACAAAATAGACTTTAAAACAAATATGGTAAAAAAAAAAAAAAAAAAAAAAAAGACAAAGTAGGAAATTACATAATCATAAAGGGAACAATCCAACAAGATATTACAATTGTAAATATTCATACATCCAACATGGGAGTACCCAAATAAATGAAGCAGCAACAAAATGAAGAAAGTAACTGATAGTCATACAATAATAAGAGGGACTTTAACACCCCCACTTACATCAATGGATAGATCATTCAAACAGAAATTAACATGGAAACAGTGGCTTTGAATAACACACTGCACCAGATGGATTTAACAGATATGTCCTGAACAGAGCAGCCCGGGTGGCTCAGCGGTTTAGCACTTGCCTTTAGATATGTCCTGAACATTCCATTCTAAAACAGCAGAATACACATTCTTCTCAAGTGCACATGGAACATCCTCCAGATTACATCGTATCAGGTCACAAAACAAGTCTCATTGAATTAAAAAAAATATCAAAATCATACCATCCATCTTTTCTGACTATAGTGCTATGAAGTAGATCAACCAAAAGAAAACAATCTGGAAAGAACACAAATACATGTATATTAAATAAAATCCTACTAAACAATGAATTGGTATCAAAAGATATAAAAAATACATGGAGATAAATGAAAAAGGAAAAAACAAAAACAAAGATCTAAAATCTTTGATATGCAACAAGCTATTCTGATAGGAGAGTTTATAGCAGTATAGGCCTACCACAAGAAGCAAGAAAAATCTCAATTAAACAACCTAACCTTACAGCTAAAGGAGCTAGAAAAAGAAGAATAAACAAAACCCCAAATGAGTAGAGGGAAGGAAATAATAAATATTACAACAGGAAAAAAAGTAAAAATTAATACAAAACAAAACAAAAATCCCCCAATAGAATAGATGTGTAAAACCAGAAGCTGGTTCTTTGAAAATACCAACAAAATTGATAAACCTGTAGCTAGACTCATCAAAAAAAAAAAAAAATCAAGAGAGAGAGAGAAGAGGGACTCAAATAAACAAAATTAAAAATGAAAAAGGAGAAATAAGGGATGTGTGGGTGGCTCAGTGGTTGATTATCTTCTGCCTTTGCCTCAGGTCGTGATCCTGGAGGCCCAGGATCGAGTCCCAAATCAGGCTCACCACACTCTGCCTATGTCTCTGCCTCTCTCTCTGTGTCTCTCATGAATAAATAAATAAAATATTTTTTTTAAAAAAGAGGTGAAATAACAACTGACACCACAGAAATGCAAAGGATTTTAAAAGAATATTATGAAAAATTATATGCCAATACTTTGGACAACCCAGAAGAAAAGGATAAATTTCTAGAAATATATAAACTACCCAAACTCAGGAAGAAATAGAAAATTAGAACAGACTGATTACCAGCAATAAGATTGAATCAGAAATAAAAAACTTCCCAATAACAAAAGTCTAGAACCAGATGACTCCATAGATGGTTCTACCAATCATTTAAAGAAAGTTAATTTATTCTTCCTAAAAAATTCCAAAAATAGAAAAAGGAAAACTTCCAAATTCATCCTATGAGGTCTGCATCATCCTGATACCAAAAATAAATAAAAAGAGAATGATAGATTAATATCTCTGATGAACAGAAATACAACAATTTTCAAACTAAATCAAACAATACTTTTAAAAAATCATTCACAACAGTCAAGTGGGACTTATTCCTGGGATGCAGGCGTAGTTTCATATATGCCAATCAATCAATGTGATACATCACATCAACAAAAGAAAGACTAAAAACCATAATATAATCATTTCAATAGATGCAGTAAGAGCATTTGACAAAGTATAATATCCATCCATGATAAAAACCGTCAAAGAAATAGGTTTAGAGGGAACATACCTCGACACAGTAAGGGCCATCTATGAGAAACTCATAGCTAACATCGTATTCAATGATGAAAAATTGAGAGCTTTTCCCTTTAGATCACGAATAACACAAAAATGTCTACTCTCACCACTTTTATTCAATGTAGTACTAGAAGTCCTATCCACAGCAATCATACAAGAAAAAAAAAAAGACTAAAAGACACCTATTGGTAAGGAAGAAGTAAACTTTCCATTATTTGCAGATGACACACTAACATATATAGAAAATCCTAAAGACCACCAAAAACTATTGGAAATGATGAATGAATTCAAAATTGCAAGGTACAAAATCAATATATAGAAGTATGTTGTATTTCTACAAAGTAATATTGACGTAAAAAGAAATTAAGAAAACAATCCCATTTACAATTCCACCCAAAATAATGAAATGCCTAGCAATAAACTTAACCAAGGAGTTAAAAGACCTGTACTCTGAAAAATATAAAACACTGTTGAAAGAAATTAAGGCAACACAAAGAGATTCCATGCTCATAAAATGAAAGAAAAAATACTGTTAAAATGTCTGTACTACCTAAAGCAATCTACAGATTTAATGCAATCCTTATCAAAATTACAACAGCATTCTTCACTAAACTAAAATAATCCTAAAATTTATATAGAACCACAGAAGACCTAAATAGCCAAAGCAATGTTGAAAAAGAAAAACAAAATTGGAAATATCAAAATGTGAGATTTCAAGCTATAATGCAAAGCTGTAGTAATCAAAACAGTAGGATACTGGCACAAACAGGCACACAGACCAATGGAAAAGGATAGAAAGCACAAAAGAAAAAATAAAATGATTATACGTTCAACTAATCTTCAATGAAGGAGACAAGAATATGCAATGGGAAAAAGATAGTCTCTTCAACAAATGGTGTTGAGAAAACTGCACAGCTACATGCAGAAGAATGAAACTAGGTCACTTCTTATATCATAAATATATATATAAAAATAAACTTAAAGTAGATTAAAGACCTGAATTTGAGACCTGAAACCATTAAAATCCTAGAAGGGGACACAGGCAGTGATCTCTCTGACATTTGCATGATAATATTTTTCTAGATTTTTCTCCTGAGGCAAGGGAAACAAAAATAAATTAGTGGGACTACATCAAAATAAAAAGCTCTTGCACAGCAAAGAAAATGATCAACAAAACTAAAAGACAACCTATTAACTGGGCAAAGATTTTTGAAAATGATATATCTGATAAAGGATTAGTATCCAAAATATATAAAGCACTTATATGACTCAACACCAAGATAAACAAATAGTCCAATTAAAAAATGGGCAGAGGTTGATGAGCACTGGGTGTTATACTATATGTTGGCAAATCAAACTCCAATAAAAAAAATATACATATAAAAATCACTATACAAATGTAAGACAACAGAAAAAAAAAAATGGGCAGAAGGAATGCCTGGGTGGCTCAGTGGTTATGTGACTGCCTTTGGCCCAGGGTGTGATCCTAGAGTCCCAGGATCAAGTCCCACATCGGGCTCCCTGCGTGGAGCCTGCTTCTCCCTCTGCCTATGTTTCTGCCTTTCTCTCTCTCTCTCTCTCTCTCTCTCATTCTCTCTCTCTCTCTCTGTCTCTCATGAATAAATAAAATCTTAAAATTAAAAAAAAATGGGCAGAAGACATGAACAGACTCATCTCCAAAGAAGACGTAAAAATGGCCAACAAAAACACGAAAAGAAATTCAGCATCACTGATCATCAGGGAAATGCAATTCAAAACCACAATGAGATATCACCTCAGAACTGTCAGAATGGGTAAAATAAAAAACAGAAGAAACAAGAAATGGTGGGGATGTGGAGAAAAAGGAATCTTCATGCACTCTTGGCCACAGGTACAACCCCTGTGGAAAACAGTGTAGAGTTTCCTCAAGAAATTAAAAATATAACCACCATATGATACAGTAATTCCACTACTGTGTATCTACCCAAAGAATATGAAAATATTAACTTGAAAAGATACATGCACCAGTATGTTTATTGCAGTCTTCCTTAGAATTCCAAAATTATGAAAATAGCCCAGGTGTCCATCCATTGATGATTGCATAAAAATGTGGTGTACACACACACACACACACACACACACACACACACACACTGGAGTATTACTCAGCCATAAAAAGAATGAAATTTTGCCCATTTGCAACAACATGGATGAATCTAGAGAATATAATTCTAAGTAAAATAAGTCAGAGAAAGTAATACCATGTATTCTACTCACATGTGGAATGTAAGAAACATAAAAAATGAACAAGGAGAAAAGAAATTTTTGTTTATAAAAGAGAAGACTCAACCAATAGAATAAATTGATGGTCACCCAGAAGGGGTGGGTTAAATATTTGAAGGGAATTAAGAATACACTTATCACAATGAGCACTGAGTAAATTATAAAATTACTGAATCACTGTATTGTACATCTGAAACGAATATAACGTTGTATGCTAACTATATTGGAATCAAAATAAAGAAAAAAGGAAAATCAGGATGTGAATGTGAGTAATGATATACATCTGTGTACAGTGTGTATATACTCTTGTTATTTATTATTTATTTATTTATTTATTTATTTATTTATTTATTTATTTTTCATGAGAGACACACAGAGAGAGGCAGAGACATAAAGGGAGAAGCAGGCTCCCTGCAGGGATCCCTATGCAGGACTCAATCTCAGGACACTGGGATTATGACCCAAGCTGAAGGCAGATGCTCAACCACCGAGCCACCCAGGCGTCCCTACATTCTGTTGTTACTGATCTGCTGGCCTCAAGAAGTGTGTAGCACAATGTAGTACTATGGCAATGTGCTGTGCTAATAAACACTGGACTTTGTGGACAGGACTTATCCATAAGCACGTAGGATTAAATTAACAGGTAGAAGAAAGAATGGAGCGTTATTTGAATGGACATATTAGATCCAAAGTTTTGCTTGACTTTTTTTGGGGGCATTTTTATTGGACTTCAATTTGCCAGCATATATTATAATACCCAGTGCTCATCCCATCAAGTGCCCCCCTCAGTGCCCGTCACCGAGTCACCCCATTCCCCCCCCACCTCCCCTTCACTACCCCTTGTTCGTTTCCCAGGGTTAGGGGTCTCTCATGTTTTGTCACCTCTCTGATTTTTTCCCACTAATTTTCTCTCTTCTGCCCTTTAATCGCTTTCACTATTTTTTATATTTCCCATATGAGTAAAACCATATAATGATTGTACTCCGATTGACTTACTTCACTCAGCATAATACCCTCCAGTTCCATCCATGTTGAAGCAAATTGTGGGTATTCCTCCTTTCTAATGGCTGAGTAACATTCCATTGTATATATAGACCACATCTTCTTTATCCCTTCATCTTTTGATGGACACCGAGGCTCCTCCCATAAATTGGCTATTGTGGACATTGCTGCTAGAAACATCGGGGTGCAGGTGTCCCCGCATTTCATTGCATCTGAATCTTTGGGATAAATCCCCAACAGTGCAATTGCTGGGTCGTAGGGCAGGTCTATTTTTAACTCTTTGAGGAACCTCCACACAGTTTTCCAGAGTGGCTGCACCAGTTCACACTCTCACCAACCGTGCAAGAGGGTTTTCTCCACATCCTCCCCAATATTTGTTGTTTCCTTGCTTGACTTTTAAATACAATTCCTATTATTATATAAGGGTCTAGACACCAGATAACTCCATTGACCAAGTATGTTCTTACACACTTTCAGACATACATACATACATACCAAATAAAGAAAAAAATGTTACCCACATAATTGTAATTTATGTCCATTTATGCATTTCCTATTATAACCAGAGGCCAAGGTCATCCCTAGTTCTTTTTGCATTCAATGTCAATGTTTTCTCCGTTGTGTCTCAGTTTTATATTGTTTTTACAAGTTACTTCTAAGTTTCTTTAATTTTCTAGAATTTTAGGATTATATTGAAACTTCTACATGAATAAACTAATTTATGTACATAATAAACAATGTCAAGTCTTTTGAATAAATAATTCTACAGCAGTTAAAACCATTTATCAACTAAGAAAGCTAATGTGATAAATAGAAGTATAAACAGCAGTTCATCATTTGTAAGCATATTCCATGAACCTGAAATGAATAGAATTCTGTTGAGAAATTTAAAAATTAAAGGATGGCTATTTCTATGAAAGATTATCTGCTTAAATGAATTGTACATTCAATCACAAAGTCAATGTTACATTCTGAGTTATAACTGATATTTTTCATGACATCTATTCTATTCCCTTGAGTAAAGGAAAAATAAGCTGAAAAAGCAACAAGAAAAAAAGAAGGAAATCTGATCAGATCACATTAGTAACTTTCCATCAGGTTGCCACTTTTCTTAGTAATTTTGTTGGTGTTGGAGGCTACTATTATTAGTGTATTATTGTTTGCCTGTTATTATGATGGATATGTTTAATCATATTAGAAGAGTTTACATCACATTAAGAATGACAAATATTAATGTTATAATAAGTACACTTTAAATATTAAAGCACTTCCATAATGATTAATTATGTTATTTTGAAATTCATTCTTCTGAGTTATAGTCAGATATTGTAAAGTTCTTTTTTTCTAATTACACACAGCCAACTACTTGCAAGGTTATTTTGAAACCATACTTATATTTTATTTCCTAGTAGAGTCTTCCTAAATGTTACATGTACTTAGGATCATAGAATTATCTTATCATGAACAATGAAATATTTTTATCTCTGTCTAGGCATCAAAAAATACTACTGAATCAGTAAGTTTTCTTAAGTCCAGGAAAATACAAAAGTGAACATGCTCTATTTTATATGCTCATTAAGAAATCTGTAAAATATATATGTTGAAATGCCATATATTATGTAGATACATTGAGGTAGTGTTGAGATATCTCATACGTAGATATCTTGAAGTATACATTCTGAGTGTTAAAGCACTCTTTATGATAAAAAATTCAAATGACAAAACGAAAAAGAATCAGCAATATAGGTCTCTTGAGTCAAAAAAAGGACCTCTTAATCAAACTTCAAAGGCAAATATTAGAAACTTCAAGAATAAAGTATTTATGTCATATGTTTTCTTATCTTTACATTTATAATATGCTACAAGGAATTAGTTTAGTTCTATATTTAGTGTTTACCTTGGTTTTCCTTGCAGTAGATCATAGTTACAGCATATTTAATATTAATGATTTTTACTAATCTAGTATTCCACTAAAGTTTCATAGCATACAATAAATTTTGTTTTTGCTGAAGCAAAGAATTCAATTCACTTGCTCAGAAATTGGCAAAACAGTTTGTCATGTAGTGATTGAGCCTACCAAACTACTCAACATATGCACTGCAGTGAGGCTTTGTTAGTCTGCTACATTTCCAGCAACTTAAGGAAGTCATAAACATGTTTGTTTCAAAAATAAAATTACCCTGAAATCAACCACTTGTTTGGTTGATGACTCTGGTAATAAAATGAAGAGGCCCAGTGTAAATAACTCTTAGCCTTTAGACTAAGGGTGGGATAAATGAAACAGTGACTGTATGATTTAGTAATTGCATCAATATGTGTTGTGAATAAGTAAGTGTATGCCTTCATAGAATTTTTTAAAAGGAATTATGAAATTATTACACTCAGTATTCCTGTCAATGCCTAAATCCCTCACTCAGTAAGAGCAGCATTTGAAGAAAAATTGAGTTAATAAGAGTTAAACACATTTGTAGGTAAAGAAAATTCTCAGGAGATTCTTTGTTCTTGAGAGAATCTTTCTATAAACTAATAGATTGTGGGGGGAACTAATGTGGTCAACAGTCTAAACTTCAAAAGGAATCTGTATTGGTATAAATATTTTAAAAAGTCATCTCTTTATAACTGTATATTAACAGGAAAGGAAATTGTCCAAATTACTATAAAATAGTGTTCTCACACTGAAGAACCATATAAAAAGAATAGATTTTAGTCTAATTTTAAGAGAAAATGCCTTCATAAACCTATCAACCCTGGGAGAAAAGAATGTGTCAAGTTTAAGAAAAAGGATCGTCATCTATATCAATGTGAGGTCAGATATTAGAATTTATGATTATGCTATGCTTGCCCTATCATTATGAATTATATACATGAGCTCCAAAAGTAAAAATGTCTTTTCATATAGGTCCAGTAAAAATAAAAAATTTCTGCTTCTAATGCACTTTTGAGATTGATTTTATATATACTGGAAATAGAGAAATATGTTTCTTCATAGGCATTTAGGTAAGGGTATTCATCACTGATGATTTATTATACTAGTCACAAAAGTGGCCACTGTAATAATGATTATCAAGTAAATGTTACTTATGTCTACTAATTCCATGGAATTCAGCTCCATTGACACAAAATTTAAGGTACATTTGAATTTAAACAGGTGGTGCTTGGCAAAAATTGCATGAAATGGCTGAAAGAGATATGAAAAAGATGACTGGTGAGTTTACAATAAAAAAGGAAAGAGAAGAATTATTTTAAAAAAATTTCCATGGAGACCATACTGAAATTTAAGGAGGCTAAATTTTTATAAAAATAATAAAAGTAATATTAACTGATATTTGTTGGTTTTGTACTATGTGCTGGATGTTAGGCATTTAATATGAAGTATCTCAGTGAGTTCTCACTTATGCTTAAAATTAGTCTTAAATTGTCAAAACTTTTTTTAAAAAATTGTGTTAGGTAGAACTTGGCATCTTTTATTGGTATGTACTTTATGTTTACATTCAAGTTTTCATGTTTATGTTGCTTAGTTTGAAGTAAATGAATAAACACTTGGAAGTGTATATGTATATAAAGTATGTAATTTAAAATATTTAAAACATTTAAAACAAATCTTTTAAGTTATAAGCAAAAAAATCGCTAGTAAAATATGCCCTTATTTTTTTTTGTTTTAGTTTTCTTTTTTCCTCCTAAGAATCTCAAATCTCAAGAGATTCTGAGAATATTATTTCATTAATCTGTGAAATTTTTTGGTGACCTTGGTGACAAATGTTTTAGTCCCCATTTCACAGATGAAGAAACTTGGATAGAGAAAGGTTAATTTGTTTGTGTAGTTGACACATCATGTCAAGTGCTATGTTCTTAGAAGAATGTAGGGTTCTTGCCTTTTTGGCTACTATAGTATATACTATATCATTTTTGTATCATTGAGAGACAAAGTAACTCAGGATAAAATAAATTACCTCATAATCTCTTGGCTTCAACCACATTTTACGCCTGCGGCTACATCCCCCAATATAATCTATTGCTGATTCTAATATTCTTTTATCCCACTCATCTGTGAAAACACACAACAGAAGGAAGAAATAAAGAAACTATATATATATATGCTTAAGGACTTTAGTTATTTTCTTAAATGATAAAATCACTTTCTTGAAAGGGATGAGTCAAAAAGAAGAGGTTAGGGATACAAAAATAATTATCTGTCTTGAGAAAAAAGAGTAAAAAATTGAATAATATTAATTCTATTTTGTTTGGAAACAAGACTGGCTGATCCCCAGTGGATAAAATAAAGTATATCGAGTATATCTGCTTCTTTGCAGCCTGACTATGCAGAGATCTATATAAACAAAAATATTATTTTATATACCTAAACTACTTGGTAATAATAGTTTTTTATTTATTTTTTTGAAATTTATTTATTCATGAGAGACACAGAGACAGAGAGGTAGAGACACAGGCAGAGGGAGAAGCATGCTCCTCGCACGCAGCCCAATGTAGGACTTGATCCCAGATCTCCTGCACTGAGCAGAAGGCAGACGCTCAACCCCTAAGCCACCCAGGCATCCCTTTAATAATGTTTTTAAAAATTAAATTAAATTTTCAAAAATTTTCAAAACATTTTCTACATCTCTGACAAAGTAGCATAAAAGGAAATTTCACTGCTGTCAAATATGATCAGTGTAAACATATTAAAATATGCTTTTCCATCTGGAAAATCTAAAACAAAGTTTATAAAACTTGTCATAAACTATATTATCAATCCATTATCTAATGGACACCTTAAACAAAAGCATCAAAAATTTCATTTCTAAAGTAATCATTATTTTTCCTGATTGGCAAAAGTTTTCATCTTATATTAAAAGAAGTCAGGTTGCATAAACTTCCCTCAGGAATCTAACTGGGGAATCAGGGCTACATGTCAGTTAAGAAATTCACATGTAACTTACTTAAGTCTTGTTTTCCACATTTTTGTTTAATAGAACTGGAGATAGGATGGGTTCTGGCTATCAGATACACTACCTTTAGAACAGCTGCAGTGTTGGAGTGGAAGAGAGTTAGCCAACAAGGCTCGACTTGTATATCGATTCATAGGTCTAAGGCCAGAGGAAGATGGGGAAGATGAAAGTTGCTAACACATAGTGATCATTGGCAAAGACAAGGTCTCCAGTTCTCCACTATTACCAATGCCCTCTAGATGTTTTGCACATATTCACTTGTGCATCACCATAAAAAACGATATGTCTGAGCAGGGGGAGGGATGAATAGGCAAAGCACAGAGGATTTTAGATGACTGAAAATACTCTGTATGGTACTTTAATGGCAGATAGATGCTATTATATATTTGTCCAAATAGAATATATCACACCAGAAGTGAAATGCAGCACAAACTACAGACTTTGGGTGACTATGATGTGTCCATGTAGGTTCATCAGTTGTATCAAATGTATCACTCTGTTGATAATGGGACACATGTTGAAAACGGGAAAGTCTATGCATGTGTGATGGCAGGGAGTATACAGGAAATCTCTGTACTTTACCCACAATTTTGTTTTGAAATTAAAACTGGTATAAAATATTTTAATTAAAAAAGTTATGACATACAAAAGAACAAATGAAAGAAGGAAGGATATCCTTGAAATAATCCACTAGTCTCAAAAGGAGTATGAGAAACCAAGAGCTCTTAGCTGACCATCATATATGCATGAGCAAGAAGAGCCCAGATCACCTAAGCTCAGCCTACATCAGCTGGTTGACTCCAAAGTTCATAAGCTATAATGATAAATGTGGAATATTATTTTGAAAAACTATTCTATTCCCTATTATGTATTTGTTATGTGTTATGTGTCTGCAACTCTTTCATTCCCCACTCCCTAAACCCTTGCTTTGAGCAATAGTATGTGGTAGTATTAACTTGTGCCTGTTAGCCACTTCTGTTCATTCTCTTGGAATCCTGCCACATGATGCGATAAGCAAAGGGTACCCTGTTGGAGAACAAGAAACCATGTGGTTGTGAATACAGTTAATGTATTCATTCCAGCTGAGACCCTAGAGGTATAAGAAACCCCAACCAAGATAATCATTTCCACTATCTGGTATGCAATCAACTTCAGTCTCAGGGGATGCCCAGATGAGGCCAGGAGTACCCCAAAGAGAACAGCCTAAATCACTGATCCACACATTTATAACTTATGGTTTTAAGTCATTACATTTTGGGATGGTTTGTTATGCTGTAATTGCTATGTCATATAATAAATAATTATTGTTTCATGTGCTCGAGTTTTACATTAGTTTGTTTTGCTTCAAAGATAACTATTATGCCAGAGAGATCCCTGGGTGGCTCAGCGGTTTGGCGCCTGCCCTTGCCCCAGGGCGCGATCCTGGAGTCCCGGGATCTAGTCCTGCGTCGGGCTCCCGGTGTGGAGCCTGCTTCTCCCTCTGCCTGTCTCTGCCTCTCTCTCTCTATGTCTATCATGAATAAATAAATAAATAAATCTTAAAAAAAACAAAGATAACTATTATGCCAGGTTTGTTAATGAATTTTCATGTTGTTTTAGAATAGAGAAAATTCTATACATCTCTAGCAAAACACTGGTTATAAGAAAAAAGAAAATCACTCTTACACATTCCAAATGGAGAAAACACCTCTTTTAAATATCTACAATGGGACCCAGAAGAAGATTTCAAGAAATGATAAGATCCTCAATAGGACATAGGAAAACATATTAGAAACAAATTTGAAACAATTTTTAAAAATAAAGAGGTATTAGACTAAGCATTAATGGCAAAATAATGAGACTAAAGAGGGAGATGGATAATCTCAGTCAAGATAATCAAGGCAATGCCATCATTAAACAACATTAAAATCTTAGTGTCTGCTAATAGAGCTTTATTTATTTCTCTCAACACAGATTTACTGCAGGTTAGTTTGAGAGGAGGCATTTTCTTATATTTCCCTCCAGGTATCTAATGTACGGAAAAAAAAAAAATAATGGTGACAGGGGCCAGGGAATTGGCGAAGATCATGCACTCTCCAAAAACTTCCACTACTTTTGGTTTTGACTTAGGGTAATAATGACCTTATCAAAATAATTGTGAAATGATTTCCCCCTGTTCCACTTTCTGGAAGAGGTATGAAGGACTATTATCACTCTTTAAACATTTAGTAAGATTAAACAGTTCAGAAATCTGCATGATTTGCCTCTTTTTATGCCTTATAATTTCTTGTTGAAAATTAGATACTCGCAATGGTATATGTGGCTACTTTTGGCTACTTTGAATGGGTATTGGTACAAAGACTGAGCTTTGTACCAATATCCAACTCTTTCTTGGTTTTTGCAAGCTTTTGTTTAGTTTCCAGAGTTGGGAAAAGGTTGATTCTGATTTTGGGGGGGCATTTTCCTGTTTTATAGAGGTCTCTGTCATTTCCACTAATATCCATGGTCTCTAAAATTTTCCACTCATATTCATTGGTTATAATAAGTTTCAGGGCACATTAAGCTTTTAAAGAATGCAGATATTTAACCCTATTGTGAGCCTAGAAGGAGAGAAAAAATTGGAATACTTTTACACTCTAATTACCATTACAATCCTGCTACTGATCACCAAATATTTGGTTATTCTTCACACACACACACACACACACACACACACACACACACACTACACTTACCTCCTTCTTGAGGGAGGGAGATAATCCAAAGTACCATAGTACCATAAATCTTGGCATCAGATTCTAAGTCCAGAATACCTGAGAGGTATATACAGTTTTCTCTACTTTATATCCACATATGGATATTACTAATCCAATGAATTTGAACTAAAAGAGCAAATTATATACCCTCCATGACAATATCTACTGGTGGAAGATCAAAATCCAAGTGATACACTCACAGAAATATACCCCTATTCAGAAAGAATAATATGGATTCCATACCACAGTCATTGTCCATGGTAACTGTGGAATCTTGGTGGGCAGTTTTTATGTCTTTTGCAAAGGATTAAGAAGTATTCTTTGGCTATACTCATTTTTTCCTCCAATTTAATGAGATTTCTTTCTCTTTTTTTTTGTATACGTATTTTTTTATTGGAGTTTGATTTGCCACTGAAAGAGGTTTCTTAGTTTATTCTTTTATTTGTTCTTGGCCCTACCTTACCCTCTACTCTCATTATTTCCTTAGCCCTGAAAAAATGAGGTCTGTTATTTTGAGAACTATCAGAAAGAGAAAACAGTAAAAAATGAATACTTGAAGGCAAAGAGCTAACAAGGCAGTGAAAGATTATGGACCCTAAAAATAAGAAACATAAGGGAAACCGCTAAGTTTTAAACTGTGGGTTTAAATGGTTACTTTCCCCCCAGAATAAGGCAGAGTGGATGAAAAACTGAGATGAAACTTCTAAGAGGACCTAGTTAGAATCAAGGGTCCACTGTTTAAAAAAAAATTGTTCTTTATATAACTTATCCAGACTCATTTGAGCCCTCTTCTTGACTGGCTTCAGTCTTGGCAAATAATAAAGATAATGGAAAATTAAGCCAAAGTTATAAACTAGCAAGTCAGGGAGGGTTAAGAAATTGATATTAAATATATTTTATAAAAAGCTCAAAATTGTGAGAGATCAGAATTAGAAATTAAAGGCAAAATGTGGCAACAATGTATATGTACAATTCTCAATCATTTTAAATGTGACAATATGAAATACTGCTGAATGTGGAGAGCAAGGGAGCTATTTGTGGATTGCTAGTTGAGGTTGGTACAAACAACATCTGTAGACTGTTTTCTCAGTATCAAGTAAATGTGAGTGAATGCAAAATATACTTCTTATCAATTTTACTGCAAAGCATAAACACCTGATAATCTTTCATGCACATCTATCAGGAGACACATATGCCAATACTTGTCATAGGAAATGGTTACAATCTACCTTAAGGGCCATCAATAGGAAAACAGATAAATAAAATTTAATAATATCATAAGTGAATGCTAATAATTAGTGAATATGGAGTAAATTCACAAATATAATACAAAAAATAGAATTATTTCAATATGATATTTATACAAAGTTACTTTTTATTTTATAAATGGTAGAAGCAATGTTTAATGAGTGGTTACCCTGTACCTAGAACTATGCTTCTTATACAGTGCCTTAAAATAGTCCATGAAGCTAGGTATATTTTATCATAAGAAATTTAAGGGGTGCCTGGGTGGCTCATTCAATCAGTGTTTACCTTTGGCCCAGGTTATGATCCTGGGGTCCTGCTATTGAGCCCCACTTTGGGGTCCCTGCTCAGCCAGGAATCTGCCATCCCCTCTCCCCCTGCCACTCTCTTGCTTTCTCTCTCAAATAAATAAATAAATAAATAAATCTTAAAAAAAAAAGGAAATTTGAGTTTAAGATAACAAAACAATCATTTCTCTGACATTGGCCAAAGCAGTCTTTTTCTAGATATACCTCCTAAGGCAAAAGAAAGAAAGCAAAAATAAATTATTGGGACTGCATAAAAAATTAAAACCTTTTGTACAGCAAAGGAAACCACCAACAAAACAAAAAGATAACCCACAGAATGGGAGAAGATATTTGCAAATGATAAATCTGATAAGAGGTTAATATCTAAAATATGTAAAGAACTTTCACAACACCCACCAAAAAACAATCCAATTAAAAAATGGACAGAAGATGTGAATAAACATTTCCCCAAAGAAAACATACAGATGGCCAACAGACAATTGCAGTGATGTTCAGCCTCACTAATCATCAGGGAAATGCAAATCAAAACCACAATGAGATATTAGCTCACACCTGTCAGAATGGCTAAAAAAAGATAAGAAATAACAGATGTTAGTGAGGATGTGGGGAAAAGGGAGACCTCATGCTGTTGATGGGAATGTAAATTGGTAGAACTACTGTGGAAAACAATAGAGGGTCCTTGAAACAATTAAAAACAGAATTACTGTATGATCCAATAATTCCACTATTAGATATTTACTCAAAGAAAATGAAAATACTAATTTGAAAAGATTTACATACCTCTATGCAACATTGTTGCAACACTGTTTACAATAGTCAAGATATGGAAGCAACATGACAGTCCACTAATTGACAAAAGGATAAGGAAGGATAAGGAAGTTAGTTGAGATGCTGCACATACAGGAAGGAAGGTGTGATGCATACATACTGGAGTATTATACAGCCATAAGAAAGGATGAGATCTTGCCATTTGCAACAACATGGATGAAGGGTATTATGCTAAGTGAAATAAGTCAGAATGAGAAATCTTTAAAAATTTTTTTGAGGGTAAGAAAACTTGAAAACAAAGTGTAAGCAGCTTGTCTAAATTGTATCATTATCAGATAACAGATTTACAATAAAATCTGAGGCCTAATCTCTGAAACTATGCTCTTAATCACTTTGGTGTAGTGCTCCCAAGTAAAAAATTATTGTGATATCTTTTATTATTTAATTATTTTTATCACATATAAATTAATTACATGTTCAGGGTGATAACTTTTCATTACTTTTATGTGTTGAGAGTATCCTTACATTATTTGTGATATGTTTGTGCATGTGTAGTTTGTGCTAGTATTATATATGCACACACGTAGGAAAGGTATACTTACATTTTGATATATATGTATATTATATTGATATAGATGAGAAAAGGGGGAGGAGAAAGAGAATCAATATGATGTTGACCGCACCCTGGAGGTCCAGGTGAATTTTATTGGTTTTTGGTTTCGTTTCATTTCTTATCACGTCAATCACAAACATGTAGATATGTACTTTCTTTACTTTCCTGAAAGGAAATGTGGAAATGTCAGGGTTGAAGGTGAGGTAAAATATGATAGGCAAATATACTGAACTTGCACAGAAGTCCAACATTTCCTGAAGTTAGGTTAGAGACCAGTTAGTCTCTCTCTGGTAGGAGAGTTGATGGTGATCAGAGACTGCGGCATTTGAAACGACCAGTATGGAGGCATTCAACTTCATGGTGATGATAAATTTGAGTACCTGACAACAAGCCAAGGGTCTCATATGATGTGGAATATGCAATAATGGAATCATGGAGGAGGTAATGGAAATGAGAAATTGATTTCTAGAAAGATCATCCTCATGGGTATTAAATCACAAAATACAATGACAGGTGTAATGTGACAAGACTAAAAACAGTCCAGATGCTAATATCTTCAAGGTTCAAATGATGGGATCATGTCACAGAGAGGTGCATGACTATAAAAGGTATTTTGGGTAATATAGTCTGGATAATATGAGATCAAAAGCTGGGAGGAAAAATGAAAAATAGAATGGAAGCAGCAATAAATACATAGAGCTTATTTTGACCTTCTACATGCTGCGGTATGCACATTATGTCAGAAAAACAATACCTTTACTTAAAAGTCTACAAGAAACACAGTGTAGATCCAGGTTTAACTTTGGCTGAGAAAGAGACTTCAGCATTCACAGAATTTGAGACTATACAGACTTGTTGAAGAATGAAACCTTAGTACTGGAGAGTAAAGTGAGAAAGTCTAAAGAGTACTATGAGAAAAGTATATGTAAAAAAAAAAAGATTGTGTGAGGATTACAGTTGGGTGAAAGAGATGTCTTGGGAGTTCTGAGAGTTTTCTTTTAATTTATGTGGAAGAATGGAAAGCATAGATTCAAACAGGTTCTGAAGCAGTTATATTAGTGGAGAGCCTATAATTATTGCTTTGGAAAAATAGGAAAAATGCTTGCCAGGAGCATTCAGTATTGTGAGATTTCAATTTAACTGTTGCCAATGGAAGGGCAAGTTTCTTCATGAGAGCAGTTAGTCCTTCTTCTCCCATTCTAGAAATAATTTTGATGAGGTATATTGTGCCTCATATGATGTTAGGTGAGGAGTAGAGAGTGATAAACAGACCATTTTTGGTCTTCTCCTTTATAAATAGTGAAAGAAAATGAGAAGTGTATGGGATTGAGGATAAGAAAATCTTTAACAAAACTGTCACTGTTAGTTTTTCTTAATAACAGATTTTTAAAATAAATTCACAAAGGCTATGATCAGAATAAAGAATGTTTTGGTCTTAAAGCTGGGTTCAAAAATGCCAACTTCCTCTTTAGGTAGTTAAGTTTTAAACTGGGAATTATATGACAAAAACATCTTAAAGATCACACCAGCAGTGATACGGAATGAAGAGGAAGAGACGGAGCAGGAGGGAGGCTTAGGACGGCCCATTTTTGAAGTAAATTAAGTGGTTGCAGGGGGAATGAAATAGAGAAAACATTAGGAAAACATTGTGAAGAATTGATAGGACATGGTGAGAAAATTTCATATGGACATAAAATCATGAGAGCTGTGAAGCTGTGATGTTTTACGATTTCCAAAGTTGTTTGGAATATATTTGTTTAACAAAAATGGAAGATTTGTATCTGTATTCTAAAGAGACCAAATTATGTTTTAACTGACTAAAGCTTTGCGTTAGGTTTTAAAAACTTGGGAAACATTTATTTTATTAAGAATAAAAGTTGCAGTAAGATTTGGTAAGACATAGATGGTTTTTGTGAACTATGTTATTATTGCCACCATTTAGCAGCTTTTTAGATCATAATTCTCAAAATAAAAAATTCAGGTTTGGAGTGCTTTACTCAGTCCTAAAGGATATTTTACTGGGAAAAATATGGTATTATGCTGTTCAAATAGAACTTTTTAATGAGCTCTTTTTTTTATTTTACTTTGGTGTTATAGTTATTGAAAGCATCAATTTTATGGGAGTTTCAAAATTATTATTCCTGCCGCTATATTATAAATAGAAAGTGCATTAGTCTGAGTCACAGAGCTAACTTTGTTAACTTGGTTAATTGTGATATAGTATGCTCAGCTTGCATGTGAAAATAATTATAATTTGCATATATATGTTAAACAAAAAATAAACCCAACAATTCTTAGTAGCTGAAGGAAAATGTATTTTTTACAGGGCATGTATACGAGATTTATTCTAACATAGAAATTAGTAATCCTTCATATACAGTATTTAACTCAATTTTTCCCTGTGAATTATGGATGTGGGGAATGTATTTCTAAATTAATACCTACTAAGCATAATCTGAAGAGCTAACTCAAACTTGCGTGGGGGTGTGCTACTGAAACTTTAAATTAGAACTACCTCAGCTAATCCTTGGATATGTACTAGTACAGCAGAATATATTTTGAGAGGGGGTGGTTTTATAAGTCAATTCAAAATCTAGTTCTACCACTTTCTAATTACTAGAGCTCCTATAGTTATTTTGTTTTTCCAGTCTTCTCATTTGTAAAATAATGATAAACCACAAGTCCTAGAAGGTTTTTTTCAAAATCAGTAGTCACATATTTAAAGGAGAAATCACACCCTGGGAGATTATAAGTGATTGATGATGGTAGTCCATATTAATGATACAATAGATAATATTTATTGAACATTTATGTGTCAGTGACAACAAAAAGTTTTTATGTACATTTTTGTTAAAGTTTCTTCAAAACAACTCTATGTAGAAACTATTATTTTAGTTTTCACTTCAGAGATGGGGAAATTAAACCTTAAAATTTTGTATAACCAGTTCAAAGCTACACTAACTTTAAAAAAAAAAAAATAGTGAAACTAGGATAGAAAATCAAGCCTGAATCAGTCTGAGATTTAATTAAGTTGTTAGGTTGTCATGCTAATAAAATACATACTCTCCATCTTCCATCACTCTAAATTTTATATTCTAATTTTGACTAAGATATATATTCTACTTACCATACTTAGACGAAAATATGTTTTGAAAGTCCCATTGTGAGAAGAGAAAGATTTGGGATCTTACTCAAGTCATTTCAAATACTAAATGCTATCTTGATTGTCCATGGATTTACAGGTTTCATTTTGTTCATACTTTTAGGTAACTTACCAATGCTCCACAATTCTTGGTATTTTACTTCCTGCCTTCTGAAACATTTTCCCTTTTTTCTTTCCATATTTTTTCTTTTTTTTTTTTTAAGATTTTATTCATTTATTCATGAGAGACAGAAAGAGAGAGAGAGAGAGGCAGAGACAGGCAGAGGGAGAAGCAGGCTCCATGCAGGGAGCCCGATGCCGGACTCCATCCCGGGTCTCCAGGATCACGCCCTGGGCTGAAGGTGGCGCTAAACTACTGAGCCACCTGGGCTGCCCTGTTGCCATCTTTGGCTCCTTGCTTTCTCTAACTTGAAATTTTGTCCAGAGTCTGGTTTATTCACCACGCCCATTGTTACCACATTAGTCCAAGTCAAGGTAATTATCTTTCATCTGAATTTAAGTGGATGCCTCTTAGCTATTCTGCCATACTCAATCTTTATAGTCTTTCACTTTTTTCAAATGGCAGCAATAGTGATCTTGTTAAAATTGATAGATATGAAACTTCCCTCCTCAAAATTCCTTTGACATCTCATCTCATGTACTAATTTTTTTTCTCTCTCTCCCCTGCTGTTCCCACCCCCATCTTTGTGTCTATTTCTGTTTTACTCTCTTCCTGCTGTACCTATACTAACCTTCCTTATTGTTCCTCGCATATACTGGGCATGATCCTAATTCAGTATGTGTGTACAGGCAGTTTTATCTTCCCAAACACTCTTCTCCTGATATCTGTGTGATTCATTTGCCCATATCTTTTATGTCTTACCCAAAATCTTAGTTTTTGATGAGATCTTGTTTGTTTTTATTATCATCTAACATGCAGCACAAAAAGGAGTTAGTCCTGCTCTGCTTGTCCAGGGGTAGGGGATTTTTGTTAAATTTCCTGGGTCCCACAAAATTTAGCCTCTTGATTCATGTTTTCAAATTGATTCCAATAAATATTATGACAATTTATGACCTTATCAATCATGAAGATGCCACACTCCATATATTCCTCAGATTTCAATATTACCTTAAACATGTCCTTAAACATAATTTGATAGGTTAAAAAAAACAATCTTTATAACCTAAATATACTAATTTGCCTTTGATTCCTAGCAAAGTAAAACATTGTTGTTATATATTAGTTATTTTATATTTCATATTTTTACTTATGTTCTTTGCTCATTTCTCCATTGTTCTTTCTTATCAGTTTATAAAGAGGGTTTTAATTTTGTCACTTTCATAATTGTGGCAGTTTTCCATGATTTGTGTGTACAACTTTTATGTTTGATTTCCAATGAACCTTGGATGTGTTGCATTTTTTTAGGGGGGGGGAGTGAAAATGTTATTGACTATATTATACTGTGACTTCTGTAATACTCCATATGTATAATTTCAAACTTGAGTTTATAGAATAATTCTAATAAATCAATTTCATTAAAAAAACTATCCCCCTAAATCCTGACCACTGACTCCCACAAAGTTGCATATCAATCTCAGGATTCGTAAAGGAATAGATTAAATATGTCATCATTCTAACCCAGTTTCCATACACAAAGCACACAATAATCCTTCTCTTGTCTTTTCTTTTAGTCTTTTCTAAATAACGTTATTCAAATTTGAAATCATTTTAATTTGATGAGCAAATTACCAATGAGAAAGAAAGTACATGGAGATAAGCTCCCAGCTGTCTTAAAATTCTTCCAGAGTCACTGGCTATCTCCCAAATTGCTTATACACACTCAGTGAAACTACCAGAACCTCCCTTGCCTCCACAAAACGACAACAAAAAAACAGCAAAGGGGGAACAAAAATAATATCTACTATCTCTAAATGTATTTATTTAACATCCTGGCTGATTCAAGAAAGAAGACTAGCACAAAAAAAAAAGAGAAATAGGTAGAATAAGTTTGGAGAAGATAAGAAAATAAGAAATAAAGAAAGTAAATAGAGACTAATAAAGTAAGAAAATATTCATTACTATTTAGCTAGAAAATAAAGTTTTACGAATTATTAGAAATAAGTGAATTTAGTCAGGTTGTTAAAAGTCAATATGCAAAAATCAATTATATACTAGTAACAAACAAACAGAAAATTAAAATAAAAGCCTCTGAGAAATATAATTAGAATCTAACTGAAATACACACCAGAACATCTAAAATTAAGAATGTTATTCTGTATGTTAGTAAATTGAACACCAATAAAAAATAAATTAAAAATAAAATAAATAAGATAAATAAAATAAAATAAATCATAAAAAAAATAAAAAAAAAATAAAAAAAAAGAATAAATTCAAAGCCAAGTATTGGAGATAATGTGCAGCAACTGGAATTCTTTTATATTTCTGACGGAAGCCTAAAGTAGTACAAATGCTTTGGAATATTAATTGGACTTATTAAAGCTACGTATATGCTTACACAATAAATCAGCAGTTCCCTCTCTTATTAAGAAATGATTGCTTCTGTCCACCAAAAAAAAAAAAATCAGTAATTGTCATAATTGGAAACAACTGCCCATCAAAAATGGATTAGGTTTATATATTTGTATATAGAAATATTACAGAGCAATAAAGAAGAATGAACTCCTGACATGGAGCTTGGATAAACTCATAGGCAGAACTTTTAGGGAGAGAATTAGTAAAACAATTTATAACTTCAATTATATTAAGTTCAAAAACAGACTAAAGTAACCTGTGGTGGGAGTCAGAAGGACAAGTGCCATTGTGAGGTTTTCTGTTTGATAGTTTTTTGGTATGGAAATACTATACATTTTTACCTGGTGGTAGGTGCATATGTATATGCTTGCATGAATGTTTTCCAAATGTGAGCTTAAGATTTATTGAATTTATTGCTTTAAGTTTTATCACAATAAACAATTAGAATCCAAAAATAAGTTACATAGTATTCCTTTCTTTTTTCCTTATTTGGCAATACATAATTACCTACACTTTCATTATGTGGAAACATCCAGGGAAGCAGAGTGCTGTTACTATGTCACTGTGGTACCATGTTAGTTTTATCAAGAATATAAAGAAAAAATGGTGATTGATCCAAGCTAACAAATAAATATATACACATTTACTAGAGTTATCCTGCTAGAATCCTTGAACTCCAGTCCACACATAGATCACTAAATATTTTCAGTACAGAAGTGACCCTGAATGAAAAGATGTCTTTTTGACCCTTTCTACCTCCAGATACTGGAGTATCTGAGGGCTTTTCCCAAGATCCTCTAAAAAGGGAACGAAAGAATTATTCTATAAATATCAAATTATGAATACAAACAACTCATTTTGCCTATATTTTTTTCCTAAAAATAGTGAGGGATATATCTACATATTTTTTTCCTTTAACTCTGAAAAGGTTATTTTATTTTTATAGTACCCTCAAGATTTTAACTAAAACATTTAAGACCATTCAACTGAATAAAATTTATGCATATTGGGACACCTCGGTGGCTCAGCAGTTGAGCACCTGCCTTCAGCCCAGGGCATGATTCTGGAGTCCAGGATTGAGTCCCACATCAGGCTTCCTGCATGGAGCCCGCCTTCTCTCTCTGCCTGTGTCTCTGCCTCTCTCAGTGTCTCTCATGAATGTATAAATAAAATCTTTTTTAAAAAGTATGCATATTAAAAAGGACAGAAATAAATGATTCCTGTTCCAATCAATGTTATTTTAAAAGGAATGAACACAGTCCTCATGAAAGCTTAGAAAACTGACTAAAAATACAAGAAACTATAAAGATTGTTACTCATGCACTAAGAATTTGCAGTCTATATCTTTGCATTTTTCCCCATTATATTATAGGCTTTCGTGGTAAGTTATCCTCTCTCTTTCCTACATTTTATTTACAAATGAAAACATTCGCATCATTTATTGAGCTGATGTTGATGATATAGTCTACAGCTATGGCAAAGAGCAATTGACTAGGGCTCAAACAAATTATAATCTCATTAGCACTGCATTATCATTCACCAAAAAACTCACAGGCAATAAGAAGATGCCAACTTTGGCCAAGAGATATTAACATTTTGAGTGAATACTACTGGAGAACTAGAGTCTTCAGTTTTTTAGATGGAAAATACCATCTGGAAACAGATTATTCATTTGATTGAGAAAGAAATTGAAATTCCTATAGATTACATAAAGGAAGGAATGAAGTGAAAATTACCAGTGTGATTATAAAATAAAGATCTGCCTAATCTAGAATTAGTCTAAAATGTTTCTTGGGGGCGGGGAATGATACTTAAGTGGAATTCTAATGATTACCAATAACAGATTTAGTGGTAATGGGCAAGGAGGATATTTGAAACAGTGGTAAAGTCCTATAGCATGTCTCAGGGTTAGGGGAAAGGCAATTCACATTTATTGACCACTTTCTACTGTACAGGTATGATGAAAACATTTGTCAAGTACAGAAGAGTGATTTTTACAAAACGTGGAAATACCCTTTACCTCACTGGAAAAAAAAAAAAAGTGTCTAACGAAGAAAGAATAATTGAATTTTCTTGTTAGAATTATTAATTTATTAATGAATTGGCAATATTTATTTCATTCACAGCACAACTAAATTACTTTATCATTATTTTTTAAAGATTTTATTTATTTATTTATGAGAGAGACAGAGAGAGAAAGAGGCAGAGGCACAGGCAGAGGGAGAAGCAGGCTCCATGCAGGGAGCTGGACATGGGACTCCATCCGGGGTCTCCAGGATCATGCCCTGGGCTGAAGGTGGTGCTAAACTGCTGAGCCACCAGGGCTGCCTCCCTCCCCCGGCTTTTTTTTTTTTTTTTTTAAAGATTTTATAAATTAATTTCTTGAGAATAACTCATGCCATATAATTTATTCACTTGCTTTCATTTGTTTTGAAAGTACTGAAATTTAGTCAGAAAACTAAAACTTGAAACAAAAGAAATTTTAAATACTACTAGAAAATTTAAATACAAAATGGATAGTGGGTAAGGAAAACTTAAATCTAAAATAATAAAGCATCTAAATAAAATAGTAAATATCTAAGGATACAACCAAAATTTCTGTAAACTTAAAAATACACATTTCATAAATGAAAGCAGTTCAATTAATAACAATTGGGAAAGTTAAAAAATGTAAAAGTAATAATGATTGAGAGTATTTTACAAGCTAAGATAGTATATGTACTTAACTTGCTTTGCTCTTTACAATTCTTTGAGCTAAGTACTTGCCACAGATGTGTTTCCCAGGAGATTAACATGTAGAAAGTATAGCAGTGTTCTTGGAAGTAAAATGAAAACATCTATAGGAAGACAGACAGGAAGTAGAAATGAGCAGGAGGAGAATTTGAGCTGAGATGCTCAGTATTTTCTGTGAGCAGCTCTAATGCTGCAATGGCATTTCATAACTGTATTCTTTTTTTAAAAAAAATATTTATTTATTCATGAGAGACACACAGAAAGAGAGAGAGAGAGGCAGAGACACAGGCAGAGGGAGAGGCAGGCTTCATGCAGGGAGCCTGATGGGGGACTCTATCCTGAGTCTTCAGGATCAGGCCCTGGGCTGAAGGTGGCGCTAAACCGCTGAGGCATCCGGGCTGTCCTCATAACTGTATTCTTGAGGTGAGTGATAGGGTCTTTGTATCTCCACCAGAGAAGTAATTGTGTGCCTCTGGTGGAGGTATGTTTGGCCAAGGTGGTTCCCTGTAAACAAGAAAATTCTCAGTAACTGGAAGAAAGGAAATGAGGGCCACTAAATTCACATTGGCTCTTTGTCAATAAAAATTTCCTAACTGTATCATTGAGAGGTAGAGACCAAACTGAGAAGGAAGCAAAGGAGGCAACAATTAGATGGATCTATTGAAGCAACTGAAAGTTGTAGGGAGTGTTCCAGAGTAGGGGTTCCAGATCAGAAAAGGGCCCCAAACTCAGAGTAGGGGCCAGGTTTCCAAGGTTTATTTGGCAAAGAGCTGACCTGCATATGAACAGGATAAGATTCTGTCAGACTTCTAAAGTGATGAAACTGGAAACAGGTCATATGACACAGTGCTGGAATTTGGGCCAAACCAGAGGTGAGAAATTTTCTTAATTACCAAGATACTCAAAACAGACATTAGAAATACAACACCCTAGGACTAAGACAACTATAAACCTTAATAAAAACTAAAGGCATGGAAAGATGAAAAGTTATCTATAAATTAAAATTTTGCAAGAAAAAAATCAACATTGTCAAAAGAAAGACAGAATAATCCAGATCCCTAATATAATCCAGGTGGGAAAAGAAAGTCAAAGGAGTTCAAATAAATATTTCTTATGTGATCAGATATTTGATGGAAAGGATCGCAGTGATATATGAGAATGTATTAAGTGGTCTGGTATTCATGTCTCAGAATAAGAAAATGGAGAAGAAGGAAGGAAAAATATTTAAAGAGATAATTGCTGAAAACTTTTCAATTAAAAAAAACATTTTATTTATTTGTTCATGAGAAACACAGAGAGAGAGGCAGAGACATAGGCAGAGGGAGAAGCAGACTCCCTGCTGAGAGCCTGATGCAGGACTTGATCGCAGAACCCTGGGATCATGACCTGAGCCAAAGGCAGAGGCTCAACCACTGAGCCACCCAGGTGCCTCCCAAATTTCCCACTTTTAATTAAAAAAAATCAATATATAGATACCAGAAGCTCAGTGAACTCAAATATACCCAAAAGGTGAAAAAAACAAAAAACAAAAAACAAAAAAACAAGAGAAATATAGAGAAATGACAGAAAGATAGGAAGGCAGAATATAAGAAAGGAAGGAAAATTACCAACCCAGGATTCTATACCCACCAAATATATTTTGCAAAAAATGAATATGAAATAAAACAAATTTCAGATAAAAACTGAAAAAAAAGTGGAATACTAATAAAAATTCTTCAGGCTGAGGACAAATGAAAATATTTTTGACATAAAACAGACACCACAGGAAATAATGAAGAGCACAAGCAGCTATAAGTATATGCTAAATATAAAAGATTGAGTTTTCCCCTTAATTTGCTCAAATGTCAATATCTAAAGTAAAAATTATATAGTATGTGACTTATAAGATATACAAGTAAAATCTATTATAATATTACCAGAGGATAGTCAAAAAAAGTGGAATTCTTGTAATAATCTTGTATTTATAAATGTGAATTGTGAAGAATAAAGTATGAACTAGTGATATAGTAATTCTAATTCCTATGAACATTTTAATATCCAGTCCAACTATAAAAAATGCAACCAAAAAATGTAGCTAGTAAGCCAATTGTGAATATAAAATATGGTAAAGAGCTAATTTATAAAATGATGAAAGAAAATGAAAATAAATAATAAAATAATGTGGAATAGATAATCAAAATCAAGTTTGGCAAAAAATGAAAAACTAGAAAAAAATACATTAACATCAACACCTATCAGATACCAACTTAAGTGATATCAATAAACAACTTAAAATGCAATTAAAATCACTCAATTCAAAATGTAGTAGAATCATTTGACAAATCTTTAGGCACTTTCTAAACAGTTCAAATGTAGACCTATTGAATTCCTCAGAAATTCTACTTCTATTTGTATACTCAGGAGAATAGAATACACGTATCCACAAAATTATTTAACAAGAATATTCACAACTTTGTTCATAACAAACTAAGACTCAAAGTAGTCTGAATGTTTCTCGATAGACAGAATATGGTATATCCATATAATATATTGGTATAGAGCAATAAATTAAACCACAGATATGGTTGAACATTCATTCAACATGGATGGATTTAGAGCATTATACTAAGTGAAAAAAGTATATAATTGCATGTTTCCATTTATATGAATTTCAGTAATGGACAGATGTAATCTATGATGACAAAATTAATATTGGTTATCTCTAGGGAAGGGATTTTATTTTATTTATTTAATTAATTAGGAAATGTTATAAAACACTTGAGTTATCAGGGTGCTGGCATATATGCAGTTTGGTTGAATTTTTCCTATCAAATTCTCGATAATTTATATTTAGCTATCAGCAATTATTGTTATTAAATTTTCCCTATCTTAAGTGTTTATTTTCCATCCTAATACATCTTTTTTAATTAATAGTGGGGTTTTTTGGAAAAAAAATACATTGCCATTTAAATAAAATTTGCTGATATTTCCTATGCTATATATATATTTTTTCCTATTATATGTATATAATAATTCTTAAATGCTTTTGTTATAAACATACTATTCTAAGTATTTTTTAAAAGTTGGTTTGATTTAGATTTTTTAGTACATTAATTTTTTTAAATAATGTATTAGGTCACAATATGATGTTTGTAGTTTTTCTATTCACTAGTTTAATGACTTACTTCTTAGCTTGCCATAATATTATGACCCTATCTAGAGTGATCAATGTTATATTGACAGTGCTATCAGAGTAGCTGTAGAAACTCCATATTATTCTGACTGAACAAAGGAACTGATAATTTATTCTGATTCAATATGAATAACTTCATGAGTTTTATAGAACAATTGTGTTTCTCATATTTCCAAATGATATACCCAAATACTGAATAATATTTTTATTTAGATGATGAACATGTTTACCTGTTGCTTTTTTCCCTAGGTACAGAAGTAGGTTGAGAAATAACAGGACAAGGAATTGTTTTTAAATTAGGTCTTCACCTTTGAAATAACTGGAAAATATTAGCACTTGTAATCTTCTTATACTGGAACCATTTTGAGACTTCCTGCTGTGGCTATTTGACTCCCTGCAGAGTTCCTGAGACACTTCTATGCCATATTCACTACTAAGAAAATATGGAGACTGAAACTATGGAGAAACCATTTCTAAGTTAATCACTTTTCTTCAATAAAACAACAGTTGGGCTCTAAAGGACTATAATGTAGTATTAGAAAATTGAAATGTCATGAAATACATTTTTTAAGAATTATGCAACATGCTTTTTATTTAACATTACCCCAACTACATTTTTAAAGATTCATGGTAGTGAAGTTTAGAACCCATCATGAGGCAGTCATCACATTCATGGTGTGATCTCTATGGCAGTGAACTCTAAATTTTTGTCAATTAATCCATTAACACTCACTTAATCCACCATTTCTGTTTCTCCTTTGTGGACATAATCATCTTATATTATTAGGACTTACTTCTGTAACACATTTGTATAAAGCTTAGCAAATAGGTATGGAGGATTGTTTTCCTAATTTCATAAGACAAAGTGCTGGATCCCATTCTCATTAAAGTGATGATAGGAAAATATCCATATACATAAGATTAATAAAACTAGAAAGATTGTTCTGTAACTGAAGATAATATATAAATATTAATTTCTATATTTTCTGTAAAATATTCTGGAAATATGAGAGAACTCTGTTGTGTAGAATTAAAATTTGAATAATAGAAAAGATTCAAGTTAAATATTTCATTATATTAACTTTGGAATATATAAAAATAAATATTATTTCATCCATAGCAGTTATATATAGGAAGCCAATCTGAGATACTTAAAAATCTACATGGTATGCATATTTGTACAACCACCTGCAACACCCCAAAAAACTTGAGCCACATCATTTTTTAAATGATGGTTATGACTCTATTTCAAAATTGGTATGAAGATAGGTTGGCACTCAGAACTTTTTAATATTTCAGAGATTACTAACAGTCTTGGAATCAGATACTAAGAGAACAGCAAAGGAAGGAATAAAAGGAAAAATTAATATTATTAGAGTTCACTAGTAATATTCTTTTTTTAAAAAAAGATTTATTTATTTTAGAGAGAAAGAGTGTTCACAAAAGTGGAGGGAGGGGCAGAGGGAGACAATCTTCAAGCTCACATCTTGCTGAGCACTGATCTCACTGGAGCTGATCCCATGACCCATGATCACTACCTGACCCAAAACCAAGAGTCAGGTGCTCAACCAACTCTTGAGTAACCTGAGTCACTCAGTTGCCCTATGAAATTATTTCTAGAAGAATTTACAGAAAAAATAAAGAGATAAAACTTCATTTTTAAAGACTTATCTCAGACTCAAAAATTCTGGGAACCTCCAAGAAGCTAACATGAGAAAACTATTATAGGCATAATAATATCAAAAGTAGTAAAATTATTTCTTTTTACTTATTATATGATAGTATATCTAGAAAATTCAAGATAATTAATAATAAATATAACAGGTAAATATTGTAGCAGTGTAAAGTGTATTTAAAAAATCAATTTCTGTCATTAACAAAACCAGAATCTGAATAGTCAATTATAGTCAATGTATGATAAACTTCTATTTGTAATAGCAACAAAAGATAAAATGCTAAAAAATAAACTTAACAAGAAATTTGAAAAAAAAATTGGGATGCTTGGGTTGCTCAGTGGCCTGAGCCTTTTGCTCAGGGCTCGATCCCGGGTCCCTAGGATCCAGTTCCACATCGAGCTTCCTGCATGAAACTTGCTTCTCCCTCTGCCTATGTCTCTGCCTCTCTCTCTCTCTCTGTGTATCTAATGAATAAATAAATAAAATCTTTTTTTAAAAAAGGAATTTGAAAAAACCTATTGGAGCAAAATAACTTTGAACCAATCTTCACAGACACAAATATATATGAAAATGTCATTTAGAAGTGGATATGAATTATCATTCTCAAAAGGTTATTAATTCTGTTAACTTCACACTATCCTTATAAAACCTGTTTTAAACCTGGAGTAAGGGCAGCCCGGTAGCTCAGCAGTTTAGCTCCGCCTTCAGTCCAGAGTGTGATGCAGGAGACCCGAGATCGAGTCCCACATCAGACTCCCTGTGTGGAGTATCTGCCTGTGTCTGTGCCTCTCTCTCTCTCTCTCTCTCCCTCTTTCTCTCTCTCATGAATAAATAAATAAAATCTTTAAAAAAAATAAACCTGGAGTAAAAAAATTTGATTCAAATTTCATGTGGAAAAAATATTCAAAAAGAACAAGAAAATACATAAAAATAACATTTCAGATGATCAACATCATGACTATGGCATATAACTATTCATTTTACAACTTTAGTAAAAGTAATGATACAATAATTATACAATTACAACAAAATAATGCCAACAAAAATAAATTTAAAAATAATTAAGATAGCACAATAAAGCTTTTTATGGAACAAAATCCAATCTTTTTACAGTATAAAGTATAGCATAGATAAAATTATGATAGTCCCTGATGGATCTAAATTAGTTGACTATGAGAGCCAAAGGAAATAAAGGAAATAATATCTCAAAATACAAAGTAAATGCTAAGCTAAAGCCAGGTCATCTAAAAAACAAATAATAAAAGTTTCAGAAAGAGAAAAAAAAAGGCAAAAAGGAGGGACATAAACTAATAATAGAAGGAATATTTTTTGAGCTGGATAATGACTTAAGTCTTCAAAAAATAAAAGGGAATACTTTGGTCTACACAGAACTGATGAATAAAGACGTACTTTTTAAGTTTATGTTTTCTAAATGTATAACCCTGAATACCAAGTCTAAGGAGAAAAAAAGCTCAGGGAAGAGCATGTTATATTCCATGAATTAGGGTCAGTCATACAGATGTCTTGGCACATTAGGAATCTAGAAAGTAGTACTATTTTTCTCATAAAATTTGCTTGACCATGCAAAACTCTTTATAGTCATAAATAATGTTAAATGTTCACTCTTTATTCTTTAGCTGCCACTTTTAGACAAAGAAAATAAATCAATTGTTTAACTGATATTAATCCTAACATTTTTTAAAAATAACAAAAGTAGAGGGAGATTAGAAAAGTAGAAAAGAGATGGAATGAAGTGGAGTGAAATGACTCTAGTAGCTTATCAATCATTTAACTGATATTAATCCTAACATTTTGTAATAAAAACAAAAGTAGAGAGAGATTAGAAAAGTAGAAAAGAGATGGAATGAAGTGGAGTGAAGTAACTCTAATAGCTTCATATTGTAAGAAAATCTAAAAGTTCCATTTATCTATAGCTGATGGGAACAAAAATTTTTTAAAATATATCAATAGCTCAGAGGACTAGAGTTTAAAAAAAAGGAAATAAAACAGCAATAAAGCTCTGATAGTAGTTTAGAAGTGAAAAATTAGTGAATACTATGTGGTGACTTGTATTTAAAAATGTGAAGGAAGTTATGATCAGGACTAAAAACAGAACAATATAATTACATATTCGTTGCTGGAGTGAAACCAGGTGGCTGGTTTGAACAGAGAAGACACTTGTTGCTCTTTCTTAAAATATTTTTGGCATGGTTTGGTATGTACTTTTTACAAATTTAAAGATACAATGAGAATATCCAGAACAATAATCAGATATCATACTAAGAAAAAGCAATCAAGAAATTCCCCCAATATTAAAAAAATGCAGAAACTAGAAAGGAATACAATATATAATTTATGATACAAACACAAGTAATAGAATTCTAAGGAAAATCAAGTGTATAAAATAGTAAGAAACAAAATGGGAAGGATGTAAAAATAATGTTCTCTTGTTTTTTCATGGATAGAAAGACAAAACATTTTTCAGATGTTAATTCTTCCTTAAATATTCTATAAAATTAAAGTTATAATAAATGTCAGAAGCTATTTGGAGTAAAATTGACAAATAATATCAACATATAATATGGAAAAATTAATATACAATATTTGTTAGAAAAATATAGAAAAGATAAGGGGATGTCACTAATTTATCAATTATTTTAAAGATAAAATGATAAAGTTAGTAATATGTAGACAGAAAAAATAAGATTTTATTACAAACCATATGGAAATTCAGGATATTATGAAAGAACTGCCTCAAAAATTGTTGGATTTTCTATAGGTATTTGGAATATGAGACAAACATTTGGAAAATAGCAAATCTGCAGTTCTGATTTAATTCTTAAATAAAGCCATCATAAATAACCAAATAATTAAGTTAAAATCATAAAAGTTAGTACAGAATTAAAAATTAAAAAGTAGAAAATGTGTAAGCCTTTCTTTAGAAGGCACAAATACAAAGCAAAACAAAAATTACTAATGATAGTCCTATTTACTTACACATGAAGAAATCAGGGTAAAATGAAGTTTATTTGCCTAAGTACATAGAATTAAGTATTAGCATAGCTTGAATCCTAAGTCATTCTTTGAATTAATTTACTACATGCTTATGTTATTATCATAATTAAAATGATGCCCTATTAGTATCAGTTAAATGAAGGTCTCCAAATAGCATTATAATTATTAAATGGACCTTAATCAAGGAACTGTTTTTGACTTGTTTAGGTTCATTAGATGGCTGTAAATGTTTTAATTCAGTTTGCTAGTGAACAAAGCTAATGAAACAAGATCATGGATCTTCTATTCTCAGTATTAAGTGATTCCATTTCTACATTCACATAGTATTCAGACTGAACTTTCATCAGAAGATTTGTTTCATCATATTTTACATTTTAGGGACTTGAGAACACAAGTGATTCAGTCCATGGTAAGCCTGTAGAGAGCCAAGACTGTAGCTTATTCATCATTGTATCCTCATAGCAGATGAAGAAAACTTTAAGTTGAATTATTTTATACATAAAAATATCATATAAATATTCTATTTGCTATACTGTATGTATATTATTTTAATCAAGGGGAAATTTTAGCATAGGTGTGCATGATGAAGTGTAGATAGGGCTTGCTTTCATCTATGAATATACTTCTTGTGTAGACTATGAAAGACTCCATGAGTAGGGAAGGTTACACCATAAGTATTAACCGGTTATGCAATGATGAATGAATACTTATAAATGAGTTAAGAAGTGAATAAATATAATTACTAGAGTAGGGGCATTTATACTGTTGTTCCTCAATAATAGCGACTTTTACACTACCAGTGGTCTTGTAAACACCTACTCAGGATCTAAAGTGGTCATTAATTTCTAATCATATGTATCTTAACTCAAAGTGGGTGAAATTAATTTAAATATGTCTATATATTTATGAATAATATAATTATAAAAATATTACTTTCAGTACATATTGACTCCAAAGGAGCAACACTTCAGAGACATCTTTTATAAATTAATATAGTACAATATGTGCAAAAGTTTTACTAAACACCCTTACCTCTTGGACATAGTTTATTTTTTTCTATTTAATTTCCAGACTTTGTTATGATTCAGTAAACTGATTTCCAAACTCAATTGGTCACTGCGCACAGGATGTAAAAGATTCTAACACATAAAACAACATTTTAAATACATATGCACAGATTTTGTTCAGCTTTTCACTTCAATTTCTATTAACTGTAAAGCACACTCAAGCTTAAAAAATATATAGGATATAGAAAATATTTATATGTGAGAACGATTTTTTTAAATTTTAGATGTATGTGAATCCATTAATTTTCCATACTAAAAGTTAACAATTGAAGTATTTAATTCTTCTCTGTCCTTCCTACCTTCTATTTCCTTTTTATTCTGTAAAGTTTCTAACCCAGTTCTATAGTTATGTAAATATTTATAACACATTGTAGTACTGATAGAGTTATAAATACAGTCATGTTGGTTTGTTTTCCTGATTACTTGAACTGTAGTTTTCAATCCTCTTTTTTTAAATAAATGCCTTGTTAAAATCCTGTTAAAATTTCCCTTTACATAGACAAGTACAAGGTTCAAGTCTGTAAAGTAGCTGCTTTCAGGAGTCTTATGTAATATAGACTTCAATAGAATCCAAAGAGGTTTGGAAAAGATGTTCTTTAAAACCAAGAAAGACAATATTCAGCAACGAGAAATAGCTAGGTTAACATTATGCTGTGAAGTCACAGAAGCACACACCAGCCTAATGCCCGGTTATCAGGTAGGACTCTTTTCAAGACAATGAACTGAGTAGCCTGAAGACACAGTGTCAGTTCCAGAATGGAGCAAAGCTATGCAAATCACAGCTGTAGTTTGAAACAAATGTTCCATCTGAAAATACTGTTGGTCTCTTTACACCATTCCCATTTTGTCCTGGCTTTCCACCACCACTTCCTTAATTATTAACCAAATTAAGATCATGATTGGATTATCAACATACCAATAAATAGAAACAATATGGAATTAAACTCAAAATTATCATACTGCTGGTAAATGAGGCACAGTGTCAAGGAGGATGACAATATAATAATTACCCCAAGTTGCTCATTGGGGAGGCTATATGCATGGATACCTTGTGAAGACAGAGAGTAAACATGTTCTGGAAATATCTTTGGTAATCAAGAAAGGCATTATGCCTATCTCTTAATGGCTTTCAAATGGATGGGAAAAGATATGCTTAAGGAGAAAAGAGTTTTATTTGAAACTGGGAAGCAAACAAAATACTCATGGAAGAAATGACATAATAACATAGTTTGAAAGACTGGGGAGTGTGAGGCAGCATTATAATAGGAAGCAAGGGAAATTTGGACTGTTGCTATTTTAATATGTCAATTTAGATTTTTCTACAAAATATAACTGCATGCAGACATTAAAGTATTTATTTATATCTAATATTTTTTCCCCAGTTGCCTTTCATCAGAAGTTCCATACCACATTTCTCTCTTGGGGACACCATTCCTTGAAGACTGCAGGAAGTCCTACTGCTCATAAAGTTCAGAACGGATCAATCCAGGACTAAACACCAATCCAAGACTAACTAAAGTCTAAATGAATCAGAGCATTATGAAAGCTTCTCACCACTCAACAGAGCACATTGATGCCAGTTTGTTTGCCCTAGCCTAGAACCCATTGTTGTGATCTGGTTTTCATCCCACACTCATTCTATCTTCCTTGTATATTCTGTTATAGGGGCATTTTCCATTCTGAGAGAACTTAGGCAGAACCAAGCTGGACTTTCTCATTGAGCTTTTCCCTATTGGGAGACCATTTGGAGTCTCTATCTTTTCCTGCCTGCAGAGCTGGGTTTCTCTGCAAAGTAATCTTCCTCATATCAGGACAGAGTTCTGTGCAACATGTATCAAGCCATGGAATTCTTCTGAATCCCAATATTTCCTATTAGATTTTCCTCCCTCCCTGTACAATGTCCCTGACCCATGAAAACAAAATTACTGCACATACAAATATGCAAAATGAATATGTAAAAACAAAGAGGAAAGTTAATCTGATTTCTTGAACAAAATAAGGTATATTCAAAGGCAATGTAAGACTCCATGACATGTATTTTAAGTAATTACTTTAACAAGTATATTGTCACTAACTTAAAATTATACTATACATAGTTTTGCTAACTGCTTATTTTCCCTACATTTGTCTAATTGCCAATTCAAAGAATATGAACATTAAAAATCACATTATACCTTGCTACATCACTGCAAACTGTCTATGAATGTTCATTTTACTCTGTAGTTGTCAAAAATTACATTTTTGTTCATAGCTTTTAAATTTGCTAGATTAAAAATAATCGTATATCACTGCTTGCTTACAAGCAAAAAGTCATCATCAATTAGAGTGAACTTACCTAAAAAGAAACATAAAATTAAAGAGCAAGGCATAGAAATAAATATCTACTTTTGTTTCACTGTTTCCAGTTTTAGGAGTAATTGATTTTGCCTTCAAAAGAAAATTATATGTTTATGAAGCCCCTCGGCTATGATACACTATGATTTATAAAACCAAATAAAAACTTGTAGATTAAAAATAGAATATGCATATGCTTTGGAGTAAAAATATAAGAATATGTGCATTTCTTTAAAACAACCTTCTAAAGCTTTATATTAGGTGGTATATTCAAGTATAAATGAATTCCACCACAATATCAGTATGATGTAGGCACTAAAGTAGACTGTGATGGTACAATATAATTTGCAAGGTACAAGTTTTCTTAAGACACTAGATTACAGAAATCTAATAGTGCTCTCCCGATTTCCTAATTATGTGTTATGTTTATTTATTCTTATGTGATCATGCTCAAAACTCAGACCTTGCAAACAAGCCAACTAATACATTTAATATCTATTCTAAAGGAAAATAGCCAAAGTCACATATATTTTCTCAATAGCTAATGCTTTACTTATACATATTTCTTCCCTTTTTGACTCTGGATTTAATTTTCCTTTTGGACTCTACCAATTTACATTCTTTTGCCCTCCTCACTATTCCAATGAAATTTCCCTCTCTCACTCTCTTAAATAGTAACATAATTTCTAACAAATATTTTTTCCTATTTTTCCTTTTTAAAATAAAGTATGACTAAACACAGTGAAATAGAGCTTCAGTGTATAGCTTTGTGAGTTTTGAGAAATGCATGCACTCATGTAATACATGTCACCCAATCAACCAAATATAATCAAGATAGAGAAATTTCTATCACTACAGAAAATCATCTCATTCTACTTCGAAAGTCCTCCTCCAATGACTATCCCAATAAATTGTCCTTTTTTGCCATTTGATGACTTCATATAAATGAAATCATAAAGCATGTGCTATTTTGTACTTTTTTAATTCAACATGCTTTTGAGATCCAACCATGTTATTTAATGCATCAAGGATTCTCTTTATTGCATTCCATGTTATAAAAATACCACAATCTGTGAACCTGTTCTCTGTTAAAAGTCATTTGGATTATTTCCAGTTTTTTGTTGATATGAAAAAAACTGCTATGGCACATTCTTGTATAGCAAGGTTTTTGTTTATAAATAATTTTATTTCTCTTTGGTAGTACTTAGGAGTAGAGATGTTAGGTCAGAGGGTAGATGAATTCTTCCTTTTATAAGAAGCTGCCAAGCAATTCTCCAGAGCAGTTGCATCATTTTACATTTCCATCAGAAATATAGCAGAGTTCATGTGGCTCCTCATTCTTGCCAAAATTGGATGGTTTGATATTTTTAATTTAAATTATTCCAGGGTGGGTGTGAGATGATAAATTGTTGTGTTATAACTTTGCATTTTCTAGCTGACTATTGTTGAGCATTATTTTGTGTCTTTCATATATCTTTTTAATTTTTTTTTATTTTTAAAGATTTTATTTATTCATAAAAGACACACACACAGAGAGAGAGAGAGAGAGAGAGAGAGAGGCAGAGACACATGCAGAGGGAGAAGCAGGCTCCATTCAGGGAGCCCGATGTGGGACTTGATCCGGGGACTCCAAGATCACGCCCTAGACCGAAGGCAGGCACTAAACCGCTGAGCCACCCAGGGATCCCCTCATATATCTTTTTTGATGAAGAATCTTTTCAAGTACATATATATTTAAATTTTCTATTAAATAGTTTGATATTTGTTGTATTGAGATGTAAGATGTTCTATGGGATCTTATATCAAAGTTGCAAAGATATTCTCCTTTGTTTTCATATAGAAATTTTATTTTTATAGGTTTATGTATAATAAATTGATCCATTTTAAATAATTGTTTACAGTTATGGCTGTTATTCCAGCAACATTTTTTGAAGACTTGTTTTCTTCATTGAATTTTTTGGCTCTTATTTCTGGACTCTATGTTGATCTATTTATTTTAAAATCATGATACCTACATATACTTTCCTGATGACTATAATTTTCTGCTAAGTGTTTAAAAGAGGTAATGTAAACTGCAACTTTGTACTTTTTTTTAATATTGTTTTGCTACTCTAAGTATTTTGCAATCTGAGTTGTACTTTGCAATCTGAGTTGTACTTAACAGGTGAAAGAATAAACAAACTGTTATATTTAAATTGGGGGATTGTACGTATCCCAATACAGAAAATGAACCTCAAAAGTAATGTACTGAACAAAAATGTCAAAAAATATTGAATTATCTCATTTACCATATCTTTCAGAACAGTCACTACAAATCTGTAGTAAAATATAGAATAGTGGCTATTTTCTCTTTTTTAAACATTTTTTTATTTATTTATGATAGTCACACACACAGAGAGAGAGAGAGAAAGAGAAAGAGGCAGAGACACAGGCAGAGGGAGAAGCAGGCTCCATGCACTGGGAGCCCTACGTGGGACTCGATCCCGGGTCCCCAGGATCGCGCCCTGGGCCAAAGGCAGGCGCTAAACCACTGCGCCACCCAGGGATCCCAATAGTGGTTATTTTCTGAACTGATGTGTGGATATCTACAGCAAAGTGGCATGAGGAAATTTTCTTGGGTACCTAAGTGCTATGTTTTGATGTAGTGATAATAAAATGACAACATTCATTTGTGAAATTCATTAAAGTATACACACAAAATATGTGCACTTATTGCATATGAACTGTGTGACAATGAGGTTGACTTTTAAAATTTACAAACTATAATTTGAATTTGTCTTGTATTTCTCTCAGTTTTGATTTCATCTATCTGGAAGTTCTTATAAGTACATTCACAGTTACATTTCTGTTTTATCAATGAATCATTATGTAACATTGCACATGTAATACTGCTCTTTATCTCTTGTCTTTAAGCCACTATTTGGTGATGAGTGCTGCATATCATTTTTTACACATTAGTAAACTATAGCTTTTCCTCTAAGCATCACTTTTTATATTAAGTTTGTTCCTTGTGGATAGCATTTGGTTGGGTCTTGCTTTTTTATCTTGTGACAGTTTTAAACTCTAGAGAATTTAGTCCATTTATATATTTTTCAGCTCTTTGATATAATTGTAGATCCATATAACGTTGTAAGAAATAATAAATAAATATCCTATACACATTTCATCTAGTTTTCCCCAAAGAAAAATCTCCCATAAACATGTCACAATCAGGGATCCCTGGGTGGCGCAGCGGTTTAGCGCCTGCCTTTGGCCCAGGGCGCGATCCTGGAGACCCGGGATCGAGTCCCACGTCAGGCTCCCGGTGCATGGAGCCTGCTTCTCCCTCTGCCTGTGTCTCTGCCTCTCTCTCTCTCTCTCTGTGTGACTATCATAAATAAATGAAAAAAAAAAAAAACATGTCACAATCAAGAAATTGACATTAATAAAATCCAATGAATATTTTACTAGTTTTTCACACACTTATGTATATTTGTTGCATGTTTATATTTAGTTCTATACAAGTTTATCACATGTGTTGATTTCTATGACTATCACCATAGTTAAGACATAGAACAATTACATTATAAAGATTCCTAATGTTACTGCTCTAACACCCCAGCTACTCATCCCTTTTCTACCTCCATAATAACTGTCAACCAATAATATGTTTTCCATCTTTGTACTTTTGTCATTTCATGTATTTTATATAAATAGAAGCATATAGTATGCAACTTTTTAGACTGACATTTCTACTCAGCACAATACCCTTGAGACCTATCCAAGTTGTCACAAAACTTGATTATGCCCCTTTTTAATTCTGAGTAGTATTCTATAATAGGTTGTGCTATTATTTTGTTTTTTTCCCTCATCAAAGGATATTTGGTTTGTTTCCAGTTTCTTCATACTATGAATGAACAGTATTCATGTACAGGTTTATGTATGAAAATGAATTTTCATTTCCAGGAGATAAATGTCCATGTGTACAATGGTAAGCACATATTTAGATTTGTAAGAAACTTCCATGCTATTTTCTAAAGTAAATAACATTTTACTTCCCTACCAATTATATATTGAGTAGTCCAGTTTCTCAGAGCTCTCACCAACATTTGATGTCATCATTGTATACTAATTGATTCATTGATTAATTGATTCATTTATTCAGGCTATGCTGATCAGTGTAGTGATATTATACTGTGATTTCACTTTCATTTTCCTTATGGCTAATTACATTAATATCCTTTAATGTGCATATTTGGCATCTATATAGCATTGGCGAAATGTCCGTTCATGTATTTTCCCATTTCCCAACTAGATAGTTTGTTATTTGCTATTCAATTTTGGGAATTATTTTTGTGATCTAGATATAGGTCTGTCAGACAGGTGACAAACAATTTGCTCCATTATGCAGCTTATTTTTGCATCATTTTCACAGAGTCTATTGTGGAGTTAATTTTTACAATGTCCAAGTTATTGCCTTTTCCTTCTTATTTATTTATTTTAGTGCTGATCCTAAGCACTTCAGCACCATCTGTTGAAAGACTATCCTTGAATTGCTATTGGATCATTGTCAAAGGTTAGTTGTGTGGTCGATTTATGGGTTCTCTCGTCAATTCCATTGATCCATTTGTTTACCCCTCTGCCAATACCACACTCCTTTGATTGCTGTAGCTATTTAGTAAACTTGTTAAGTCTTGTTAATCATTCAGATGAAGTGATTTCTCACACTTCTTCACTTTTTACAAAATTATTTAGCTCTTTTTGATTCTCTATATTCCCATAGATGTCAGAAAAAACTTTGGGGAAAAAATTGGGATTTTTTAATATTGCATTCAACTTGTAGATAAATTTGGAGGGATTTGACATCTTTACTATATTGAGTCTTCAGGTCCACAAACACAGTGGGTCTCTACACATATTTCATTCTTTTTTTATTTCTCTCAGTGGCATTTTGTAACTTTCAACATACAGGTCTTATACATATTTTGCTCAGCATAAAACAAAGTAATTTTTTGAGTGTTTATAAAAATGCTATTGTATTTTTAATTTTGGTTTCCATAAAATAGTCTATTCTTTAATATAATGCCATTTTAAATAAATTAAGAAATGAAAAGCTCATTATATTTACTCATATATTTGACATATTCTATTTTTTGTGTAAATTTGAGTTTCAATCTTATAGCATTATACTTAATCCTTAAGAATTTCCTTTACAATTTTTAATTGCAGACCTCCTGGTGATGAATTCTCTCAACTTTTTATGTCTGAAAAAGTCTTTTTCTTTCATTTTTGAGGGATGATTTTTAGTAGTTAGAGTATTCTTGAATAATAATTTTCCTCTTCCTTCTCATCCTTATTGTTTTCTTATATATTTTACCAGTTTAAAGGCTTTCACTTTAAAAGAAATCTGTGGTTATTTGTATTCTTGCCCCCAACATGTAATATGTACCTTCACCAGCTATTGTTGATAATTTTTCCTTACATTTGTTTTCAACAATTTGGCGATGATATGCCTCCGAATATTTACTTTGTATTTATCCTGTCATTGAGCTTCCTACATTTCTGAATTACTATTTTTCATAACATTTGGAAAGGTTTAGTTACCTTTTAATTAAATACTTAACACTCTATGCTGACTTGCTTCTCCCTCTGGGACTCTAATTCAACCTACTTTCCATTTAATATTATTACATATACCACTGAAGCCATGCATATTTCTCTTTTGTCCTGCATATTCTCTCTGTACTTCACAATAGAGAAGAAGAGGAAAAACTAAACAAATTATATAATTAGTTATAATAAAAAAAACTAGATGTCATCTAAAATGATTGAGGATTGGGTATCTGGATGGTTCAGTCATTTAAGCATCTGCCTTCAGTTCAAGTCATGATCCTGGGGTCCTGAGATCAAGTCCCACAGAGGGCTGAAGGCAGACGCTCAACTGCTGAGTCATCCAGGTATCCCAAAAATACATAAAATCTTAAAAAAAAATAAAGTTTGAAAAATAAAATAAAATGAGGATTATGCGAGTTCTATTTATAAGAACAAAAAAATACATTGTAATCATGAAAAATACCAAAAACAACCACAAAGAATGTACTACAATTGAAATATTAGCAAAATAAAAAAAAAACATTGACCAGTAAGTATAACATAAAATAACCTAAAAGAATTAAGAATATATTTGTCTTATTAAAAATGACACCTGGTTATTAAAAGAATCTTTTAGGGTGCCTGGCTGGCTCAGTTCATTAAGCATCTGCCTTCAGCTAAGGTTGTGATCTCAGGGTTCTGGGGTGGAGCCCTGCATTGGGCTCTCTCCTCTGTAGGGAGCCTGCTTCTCCCTCTCCCTCTGCTGCTTCCACTACTTGTGCTTTCTCTTTGTCAAATAAGTAAAATCTTTTTTAAAACAAGAAACTTAGAGTAAAAGAGTTATGAAAAGATTAATTCATTAATGTTGCAAATGCTTGGGGGTTTGAGTCAGAGATCTTGCCAATGACTTTTTTTCTTTTTAAGAAATATAAGTGTAAGCCCTAAACACAGGTACTAAATCCAAGGGCTTCTGTCTTCTTTCAATTATATTTTGTAATTACCTAATAACCAGATTGTTGTTTGACTCTCTATAGTTTGGTTCCAATAGTTTTACATTATTTTCTATACCAGGATTAGGAGTATGAATTATTCCTAAGCACTCTAAGTTCTCTTAGGATTTCCTAAAATAACCAATATGAAAATGATCATTAACTATAAAATCCTATAATAGAATTATGTAGTGGTTTTAGGTAATAGAGGAATCCTATTTTTTTCTCCCATAATTACATAGATACACATTATCTAACTAAAAGAAAAGGTAATTCTACAAATATAATCAGAATGGATATTTGAGAAAAAATGCAGCATACTTGGCCTTGGCAATTTTAAAAAATATGGTAGAAAAAGCACAACTCAATAGGTTGCATGCTTTGAGCCTCTCTCCTTCTATATTTATCAGTAATGGGATTGTGTTCTTTAATAACAAATTTTTTTTTAATATTTTTTATTTATTTATGATAGTCACAGAGAGAGAGAGAGAGAGAAGCAGAGACATAGGCAGAGGGAGAAGCAGGCTCCATGCACCGGGAGCCCGACGTGGGATTCGATCCCGGGTCTCCAGGATCACGCCCCGGGCCAAAGGCAGGCGCCAAACTGCTGCGCCACCCAGGGATCCCACAAATTTTTTTTTAGGAATACAATTTCCTCTACTAAAGAATACTTTTCTGAACAATATTTACCAAGAATTTTGACTGATCTAATGAAAACTATAATAATCCAGTCATACTTCTCATATAGTGCCCCTTATTAGCTCTTCAGGTAGCTTCCTTTGCAATATAGCAAGCCATGACCAGGTCTGGGTTAAGGAAAATTGGATTCACTATGGCAGTGATGACAAATTATCTTCTGCAAGAATTGTTTAACACGATGGGTCAAAAAGGGGAAAAAAAACTAAACGAAAAGAATGGCATGGGAATGAATAAAACTCCATATTAAAAACACAAAGCAATAAAAGAAATTTTAAAAACTGAATAAAAAGGTAATGCAAAACTGTAGGCATAATGAGTTTTTCTTGTCGTTAGAGGTTATTACATTCTCATTTCTTTTATGATTATATATGGCATATAGCAGTCTTTAAGGGCCTTCAACATATTCAGTAAAAGAATATAAGCAAAATTATAGGAAACTCTTAGCTTTGAAATAATGGCTTGTAAGCCATAATGGACCACTAATTTTCTTTGGCAAAAGTTGATGGCAGTTAATATGTGTACCCAGTATTTGATTTGCTCAAATAATCATGAAGTATTATATAAGCACTTTCCTATGATATATTTTGTCAATATCAAAAACTGGAAAAGGGATTTTAATTTTTGACATTTTTGTGTTATTCATGCACTAATGTTTTTGTTAAATACAGCTTAGGATAAAATCATCCCAGTCATATTAATATAAAAGAGAATTCAACTGATATTTGAATTCAGTGCAAAGTAATAATACAGGGTTAAATAAATTGTTCAAATGATTAATATATCATGTAGTGCATTTATAGTGCCTTAAAAATGCATGCATTTATATTTGATTTTGCTGCAAAGTTGTCTGTAGATCATCTAAACTTTCATTGGGCTTTTGTAAAAATTATTTTTGTAAAAAACAATACAGATGCAATTATACCTATATTAGATAAAAGGAAATTAAATCTTTGAGAAAGTGAAACATATTTTTGATGTGCTGTAATTATTTCATAATTTGGAAAGGATTTAAGGTTACTTTTATGAATAGCAGCTCTGTGCTTTCACCCAAAACTATACAATGTTCATATGTGATACATATGTATCTATATAATATGGACTACAAAACACATTAAAAACTATACATTTGGTTTTCAACATAGGTGTTGAATTTTATAAAAAAATTCAAAACTGGGAATATATTTGTCTCATATTATTTTTAAACTAAATGTAATAGAACAAGATGGTCAACAATATGTATTTTGGTAGACTCAGCAGCAGGCCCATCTATTATGATGTCTCTTATTATTAAAGGAATAATGTTTAAAAATGAAAATTTGAATATTTACTCAACAAATACTATTGTGAGCTTTGCATTGGAGTTTCTGTAAAGAGACACATAAGTGAAGAAAATGAAGCTATGTGAGTATGAATGAGTTTTCAAGTCGGAAAAATAAATGATGTACACATATATCTAAAATTCAAGATATACTATATGTACTTTATAAGAGAAATAAATTAGGTAAATTGTGAAGATAAAATTGATAAAAGATTTTGTGGAATATATAGACTTTGTACATGCTCTATTAGAATGGATATGTTTTGAATAAGTGGAAAAAAGAGAAAGAAGCATTTCTTTCTGAGAAAGTAGTATGGACAGAAAACAAGGAATAGAAAAGACTGGTAATTCTGAGTCATATGTAAAGAGTCTGGAACTGGGAGTATTACTTAAGGAAATACAAGATAGTATTTGAGAAACACAACAAATCTAGGTTATGGATGGTATTAAATGAATGATAAGTGGTTTGGGATTTATATGCTGAAGATTTTAGATACAGAAATTCCATGATAATATATTTTGCTCTTGAAGGTAGATCTAACTTGTTGTTTTGTTAAATAAATTGGAAGTGAGACCAACTGCTATATGAAATCTATTTAGGGACAATAGAACAGATGAGAGTCAATGCTAACCTAACTTAGATTTGCTGTAGCAGAAATGAGGATACGGGAAGAAATTCAAGTGATTGCACATGGAAGAAGTATGAGGAATTAGTAGATTATTTGAATGGCAAGAAACATAAAAGAAAAATAAAGAAATCAAGGGCACATATAAGGTCATATTTTAAATCTGAGTGACTAACCTGCTGACAGCAATGACATTAAGGATTGGCATTAATATTTATATAATGAGAATTGATTTGACCTCTTATCCTATTTCAAGCCCATGTTATGTCTTGGGATAGCAACCAAAGACATTGATCCTATTTTCAAAGAGCTCACAAAGGGATAATACTGTAAATACTTACTGATTATTCATTACATTTATTACATGGCAGTCACTAGCCTAAGCATCTTATACACATTATTCAATTTAATCCTAAAAATTATTTAATTCTAAAAAGAATCTCCAATACATGTGAAGAATAATTGTTTTAAATGAGAAATATGTTAAAAAATGAGAAATATGTACCATTAAATATCTTTTTGAAACTTGAACCAAGTTAAATAGTTGGTTAATTGTTGAAATTGGGATAGAAACCTAGAGTAAGACTCCAAAGATCATACTCAAACACCAACTTGTATTGTTATGATAGATGCAGCATAATAGCTTAGGGAATAAGAAGGACATATAACAGGGATATGAGAAACCCAGAGATCTTAGAATTAACAAAATACATTGTGTATTTGAGAATAAAAGACTAAGCATGGCCCGAGAATGGACTGCCAGGTCAGTTATGAGACGGTATGTGTAATTAAAATCAAATAATTTATTTTCTTATTTTTCTTATTTTTTAAGATTATTTTATTTATTTTTATTTATTTTATTTTATTATTTTTATTGTATTTTTATTTTTCGTATTTTTTAAGATTTTACTCATTTATTCATGAGAGACACAGAGAAAGAGGCAGAGACATAGGCAGAGGGAGAAGTAGGCTCCCTGTGGGGAACCCAATGAGGGACTCTGCCCCAGAACCCCAGGATCGTGACATGAGCCAAAGGTATATGCTCAAACACTGAGCCACCCAGGTGCCCAATTCAAATACTTTTAAAACATGTTAAGGAGGGATGCTTGGGTGGCTGAGCAGTTGAGTGTCTACCTTTGGCTCAGGGCATGATCCCGGAGTCCTCCCTGGTTTGGTGCCACATCGGGCTTCCGGCATGGGGCATGCTTCTCACTCTGCCTGTGTCTCTGCCTCTCTCTGTGTCTCTCATGAGTAAATAAATAAAATCTTTTAAAAAATATGATAAGAAAAAAGAATGATTGGAAGTTTTTAAGCAAGTTGTAAGGAGAAAAGTAACATGATTGAATTTGGGTTTAAAAAGGTAACTTCAGATGAAATTTGGTGAACTGAACATTGGAAGAAACAAGAAAGGAGGGAGTGAAAAAAATTGTTTCTTTTCTCATTATGTAACCAGAAGTGCCATAGGTCATGACAAAGTACAGAAATGTCAGATTCCTAGAAGCAGACCCTACAGAACTTAGACATTGGTTGACTGTGGGTAGGGGGGAGTGGAGAGATAGAGAACAAATTTTATATTCAAGATTCAGGATTGGGCAAAGTAGAAGAATGCAAGAGAAGGAGCAGATGGTATGATTATTGATGTTCAGTATCACACACATTAACAGAAATGTGGAATGTAAAGGGGTCCTTTGGAGAAGACAGTGTTTAATTTACTCTAGATATACTAATTCAAGAAGCTGGTAGGACATTTGGGTAGAAATATCTATCAGGCATTTGGAATCAAAGGATTTTCCTCAAGGGAAAAAGATAGTCTTTGTATGTACAGTTAGGTTTTTAGTGGACCTTTTTTTTTCCCCTAAATTCTTTCCAGGTTATTTAGGTGGGACCTACTGACCTTTGAAATGGATATATGGTCAAGGGCTGACCAATGTGTATACACCATTCTATTTAAACCCTTGCCACCCTAGGACTGTTGCAAGGATAAATATATGATCCAAGCCACTCCTACCAAATGCAATGTATTTAGGCCTCTACCTTTTACTGGATATATCAGGAAAGTAGTTTGCTCTTTCACCAGGATTTCAAAGTCATATGCTGTAAACTTGGTGGTGCTGGTCATCTTATTTTCTAATGCATTTATAAACACCTTAAGAAACTGAAATATAAAGCAGAGTGTACAGAAAGAGGGGAACAGTTTTTTGGTGGATTCATTTAACCAACTAAATACAACCATGGATGAATCCATAAAGGTTCTTTTCAGTTATATGAGCCAATTGTTTTCTTCAATATTTAAGCTCATTAGAATTGTGTTATGATGACTTATATCTGACATGGTACTGACAAATACAGGAGTCATCATAGGAGGTTACATTTAGAAGCTGTGCAATTTTCAAAGAAAAGGAGTTATGCCTTTGATAAAAGCATCAGTCAGTAAAATTGTAAAGTACTGTATAATCACTGAGAAAATAGACTTTGTTAATGACGATAATGAATTTCAAATTGCAAAGATACATGACATGAATTATGAGAAAGTCAAGGTAATAGTTTTTTTAAACAGGGAAATGCTTTTTAAAGAATGTTATTAAATATAAGTAGTTATCCAAGTAGATAAAAGAATACCAAAAGAAGACTTTTTAATAATGGAAAGATTTTAGCACATTTGTAAACTATAAAAAATAACCCATTGCAGATGGAGAAAATGATAGCATACAGAAAATAAATGACAGTAAATTCTATAAACAGATAAAAATATGAGTTTAAAGGGAGAAATGTGATCATTTATTAATAATTTTGAAATAATATAGCCTATTTTTTAAATAAAATTTTGTTTTTATTTCATTATTCTTCCATAAAAGTATAAGCTCATTCATAGAATTTGATGACTATCCCTTTTAAATAATAAGCCCATAAGGCTCAAATATTTGTTCATTTGATATATATATATATATATATATATATATATATATATATATATAATTTCTGTAATAGTGCTTTTTATAAGCAATGCATGAGATTAGATGCCATCTGCAAAGTAAAATTTGTGCTCCAAAAAAGTGGATGTTTCCATTGTTTCTATCAAATACTACACATTCTCTTTAAAAGATCTTATTTCTTTGAATCAACCTAAAAGAATTCATAAAAAAAAGCTAAGGAAGGTAAAATAAAACTTCATTTAACTATGAGAAATTATTTTCCTGTTTCCTTTATTATCTTGGTTGATGTAGATAAAGTTAAGTATCACAATAATGAGATAATTTAGTTAAAAAATTAACATTTGTTCTCAAACTACAAATCTGAGGTAAAACCTCATTATTTTCATCTATTGATGTTTTACTGTGTGATCCAAATATTTGTCTTACTTCTCTATTTTATTTTACATTTTGACTCTGTGTAGTTTGGGAGTGGGTACCTAATGGGATTCATCAGTATTTTTGGATTTTAGACATTCAAGATTATCCAGATTGTTCTTTTATTCATATCCATCTGGTCAAATGATTACAACCATTTCTATCCAATGTAGATTCCACAGCAGCTGTTACCCTAACCTCTGGGTGTCATTAATATAATGCACACAATAAGAAAATCATCCACAGATTAGTTCAAAGTTTAAGTAGTAATGAAATGTGGTAGCCAAATAAATCAAATAATTAATTCTTAATATGACCAAATTGCTATATTAGTTTACAGATTTGGAAATTATATAGTCATTACTTATTTTTTAGAGCTTCTCTCAGGATTATTTTGGTAATTGACATATGTAAGCCATATATAAAGGAAAGAGAACAATATGTATATGGCAAAAATAATACAATGCAAAGAATTATAATAAAATTGAATAAAAATGGAATTAGCAGAGTTGTCTTCCACAATGACTAGCCATTTATAATTGTACTATTTTTTTAAAAAAATTGATATGTTTTTTTTTTTTTTGTCCGTTCAGTTACATTTTATTCTAACTCAAATTCTTAGGTACACAATGCTGGAAAACAAATTCCTACTCATTTCTTAGTCTGTTCAGAAGAAACAATGTGTTCTAACTCTGTTTCCTGCTTCCCTTTAGTTCCAAGAGCTTTACCTGTTTCTCACTTGGTGCCTTCAATATGTTTAAATTAAAAAAAAAAAATGGAGACTAGTCTTGAAGATTCCATAAGCACACAAAACCAATTAAGTCATAGAAAGCTTAATTTAGCTTATTTTGCAAGACTAACTCAAGCTGTGTCATTTCTTGCGTATGCCTCTGGAAATCACAAACAAAACTTAAAAGCTATTTTCCCAAATGGATATGAGTAACAACTAACCAATTTCCTATCATTTAAGAAAATTCTAATATTATAACCAATCACTACAAGGGATAAACTGTCACTGTCTTCTCATGAGATAAACTACATTAAAACAATATACTTAGAGACTCATTCCCTGTTTTGGTTTGAATGCTCTGGTTTTACAAACTGTTTCATGAGTGCACAATAAACTTTTACTATTTAGTACTTCAGTGATTCCTTGGTTTTACTTCTGTTATTTCTGAACTTTGGACAATAAAGAACACAAATGCAGGAACATATCTGGTTTTGTGTGAATGGCCAGCAAATGGATGTGATTTTCAGTATTTGAGGTCTTTAAGGGCCTCTCTCTCTCTCTCTCTCTCTTTTTTTTTTTTTTTTGTTTAAGATTTTACGTACTTATTCATGAGAGACACAGAGAGAGAGAGAGAGAGAGAGGCAGAGACACAGGCAGAGGGAGAAGCAGGCTCCATGCAGGGAGCCCAACGTGGGACTCCAGGATCATACCCTGGGCTGAAAGGCGGCACTAAACTGCTGAGCCACCAGGGCTGCCCAATTTAAGGGCCTCTCTTGAGGATGTTCTTGGCTTTGGCATTCTGGCCAAAAGGAGCTCCGGAGGGTACAGAGACAACTTCACCATTGCCCCCAGAGTGGCCTTGATGCACAAGAGCAGCTTCTGTGCACCCTGGGTGTTTCCATGTTGGCTCCTAGCCATTACTCTTAAGCCAGACTCTAAATTCCACTCACTCTTATCTCATTTGTCTAATGGTATTACATTTAGCTGTCTTAAATTTGAAGATCACTTCTCAATCCTTTAACAGTGATAATTTTGTGTGTTATGTGTATGTGTGGGCACTCTCTAAATTTTATGTATTTTCTGAATGATGTAATACATTTGGAGAGTTATATTCAAATTTATAGAGCATTTTGATGATGTATCCTATATATATATATCAGATATATATCATATATATAATACTTTTGGACATGTGTGGGTCATTTATGTTCTTAAATTTTGGAATGAAATACCATGTACTCAGATGTCAACCACTTTTACAATTGCATCCTAGGTTTGTAACAATCCTCAGTGATATTTGTCTTGGCAAAGTGAAGTGGAGTAATTGATCATCTGCAGAACCTTTTTGGTGTATATAAGTGTGATGTATATTTTAAGTTAAAATGCTCAGTTTTCCTTAATGCCCATCACCCAGTTACCCTACCCCTCACTTAGCCCCCTTCTGCAATCTTTTGTTTGTTTCCCAGAGTTAGGAATCTCTCATGGTTTGTCTTCTTTAATTTTTCCCCACTCAGTTTCCCCCCTTCCATTATAGTCCAGAAGGCACATAATGAGATGAGCACAGGGTGTTATACTCTATATTGGCAAATTGAACTTAAGTAAACTTTAAAAATATAAAATAAAATTAAATAATTTTTTGTATCTATATGAGATGATGGATGCTAACTAAAATCATTTCAGCAATATATGTAAGTTAAATCATTATGCTATACACCTTAAATTTATACAGGCCTGTATGCCAATTATATTTCAATAAACTGTAATAAAAATTTAAAAAATTAAATAAAATGCTCAGTTTTACCCCAGGTAACAGTACTGTTTCCATACAATTGCCGCCTACCTGCTTATTCTGACAATTTCTTAGTTTAACATTGTGACCTCCACGAAAATCAATGTTTAGAAGAAATTTAGTGTATAAAATATCAGTAGTTTGCTTCTAAACAGAACACCCATTCTTTCATTGCTTTTTAGAGATGGAATAAAAACTTGCTTATTTGTGAATGTTAATCAGTTTCTTTGTTTTGTAAAGTAGCTATCTAGACATGTTTAAAGTAATCTTGTTAAATTTGAGAAAATTAGAGAGAAGAAACTACTTTCAATGTATCTAGCTATTTGTCTTCTTAAATATTGATAAGTACTTCCTTATTTATGCACAGAATATCTAATGTATAATTAATCAAATATGGTTTTATAGTAATTGTGTATTTCCAAATTTCACTATTTTTACTTTATAAACTACCTAGTCATCAGCATTATTAAAATTAAATGGTTAACCATCAAATGTTTATCTATCTGGTAGTCTCATGGTTAATGATCGGCAGCAATATAGTTTTACAAAGCTAACTGCAAACAGTAACCTAAACAAATAGGGCATACATATTTCAAAATATATAGATTTTTAAATTATTATCTTTACTTATTATTTGAAAACTTAGCTAATTCTTACACAATTTTTTGATAAACTATAACTACTTAAATCTAAAAAAATATATGAAATGTTAAATCTTCCTTTTATACCTAACAAAAATATATTCAAAAGTATTGGGCACATGCAAGGTTTATTTGAATAAAAAATATTGTAAGATATCATATGTACCTGTATATATTCATCTGTTAAATTCTTCACTTTGATAGGTTTAACCAATTTTCACAAGCATATTTTAGGAATAAAGAAGAGAGGAGAATAAAAAATATGTAGAGAAGAAATAACAATATAAATAATGCCATTGCTCTGAATTATTTTAATAAGTAGATATTATGTTCTACATGTGTATAGCTCTTCCTAAATTTGTAATCATAATATATATAAAATATACAAATAATTTGCATTCTTATTTTGGACATAATAAATATATCACAAATACTCATATTTCCAGGGGAAATTTTATAATATCATCTTAAACACATCTAATGAGTCAGTTTGTCAACACACTATAATTTATTAAATTTTTATAATGCTACTGAAGATCCAAAATTACTATGTCAGAAACATGAAATTTGCTGAGAGAGTAGATCTCAAGAGTGGTGATATAATTAATTCCAGATTCTTCCCACACTGCATTTAATTTTGGGAGTACGGTGAAGAAAGAAGATTTAACATTGAGGCAACAAAGTGAAAAGAGTTTTGTGCATCCCTCAAATATTTTCTATTCAGGCTAGCTTTTAACTGTAATGTCCACTTTTCTCATTTAATATTTTGTTGCCATCATCTCTCCACCTGAGCATCCATTAAACACCTACATTTTATTCTGCACATTTTCTATGTGAGCAATGGAGGAGGTCATTGAGAGGATGTGACTGCCAGTTGATTCATGAGCTAGACCTGAGCAATTGGAGGGTCCTCACCCCATTCTCTATCCTTGAAATGTATGACCCATAATAGGAACTGGTTTCAAGAGCACAGCCTTGAGAGAGCAATATATTGTTGAGACCATCTGGATTGAATATCTGACTAAGCACAGTTAGAGACTCTTTTCCAACTTTTAAAATTCTGGCAGGCAGGTGTGGAGATCTACTCAGCAAGGTGTGGAGATCTTGCCCAAGTCAAGCCTCATATGTCAGTTCCCTTGCTTGTTAAACCCCACCTAACAATCTGGAATGGTCTAACTCTTTTTTCAGTCTCTTCTTGTCCTTCATGAGTACAAGGGCCAGTTCAAGAATCAATAGTGGGTACCTGCTATGGTACCACTTCAACCTAACAGTTCCATTTCTGGTCTAACAATTGGTCAGTGAAATAGAGTCAACTCTCATTCATCACTCTAAGGTCATGGGAAGCTGTGTTAGACTCTCAGATTTATTTCCATAGATAGTGCACCCACGCAATTATCTTCACTTAATGGTCACTGTGCTGTTATAACATCGCAGAAATTGCATGGTTTATCAACATCTAAGTATAAATTAAATCTAGGTATATATATGAAGTATTTACTATTGAATTCCCAAACATATCTCATTATCCAGATGGTGGGGCATGTTGCATTTTCCTTTCCCCCAAGCCCTGGCAACCTCAAGCCATATACTTCTTTATTACCTGAGTTTCTTATACCTCAATCCATTACGGTTTCTGGTATAGTAAGAAACTTTGCCTTAATTGATATTGTGATTTGGGTAACTATGACAGAGAAGGCCCAGATTTTTACAACTCAAAAAGTTCTTGGGGTACATAGGTGGCCCAGCCAGTTAAGTATCTGCCTTTGGCTCAGGTCATGGTCTCAGGGTCCTGGGATTGAACTCCACATTGGGCTTCATGGTCAGCAGACTGTCTGCCTCTACCTTTACCCCTCCCCCTGTTCATGCTCTTTTTCTCTGAAATAAGTAAATAAAATATTTTTTAAAATTCTTATCTCTTAACTTTTTTATTTTTGTGATGTTTGCCAAGTTTACTTAAAAGGAAAATAGTTGAGTATTCTATTTTTCTTTTGTCTTGTTTACAATTCTGATCCAACTAGCTTATTCTTATACCAGTGAGTGTTGACTTCTGGACTTCTTGGTTGCTATATATCTAGGAAATATTATATCAAGTATCTGAAAATACAAAAGAAGAAGTACTTATTAATATCAAAATATTTTAAGATCTAGGGAGATTATTTTTGTTCTATGATTATTAAATCTGGTTTATTTGGTCTTTCTTTAAAAACTACTCATTAAAGATTGTTCAAAAATGATTAAAACTTATATTACCTGGATCACAAGCTACCTGGAAACGAAACTATCTATTTCCTTCTCTTAGTGGGAAGAATTGCACCCAAACCCATTTTCAGTAGGAATGGTCTCCCAGTCTTCTTCCCTTCTCCAAAACACACACACACACACACACACACACACACACACACAGACACACATATACAAAAGACTACAGAAATTCTCACATGCTTCATTATCACCTTTGAGTATTTGAGAGCTGGTTTTGTTAAGTTATCCCTGAAAACAGTTGACTTTTGAAGCCATACCAACTATGACTTCAATAATTTGTATTCCCTCTTACAAGATTGCTTTTGTACTTACTGTATAAAATGGGAGAGAGAGGCAATACATCTCTTTCCCTGAATACAAATCATTGTGTGAGTTTAATAGAGGTCTCTAGCTCTTCTGTGGAAACAGTGATAAATGGGGCAACACATGCCTTCTTTTTTCTTACTCTAAGTTTGGCCTGTAAGTTTTCATGGTGAAATCTATTAAGTCACACCATATGATGGAGTTTTTCCAAAGCACTGTTGTCTGATAGGTGTAACCAAAAAGAAACTCAAATTGCAGTATGTTGTACATTCTTTCTCGTGACTACTATATTCTTTCACATATATTCCTTTTTAGTTCCTAAGATACTGTTAAAGTATATAAAACTTTTCACAAATTTAGATCCTTTCATCATTAATTTTGTTGTGTCAAGGGTCATACATATACTTAAAAGGACTCAATCTATTCAATCTCATAATTATGTTTCTTTTTTTTTTCTCCCTTGAATATATCTCACATCCATTAGTCCTAAGAGTTTAATGCTCACTGTAAAGGAGTCATTTCAGTATCTTTATTTGACTTCTTGAGCTTTTCTGTACTTTATTCTTTTGAGTTACAGAATCATTAAATTCATCTCTCTCTTTCTCTTCTTCACTCCCACCCACCTTCCTTCCTTCGCTCTCTTTGTTTTCCACTCTGGTACTAATATCAGATGAATTTGAATTTCACACTGTCAGTTTGTTCTAGCAGTGATAGTGTATCAAAGTCTACAGATTTGTTTCAAGAATTCTTTCTATCTCTGTCCCCAGTCTCTCCACCCCATCTGAAAAGCTTACACTACTTATTAGCCCAAATTTCACCTAGAAGCTATATATCATGTTCTCTTTTTCCATTTGCCCTTTCCCATTCATTTGCTACTATAAATCCAGAGTTGAATCTCTGCTTCCTTAGAGTGGCCTGTGGTTTGTGTTTTATGTTTCTTGATTTCAAGTATTAAAGTTCAAATTAGATGGAAGAATCCCTTCAACTCTAGTACTATTTCTGAGTCTTCAGTCTATATACTTGGAGCCTAACGAAAATTTGGAGTCGCATGCAATCCTCACAAACATTTCCATTCATTAATAATGATTTGGGACTGGGATCACATTGGTCTCACATTTACTGAATCTTGGGGCACTAAATTTAGGATAAAAAGTTTGGAGCTCAGTTTAGGTTTTGAGACTATCAAAATTCTGTCTCATTATTCTAGAAATGATTAGAAATTTCTTCTAGGAATGGATTATACTTGATTCTTATTTCAGTTGAGACCATCTTTGTAGTTTCTTTGGTGGCCCTCAATGAATCATACTTACTAGTATACCTGACCATTATAGTCAGGCCTCTAAAAACCTGATACTAGACCTAGGACTTGTTTTAATTAACAAAACAAGAGAAGTAAAGTGTCAATTCCAGTTACCTAAGCCCTAGAGATATCCACTTTGAATTCTTGAAATTCATAGTTGCCATGTGAATGTTAGACTACCTGGCTAAACAGATTAGGCAGAGAGAATAGCTTAAACATCCCAGCTTCTCAGCTGAACACAGAACTCAGGAGAATTTTAGTTCAATTCACATACCTAAGTGACAGGAACAGAAATGCCATAAAAACTACCTAGCTGACAGCAGGCCAAATAGCAGGCTTGTGAGCAAAAGAATTGGTTATTGTTTAGAGAAAGAAAAGTTTTAAAATAGTTGTTTTCTCTCTCTGCCTGTGCCTCTGCCCCTCTCCCTCCCTCTCTCTCTCATGAATAAATAAAATCTTTAAAAATATTAAAATAGTTTGTTACTTATCAACAGATAATTAAAAGATGTATAATTTTGAAAGTATCATTTTAATAAGTTGATAGATTTGACTCAAATGCATAAGTTGCAAAAATATTGAGGTAAATTTTGTACAAAGTGGGACACTGCCAAAATAATTTTAAATATTGTAATGTACTGCCACCTATTGGATCATGATTAATCAATTCAAGCCTTCAATGAATACCATATTGTTAAACAATCATAATATTCTGATGATTAGAGAACCAATAGTCATGTTTTTGGAGCTAAGATGAAATTTTCTTTTTCAATTGTTTCAGAGGTAAATGTCGGAAAAATAATAATCTCTCACTTTCATTCTACACACACACACACACATCTATCACTTCTCTTGAGATTATGGAAATAACAAAATAATGCCTTGTTTATGGCATGATTACTGTGAACAAAGATTTTGCAATCTCTTCAGAGAAGCAAAATAAACTTACATAATAAAAAAAACAGTAAAATAAAATATCTAATTACATGTTATAAAAAGTCTTATAGGGGGATCCCTGGGTGGCTCAGCAGTTGAGCATCTGCCTTTGGCCCCCGGCGTGATCCTGGAATCCCGGGATCGAGTCCCACATCGGGATCCCTGAATGGAGCCTGCTTCTCCCTCTGCCTGTGTCTTTGCCTCTCTCTCTCTCTCTCTCTTTCTCTCTCTCTGTGTATGTCTCTCATGAATAAATAAATAAAATATTTAAAAAATTAAAAAATAAAAAATCTTATAAAATACTGTAAATAATATAGTATTTAAGGTTAGATTTTATTTTATTTTATTTTTTTAAAGATTTTTTTAATTTACTTATTCATGATAGACATAGAGAGAGGGAGAGGCAGAGACACAGGCAGAGGGAGAAGCAGGCTCCATGCCAGGAGCCCAACGTGGGACTCGATTCCGGGTCTCCAGGATCAGGCCCTGGGTCAAAGGCAGGCGCAAAACCGTTGAGCCACCCAGGGATTCCCTAAGGTTAGATTTTAGACTGAAACAGACAAATGTGTGAATCTTACTTCTCCGTGTACTTGATATATTACCATGTAAAATTATCTTACAAGCTTCAATTTCCTTTTAGGTATTATATGAATAATTAGAGGGCTAAAGCTATAAATTTATTATGAGGATTAAATATAATAATGCTATAAATTGTTCATATAGTTTTGTTTATACAATGGTTAGTTAATAATATTATTGTTTTTATTATCATATTCTTGACTAAAATTTTTCATAGAAGTTCAAAGACAAGATACTCTATTGTGATCTGTAGTAGCTAAACACGGAATTTGAACTAAGCCCTGAAAGATGGAAATAATTCAGATAGGTAGTGATTAGGCATTGATATGTTATGATATTTACATTTTCATGCATTTGATGAATGTAATATTGAGGCCTTGGGAGGAGTTTTATCTTCTCTCTGGAAAGTAGCTGAATAATTTACCATAAACAAGCTGGTAAATTTTATAGAACTAGGACTTATAGCTGGCTTGGTACTTTCATGCACTTGCAAGAGAAGAGAAAATAAAGTATTTATATTTCTGAAACCAGGAGTCACAAAATGAACATTGCTAAATAGAAAGAGTTATTGCATATTGCTGATAGGAAAATATATATAGTGTCTTATTTCTCTCAGGCTGCTAAAACAAATTACCATAAACTGGTTTCTTATAAACCATAGAAATTTACATCTTATACTTCTGGAGACTGGGAGGTCCAAAATCAAGGAAGAGCAGGTTCCATGTGTGGTGAGGGCCCACTTCCTGGTTCATAGGTGGCTGTCTTCTCCTTGTATCCTCATTGGGCAGAAGGGACAAAACAACTAACTCTGTAGGTTCTTTTTTATAGGTGTGCTAATCCCATTCATGAAGGCTACACCTTCCTGACCTAGTCACTTCCCCAAAGGCCCCACCTTCAAATATTATCACACTGGGGGTTAGGTTTCAATATGAATTTTGGAGGTCACAAAACTTCAGTTTATAGCATATAGTGTTCATAATTTAGTAAAAGAAAAAAAATATCCACCCAGAGAGGGAAAGAGAGTTTCATATTTAAAGCAAAGTCAAAGATGTAAGAAGATGGAAAAGGAAATAGCAGTAAGATTGGTGTCAAAAACTTTCAATCCAAAGGTCAGAATCTTTATAGCCAAGAATGAAGACACCATAGGCGTAGCAGATATACCAGCTTTGTAATTTTAAAATTCTAGGTCAAAGCAAGACTTTTACACTCAATAGTGGTGTGTCATCTGATCTTGAATAAATTATCTAACTTTTTAGGCTTTACATTTTTCATATCATTTGTTATAAACTAATCATTAGATAAAAGCCAGTCATCTGACAACATCAGATTTATTGACTTGGTTCAGTGAGGGTAGAAATTCCAGAGAAATTTATTTATTCACCATGGATTCCTTGTGATTCTGGTAGGGCTATCAATCACATAGTTTTGCTTTCCCTATTAAAGTGGTGGGCACTTCACCCTGGCCACCCATTTAGTGTTTTTTTTTTTTTTCAGGAAAAGGAATAGACTCTGGATTAGAGTCCTGCTTTCTGTTCTCTGAGATACCAGGATATAAAGATCATATAAACCTGGAGATTAAGTGCCCAACCTTACATTACATAGTGAAAAAAGTTGTTAAAAATGGAAAAAATAGAAGGGCATCCCTGGGTGGCTTAGCAGTTTAGTGCCTGCCTTTGGCCCAGGGCATGATCCTGGAGACCCAGGACTGAGTCCCACATCAGGCTCCCAGAATGGAGCCTGCTTCTCCCTCTGCCTGTGTCTCTGCCTCTCTCTCTCTCTCTCTCCCTCTCAAATAAATAAATAAAATCTTTTTAAAAAATGGAAAAAATACAGAAGAGATAAGAGCCAAGATAAGAAATGATGATCAGCTAGGCATAAAGGGAGGCCGATCTCTTGATTTTGCAACTATAAAAGGCAATCTATTCTTTTCTTTTTATTTTCTTAAACTAATTTTTAAACGATTTTATTTATTTATTCATGTGAGACACAGAGAGAAAGAGAGAGAGAGAGAGGGAGAGAGAGAGACAAAGACATAGGCAAAGGGAGAAGCAGGCTTCCTGTGGGGAGCCTGACGTGGGACTTGATCCCAGGAGTTCAGGATCAGGATCTGAGCCAAAGGCAGATGCTCAACCACTGAGCCACCCAGGCATTCCTCTTAAGCCAGTTTGAATTGAGATTTTCAAGAGACTGAAAATAACAATATTTTAATGAAGAAGATAAATTTAAACTGCACTTTTGAGAATAAATTAATGGAGTAAAGTCATTGCATGTTGAAATAGAAGTAGTTTTGGATAATAGAATTATAGTAAATGTGGACTGTAGTAAATGTGTTGTATGAAAGATAAAGTCAAGAATATAAATTGGGAAAAGATCATGAAGGATTAGAGGGTTTAGATTTTATTCCCTAATCATGATATTATTAAAGTTTTTAAAGGTATGTCTCCAAAAGAAATTAAACATCTGGATAGAATGAGCAGCTGCACTTATGACTAAATACTAGGAAATGCCTAGAGTGAGAGATAAAAATTAGGACATTGATCGACATACCTGTTTACCTGTACTGCAAAGACACTTTTTTTTGTTTGCTTATTTTTTAATAACTTGGTGGAGGTTGTCAAACCCTTCTACTGCTCAGAGTGGCTTGGTGGCTCAGTAGGTTGAACATCTGCCTTCTGCTCAGGTCATGATCTCAGGGTGCTGGGATTGAGTCAAGCATTAGGCTCCCTGTTGAGCAGGAAGCCTACTTCTCCCTCTCCATATGCCTACAGCTCTCCCTGCTTGTGCTCTCTGTTAAATAAATAAATAGTTAGATAAATACATCTATACATACATACATAACTTCTGCTCTTAAGAGTGTGAAAATGTGTTTTAATTTCACAAATATATCTGACACTTTTTTTTGTCACTGTGGGAACACAGGCTTGCACTTTAAGTATCCAGTATTACCAATATATAGGATTCTCTTAATTTTATGCATTATCAGTCTTGTTCTTTTTTTTTTTAATCAGTCTTGTTCTTAGAGGAGGATTATACTTTCATACTTTGTTATTTTGTTCTCTTCAAATATCAAGATTCAAGCTGATATCCAGTGGTGACTTCCATCCCCATATGTGGATATAGTAAACTGATTTATCAATTGTTGATAGTAAGCTGCTTTCCCTAATGTAAATCCCACAATATATATATATATATATATATATATATATATTCATATATATTTTATATTATATATATATATTTTCTATCACAGAATTTAGGAGGAATGGAATATATATAATATAATTTTATATTATATATATAATATAATATAAAATCAATAAGTGAAGTGAAATAACTTTCAGTTAAAAAATAAGATAACCTGAAACAGAAACAGACTGGATTTTCAAGTCCATAAATCATTTGTGTCAATTTCTATCCATATTCCCTATAACTCATTAAAAAGAATTAGTTATAAGTAGTCTAGCTTTTCCTTGAAATGTAGTCAAGAAACTTGTGTCAGGATTCCTCAGACAATCCCCAAATTTGGAGAATTGCCAGAAAGACTTACAGGACCCAGGATATAATTAAACATATAGCTAATATTTATTATAGTAAACAAATACATGGTAACAAAAGCAAAGGGAAAACACACATGCATAAAGTCCAGAGGAAACCAATTTCTAAAACTCCTATTCCATAGAGTTACACAGGATATGCTTAATTCTTCCAGCAACAAATTGTGACAATATGCAAGTGTTGAGCAACTGGGAAGCCCATTTGAGATTTTTTTATTGCTGGCTGGTCATGTAGCAAAATTCCAGACTCCCGAAAGGATAGTGATTGTTCTGCATAAACCACATTTCCCTGCCCACAAACCTTTGAATCACAATGATTTAATCATTATTTATGGAAATTTGTATTTCAGTGTAGGAAATTGATAATCAGCCAAGTTCCCAAAAGCCAGTCAAGGACCAATCTTATTACCAGGTCTTCTAAAGACAGCTTTCTTGAACCAGCTATGTTACCAGTTTTCTGGGCTACCCTTTGGAGCTTTCCTGGTGAAAGAAGCTGCAAATGTAACAAAGTGTTAATATCGGGGACTAGGAATAATGGATAATATAATCTTGAATGCTAACATCCTTAATTCATGGTATAAACACTAAATAAAGTGATAATTATTCATTGTCTTCATAATAGATAAATAATGGAGCCCTCACAAAAACAGACTTTAACTCTGCATCATTAGGTTTAATCTGGACTGGTAATAAGCTAAAATTGGACTTCTATACCAGTGGTACTTAACCATGGCTATGTTTAAGAATTATTGACGGATTATTTAAGGATACATCCTGGGGTGCACCTGGATGACTCATTCTGTTATGCATCTGCCTTCAGCTCAGGTCATGATCCCAGAGTCCTGGGATCAAGCCCTGGGTTGAGTTCATGTCTCAGCGGGGAAGGAATCTGCTCAGCAGGGAGTCTGCTTTTCCTTCTTCCAGCTCAGCTCATGCATGCTTTCTCTCTAATTCTCTCTCTCAAATAAAAAATACAAATTAAGAAAAAAAAAAGAATGCCTCCTGGGTACCTCTCTAGTTGGGGGGTACAAACATCAGTATTTTTAAACTTCCCCATTAATTATAACGTACTGCCAATAATGAGGAATGCAGCTATAAAGAAATTAGGTGGATATTAATAATTGGATTGTAGAAAGCAAAATTACTGAGGTTTGGGTGTGGAGTTGATAAAAGCTTAATTGGAATATTGCTCCCCTACGAGACAACTTTCCTAAGAATCTCCATAGAAGAGCTTGCTGTAAGGGTTCAAAGCTTCTAAAGAAATACTAATCATTCACTAACACCCTATTAAGCATATATGTCTGTTCTTTAGAAGTGTTTTCAGAGGAATCAGTGTTTTCCAAGAAGTAAATTATCACCATAGGAACTAACTATATTAAGGAGAGTGTAAATTTATAATTAGTAAATTTGCAATTGCTGGAGAATAGAAAAGTTTAATTCCAATATGAATCCCAATATGAATCCAATTCTGTTAGTAATGTGTATTAGGTGTTTACAGTAGATCCCCCTTACCCACAGCAAATATGTTCCAAAAACCCCAGTGGGGTTTGTACTGAATCATATATGATTTATCTATCTATCTATCTATCTATCTATCTATCTATCTATCTATTGATCATATATATATATATGATGACCATATATATATGTTTTTTATAAAAACATACCCATGGTAGAGTTTAATTCATAAATTAAGCACAGTAAGAGATTAACAACGACTAATAACAAAGTAGAACAATTATAACAATATACTGTACTATATATATTATATTATTTTACAATATACTGAACAATAACAATATACTGTAATAAAAGTTATGCAAATGTGGTCTATCTCTCAAAAGATCTTATTGTACTATATTCACCCTTCTTCTTATGGTGATGTGAGGTGATTAAAGGCTTAAGCAATAAAATAAGTGAGGTGAATAAAAATAAAAAAAGAAGTGACGTGAATGACATGGCATTGTGACTTAGCGTTGGGCTACTATTGACCTGACAATACTTCAAAAGGAGGACCATTTGCAAGGGGAACTTGGGTAACTGAAATCATAGAAAGCAAAGTCACAGATAAGGGCAAACTACTGTACTTTACTCACGTAATTGGTGAGGTAGCTGATACCAATGTTAAAAAGACAACAGTTCTCATTCTTTTTTTTTCTTTTTTCCTTTTTTCTATTTATTTATTTATTTGTTTGTTTGTTTGTTTATTTTTGAAGTTCAATTTGCCAACATATAGATTATCATCCAGTGCTAATCCCATCAAGTTCCCATTCTTAACATGCTTACAGACTAGTTCTCGATTCCTGGTTGGGCCATTGTATCCTAATGAGCCCACACTCATCATCAAGGCTATACCTGTTTTTTTTTTTTTTTTTTTTTTTTAGGAGTTTAATATGATTTTGCCTGACTTACCCTCTAAAAGGAAGGTATTTTCAATTAATAGTTCATTCAGGTTTTCCCTTAATAGGATCAAAGTAAAAAGAATGCTCACTTTATTTCCTAGGACCTCCATTATCAGTCCCAAAAAATTAAATTCTAAATGCTGTGGAACAGATTTGATAAGGTGACCACTAATTCAATTTCATAAGTGATTATTCTGATTTTGATGATTTTTCCTTAATTAAATGGAAAGCTGTGAACTTAACATTCAAATAGCTCCCCGATTGGATAGTTTTTTTTTTTTTTTCTAATTTGAAAACATTTTTACTTCCTTTTTTGTTTCTTTTACTTTTAATCACTCCTTAATTCCCCAAACCAGGCTAAAGGAAACCAGAAGGAAAGAAATCTATTAATCATACTTTCTTTTCTCTCATCAGAATTCCTCATGATCACTTGACTACCTGAAGAAAGGGAGCAACTTTCCAAATCTAAATCTGGAAATATTTACATTTTCCACCATACAGTAAAGTAGGTTAGGGTATATAAAGTAGGTTAGGGTATATAGAAAATAATTTTCTAGGCACTTATTAAACAATGAAACATAACTTATTATAAATCAAGCTTATCGAGTCCTCTACAAATATCCACTGCTTCTCACTTTTCTCACTAACATAATTTTTACTGTTCCCTATTTATTTTTGGAAAAATTTGATTAATGACTCTTTTTGACAACTGTTTTACTTTCTACATTTTTCAATCATCCAGTTGGTTACCTTTTTTTTTTGGTAATGTTATCTACCCCTTTGCTTCTTCTTTTTTTTTTTAATTTCTATATCTCTTATAGTTTCATTTCTTGGTGATAACTGCAGTATCTTGGGTAGACATATCAACTCTTTCATCATCTGTTTTGTAAACAACATACTTGTTTCTATCATAATAATACTCAAAATGATTGCAATATTATTTCATGTGAATAATAATTATCAATATGACACCAACTGATAGTAAGGAAGATTTTTTTAATTTATTTTTTATTTATTTATGATAGTCACACAGAGAGAGAGAAAGAGAGAGAGAGAGGCAGAGACAGAAGCAGGCTCCATGCACCGGGAACCCAACGTGGGATTTGATCCCAGGTCTCCAGGGTCACACCCTGGGCCAAAGGCAGGCGCTAAACCACTGAGCCACCCAGGGATCCCAGTAAGGAAGATTATAAAACATTTTATGCCAATTTTTCAAATTGATGAATTTATAGTCAAACATCTCTAGACTATCACAAAACTTATAAATGCTTCATTAAAGAGCTACACATCTATATTTATTATTTTACAGTATTTAAGTGACTGGATCATATTTTGCTATATTATATCACAGATATCTGTGAGATCCAGTAAGGATAACATATAACCTATTGCTTAGAACTTACTTATTAATGGGAATGAGGTGCCTGGGTGGGCTCAGTTCAGTTAAATACGCAACTTTTGTTTTCAGTTTAGGTCATGAACTCAGGGATGGTAGGTAAGATTGAGCCCTATGTTGGTCTCCAGGCTCAGCAGGGAGTCTGCTTGAAGATTCTCTCTCTCTGCCCCCCTGTAAATTGTGCACATGCACTTTCTCTCTAAACAAATAAATAAATCTTTAAAAAATATTATTGGAAGTATTTTATCAGTCCTTTGACTTGTCAGAAGGGCAGCGTTAATGAAACGAAAAAATACAGTGTTGGAGATAAAAGAAATTTTGATTTAATGCTATCATTTTTTTCAAACCAGAACTATGATTAAGCGTAATTTCTCATCTGTGAATCTGAGATAATATTGAATTTAACCATAAAAAGTCTATATATTTTTCAGTAAAAATATTAACCATTGTTTTGTATTATAAATCCATACATATATTTCAACCGCACTTCTTATTTTAGTACAAGCCACCATTTCTGCTGCACCAACCACCCCTTTAAATTATCCAGCACACACCATTTGTTGAGCTAATGTGGGCAAAAAATACTACAAAAAATTATAAAGTGATCTTCAAAGTATTTTTGTGGTCACAAAGGCTGTTTCTGCTTTTGTCACACATGAAACCTGGCAGATGTTTCTTCCTATTCTTTAAAAACATACCTCTCAATAATTCGGTACTTAATCTAAAACTCAATCCCATACTCTGGTTTCTCTTCAGATTGTATAAATTTTTCACCTTTTAAAACTCAATCTCATCAATATAATCATATATGTAGATTATATATATTTACATATTCATAGATAAATGAATATATGAAAAAAACTTTTCTTTGATTAAAATTGTAAGTTAGAAAAAATCCTGACAATTAAAGAGAATAAATATTCAGGATCTGAAATGATTTTATGAAAGCTTGATGCATGTATAAGAATCCTCTAGCAAGTCAGTGAGTCTGGTCAATCACAGTAACTATGTGGCTTCGTTGATGGCATTTATTACATGGAATGACATTATTACAGTAAAGATCTCATGGGATATGTGAAAAAACTCATAATCATTTATACTTTAACGCCACTAGAAAACTTGGGGAAAAAATGCCAGAGATCTATTATTCTGTTAAAATCTGAGGTAATAATCAATGAATTAATTCATAGACTTAAATTTTATTTTATGTCTGCTACCTTTTAAAATAATTAGAATATATGCTGTTGGACATCAAATCCCCACAGCATTTAGTTTCTTACATAACTGGTTTCTAAGCTGTCTAATAAATATTGATTGAATAATTTGCTGATTATATATTAGCCACTGTTTCTAATAAATAGGGATATGGAGCAATTTATGTTACACTGCATTATACCAACTTCTAAGTTATTGGATTTTTAAAGTCAAAACATTTTCAGAATATCATGAAACCTATAATGCTTCATTAAAGACATATACACCAACAGTTTTATTATATTACTTAAATTATTGAGGTCATCTTTTTACCCTAAACCATGAAATAAATATTTATCTTTTGAGTTATGGTAGAATTATCATTTAGAGATCTCATCATTTATTCAGAAAATAAACTTTGCAACCTACAGGATATGAAATGCTATGTACAATATTTAAAAAGATAAAATCAAGATAAAAATAATGTAGCTTTGGGATATTTTTGTTCTCTCAAAATGTTTTCCTCTAGTTAACAAGTTGAGTCTTTCTTAGAAAGTAAGCTTTTAGAATTCTATAAAAGCTATAGTAAGTCAACTAGTAGCCTTATTTTAATTATTTTGAAATATGCTATTTGGAAAATGCATTTGTTATATATTTTTTAAACCAGTAAGCTATAATAAAATGAAATGAATTATTGATAGAATTGAAATATAAAATATTTCAATTTTAGGTGAGAAAAGACTCTAATGACCATAAATTGTTAACACAGAGCAAAAATCATGACAGATGTAGAAACTGGCCTAGGGTTAACCAACATTCATTAGAAAACTATTTTTATCCATTCTGCCCTATTTCCTAGGTAAATATGCCCATACTACAAAATGTAACCCTATTGATTCCTAGTTAATACATATTGAGAGCCTTGAAGAAAAGTGCTAAATCAGGACCCAGTGTTACTTATCATTGCGTATAAAAAGTTCAGCAACATAGATTAAATTCCACTTTGCAGCCAAAGTGAATGGGCCTTCCTTCTTTCAGGTCTCACATACTTGTCTATTTAGCAGTAATTTATTTGACTCTCTTTGTTATTTTCAAAGGTAGATTATTTTTGCACTTTTAAAAAGAGACATTGGTTTCCTGGAAAGGCATTTATAACTGATTATTGTTCTAATTAAATCCAATAAAAATTAATACCCATTAAACTATTTGACATCATTTATTGCTTTTTGATATTAATTATTTTGCTTTTCTGAACTTGTCGTTTGAGAAGTTCTTTTTTCACTGTAGGATATCGAGACTACTTGACAAAAAATGGCTAGTACCCAAACTTGCCCTACATTTGCACCACTTCACTAACGTGCATACTTACTTGCTTCCCAGTTGACCGAGGTAAGTCATTCTGAATATTTATTTATTTATTTATTTATTTATTTATTTATTTATTTATTATCAGTGGTGTTGCTTCTCTATCAAAGCCTTTCACAAACTGGTATCTATATGATTTTTTGTCCTTGTATGTTTTTGTCTTTTGGTTTTTAAAGATTAGTCAAATTCCTTCCTGTTTATTTTCTCATTTTGTTTCTATTGATTGACTTTCCATTTAATAGGAATGTCTTTTGATACTTGTCAATTGCCTCAATTCTTTTTTTTTTTTAATTTTTATTTATTTATGATAGTCACAGAGAGAGAGAGAGAGAGAGAGGCAGAGATACAGGCAGAGGGAGAAGCAAGCTCCATGCACCGGAAGCCCAACGTGGGATTCGATCCCGGGTCTCCAGGATCACGCCCTGGGCCAAAGGCAGGCGCCAAACCGCAGTGCCACCCAGGGATCCCGATTGCCTCAATTCTGATGGACTTCCCGTGGTATGACTTCTAGCTATGTTGTTTCTATTTTTAGTTTTCCTAACCTGACTCTATCTAACCTCTACCCCTCATGGAGATAAGACCAAATCACACCTCCTCATATTTTTCATCATATCCACTACTGATAGCCATCAGGAATGAATACATACTATTTAGAACCATGAAAATTGCTTATAATGTTAACTATAGATGGATCAGAATGAAGAAAAATAACATGGTCTTAATGAAATTTGCCACAAGTACCATAATAAATGCTTAGCATTTTCAAACATTGAAAAGAGACAAATTTACAATGGATTCACAGAAATGAGGTGAATTTCAAACAAACACTTATCAAATGTTTATTATAAAATATGTGAGGAGTTGGGACACCTGGATGACGCAGTTAACCATCTGACTCCTGGCTCAGGTCATGATCTCAGAGTTGTAAGACTGAGCCCTGCTTTGGGCTCCCCACTCAGGGGAGAATCTATTTCTCTCCCTCTCCCTCTGCCTCTCACCCTGCTCATGTTTTCTCTCTCTTTAAAGTAAATTTAAAAATCTTTAAAAATATATGTGTGACATGACTAAAAAGTGGGTCTACTAAAAATTCTAACTCTGAAATATTTTAGTAGATTCAGACAGGCATTAAAGTATTAGTCTATAGACTGCAATAAATTATAAAATAATAAACAGATAATTATAAAATAAAAAGAAATATTATTTCTAATTTGTTTACCATTACATCCATTAGGATGGTATTACAGAGAGAGAGAGAGAAAGAGAGAGAGAGAGAGAGGGAGAGAAAGAAGAAAGAAAGAGAAAAAAAGAAGAAAAGAAAAGAAAGAAAGAAAGAAAGAAAGAAAGAAAAAAGAAAGAAAGAAAGAAAGAAAGAAAGAAAGAAAGAAAGAAAGAAAGAAAGAAAGAAAGAAAGAAGAAACAGGTGTTGGGGAGGATATTGAGAAATTAGAACCCTCTTACACTGCTAGTGGGAATGTGCAATAGTGCAACCATTCTGGAAAACAGTATGACAGTTCCTCAAAAAAAAAAAAAATCAATCGCGGAATTACCAAATGATCCAGCAATTCCACTTCTGTTTATATCTAAAAAGATTTGAATGCAGGGACACAAACGATATTTGTATACCAAAGTAGCATTACTTGCATTATCCAAGAGATGGAAACAATCCAAGGGTCCATTAACAGATGAATAGATAAACCAAACAAAATTAGGCATATAACATAAAATAGAATATTATTCAGCCTTAAAAAGAAATGAAATTCTGATATATGCTGCAATATGTATGAACCTTGAAAACATTATGCTAAGGGAAATAAATTAGATGAAAATAACAAATATTGTATGATTTCACTTACATGTGGTACCTAGAATACTCAAATTTATAGAGATGTAAGGCAGAATGGTAATTAGCAAAGGATGGAGGAGGAAGAGTGAAGGGTTCCTGCTTAATGGGTAGACAGTTTCAATTTGGGATGATGAATATAGTGATGGTGGTTGCACAACAATGTGAATGGACTTACTGTCAATGAATTATATGCTGAAAAATAGTTGAAATGGTAATTTTATTATTTGTATTTTAACATACACAACCAAGAAATCCAAAAGAAGAAAGAGGAAGAGGAGGATCTATGTTATATATCTATATCAGATAGGGGTGTGTGTAGGATTTGAGCTAGCATGGAGAAAAGACATGACTGGAGAAGATAATTCTGGGCAGAAAGAAAACAACGAAGTCCAGAGAACAGTAGAATTTTCACTGTGGCTGGAGTATAAGATCTATACATGGATGTGAACTAAACTCCACAACAAATGTTGAAGCCAGGTAAGTATATCTTGAATGTTATCTAAGGGTTTGTGCAGTCTGTATTATACAGTAAGAGTGGGTGGTTTCTTTATAGATGCTGCAAAAATAACAAAGAGCTAGTCGATACAAGAAAAGTGTAGTAAGATACATGTAATATCATAACCTGCTGCCTGTGTACATGTGTGTGTGTGTTTAAGGTAGCACACAGGATTGATTAAGACATTTTTTATTCCTCAAGTACATAGGAACAATGATAGAGAAAATTTGGGACTAAATCTTAAGATGAATCTGACAAAGTGTTACAGACAGTTTCGTAAGTTAGTTAGCCTCAATTAATCAATTAGATTAAATTCAAAAATATTTATTGAGCAGAGTAGCTGTCACATAAAATGTCCTCAATATGGATATAAATGTGTAAGTATGTAACAGTATGCAAGACAAGTAGATTCACATCATTTACAGAGTATATTCTTGTACACAGTCTCCAAATGGCAGTATCCACCCCAGAGATTGCACGCATCACCCATCAGCATGTAAAAAGTATATATTAGAACATATATTAATATAGGTATTATTTTTCTTTATAATTAATATTTTCCTAAGTTTTATAATTAGTGTTCACATATTTATATATGTTTGTGAATAAATATACATATGATGAGGTTATATACTAACGTTGTTAAATATGCTAATAACAATCTCTCAGATAACTGCTTTCCCATTTCTTTCACGTGCTAGAATTTATTCAGTTTTATTCTTGAGCCTGAGGCCAAAAATACAAGGACAAAAAGGAATAGCGTCTTCCCGCCCTGCAATCTTCTTCCATGACTCAAAATATGCACACATTTGATGAAAGGAAAATATAGCCTAGTCCTGGAGTATGAAAAATAATATTTTTAAAGGTTTTAGAATTTTATATCATAGGACAAGTTCTCTTCTCCAGTATATATTTAAAAATATATGTCATGTAGCATGGCTATTTTCAGGGAATATACTACTTTTAGAAAATATTATTTTACCTGGTATTTGCTAAATTGGTTTTAAAAACAAGAGAGATAGTAAGCATATTAATATTCTTGCTACAATTAAACTTACATTTTCCCCAAACATTTCCCAAGAATTATTTTTGTATATTCATACTTTTTATTTTAAAAATTAAATTTAAATTCACTTCTACTAGTGAAATATAGTATTTAAAATTTCAAAACAAAACAAATACAGCATATAAAGTTAACAAACAACTTTATAACATGACACAAGCTACAATAATAGATCATATCTCAATTCTGAAAATATTTAAATGACTATATTACATAAAATGAGTAATTTGAGAAAATCTTTGAACAGGTTTCAATTCTCCCAATTTTTTTGTAGTTTCAAGTTTTTATTTAAATTCCAATTAACACATACTGTAATATTCGTTCAAGAGTCTAATTTAGAGATTCATCATTTATGCACGACACTCAGTGCTCATCACAAGTGCCCTCACTCATTTAACCCTTTCCTCTACCCACCGATTCTCTTTAGTGTCTTAAACCTAAAGTATAATATCCTTTGCAGCAAAGTTTATATACTCTCTGAATAATTCTGGCCATACTTATGGCTAACTATCCCTTCTAAAGAGTCTTTATTCAGAACTACTTTACAAAATGTTAAACTTAACTCCCATTAAAAAGTCATGATGTTATGTCTGATTTAGTTAATGACTACTAGCCGACTTGGTAGGTAATGGGTAATTAATGATTAATACATCTAACGGTGATTTATCTTTATTTAAATGTCTTCATCTTTCTCCAAATGAGTATTTCATTATAATAAGCACCTGCTTCTCAACCATTACTAAACTTCCCAAAAATACAATTTGTGGAAATTTCACTCACACTTTTAGGAAACTAGAATCAATCCTGCTCACAATCCTGAAAAAACTGACTTTTGCATTACTGCATTTCTACATTTCAGGGCTAGGTAATATTTTCTCTCACATTTCATAGTATCAATTATGTTTTTATATTACTTCATTAGTTAGTTGAATGTTTTCTATCTTGACAAGTTTTAATGATTCTAATCCTGTGCATCCTTCCCTCTCAATAAAATTGTGCTATAAGAATAAGACAACCTGAGGAATGTCTGGGTGGCTTAGTGATGGTGTGATCCTGGAGTCCCAGGATTTAGTCTTACATCCGGCTCCCCATGGGGAGCCTGCTTCTCCCTCTGCCTATGTCTCTGCATCTCTCTCTGACTCTCATGAATAAATAAACAAACAAAAAAACTTAAAAAAATAATAAGACAACTTTAAAATCTTACATTATCTTAACAGAATTTACATAAAGCAATTGTTTGGATTCCAAGTCCAACATGGACTTGCCAGGTTCTAATTTTATTCTCTTAAGTTTTAATTTATTTGTCCTGTTTAGATAAACTGTCAAATAGGCTTTCTGAAAAGAAATAAGAACAAGAAATTGATTCAAAGAGATGCTTTCCCAATAAGATGTAAAAACAAAGAATAAATGGACAGTTAATGTTAAATTTGACATATCTCTCCAATAAAAACCTCTCCATATATGTCAAGACCACAAATAAAAATTAACCAATATAAATGTAATTTGGGTGGCAATATATTATTTATTCTATAGAATAAGGGTTAAGTTGGCTAATGCCAAATTGGATACTTTATTTGTGAATCTAGGATGAACAAAGAGGTTACAGATAGATGTATGGATAGATGTATAGATGGAGCTGTTAAGATATAATGCTAAAGGTGTTCAATATCTAGCAATATCTAACTGTATTGATTAATATTTTAATTATCCTAAAATTTTATTTTACATAGAATTTCATATATGTAAGGAGATTTAACAATTTGCAAATATAACTTTATTTTACAACGATTCAATTGACATCTGAATAATTTGTATATACTTGTATAACTGGTGCATATAGCTATCAAGTCTTAAAATAAATATTTGAACTTTTATTTTCTATTTTCTTGAGTATTGCTTTTGTTATTATTTAAAAACCATATTATAAATATAATTCATTTATTCTTAATAGGTACATCCTGCAGCATCTAATACTTGTTAGGCTTTTTTGTTGTTGTTTCTTTTTTCTTTTTTAAGATGTATTTATTTATTTTATGATAGACACACAGAGAGAGAGAGAGAGCGAGAGGCAGAGACACAGGAGGAGGGAGAAGCAGGCTCCATGCCAGGAGCCCGACGTGGGCCTAGGCCAAAGGCAGGTGCTAAACTGCTGAGCCACCCAGGGATCCCATAATACTTGTTAAGCTTAAGTGATCGGAGCATTCTACTTAATCAGAGCTATTTCAATGAATTCTTATTACTCAAATAATTACACTATGGATGGGAATATTTATGGGTACTAAATATATGAATCTCACTAAAATGTCTAAATAATGTAAGTTTATTTTGTTTTGCAAGCTATAAAGTTACAAAACAAACCCATAAAATTAATTTTCCCCATAATGTCTTTTAAAGACAAATTAAGGAATTTTTATTCTTAAAATAAAATTTAAAAAAATATTCTTGTAATAAAAATCTATTAGCATTTTAATATTTTCTAATGACAAAAAGCAATGTTAACTGAAAACTGTTGAATGAATGAAATAATAATAATTTTTTCTTCTTCTATGATATACTTTGAGCTAAGATTTTATCTACATAATATGCATTTGTATTAGAAGCCATATTATTCCCTATTATTTACTTTCCAGCTAATTTTACTGTACTCTAATGGAAATCAAATTAAACTAGTGCTTTCCCACTGGCTTAAAAACTATCCCAACAGTCCTGGCAGTATGTAGGCAGAACCACAAATGACAAAAATTATTTGTAGACTACAGTGTGGATCATATCTTTTTTTACCCCTAAATAACTATATATATTGTGTAATTTAAACCTTTAAGAATCCAGATGAGCAAACCAAAGTTTGTGGTGGCTAATGAACTCCTTGCAATAATGTTAGGAGAAATATAAAAAAAACTAAATCCTGTTCAATGCTTTAAAATACCAAATGTGGGCAGCCCCGTTGGTGGAGCAGTTTAGTGCCGCCTGCAGCCCAGGGTGTGATCCTAGAGACCTGGGATCGAGTCCCACGTCGGGCTCCCTGCATGGAGCCTGCTTCTCCCTCTGTCTCTGTCTCTGTCTCTGTCTCTGTTTCTGTCTCTCTCTCTTTCTGTGTGTCTCTCATGAATAAATAAATAAAATTTAAAAATAAAATAAAATAAAATAAAATAAAATAAAATAAAATAAAATAATACCAAATGTGGCAGAAAGAATTTTCCAAATTTGGCTATCACCACAGTGTCTCCCACCCAAAATACTCTCTATTCTACTCACCTCATCAAAATCTGGTATCTAATCCTTTCTTATTATATCACTGTTGGCCTCACAACTGCTTATAACCAAAAGAGCAAACACAAGAGCATGGCATGATTTCAGAGGCTGGACCAAAAAAGGTCATGTGGTAGCCTCTGGCTCTCTTGGAACAACTCTGGTTCTCACAATACCCCCTCCCGTGGCATTTCCACTCAGATACTGATGCCATATGGGAAGAAGCCAAACTCGCATGAAGAGGCCACCTGTAGATGCTCTGGTTGACAGTCCCAGCTATTTCAAACCTTCAGCTGATCCAGCATAGGTCCTAAGTATCAAAGGAGACAGTATCTGAGTGAAGCAAATCCTCCAGAGGAAATTTTTCCAGCTTTCAGGCATTCATATCTTCAAAGACAAGATGTTGAGCATTGTGGAGCAGAGATAAACCATCTCCACTGAGCATTTTATGAATTCTGTCCGACAGAATATGAAGCATAATGAAGTTTTTGTGATTTCACATCACTAACTTTTAGAGTGTTATTATGCTGTGATAGTCACTCTAATACTACTTGAGAGACGATACATGTTAGATGTGGAAGATGGAGGAAAATACCAAGATCTCAACTTGTAGAACACACATGTTAAATATAGTGAAGACCTGATGTGATGTCCTGAGTAATATAAACAATAATTCCTCGTCATCTCACCTTTTTTTTTTTTTTGAGGGAGCATGTGTATGCTCGCATGCATCACTTGGGGAGCAGAGCAGAGGGAGATGAAAGGAATCTTAAGTAGTTCCATCAACTTTGAGATCATGAACTGAGCAGAAACTGAATGTCCCAGGCTTAACTGACTGAGCCACTCTAGTATCCTACCTGTCTGGCCCTCCCCCTCCCCAACCCCACTTCTACCAGGAAATGGTTCTTGACAATGAGTGTATTTTTTAAACATCATTTCCCCCTGAATTATGTCTAGGAAACTTTTCTTTTGAATACATAATATAATTCAATTACCCACATATTTAAGAATTCAATATCTAAAGAGAGGTTTTTATTTCCACCAAGTTTTATTTGCCAAGTACTCTACAAGAGTATAAAAGTTACATAGTTAACCAGTTAAAGCAGATTTGTAGACAAATGAAAGATTTCCCAAACAGCTGAGTGTAGTCAGGAAATATGAACTTTACAGAGCCTTGTATTGAAATAACATGATGGTATAAACTAGAACTTACTCTCTTCCTTTAAAGTAGATCCCTGGATGTCTCAGCGGTTTGGCACCTGCCTTTGGCCCAGGGCATGATCCTAGAATCTCGGGACTGAGTCCCAACATCGAGCTCCCTGCATGGAGCCTGCTTCTCTCTCTGCCTGTGTGTCTGCCTCTCTCTCTCTGTGTCTCTCATGAATAAATAAATAAAATATTTAAAAATTAAAAATAAAGTAAATCAGGTATATATATATGTGTGTGTGTCATAAATATATGCTGCCGAACCTGTTTAGGGTCTCATCTGACTGTGATCCTGGCATCGGTGTGGGCCAGAGTCTTATCAAAGGCTTAAGTGGGGGAGCAATCTGCTTATAAAAATCAGGTTATGGTTATGGGCAAGTTATGGGCATAATTCAACTCCTTGTGGTTTTAGGACCAAGAGCCCCATTTTCTATTTTGGCTGCCAGCTAGAGATTAACTCTGGCCATCTTTGCCACATGGCCATTTGTGACATCCATTCACTTTTGCCATATAATGTAACTTAATCACTGGATTGACATCCTATCATATTTTCCATATTTTGTTAGCTTAGAATAAAATAATAGGTCCTGCTCATACTCACACAGAGACGGAATTTCACAAGAATGTGCTTCCTTGGTGGGTTCCACTTAGGGTTTCTCCACCAAAGATGCTTTTTGAAAATGCCTTTGAAAACTGTGTTCAGTCACATAACAAACATGATTAGAGAAGCATATAGTGCCTATGTTCAAAAGCAGAGGAACTTGAGTCTATGCCAATAATCAAAGATTTTTTTTCTCTCTTCATCTCTCCTTTTATTTTTTAAAGATTTTATTTACTTTTTCATGAGATACACAGAGAGAGGGGTGGAGACCTAGACAGAAGGAGAAGCAGGCTCCCTGCAGGGAGCCTGACCTGATGGGGGACTTGATCCTAGGACCCTGGGACCATGACCTGAGCCAAAAGCAAATGCTCAACCACTGAGCCACCCAGGTGCCAATCCCTTCATCTCTCTTTAAACAAATTAACATTAATTATTAATACTATCTAAGATGTGGCTATTCCTTAGGTACCAGATATCCCAAATCACAATATTCCAATGCAATGTTTTATTGTCACTACTTTATGAAGAAAATTAGGCAGTGAGATACTACCAACTTAAACTCATATAGTTAAGAAGAAGTAAACTGAGTAAAGAAAGGACATTTTTCTACAATTCTTCATTGTTTATTCTTTTTTTAAAGCTTTTATTTACATTCCAGTTAACATACAGTGTAATATTAGTATCAGGTGTACAATAGTGATTCAACACTTCCATACCATAGCCGGTGCTCATCCCAACAAGTGCACTTCCTAATCCCCATTATCTAATCCATACCCCCACCAACTCCCTTCTGGTAACCATCAGTTTGTTTTCTGTAGTTAAGAGTCTGTGTCTTGGTTTGTCTCTCTCTTTCTTTTCCCTGTATTTGTTTGTTTTGTTCCTTAAATTCCACATTTGAGTGAAATCGTATGGTATATATGTCTTTCTCTGACTAATTTTACTTAGCATAATACTCTCTAGGTCTATCCGTGTTGTTGCAAATGAAAAATTACATTCTTTTTTGTGCCTGAATAATATTCCATTATTATATATACATATATGTATACTATGTCTTTGTTATCCATTCATAAGTTTATGGATATTTGGGCTAACTCCATAATTTGGCTATTGTAGATAGAGCTGCTATAAGCATCAGGTTACTTGTATCCCTTCCAGTTATTATTTTTGTAGTCTTTTGGCAAATACCGAATAGTGCAATTGCTGGATTATAGGGGTAGTTCTATTTCTAACTTTTTAAGGAAACTCCATACTATTTTCCAGAGTGGCTGCACAAGTTTGCATTCCCATGAACAGTGCAACAGGTTTCCCCTTTCTCCACATCCATGCTAACACCTGTTGTTTCTTGTGTTGATTTTAGCCACTGCAATAGGTGTGGGGTAATATAACAATTTTTGTTTGCATTTTCCTGATAATGAGTGATATTGGACACATTTTCATGTGTCTGTGGGCTATCTGTATGTCTTCTTTGGAAAATGTCTATTCAATTCTTTGGCCATCCATTCATGATAAAAACCTTCAACAAAGTAGGTTTACAGGGAGCATACCTAAATATAATAAAGGCCATACATGAAAAGCCCGAAGCTGATGTCCTCCTCAAATGGAAAAAAAAACTGAAAGTTTTTCTTCTATGGTCAGGAACAAGACAAAGATGTCCACTCTCACCACTGTTATTTAACATACTACTGGAAATCCTAGCCTCAGCAATCAGACTACAAATAGAAATAAAAGACATCCAAATTGGCAAGAAATAACTCATACTTTCAGTCTTCATAGATGACATGATAGTATATAGATAAAATCCAAAAGACTCCACCAAAAAACTGCCAGAACTGATGAATTCAGTAAAGTCACAGGATACAAAAATCAAGGCACAAAAATCTGTTGCATTTTTATATACCAATAACAAGCAGCAGAAAAAGAAATGAAGAAATTGATCCCATTTACTATTACACCAAAAGCCATAGATACCTAGGAATAAACCTAGCAAAGAAGGGAAAGACCTGTACTCTGAAAACTATAAAATAATGATGAAAGAAATTAAAGATGACACATCCTATTCTCATCGATTGGAAGAACAAATGTTGATAACAATGTCTATACTACTCAAAGCAACCTACACATTCAATGCAATCCCTGACAAAATAGCAGGAGCATTTTTCATAGAACTAGAATAAACAATTCTCAAATTTCTATGCAACTACAAAAGGCCTCAAATAGCCAAAGCAATATTAAAAAAAGAAAAGAAAATATGAAGACATCACGATTCCAGGCTTCAAATTATATTACAAAGCTGTAGTAATCAAAACAATATAGGACTTGCTTAAAAATAGGCACATAGATTAACAGACCAGAATAGAAATGAGCCCACAACTATATGGTTGGACAAAGCAAAGAAGAATATCCAATGGGTAAAAGAATGTCTCTTCAAAAATGGTGTTTGGAAAACTGGATAGAAATATGCAGAAAAATGGAATTGGACTACTTTCTTACCCTGACACGCAAATAAATTCAAAATGGATGAAAAGACCTAAATGTGAGACCTGAAACTATCAAAATTCTAAAGAGAACACAGGCAGTAGTTTCTTTGTCATGGTCATAGCAACTTCTTTCTAGATGTTTCTCTTGAGGCAAAGGAAACAAAAGCAAAAATAAACTATTGGGACTACATAAAAAAAAAGCTTCTGCACAACAAAGGAAAGCATCAACAAAACTAAAAGGCAACTATGGAATGGGAAAAGATATTTGCAAATGACATATCTGATAAAGCATTACTATTCAAAATATTTAAAAAAAGAACTTATAATACTCAACACCCCAAAAATGAATAATCCAATTTAAAAAAATGGACAGAAGACATAAATGGACATTTTTTCACTGCTTTTCTTATGATTCCTGATGACGATAATCTCCACTAGTTTAGGCCGAATGAACTGTAGACCTTAAAACCACACTTAAAAATGTGAAATATATTTTGTATGTTCAATAAATATACATTATTTCTCCTTTATGTATGTACAACCACTGAAACCCTTTCTTAATACCTAAGTATTGATTCTTGTGGAAACGTTGGTTTCTGAACTGACCGTAGAGTCATTTTGCCTCAAGCACTATCTCACAGTGAATGATGTAGAAAATTTTGTATTAAAGCCCATCTTGTATAATTTGCTACAACCTGACCTTTTATCCCCTTGATAGAACGGGATTAGAGACTACTTGCTTCCTACACAGTGTTTGAAAATTGATTACAATATATTCCTTGACTTTTTTTTTTGTGACTTTGTATACTACCTGCTATTCCGTTTCAGTCCTTCTTTTAAACATCACATTTTTATTAGTTGTTGTCTATGTTCTGTATCCTAAATTGCCTTGTGCCCCTCAATAAAATCACCTATGATGCGTTGAGCTATTTTTACTACGTTTTATTAGCTAGGAACTCAATGCCCTTCTTCTTCCTTCTCTCTCTCTCTCTGTCCTTCCCTCCTTCTTCCCTCCTCCCTTCATTCCACCCTTCTCCTCCTACTTCCTCTCTTTTCTCCGTTCCCTTTCTCTCCCCTATGCCTCTTAACTTCCCATTGAGAAGTGTGTTTCACCAGAATGCCTGGGTGGCTCAGCAGTTGAGCATTTGACGTTTTCCTCCAGCTCAAGGAGTAATCCCGGAGCCCTGGGATCCAGTCCCACATCTGGCTCCCTATAGGGAGCCTGCTTCTCCCTCTGCCTATGTTTCTGCCTCTCTCTGTGTGTCTCTCATGAATAAATAAATAAAATCTTAAAAAAAAAAAAGGCGGACTGTTTTCACAAAAGAAATGGTCACTTATAAAGAGTTGTAGACAGTGCATATGCATAGAGATAAAGATATATGCCACAATTAGATGTGGTCTGGTGGTAAATAAAACTCAAAATAACTTGATAGGGAATTTAGCAAATATAAAATTTTGATGATCCATGTCACATACAACTTCTTGTGTCTCCCTGAAATTTTTTTGCAATTTCTATTGATGTAATAATATATGTTCTAGGTTGAAGTGTTTTAAGAATTGGTTGAGTTTCCAATAAACACTAAATTAGGTGTAAGATTTAACTAAGACAATGAATAAATTCAGTGTCCTAAGAATACAGGGAAAAAAACAGAAAAGAAACTAAGACTCCCTCATGAAAATATGTGAGTTTACTCTAATTTTTACTTGGTATGACTTAGAAAAGTTAATTGCATATACTCTTTCCCATATGAGTTAGCATGATATTAATTTAGTCTAAGTAACTTTATTTAAACTTCTCAGGATGGAAATTAAATGAAGCACCATTTGAAACAGGTTTTATGTTTTCAAGTTCCCTAACCCTATCACATTTCCCAATTAACTTTTCAATTGCCACAGGACTGCTTATAAACTTTAATCCTTGCCATCAAACTTTTATTTCCACAAATATAATTGATTTATTATTGATATTTTAGCTCTTTGAATCTAAATTATTTTGATTTTTTAATTTATGTAAATTAATAAAAGGTATTTATTCATTATTGGCATCAGTTATTATTCTCTTCAATAGATCCATCTCGTTGAAGATATTTGAAGATTTTGTTTCATTGTAGCTATATTAAGAACAGATTGAGTGCTTTTAGTTGTCAAGTAAATCAATATATTTAACATTTATCAAGTTTTAACTTTCATGTGTACAATATAAAGAGAAAAAAGACTAATATGTCAGGAAAGTAGTAGACACAATAAATGGTTTTTGAATGAGGGACTGAATAAATGGAGGAAAGAAAGAATAAATAAAAGTAGTGAAAGTATTCATTTTTATCAAAAGAGAAAACTTAATTGAAATAAAGTAACAAATAGTCATTTATTCTCTTATACAACAAATGTCCATGAAGTGGCTACAAACTATCATTTTTTAAAGAATGAAACATATGTAGCTTGTATGCTAATTATAAAAATATAAATATTTGTTGAGTAAACATTTATGTTAAAGTTTAAATGGATTCAATTTATATGGCATTCTTGAAAAGGGAAAACTATAGCGATGGAGAACAGAACAAATTTACAGAATTTAGGGTTTATATAATGTATGTAGTATCGGCTATAAATGGCTTTCCCTGCACTAAAAGTCACAGAAATACACATCCAAAATTAAAGTCAATTTTATATATACTAAATAAAATAAGCCCTGAGAAACAGTAAGTAGGTTAATTAAAATTAGATAACTTTAAAATTAAATAAGCTGACAATTACAAGCTTTGCAAATGATGTACAGCAAATGGATCATTCCTTCACTATTGGTATGAGATTAAATTTGTACAACTTTAGAAAATTCTTTGGCATATCTACTACCAATGCATAACTTATAACCTCTAAATTCCTATCCTATAAATATACCCAACAAAAATACACATGTAAGTTCCTAAAATGTGTGTAATATATTTGAGTACTATTCTTCATAATGGATTCTTTTGTGTGTAATACATTCAAGGACAAATTACCCTCAAGATAATTTTTTTTAAAACTTACTAGTAATTTGAACATAATGTAAAGTTCTGAAGCATTCTCAATATAATTTTCACACTTAAAAGCTTACAGTAAACATTAAAAAATTATGATTGTTGAAATCCAAGATCTTCAGCATAAAAGAAGCTAAAATGCAAGCAAAACAAGTCTTTCCAAATTAAAATTGGAAATAAGACAATCAACTTAAGATTCATTTTCTTGAAAATAATATTTACTTAAAAAATCTGACATCTCACTACTGAAATATAGAAACAATGTTTAATACAGTATTGACAAATTCTCTTAGTTCCCAGACTATGTTCTCTAAATACCATTTCCCCCAAAGGGTATGAGGACTAATGTAATGTCTAGAGTAGCAATATCAGTAAGATAAGCAATATCCTGTTACACAAGACAAAAATGAAATTTTATTGTTCAATGACATGGTAGTGTGAACATCAAAAATCATATCTGAACAGATTGAAACATCAAATATGATTTAAAAACTTGAAATAATCTTATGTTAACATATAGGACAGGATAATAGTTAATCAAACAATTATTATGTAATAATTTTTGTAATTTTTTGACTTTTAAAGTAGAACTCAAACTCTTCACTTTTTTGACAAGTCTTTTGCCACAGAACTTGTTCTTGATTTAGAAAATTCATGTTTATGGTCTCAAACGAATACAGACGTAAGTCAAGGACAATGTAAAGACTTCTCTGTGTTTTTATTTTAAAAATAAGGAATAGTAAAAAATAAATAGGGAATAGTATTGTGAGCACAACTTAAGGCTTAGACCTATGTTCCTTCACACATGAACTACTAGTTAAAAGTTATAAATCCAAAAAAAAAAAAAGAGTTATAAATCCATAAAGCTTCCATCTCTAGGATTCGGACTCTCCTATCTATCTATCTACAATAGTCTAGAGACTATTGTATTGCTATTCTAACTCTTTGGGCTTCTATTTTTTTCTTCACTTTATACATTTCCTTTACACTGAACTTTGAACGTTGAGATTAAACTTACTCTTTATCTTATAAAAAGAAACATCTTTTCATTGCCAAAATGATTTTTTTCATAGCAACTAAAATTAAAATCTCTGCTGCATTTCCTGAATCATTTTTATCCTCTTCCTTCATGAACATGTGTTGCAGTAAACCTAAGAAACTACCATACCTAGAAGAGCACCACACACATATTAAGTGCCAAAGAAACACTTGTTGAATGAATAGACAAATGGTCATATTTAATAACAATTTACTTCCTAAAAATTACCATTATAAGAAAGTGATATATTTTAATGTGCCTACTATTGCATTGTACCTTCAAAAAGACAAAGCTATTGTCTACTTGTAAATAGCCCCTAAAGTAACCACCTATTTTAAAAAATAAACTGAAGTACAGCATCTTCTAAAGAATTTCTTATCTCCAGATATCATAAGAAAGAAGATAGGAACATTACTACCTACTTGAGACTTGAATAATGTATGTTGGAATAAACTAAAGGGAAAAGTCTAAAAGTGTGGTTATTAAAACATATATAAAAACACATATATTATTAACTTAGTCCTCTGTTTTATTGTCTTAATATATTATCAAACTAGTATTAATCTGTTTTTATCTAAAGATCGATAAATAGTGTACACATCATGAAATTATTTTTTGTCAAGCCTGATCATTTTTTGACACTTAGGTCAACTAACCCAGAAAGTGCTATAAGTTAATCTAATTTTATACATATCTGATAGGATCATAATTTTTTAACAAAGATTTTCTTTATTATCTAAAAATTAGACTTTATATTAAATGTTTTTATCATATTAACAATCATTATTTAAGTAATCCAATAGAACATTCAATAAAATATTCACGATATTGGGAAGAGAAATTCCTATTTTCTGGTTCTATTTTTCTATGCAAGGAAGGGAAGGTGCTTTTCTGAGTGGAACTGTTGGCCTCTTTCAGCATTCCACAGCAGTTCTTCCCATCAGGATTGACTTATCTGAGAGTGGAGTTAGGAGAGGCTGATTGTGTTTAGCTGAGTCCTTCCCTCTTTCACTCCCTCATACTTCACCTGCACAGAGGATCTATTTTCATCCTTTCTAGGCCATGGGTTAGATTTAGTAGGACAGGTTCCTATCATAGAGACCTTTTGGATTCTAGTAAAGTCTGTGTCTAATAAGTATGCTTATTCAGGAGTGTAATATAAACAAGCCATTTTATTATTAAGTCTGTAGTCAAGTATGCAAATCTAGACTTTGTCAGCATATTACAAAAAAAAAAAAAAATCCACCTGTTTGAAATCTGTGACCCTCCATTTATGGAGGCTCAACTCAGATAAGGAAAATAATTTATTTCTCATTTTTGCTAATCCTAGATTCTGTGGTATTTGTGAATCCACAGGCAGAGACAAAGAATAATACTAGGAAGTTAAATACACATGCAATATGAGTAGGTACATGCCTTTAGGGTTTGGTGGAACATAGGCTCAATTCATGCAGAATTTATAGAGAACTGTATTGTGCCATGAGGACACTTTAAAAAAAATTGTGCATTTGGATTTTAACAATGCAGCCCAGTAGGTGACTTTTATAGTAAGGAGTGCCAGAGTTTGTGAATTAGAGTGTCCCTTTCCTCTCAACTCAATGCAATGCTGGTCACTGATGGTCAAAGTGTGGAACTTAGAAAGAAAATAAGAATTTTCAATTTCTTAGAAGATTTTATTTATTTATTCATGAGAGACACACAGAGAGAGGCATAGACATAGGCAGAGAGAAAAGCGGGCTTCATTCAGGGAGCCTGATGTAGGACTCGATCCTGGGACTCCAGGATCACACTCTGGGCTGAAGGCAGGTACTCAATTGCTGAGCCACCCAGGCGTCCCAAGACCTTTCAATTCTCTCTCTCTCTCTTTTTTTTTTAAGATTTTATTTATTTATTCATGATAGTCACAGAGTCACAGAGAGAGAGAGAGAGAGAGAGAGAGAGAGGCAGAGACACAGGCAGAGGGAGAAGCAGGCTCCATGCACCGGGAGCCCAACGTGGGACTCGATCCCAGGTCTCCAGGATCGCGCCCTGGGCCAAAGGCAGGCGCCAAACCGCTGCGCCACATAGGGATCCCGAATTTTCAATTCTTGAAGATAAAGTATTTGAAAAGAAATTATTTTAAATAAGGAATAAATTTCTTAAAGAATCAGAAATACCTCAAAAATACAATTGAGACTCTATGCCCAAGTAAATTTTCATCTGGATATAGTCAACAATGTGACAGAAATATACTCCTCATAGGCACTTTCTCACATTTAAATTTACATCCCAAGGCTCTGGTCTCCAAGAAACTGGCATAGACTAACAGGCATCCTGGTAAAGCTGAAGCCAAATGATTTTCTTCATTGATTTGTTTAACTAACATACCATTAAGACTGCCAGTTTCATTGGCATTCCTAGGTCCTAGATTATTAGACTATAATTTTTTGAGCAATAATTTAGCCATAAAAACTAATGATAGTAAATGACTTGGGAATGAGACTTTCCTTTCTTACATATTTGCTGGACTTTTTGATAGATCCACTAAGATCTCAGAGACTTTGATTTTTTCCTAATATACCATACAGATTATAATCCTTGAAGGAATCCCAACTCCATGTAGGTATCCAGCATGTCTCAGGATTAGATTGAGTATAGGAAAAAAAGAAAAAAAGTAACATTTTTGAGTTTCATTAATTTTATACTCAAATTCTTTTTACTCTAGCTTATGTAGAAATTATTATTTAATTTTAGACTTTATTTCATCAAGATCTTTAAACTCTACTCACCTCGAGGACATAAAGGCATCTAAACTATCTTTAGTAGTCTAATAGTTGATCAAACTTTCTTTCTTTCTACCAGTGCTAATGGTTGGAAATTCAAGTTGAGGACACATCATCATGGTTGACATTTTAGAGTTTCTGTATTTTATATTTTAATTTCATTGTAAAACTTTGGGTAATACATATGTGGATAAAAGTTTGAACTCTTGGTCTGAGGTAGCCTTGGAGTTAATTAATGTATTCAGTGACTTTGTTTAAAATATATTTTTCTGTGAAAAAACCTTAATTTTCCTTCAGTGATCTTAAGATGATCAATAAATATTTGGGACACATGAAGTTGTAAGCAGAATGGCTGTGATCTCTTTTTTAAGCCATCATATCCATAAGGAGCCAATATTTACTAAATTCTCATTCTCTCTCTCACACACACACTGTCTCTCGCCCTCTCTCTGTGTGTGTGTTCTCTGTATACTTATGGTAAATTGCATTATTGTAAAAATATGCATTATTTTTCCATTACGTTTTTCTTTTTGAAACTCCCTACGAAGTCTTCAGCTACTGGACCTCTCCATGCTGTAGGGTCATATTAATGTTCCCTAGGCTCTGCTAGGTGAATTGCTTTAGACCTTAATTCTCAACCATTTTGTCTCTAAGAAACACGTGGAGATATCTCGAGACGGTTTTATTTCTTATATCTTGGAGTTGCTGATTGGTATCCAATGGGTAAAGACCAAGTGTGCGCTAAACAAAAATGCACAAGACAACCCTAAAAGATGAAGGATTATCTGTTCTAAAATGTTTTTAATGCTGAGTTTGAAGAACTCTGTTTTAGGCAATGAAATGTAGGAAGTGACATGAATCATTTCTCAACAGACATCCTTAAGAGCTGAAGTGTAATTCGGCCATTGTTCCTTTTTCTTCATCATGAAATAAGTAGGGCTTTAGATAGGGGTTGTTCCTATTTCCTAGACCCCAAAATGAAGAGGATATGGAACAGAGCCACTATGGAAATATAGTCAAGCCACTATGGAAATGTAATGTGGTCAAGAAATAAATATTTTTGTTCCTGTAAGCCACCAAAAGTTAGGGTCTTTTGTTACTTTATGTTAACATAAGCTGATTGATAAACTGTCTATTGTTCTATAGTAATAAGATGAACATTTCGATGTCCATTATGGTGTATTATGTATCTGTCTCTGAGCCAGTTCTGAATTCAGTTGAGAAAGAAGCATTTTGTTTGTTGCTCTGACTACAATTTTAAAAAATATATGCTATGATAAGGTTGCTGATTCAGAAAAATGTGAACATTCCTATTAGAAGGGTTTTTAATCTCCTAATGATGCCCAAGAGTTTTAAATATGCAAAAATCACCTTCTATTTAAAGGCTAATGCATGTCAATGGCCAGCGTAACTGAGTAAATTATCTTAAATTTGATGTACTTTTCATATGGTTTTACTCAAATCCCTAGTAATTTGTAACTTACTAAATAGTTCGTCCATGTTGGTTCTCAATAGACTTGGAGAAATGAAGACCTGAAAATCATTCTCTATGGTTTGTAGTAGATAGTATTTTCATAGCTTCTTTTCATGAAACCAACATTTGTGGGAGGGACTGGCAAGTTCAGTTCAGGGGTAAAATGGTTGATATAAAATGTATCTAAGCCCTCCTACTGTATATTTAATAATTCTTTCAATTAACGAAGCAAAAAAGCTTGAATATCTGTAGCCAAGTGTAAGAAGACAAGTTTCAGGATCTCTTAGCTCAAAAATTGTCTTCTACTCTTCTGTGCTGGTGTTTTCTTATCATTTAACATAATATATGGTGATCAAATGCAAACACAGGTGTTAGTTTGTATTATATTCTGCTTGGTCTCCTTGATGCATTGCTCTTCACTAGACTGCAAGTTCCTTTTTGAAGGGAGTTTTGCCTTAGAAATACCTAATTCAAATAATTTGGCACATAGCAAGTATCAATGCTTGATGATGGGATTAGCGGACACAAATGAATAGATTATTTTAATTTATGCTTATTCTCACAAAGTGGGTGAACCCTCGGATAAACATGAAAATTGGAAATTTAGAGCCAATCTAATGTTTCTACTTTCATAATACTTTTGCATATTATTTTTCCTTTAATCCAAAGGACTCTTCTGGGTGCGGGGTCTACAAGAAAAAGAAATGAAATGTTTTATTGTAATATTTTTTAGATCAGGAGTTAACCTCCATTTCCCTGAGATTAGGGGTAGATCACGGCTACTGAATTTCTTAAAATGGACTTCAAATATATCTATGAGATAAGCCAAGGAATGCAGGAATACAGAAGAGACTATCAGAAGTTGGAAAATATAGTTCTTCTACCTGGGAAATTCTTTCATTTTTAAAAAAATATTTTACTTATTTATTCATGAGAGAGAGAGAGAGAGAGAGAGAGAGAGAGAAGCAAAGACACAGGGAGAGGGAGAAGCAGGCTTCATGCAGGTAGCCTGATGTGGGACATGTTTCCGCGTCTCCAGGATCACACCCTGGACTGAAGGCAGGTGCTAAACTGCTAAGCCACCCAGGGATCCCTGGAAAATTCTTTCAAATAGAGAACCCCAAACTTGTAACCTCTCTTGTCTTCATCACAAGGTTACACCATGCTGATGCTTAAATTTTCAGGCTGGGCTTTTTGCTATAGTGTGACTGAAATATCTTTTTGAAACTGTGTTAGATCCCTTGGTTTCAGTTGAAGGATAGTATCTGTTCTATATTTTTTGTGTTCCAATATAAGGTAATTTGAAGGCACTCTAATAAAAACATAAAAGGAAATAATTTTCCTTAATGGTTTAGACTTTATAAAAAATTTAGAAAAACTGAGAGTTCTGGACCTTAAATTTCTTTATATTCAGTATAACATTATTTTATCTCAAAGCCTTGTGTATTTCAGGGGGAATTAATTTTGAAAAATCTTCTTTGTTATTTAAATGAAAGTCTGTACCCTGGACACCCACACTCTCCCTCTACTAGTGCTATCTTGTTTATCTCTTAGATTGCTACTTTGCAGAGTAAAGAGAATGTTTTCCTCTGAATTCTCTCTCTCTCTCTCTCTCTGTCTCTCTCTCTCACACACACACACACACGCACACACACACAGAGTCCTCATTTCTGATGCTCATTAATATTGTATTACAATAATGTTTTTCTCCTGCCATCCCATTCACCTACATGAACTGGTCCACATTTATTTAGTTGCAAGTGTGAAGACTTTAGTCTAAAAAAAAAATTAAAAAATTAGGTAAGTGGGACACCTGGCTGGCTTAATCGGTAGAGTATGTGACTCCATCTCTGGATCCCAAGTTCAAGCCCCACTCTGAGCATGGAGCCTACTTATTATTATTTTTTTTTTGATAGAAGGATTTTATAGATCATTTGAGTTTAAAGTATGTAAATCACTTTGAGCTCTAATTGTTTTTGGTAAGAATGCATATTCTTTCTTGGCTATGCTGAGAATATTATTCTGCCCCTCATTTTACCAATATGCAAAAAAAAAAAAAAACAACCTTTAGATTCTCTGATTTCGCATTGACATTTTGGAAAACGTTCATGTGGACTGGAACGCTCCATTTAAAGTCACTTTACTTTGCAAAATAACCTGAAAGTGTTGAAAAGGTTAAAGATTTACTTATAAATTCTTATAAGGAGGTTTTTAATTCCAGAAAATATATTTTCCAGAGAAAATCCTATTAATAAGAAAATATAAAAATACACTATGGGTGGCCTGCGTGGCTTAGTTAAGTGTCTAACTCTTGATCTCAGCTCAGGTCTTGATCTCAGGGTCGAGAGTTCATACCCCGTGTTGGGCTCTCTTCTGGGTGCGGGGTCTACTTAAAAACAAAATAAAACCACACACCTATACAACTTATTCCTTTAAATAATGCATTATAACCTTCCATTCGGTAATCTTTTTACATAGCACATATAATACTATATATAATATATATTTATACATTACATATAGCTTATATATGTATATCATCTGTGTATATATACTGTCTAAAAATTTTATGAACATGAGTCGATTAAAAAGTTATAATTCACAAGATAAATGAAGGAACAGGATACATAATAATCCTACTTTTGTTTACAAAGTCATTAATTTATTAAAAGATAATTAGCTAGAACATTCAGACTGATAAAATCTCAGAATAGAAATTGGATCAATCCCATGCAACTGAAGCCTGCCAATAATCTCAGGAGAAGGTTCTCTCACAGGGTCTTCTGGCTAGGTCCCATGCTGCCCAAATGATGTATGGGTATAGTTCAGCACAAAAGTTCATTTGCCCACTTCACTTGAAGAAAATAACCTCTAAGATATTCAGAAAACTATCTTTTTGCTTTTGCTTTTATTGATACACTGTTGTTGTTTCTTGAATTTATTTTCTTTGTTGCAATTGACTTGTCAACACATGTCTGGGTCAGTTTGGCTTCCCTAATTTAGTGTCATAGTCAACCTACTCAACAACAATCCTGCACAATATATCAATTGTTTGTCTGTACCAGAATTTATACAATGCAGTATGTTTACTGAGGTAGAGGCATTCGTCTCAATGCACCTTCATAAGCGAACTCATACTTTTTGCTCCTGATCATGGATGCAAAAGAAAGGTGCTTTTTAAAAATTTTCCCCAAAGGCTTTGGCCAAATGATGAATAAATCTTTGGCATCCTCTGAGTTCCTGGAAATGCTTTCTCCTTCTCTTGTATTTTAATGAATAAGAACTTTGAAATCCAGAATGAAGTATCCATATGTAACATATATGAGGCATAGTCTGCCTTGTGTTTGTTCTTTTGATATAGTACCCACTATGAGTCAGGCATTGTGATGGTTATTGAAGATAAAGACAAAACAAGATGCTACCTTTAAGGATTTCATAACATAGAAAAGGAAATAGCCAAAGAAATTAATAACTGTATTGAATAATTTCATTTTAAACGATTTTATTTATTTATTCATGAGGGACATAGAGAGAGAGGCAAAGACATAGGCAATGGGAGAAGTAGGCTCCCTGTGCAGAGTCCAATGTGGGACTCGATCCTGGAACCCTGGGATCATGCCCTGGGCCAAAAGAAGACTCTCAACTGCTATGCCACCCAGGCATTCCTGTCTTGAATAATTTCTAAACCAAAGTGCGGTATAAATGAATTATTCGGTATAAAAATAGGTTGATAACCAGTATTTTTGCTTTCTTTTGTTATTCTATAAATCTATGAGTCAGCTAAAATCTGATTTTAAGTCAACCAACAGAGATGACTGGAGATTTCACAATATTCATTTTCTGTATTTCTTTCTACAAGATTACTCAAAGGAGATGACAGATGGGAGATGTCTCAATGATGATGTGAATATGCTTTCCAGGTGAGAAACCTGTTGCACCAGTTCCCATGGGTCTCCCAGGTCCCTGGGTCCTGCTGCTTCAGACCATCCCCAAAACAGGCTGAACTTGAGCATATCTAGAGGGCCCTACATCTGAGATTCACTTCCCTAGGTGTACCTCATTGTTACCTCCTCAGCGACATTGCTACTTTCCAATAGTGCTGCCACTTCCATGCATATTGGTAACTTTAAAGCTCTTTCCATTTTTCAGTAACTTCCCTCCCCTCATCTCTTCCATTCTGTTTATCTTCACCTACTACAGGAATCCCAATCAGAAAAACGTAGATTTTAGAAAACTAAAATAAAACAAAAAGCCAAGAATTAAAGTACCTTCAGCCAGCTTCATCTTCAGAGAAGAATCATAACCTATCCCAGGTGAAGTTGAGTGCAAGAAAGTCTGCCTGCTTCATGAATGTGGGGATGAGTGAAGAGATAATTTGACTATAAAACATTATTTCATATTTTGTTTTTTCTAACACGTTTAAAAATTGTAAGCCAAATATTTTAATGCCATGAACCAGCCAGGAGAAATCACTGGCCCCAAGACAAACAAAGAAGGTGCCACTAACTCCTGACCATAACCAAGTCAGGTGCCAAAAGTTCAGAAAAGCCAAAGTAAAACTAACAAATCACCAAAGTAGTGATCAGTATAAATTTATTGTGTACATATCAAAAAGGCAGTTTGCATGGACTGCCTGTGTGGTTCAGTTGGTTAAGTGCCCAACTCTGGATTTCAGCTGAGGTCATGATCTCAGGGGCATGAAGATGGAAATCTGCCTTGAGCTCAATGCTGTCATGGAACATGCTTAAGCATCTCTCTCTCGGGCGCCTAGAGGGAAAGCGAGAGGGAGACGGACGTTGAGAGAAGGAGAGGGAAGGAGAGAAAATGGCGTCCACAGATTACAGTACCTACAGCCAAACTGCAGCCCAGCAGGGCTACAGTGCATACACCACCCAACCAACTCAAGGATATGCACAGGCCACCCAGGCATATGGGCAGCAGAGCTATGGAACCTATGGACAGCCTACTGATGTCAGCTATACCCAGGCTCAGACCACTGCGACCTATGGGCAGACTGCCTATGCAAGTTCTTATGGACAGCCTCCCACTGGTTATACTACTCCAACTGCCCCCCAGGCATACAGTCAGCCTGTCCAGTGGTACGACACTGGTGCTTATGATACCACCACTGCTATGGTCACTAGCACCCAGGCCTCCTATGCAGCTCAGTCTGCATATGGCACTCAGCCTGCTTACCCAGCCTGTGGGCTGCAGCCAGCAGCCATCGCACCTGCAAGACCACAGGATGGTAACAAACCCGCTGAGACTAGTCAACCTCAATCTAGCACAGGGGGTTACAACCAGCCCAGCCTAGGATATGGACAGAGTAACTACAGTTATCCCCAGGTACCTGGGAGCTACCCCATGCAGCCAGTCACAGCACCACCATCTTATCCTCCTACCAGCTACTCCTCTACACAGCCGACTAGTTATGATCAGAGCAGTTACTCTCAGCAGAACACCTATGGGCAGCCGAGCAGCTATGGACAGCAGAGTAGCTATGGTCAACAAAGCAGCTATGGGCAGCAGCCGCCCACTAGTTATCCCCCCCAAACTGGATCCTACAGCCAGGCTACAAGTCAATATAACCAACAGAGCAGCAGCTACGGGCAGCAGAGTTCATTCCGACAGGACCACCCCAGTAGCATGGGTGTTTATGGGCAGGAGTCTGGAGGATTTTCCGGACCAGTAGAGAACCAGAGCATGAGTCGCCCTGATAACCGGGGCAGGGGAAGAGGGGGATTTGATCGTGGAGGCATGAGCAGAGGTGGGCGGGGAGGAGGACGCGGTGGAATGGGCAGCGCTGGAGAGCAAGGTGGCTTCAATAAGCCTGGTGGACCCATGGATGAAGGACCAGATCTAGATCTAGGCCCACCTGTAGATCCAGATGAAGACTCTGACAACAGTGCAATTTATGTGCAAGGCTTAAATGACAATGTGACTCTAGATGATCTGGCTGACTTCTTTAAACAATGTGGACTTGTTAAGATGAACAAGAGAACAGGACAACCCATGATCCATATCTACTTGGACAAGGAAACAGGAAAGCCCAAAGGTGATGCTACAGTATCCTATGAAGACCCACCAACTGCCAACAAGGCTGCTGTGGAGTGGTTTGATGGGAAAGATTTTCAAGGAAGCAAACTTAAGGTTTCTCTTGCTGGGAAGAAACCTCCAATGAACAGCATGCGGGGTGGTATGCCTCCCCGTGAGGGCAGAGGGATGCCACCGCCACTCCGTGCAGGTCCAGGGGGCCCAGGAGGTCCTGGGGGCCCCATGGGTCGCATGGGAGGCCGTGGAGGAGACAGAGGTGGCTTTCCCCCAAGAGGACCCCGGGGTTCCCGAGGGAACCCATCTGGAGGAGGAAACGTCCAGCACCGAGCTGGGGACTGGCAGTGCCCCAATCCGGGGTGTGGAAACCAGAACTTCGCCTGGAGAACAGAGCGCAACCAGGGTAAGGCCCCGAGGCCTGAAGGTTTCTTCCACCACCCTTCCCGCGCCCGGGGGTGACCGTGGCAGAGGCGGCCTGGTGGCCTGCAGGGAGGAAGAGGTGGCCTCAGGGACCGCGGTGGGCCCGGTGGGATGTTCAGAGGTGGCCGCGGTGGAGACAGAGGGGGCTTCCGTGGTGGCCGGGGCATGGACCCAGGTGGCTTTGGCGGAGGAAGACGAGGCGGTCCCGGTGGGCCCCCCGGCCCTAGGATGGAACAGAGGGAGGAAGAAGAGGCGGCCTGGAGGACCTGGAAAACTGGATAAAGGCGAGCACCGTCAGGGGCGCAGGGACCGGCCCTGCTAGACGCAGAGGCCCCGCAGAGCTGCACCGACTACCAGGTTTATTTTTTAAACCAGAAAATGTTTTAAATTTATAATTCCATATTTATAATGTTGGCCACAACATTATGATTATTCCTTGTCTGTACTTTAGTATTTTTCACCATTTGTGAAGAAACATTAAAACAAGTTAAATGGTAGTGTGCCGAGTTTTTTTTTTTTTCCTTCTTTTAAAGATGGTTGTTTAACTAAAGACTAAACAATGGGAACCCCTTGAGAGCACGCTCAGTATCATTGTGGAGAACCAAGAGGGCCTCTAACTGTAACGATGTTCATGGTTGTGATTTTTTTTTAAATAAAATTCCAAATGTTTAAAAAAAAAGAATCTCTCTCTCCTTCTCCCTCTGAAACCTCTCTCCCACACCCACCCCCAAAAATAAAGAAGAAAAAAAAAACAATCTGCAAACTGGGGATACTTAAACTAAAACGTAAAATGAGGCTGAGGGTATATTTTTTAAAAGCAACTTATAGAAAGAAAAAAGCAATGATTATTTTTCTCCATGGTGACTGGTTGTAATATTGGCATTTTCTTAAGTGGTAGGGAATTGGTCAGTGGTTCACTTATATCAACCTTGAAAAGAGTTTAAATTTTGCTTATGATTTCCAGAGGCTTAAGCAAGAAATGATCCAGGTCATGTTATTCTGGCAAAATAAGCTAAATTAAACTTGTTTGTATGACTGAAATGGTTTTGTCTGCTCAGGGATTTTCAAGGCTGGTCTCCATTTTCTTTCTTTCTTGTCTTTCTCCTTTTTTTTTTTTTTTTTGTTTTTTTTTGTTTTTGTTTTTGTTTTGTTTTGTTTTGTTTTTAACACCAGTAAGGGCCTAAAGTTTTTGCTAGGAAGGACTGCAACAGAAGGATTTTTCAGATACAGCTGTGTCTTAAAAGAGAGAATGAGTTAATCAGGTGGTTGAAAGGGGTTTATTCTAAGCAGAAGCAGCAAGAAGTACTACTAGTGAATGTTCTGATCTGTTCTGATCAGAACAGTGTACAGAACATGAACAGTGGATGAGAATGAAGGCTGAAACAATGGCCAAGTCATAAAAGTTCCTGTTTACTCTAGGGAAGTAATTTTGTCTGTAGGTATAAGACACTTATGTACAATCTTATGGCAGGTCCTTTTATTTTTATTTATTGCCTTAATTATTACACTTTCTTTCAATCACTCATATACTGAGCCAAAACTGTGAGATCTTTAAGTAAAGCAAAACAACAACAAAAAACCTTTAACTATTTTCTATGAGGGCTAATACAGTGTCGTTTAACTAATAATCCTCTAGTAATAGTTTGAGAACATTTGAATCTTGATAATTTTATCATGCATTTAGACATATTATATTTGTGTATTTTATTTTAGTTTCACTATATTTCCAAACCAAATTTTACTTATTGATCCAAATGTTATATATTGAGATTGTGTTAAATTCTCCTTTCCTCTGGGCACCTGGGTGGCTCGGCTTGGTGGTTGAGCATCTACTTTTGGCTCAGGTTGTGAACCGAGAGACCTGGGATCGAGTCCCACATCAGGCTTCTGTCAGGAAGCTTGCTTCTCCCTCTGCCTATGTCTCTGCCTCTCTCTCTCCGTGTCTTTCATGGATAAATAAATAAAATCTTAAAAAACAAACAAAAATAATTCTCCTTTCCTCCAACTTTCTACTTACGTAACTCCAATTTTATTGTTTACAATTGAAACAATAACCCCTTTAAAGGCATAAATAAAATACACTTTGGTTTCTCTTTTGGAAATTGAGGACAGTTTAGCATAGAAGGTAATATTAGAAAGCATCGTAATTTTATCATTAGAGATAATTTAGTAAAAGGGAAAAAAGCAAAACAGGAAAATAATGATAACTTTTCATAATTATATGCTGAATCAATTTTAGTAATGGAATTGTAATCATATTTTGCATTTGCTTACTCAAAGTCTTACTCACTCCATAAATTCTTTGGCTTTTTTGGGGTAGACAAATTAACATTATACTCTCTCCACATTTAAATAGTGAACAGAAAGAATCATCTTCTTATTTAGCATAGCAGAAAATTATTATTATTATCCTACAGGATTGTTAAGACTGTAGACTTAATTTAAAAACAGAGGAAAAATTCACTGCCTTAGATGATATTGTGTTATTCTTTGTGGTGTGTAGATTTGGTTCATGGAAATGCTGAGATGTTTCCTTCTTTCCAATATATGAATCTAGCCATTCATGTGTACCGTGTGTGTGTGTGTGTGTGTATGTGTGTGTGTGTGTGTGTGTGGTCAACATAAATAAATTAGTGAAGAGACTGCTAATGCCCCCACATATTTGTTCTTTCTTTTCCTTACTAATATCCCCCACCTGTTCTCTGGGTACAGGATGGGAAGAATAATAAAGAAGTAACTTGGGTTTCTCCTGAATACTGACCTTCTCAAACTGCCAGAATCTGTTCATCATCCCAACCACACAAACCTCAGAAATAAAAAGAACAAGTAGACATAAAAAGAGACAAACAAACAGACTCTTAAATGCAGAGAACGAACTGGTGGATACTGGAGGGGAAGAGGGGAAGTGTGTAGGAAGATGGGTGAAATAGATAAAAGGAGATTAAGAGTACATTTATCATGATGAGCACTGAGTGTTATACAGAGTTGTTGATCATTGTATTGCACACCTGAAACTAATATGATATTATATGTTAATCATATTTTAGGTAAAAAAAAAGTCAAGAAGGGCAATGTTACACTTACTAATTTCAGAACCAGGCAACTTGGTTAGAACTGTACCCATAAAATATGTCCTGTACTCCCGCTCTCTCCATGAAATTTGGTTCTGAATCAAGAGAATCTCAACACGGTTTTGGAAATGTAGTTTTTAAAATTAGTAGCCTCTGTATGGGAGAAGAGATCTGCAGTAGCTAATAACAGAAATTTTATAAAGATGTTCAAGGTTATTATGTAAGGAAATTAGACATGTCACACACCATTCTTATGCCATTCTTAATGCCATTCTTAATTTTCCAATTAAGCCACTAATCTCTGTTACCCCACACACCAAATAAGATGAAATTCTGTTTCTAGTGCTTGAGACTGGACCCTTAGAAAATAAAAATGAGGGGGAACACTTACATAGTGAAACACAACTAGCAAAAGAAATGCAGGGACCATCTAGAATTACAAAGCATTTTATTTTGAAAAAAAAAATTATTTACTTGTCAGAGAAAGAGAGAGAGCGCACAAGCAGGGGGAGCAGCAGGCAGAGGCAGAAGCAGGCTCCCTGCTGAGCAAGGACCTCCCCCTTCCAATGAGGGACTCAAGCCCAGGACCCTGGGATCATGACCTAAGCTGACAACTGAGCTACCCAGACATCTCATAGAATCCTAAAGCATTTTAAACACCTCCTTCTTAATTCCACATGGTTAATCCCCAATCAGTCTCCACTTCTCTTTGACTACTTTGATAATACTATTATTAAATTTCTTGATGTATTTTATGTCTAAAATGACACTGGCAATTGTACAAATCATGTATTAAACTTACTAAGATGATGAAAATGAATGGGATTCTATCTTATTTAAAGTATAAATGACATCTTCCTAGTACAAAAAAAAGTATGTCAGGAAACGTTTATTATTTACCTAGAAGAGTGAAAAATAGCAAGTGTTTTACTAATTCCTTGATTCTCATTTTTCTTGACTTCTAATTATATCCAATGTATTGCAACAGAAAGATGACCAAATTTAGAAACATATCTATGTCTTTCTCTACATAATATAAAGAACATCTGCCATGGCCCAACCAATTCATCACTTTGACTGACTTAGTGGTTAGTTCTGATTCACTCTAATGCCATATAAAATGTGGCATTTTATATATATATAAAATGCCACATCAGGTTTTTATTTGTCAAGAGATACACAATCTATTAACAAACAACTTTTGGTAGACACCACTCAGAATCTAAAGACACGGAATGAGTGTTCCCCTTAGGTGTTTAGCATTACCACAGCTTCCCAGAAGCCTAGATACTTGGATACTTACACACTGAATCTGAGACTACCCCTCAAAATCTACTTTATTCTGAGGAAACAAACATATTGCACTATTGCACTATGTATTTCAATTATACTCCCCTAAAGCCACATCTTCACTATAAATCACCAGTTTACTACTCCAAGATTCTGCTTTTTTTTTTTTCTCTCAACCTACATCTGGAGTTGTCAATCATTTGTCCAAAATATTACTATTTGAGCATTTGGGATAGAAGTTGAGGGTGGGAAAGAGTACCTGCTGTTTTTTGGAGCCCTCACAGCACACTGCTAATTATTTCTGTTTCTGTCTGTTGCTCTGAACCGATTCACATTAATAGGTGTTCCTCTGCTTTGTTATCTTGCATATGTGTCAAGTCCCAGGAAGGGGAATGGATTAGGGGTTAAAAACAAACAAAAAAAATATTGATATTGGGTTCAAAATCTTTATAGAAAAAAAGTAAATTATAAAAACTTTATAAAAACTGTACTATAGTGCACTACATGATTTTGTTAATCAAAAATGATGCATGTAACAAAAAGATTTAGTTTCTGTCTCTTGTTCCAGAGAGATAAGTTTTTGTGATGATTAATTTTATGTGTCAAATTGGCTGCGCCACCATGCCCAGACATTTGCTCCAACATAACTCTGGGTGTTTCTGTGAAAGTGTGTTTTGAATGAGGTTAAGATTTAACTTGGTGGACTTTGAATAAAGCAGATTTACTCTCAGTATATGGGCAAGTCTCATTCAATCAGTTGAAGGCTTTAATTGAAAAAGATTGACACTCTTGGAGAAAGAGGGAAATCCGCTAGAGTTACTGCATTAGACTCAAACTACAGTTTGTTCCTGGGTCTCTACAGATTTTAGGCTTGCCAAGTTTCCACAATTGCATAAGCCAATTCTTAAAAATAATAAAAAATCTTTAAAAACAGTTTTAAAATGTATGTTTTATTTTTGTATGTTTTACTTATTTATATATATACTTTTAAAATATATGTTTTATTTGGTATATCATAATACACATTACAATTTACTATATATTATAAAATATATGCATTTTGTATAGTTTATGTTTTAAACTATATATACATATATTAAATATTTACATATATATATATATATATATATTTAAAATTGAGAGAGGGAGAGAGACAGACAGACAGACATCCTCTTGCTTCTGTTTCTCTAGAGATCCCTGTCTAATATAACTCTAGATTTTGAAGCTTTATCAATGATAAGAGTTCCTTTGTTATTCTTGGTGGGCCCTCTGTTACATTAATGAGATGATTCATGATGGGGCCCTAGATAGTTTATACTAACCAGATGATGGAGTAGAGTGCTGGCAGAGCCAGAAAGACCAATTGTATGATTATAGAATTCAGGCTTTGAGCCACATGATATCAGCTGGACCTCTAGCTGGAGATTGAGTCACATGGACAATGGTTCATTCAATCACACTTATATAATGAAGCCCAATGAAAATGCTGAACACAGAAACTCAATTGAGTTTTTCTACTTGGCTATATTCTTTAAGTAATGTCACATATTAGCACTAGGAGGGAATCCTTCCCCGAAAATGATGAAAACTTCAAATCTAGAATCCTTCCAGACTTTGTCTATGAGGTTCTTCTTTTGACTAGTTATCATTGTTCTTTTTGCCCAAATTCAATTGTAATTGTGAGGGTAGTGCTTGAAGTGAATCCTGGGTAACTTTCTAGCAAATTATAGAATCTGAGAATAATTGTGGGAACCCCCAAATTTGTAACCAGTTTGTCTGATGTGAGGGTGACCCTGGGGGCCCCTGAATTTGTGGACAGTATCTAAAGTGAGAGCAGTCTTATGACAGATTATGTCATTGAACTTTACTTTGGCAAACTCATTGCAGTCAGAGATATGCTACATTAACTTTTAAGTAAAATATGTTCTTATTTAAATTTCCAAATTATAAAGATTACTTTATGTTTTAGGCTTCAAGGGGCTTACGTTCAGAGATATGAGTTGAATAAGAATTTATAATGTTCTGACTGCAGCATGCCTATAGAATCACTCTTTTAGTTTTCACCTTAAATTAAAAACTTGTCTCTTCCATATTCTAGCTTTCTGACCTTGCTGAAACCATTAACCTATTTCATGCTCAAATTTTTCATGTGTAAAATAAGATAAATATCTACTTCATTTCTATAAGGATTTCATTAGATGATGTATGCAAAGTAATTAACAAATGATTTGGTTCATAATAAGCTCCTGATAAAATAACAACTCTGAATGTTATTTTATTAATATTTAATGATAAATAAAGCTCTAACACACAATTGAAAACTCAAGTTATACCAACATAGCGTTTCTTTATAGGCAGACCTACACAGGAAGTAAACAATATCATTTGATGTTGGCTAAAGGAAATAGAGGAAGTTAAATAATCTGAAACTTTAAAGACGTGAAGTTATGAATAACTAATGTATTTAGTTGAAGAATGGGTGGTATTGATTAAAGGATGATAATACATTCTGCTTTTTGGGACAGTGTATAAATGAATGCTGCCCATATCGCAATGTTTATTTTTCTTTTTGTTATGTATCTATTGTTCATCAATATTGCTCCAGGGAAGATTGACTAAAAAAAAAAAAATGAAATATACAATCTAATTAAATTGTATGCTAATCTAAAGGTAACTTTCTCCCAATTCAGTTGATACTGTATACAAAATTCCCGCATGTTCTGTTTATCTAAGATAAATCCACCCAGGCCATGCTCTTGCACATAGTTCACACAAGTGGTTTCCCATACATAAAGTGAATTTGGCCATCGAGGGGGAAATAAATATATGTATCTATATGACTTTATTATTAAATTTTAATCTGCATTTGAAAAAATTTAAATAGAAATGAAATATAAGCATGTTAATAAATGATATCACTCAGATTACTTAACAGAGTAGTATATAAACAAGAGTGATTCAAAGTACAAATTAAAAATTTGTCTAAAATCATATTGAATCTGCAAGTTTAGTTAAATTTTCTCTAATATATTTTTTAAGATTTTATTTATCTATTAGAGAATGAGCGAGCAAGTGAGCAAGAGAGAGAGCATGAGCAGGGGGAGGGGCAGAGGGAGAGGGAGAAGCAGACTTTGGACTGAGCAGGAAGCCTCATGTGGGGCTTAAACCCAGGACTCCAGGATCATGACCTGAGCCAAAGGCAGATGCTTAACTGACTAAGGAACCCAGTTGCCCCTTCTTTAATATTATTAAATAAACTAGTGGCATCCCTGTATATTAGATATGCTAATGTATATTCATACATAAATATAATAAATATTTTAAAGTCAAAACCAATATTTTTCAATAATTATGATAAATTATACTTAAAATAAATAATTCCGTTAAATTAGACTTCACAATTAGTATTGGTTTTAGTACAATGTTAACTTGTAATTACAACAGATAAGTAACAAGAAAACTGATATAGTTTAAATTTAGGGAACATTTTTGCTGATTTTAATGGTAACACAAAACAAAATGAAATAAGCATACTAAACAAAGCAAAAAACAACTGCCCTGTAAATTTTCAGAATAAACCTTTAAAATTCAGTATCAGAGATAAAAAAAAAATATATGCAAACTACCCCCCTCCCCAAAATAACTCTGGGAGATAAGAGGACCTTGATCGCTGATGTTTAACATAATAAATGATTTTTAATATAATGTGACTTACTTTGTTTGATGTTTTTCTTTAAGAACATGGATTTTTAAATTATGAAAAATATCTATTGGAAGTTAGTAACCAAATCCAAATAATCAACAGGCATAACATAATACTGACATCCAGTGGCCACTTGGGCTAATTGCAGAATGATGTTCTTTTTCAGATTATTTAAAGCAGAGGGTTATAAAAGATTTGTCATGATTACCTAACTTCATGTTATCCATGTGAAAAGCAATTTCCTTATTGATCACAACATAAGTAACAAATATAAGGTTAAGATTGCTTGATATTAGTAATATGTCTTTTTCGAATAATTCCCAGTAATTAACCAACACTCAGAGTAGTAAAGAAACAAAACCAATATAAAATAGTTAAACCTCCCCCAAGTTAATTCAATATCTACATATATATATATATATATTTGACAACATTTCACTTTTATTAAAAGTGATAAAGAATATCAAAATATTTATTATTTTATTTCATAAAAGAGCCTGTAGATTTTTGTGAATTGATATCCATAGGAATTTTGGGGTATAATAGGCAATCAATTCTGAATTGATTTATGAAATTGATTGTGTGAAAAACAATGGAATTAAAGAATGAAATAAAAATATTGAGTTAAATAAATAAAGTTGGAATTCTGGGTTTTAGTCCACAGCTAAGTACATGTCATTCTGACTGGTAATAAAAATGTATATTCTTACTAGTTAGTTTCATTCTAAGTTTTTTAATCCCATAGATATGTTTTGATTTTCAATTTGTTTTTATAGACTTTTTCACGTTCCCCTTTGAATGTATGTTTCTATTTGTAGCTGAGGTACATGTTTCAGCCAGGATAGGTCGGATTATATGGTTATAAATATCAATGCACACATTTATTCTTTGTTGAAATAACTGATCAGTGGAGGAATTGTGTTCTTTGGAATTACTTATGAGTTTAGACTGAGCAGTTCCCATTATGAAGTTGCTATTTGCTGTGAATATAGAAAGAGTAAAAGAGTGAGAGAACCTTGAAGAGTTTCATCATGTCAATTAAATTTTATCGTTCACAGTGGCCACAGACTGTATTGGTGGGATCGGTGAGCCAGCACCACCAGTAGCAGGGCCCAGGAAGTGATTCCTACCATGTACCCAGACAGGGAGGAAACAATTGGAAATCAGCATCTGTGGAATCCCACTTCTCTATCTTTGTTCTTCTGCCTTCTTTTTTCAGTCCTTCTCCAACATAATTCTAAATGTTCAACGCCTTTGGTTTGATTCCGTACTTTAAATAACATTCACACTGATGACTTTTAAATTTATATTTTAAGCCTATACATTTCTTCAGAACTCCAAATCCATTTAGCCAACTTGATATAGCCACTTGACACTACCAAACCACTTAAATGCAAAATTCTACTATGTTAGTAATTATAGTAACACTCCTGAAACATTTTTATTTTTTCTCTTTGGAACTTTCCTATAATGTTAAAAGACATCCTCCATTTGGTTAAGCTGACACCAAATCTAGTAATCATCCTTGAAATCATGGACTAACATTGACTTAAAAAGGCATTTATGGTTTTGTTTTTTTTTTCAACAAATGCTTTTTCCTTAGGTTGAAACATAATTCATATACAGTGCTATATGTAACACTTTCAGGATACAACATATTGATTCAATAATTCTATACATTACTCAGTGCTCACTATAACTGTAGTCACCAGCTATCATTGCACATTGTTGTTACAATATCATTGACTATATTCCCTATGCTGTAATTTTCATCTCTGTGACATTTATCTCATAACTGGAAGTTTATACTTCTTAAAATTTTTTTATTTGAATATAGCTGACTAACAATGTTACATTAGTTACAGGTGTATAACATAGCACTATATGTTATGCTACATTCACCATAAGTGTAGTTACCATCTGTTAGCATTTAACAGTATTATAATACCGCTGACTGTATTCCTTATGCTGGACCTGTTATCCCTGTGACTTATTCATTCCATAACTGGAAGACCGGATATCCCTTTCCCCTTCACCCATTTTACCCATCCCCCTCCCCTCCTCCCCTCTGGCAACCACCAGTTTGTTCTCTGTATTTTTAGGTCTGATTTTGATTATTCATATGTTTCTTTTTTGAGATTTCACATGAGTGAAATTATATGGTATTTGTCTTTCTCCATCTGATTTATTTCGCTTAGCATAATACCTTTTAGGCCCATCCATGCTATTGCAATGGCAAGGACTGAAACACTTTCTAACACTGTACACAAAAATAAACACAAAATGGATTAACGACCTGAATGTGGGAACTGAAATCATAAAACTCCTAAAGGAAAACATTGGTAGTAATTTCTTTGGTATTGTCCATAGGAACATTTTTCTAGGTATGTTTCAAGAGAAACAAAAGCAAAAATAAACTATTGGGACTACATTAAAATAAAAAGATTTGCACAGCAAAGGAAATCATCAACAGAACAAAAAGACAAGCTACTGAATGGGAGAAGGTATTTGTAAATAATATATCTGATAAGGAGTTGATAACCAAAATATATAATGAATGTATACAATTCAACACCAGAAAAACAAATAATCCAAGTGATAAATAGGCAGAGGAACTGAATATATATTTTTCCAAAGACAGCCAGAAAAAAAACAAAAACAAAAACAAAACAAAAAAAAAAACAAAGACAGCCAGATGGCCAACAGACACATGACAAATGCTCAACATCACTCATCATCAGGGAAACACAAATCAAAACTATGATGATATATCACCTTGCACCTGTCAGAATGGCTAAAATCAAAGAGACAAGAAATAACGAGTATTGGTGAGAATGTGGAGAAAAAGGAATCTCATGCATTCACTATTGATGGGAATGTAAATTAGTGCAGCCACTGTGAAAAACAGTATAGTTTCCTCAGAAAATTAAAGGTAGAAATCCCAGGTGATTCAATATTCCACTACTGACTATTTATCTAAAGTAAATGAAAACACTAGTTGGAAAAGAAACATGCTCCTCTGTGCTTATTACAGCCTTATTTTTAGTAGCCAAGATATGGAAATAATCTAAGTATCCATTGATGGATGAATGGATAAAAAGGTGTGGCATTCACTGTTTTCGTTCACCCTAATGACATTCCCCTATCCACAGGGAGAGATTTGAGGCTAGGTTCATGAAACAAGTTCACTTCACATCCTACTGGTAATGCTAGAGTAGCTAGCTATAATGACACTTGGCAGATTTGAACCTGGGAGACTAAAACAGCATCGACTGCCATCAAATCTCCACATAGTCTGAAAATAAAATAAATGCATTCAGGTAAAGAAAATCAAGTCAACAGATACAGTGAATCCGAATCTTCCTGTGTTTGTTTCAACACTGAATACAGTCATGCTTAAATGTAACTATAGTCCTGGATTTTCATCTATGTAAGTGAATATATTTCTATTATGTTTAAGGCAGTTTGATTCAGTTTTTCTCTTTTTTTAGATTTTATTTATTCATGAGAGACACAAAGAGAGGCAGAGACATACGCAGAGGGAGAAGCAGGCTCCCTGTGGGGAGCCTGATGCAGGACCGGATCCCATGACCCCAGTATCACAACCTGAGCCAAAGGCTGACAGATGCTCAACCATTGAGCCACCCAGGTGCCCTTGATTTAGTTTTTCTATCATTTGTACCCAAACAAGTTCTAAACGAAATGTTATTCTCACACATAAACACACATATACTTATAGCAGTACTGTGATATTTAAGTAACTTATATATCTATAGCACATAATATTGTGATATACTGCATCTTGTACTATTGTGATATATTACATTCACAAGAACATGAAAGTATTTAGAAAATTTCTATAAAGTTTTACTCGTGCATGTGTATATGTTTTTTAAATAATAGATGGGTTATTTCAAGTTGAGATATATTGGCTATTTATGAAATACCCACAGGATTACAACAGAAAACCAGTTGTGATTACATATATTTAGAAGGGCTTTAATTGTAATTGAGCCTATGGTTTAAGCTTCCACTTTAGCAATCACATGTATAGGATTAATAGTCTCCAAAGTGATCCTTTTCTGTATGTTTCTTTACACACATAATGCTTTTACACTTACATGTACGTCAGGGATATGGTGGTCTCTATAAACCTATCTGTGCCATCACTATTTATCTGAGCATATGACCTGAGGTAGAAGTGGAAGTTCCAGCTGCCCAATAGACATCCACTTTTATATCACTTGAGTGAACCACACAGGAAATAGTACTCAAATTTCTGAATGAAGTCTGAGGTTTTCTTGTATATCCCTGTTTAAGAATTTATCTTTCCTAACTCCAGTCATTTTGTATTGGTAGTTTGGTTATTGGAAAAAGAGCTAGGCTATAGAGAAAATTTTAAAATGATACTCTGAAAAGGGTTTAATAAGGATTTGTGCAAGTTTTTATTCAAAATGTTTATCATTTAGACAGAAGGAGTTCCTTTACCTATCCCTGATGTGGTGATTCAGCTTCACAAGGAAAATAAAGAACTCACAGCTAGCATACAACAGATCACTTTTGTCTTTTCAGTTTTTTTAAAGTTATCTGAGGGCCACAAATTCCTGGTACCTAAAAAAATATCTTCCTTTGTCTCAAAGTCAGTGTTTCTAAAATTGTAATCCATGGGCCATAGGTCTCTTAGATGCTCTGAGTAGAGTTCAGTTAACTGCATTTTAAGAAATGCACCCAGTAATACTATTTGCCATCAAATTAAAAATCTTATACTCCAACTTAGTTGTTTTAAAGATCCAAAAGAAAAAAATTCTATGTACTCATCATATTTAATATCAACAATATTATTGGTTGAAATCTTGGGAAGTTGAGAAATCTATTTTATTTGTGTGTCTTTCTTTTCTTATTAATTCATTCATACTACAAGTAAAATTCTGACAAGATATAGATGGCACTGATGACATGAAAAAGTTGACAAATAAATAGAACTTTGGGAGAAATTTTACTACTGAATTTCCTAGTACTGTTTTCTTGAGCTGTTTAGTAAAACAAAATTTCATCATAGTAGGCTAATGTGATCAACCATTTGTTCACACCTCCTATTGTAAAACTGATTACCTCTAGGAGTTAAGCTAGAGGCTCAGTATCAATTAGTAATTGTAATTGAAGCTGCATGTAATTAATTATATAATTTGGGGATATTAATGTTAAATCCCATTCTAATTACATGATGAAATTGAATCATTATGAAGAATTTACTTAGGTGTGAGTAAAACTCTGTAAGGGATATGTTGGACATTTTTATTAAGAAAAACAATAAAATTACCTGTAGAATACATGCTCCACTGCAGGCAGTTCTTAATTATAGTAAATGAAATCTGTCTCTCTCTTCTCATATCATATACTCTTCTGTACTCCTTAACTCTTCTTTATTTTATTTTATTTTATTATTTTATTTTTTCATGAGAGACATAGAGACACAGGCAGAGGAAGAAGCAGGCTCCCTGTGGGGAGCTTGATGTGGGACTCAATCCCGGGACCCTGGTTCACTACCTGAGCCAAAAGCAGATGCTCAACCACGGAGCCACCCAGCGCCCCTCCCTAACTCTTCTTTTTTTTTTTTTTTTTTTTTTTTTTTTTTTTAATTTATTTTTTTATTGGTGTTCAATTTACTAACATACAGAATAACACCCAGTGCCCGTCACCCATTCACTCCCACCCCCCGCCCTCCTCCCCTTCTACCACCCCTAGTTCGTTTCCCAGAGTTAGCAGTCTTTATGTTCTGTCTCCCTTTCTGATATTTCCCACACATTTCTTCTCCCTTCCCTTATTTTCCCTTTCACTATTATTTATATTCCCCAAATGAATGAGAACATATAATGTTTGTCCTTCTCTGACTGACTTACTTCACTCAGCATAATACCCTCCAGTTCCATCCACGTTGAAGCAAACGGTGGGTATTTGTCATTTCTAATAGCTGAGTAATATTCCATTGTATACATAAACCACATCTTCTTTATCCATTCATCTTTCGTTGGACACCGAGGCTCCTTCCACAGTTTGGCTATCGTGGCCATTGCTGCTAGAAACATCGGGGTGCAGGTGTCCCGGCGTTTCATTGCATTTGTATCTTTGGGGTAAATCCCCAACAGTGCAATTGCTGGGTCGTAGGGCAGGTATATTTTTAACTGTTTGAGGAACCTCCACACAGTTTTCCAGAGTGGCTGCACCAGTTCACATTCCCACCAACAGTGTAAGAGGGTTCCCTTTTCTCCGCATCCTCTCCAACATTTGTTGTTTCCTGCCTTGTTAATTTTCCCCATTCTCACTGGTGTGAGGTGGTATCTCATTGTAGTTTTCATTTGTATTTCCCTGATGGCAAGTGATGCAGAGCATTTTCTCATATGCATGTTGGCCATGTCTATGTCTTCCTCTGTGAGATTTCTGTTCATGTCTTTTGCCCATTTCATGATTGGATTGTTTGTTTCTTTGGTGTTGAGTTTAATAAGTTCTTTATAGATCTTGGAAACTAGCCCTTTATCTGATATGTCATTTGCAAATATATTCTCCCATTCTGTAGGTTGTCTTTGAGTTTTGTTGACTGTATCCTTTGCTGTGCAAAAGCTTCTTATCTTGATGAAGTCCCAATAGTTCATTTTTGCTTTTGTTTCTTTTGCCTTCGTGGATGTATCTTGCAAGAAGTTACTATGGCCGAGTTCAAAAAGGGTGTTGCCTGTGTTCTTCTCTAGGATTTTGATGGAATCTTGTCTCACATTTAGATCTTTCATCCATTTTGAGTTTATCTTTGTGTATGGTGAAAGAGAGTGGTCTAGTTTCATTCTTCTGCATGTGGATGTCCAATTTTCCCAGCACCATTTATTGAAGAGACTGTCTTTCTTCCAATGGATAGTCTTTCCTCCTTTATCGAATATTAGTTGCCCATAAAGTTCAGGGTCCACTTCTGGATTCTCTATTCTGTTCCACTGATCTATGTGTCTGTTTTTGTGCCAGTACCACACTGTCTTGATGACCACAGCTTTGTAGTACAACCTGAAATCTGGCATTGTGATGCCCCCAGATATGGTTTTCTTTTTTAAAATTCCCCTGGCTATTCGGGGTCTTTTCTGATTCCACACAAATCTTAAAATAATTTGTTCTAACTCTCTGAAGAAAGTCCATGGTATTTTGATAGGGATTGCATTAAACGTGTATATTGCCCTGGGTAACATTGACATTTTCACAATATTAATTCTGCCAATCCATGAGCATGGAATATTTTTCCATCTCTTTGTGTCTTCCTCAATTTCTTTCAGAAGTGTTCTATAGTTTTGAGGGTATAGATCCTTTACATCTTTGGTGAGGTTTATTCCTAGGTATCTTATGCTTTTGGGTGCAATTGTAAATGGGATTGACTCCTTAATTTCTCTTTCTTCAGTCTCATTGTTAGTGTATAGAAATGCCACTGACTTCTGGGCATTGATTTTGTATCCTGCCACGCTACCGAATTGCTGTATGAGTTCTAGCAATCTTGGGGTGGAGACTTTTGGGTTTTCTATGTACAGTATCATGTCATCGGCGAAGAGGGAGAGTTTGACTTCTTCTTTGCCAATTTGAATGCCTTTAATGTCTTTTTGTTGTCTGATTGCTGAGGCTAGGACTTCCAGTACTATGTTGAATAGCAGTGGTGAGAGTGGACATCCCTGTCTTGTTCCTGATCTTAGGGGAAAGGCTCCCAGTGCTTCCCCATTGAGAATGATATTTGCTGTGGGCTTTTCGTAGATGGCTTTTAAGATGTCGAGGAATGTTCCCTCTATCCCTACACTCTGAAGAGTTTTGATCAGGAATGGATGCTGTATTTTGTCAAATGCTTTCTCTGCATCCAATGAGAGGATCATATGGTTCTTGGTTTTTCTCTTGCTGATATGATGAATCACATTGATTGTTTTACGGGTGTTGAACCAGCCTTGTGTCCCAGGGATAAATCCTACTTGGTCATGGTGAATAATTTTCTTAATGTACTGTTGGATCCTATTGGCCAGTATCTTGTTGAGAATTTTTGCATCCATGTTCATCAGGGATATTGGTCTGTAATTCTCCTTTTTGGCGGGGTCTTTGTCTGGCTTTGGAATTAAGGTGATGCTGGCTTCATAGAACGAATTTGGAAGTACTCCATCTCTTTCTATCTTTCCAAACAGCTTTAGGAGAATAGGTATGATTTCTTCTTTAAACGTTTGATAAAATTCTCCTGGGAAGCCATCTGGCCCTGGACTCTTGTGTCTTGGGAGGTTTTTGATGACTGCTTCAATTTCCTCCCTGGTTATTGGCCTGTTCAGGTTTTCTATTTCTTCCTGTTCCAGTTTTGGTAGTTTGTGGCTTTCCAGGAATGCGTCCATTTCTTCTAGATTGCTTAATTTATTGGCGTATAGCTGTTCATAATATGTTTTTAAAATCGTTTGTATTTCCTTGGTGTTGGTAGTGATCTCTCCTTTCTCATTCATGATTTTATTAATTTGAGTCTTCTCTCTCTTCTTTTTAATAAGGCTGGCTAATGGTTTATCTATCTTATTAATTCTTTCAAAGAACCAACTCCTGGTTCTGTTGATCTGTTCCACAGTTCTTCTGGTCTCGATTTCGTTGAGTTCTGCTCGAATCTTTATTAACTCCCTTCTTCTCTTGGGTGTAGGATCTATTTGCTGTTTTTTCTCTAGCTCCTTTATGTGTAAGGTTAGCTTTTGTATTTGAGTTCTTTCCAGTTTTTGAATGGATGCTTGTATTGCGATGTATTTCCCCCTTAGGACTGCTTTTGCTGCATCCCAAAGATTTTGAACGGTTGTATCTTCATTCTCATTAGTTTCCATGAATCTTTTTAATTCTTCCTTAATTTCCTGGTTGACCCTTTTATCTTTTAGCAGGATGGTCCTTAACCTCCATGTGTTTGAGGTCCTTCCAAACTTCTTGTTGTGATTTAGTTCTAATTTCAAGGCATTATGGTCCGAGAATATGCAGGGGACAATCCCAATCTTTTGGTATCGGTTCAGACCCGATTTGTGACCCAATATGTGGTCTATTCTGGAGAAAGTTCCATGTGCGCTTGAGAAGAATGTGTATTCGGTTGAGTTTGGATGTAAAGTTCTGTAGATATCTGTGAAATCCATCTGGTCCAGTGTATCATTTAAAGCTCTTGTTTCTTTGGAGATGTTTTGCTTAGAAGACCTATCGAGTATAGAAAGAGCTAGATTGAAGTCACCAAGTATAAGTGTATTATTATCTAAGTATTTCTTCACTTTGGTTAATAATTGATTTATATATTTGGCAGCTCCCACATTCGGAGCATATATATTGAGGATTGTTAAGTCCTCTTGTTGAATAGATCCTTTAAGTATGATATAGTGTCCCTCTTCATCTCTCACTACAGTCTTTGGGGTAAATTTTAGTTTATCTGATATAAGGATGGCTACCCCTGCTTTCTTTTGAGGACCATTCGAATGGTAAATGGTTCTCCAACCTTTTATTTTCAGGCTGTAGGTGTCCTTCTGTCTAAAATGAGTCTCTTGTAGACAGCAAATAGATGGGTCCTGCTTTTTTATCCAGTCTGAAACCCTGCGCCTTTTGATGGGGTCATTAAGCCCGTTCACATTCAGAGTTACTATTGAGAGATATGAGTTTAGTGTCATCATGATATCTATTCAGTCTTTGTTTTTGTGGACTGTTCCACTGAACTTCTTCTTAAAGGGGAATTTTAAGAGGCCCCCTTAAAATTTCTTGCAGAGCTGGTTTGGAGGTCACATATTCTTTTAGTTGCTGCCTGTCTTGGAAGCTCTTTATCTCTCCTTCCATTTTGAATGAGAGCCTTGCTGGATAAAGTATTCTTGGTTGCATGTTCTTCTCCTTTAGGACCCTGAATATATCCTGCCAGCCCTTTCTGGCCTGCCAGGTCTCTGTGGAGAGGTCTGCTGTTACCCTAATGCTCCTGCCCATAAAGGTCAGGGATTTCTTGTCTCTTGCTGCTTTAAGGATCTTCTCCTTATCTTTGGAATTTGCAAGCTTCACAATTAAATGTCGAGGTGTTGAACGGTTTTTATTGATTTTAGGGGGGGATCTCTCTATTTCCTGGATCTGAATGCCTGTTTCCCTTCCCAGATTAGGAAAGTTTTCAGCTAGAATTTGTTCAAATACATATTCTGGCCCTCTGTCCCTTTCGGCGCCCTCGGGAACCCCAATTAAACGTAGGTTTTTCTTCCTCAGGCTGTCGTTTATTTCCCTTAATCTATCTTCATGGTCTTTTAATTGTTTGTCTCTTTTTTCCTCAGTTTCCCTCTTTGCTATCAACTTGTCTTCTAGGTCACTCACTCGTTCTTCCACCTCGTTAACCCTCGTCGTTAGGACTTCTAGTTTGGATTGCATCTCATTCAATTGATTTTTAATTTCTGCCTGATTAGCTCTAAATTCTGCAGTCATGAAGTCTCTTGAGTCCTTTATACTTTTTTCTAGAGCCACCAGTAGCTGTATAATAGTGCTTCTGAATTGGCTTTCTGACATTGAATTGTAATCCAGATTTTGTAACTCTGTGGGAGAGAGGACTGTTTCTGATTCTTTCTTTTGAGGTGAGGTTTTCCTTCTAGTCATTTTGCTCAGTGCAGAGTGGCCAAAAGCAAATTGTATTGGGAAAAAGAGAAAAAGAGAGGAGAGAAAGAAGGAAAGAAAAGAGAAAGAGAAAAAAAAAGGGAAGAAAAGAAAAAAACGAGAAAAAAAAAAGAAGAAAAAGAGAAAGAAAAAGAAAGGAGAAAAAAAGGGGGTGGGGGAAGGAAACAAATCAAAAAGCAAAACAAAACAAAAACAAAAACAAAAACAAACAAACAAAAAAAAAGAACCACCGGGGAGTATCTTCTGATTCTGTGTACTTTAAGTCCCTTGGCTTCTCCTGGAAGTTGTCCGTCTAGCTGATCTTCTGGGGGAGGGGCCTGTTGTGCTGATTTTCAGGTGTTAGCAGTTGGGGGAGCTGCTGTGCCCCTGCCTGGTGCAGGGCTCAGTGGGGGTTGTTTACCCCGTGAGGCCGCAGGAGGAACAGCCCCAGTGGCGGGGCAGCTCTGGAAACCTGGATTCAGCTCCGGCAGGAACTCCGTCTGCAGGGCCTGGAGGCTCCGGGCGGGGCCGCTGATGTGCTCAGCTGGGGCAGGAGCGTCCTCGCTGTCCTGGGCCCTCCCGGCCTCTGCCTGTCCCGGAGGAGGCCGGATCCTGGGCTGTGTCCCGGCGCCCTGTGCTCCGGGGCCTGCGCTGGTGGATTCGCGCTCCCGGGCCGCGCAGCCCCCTCCGCGGAGCCGCCGCCCGAGCCCCTCCGAGCTGCTCCTGGAACCGCGCAGCCCCCTCCGCACGGAGCCTCTTCCTCTGCCCGAGCCCCTCCGAGCTGCTCCCGGGGCCGCGCAACCCCCTCCGCGGAGCCGCCGCCCGAGCCCCCCGAGCTGCTCCGGGTCCCGCCGTGCGCGCTGCAGCCCTTAGGGAGCTCGGCGCACTCTCCTGGGCGCGCAGTTGCTGTTACTGTCCCCGGGAGCCCGAGGGCATCCCCGCCCTCCTGGGTCCTGCTCCACCTCCCCGCGAGCCCCTTTCCCCCGGGAAGGTCGGTGCAGCTCCTGCTCCTCCGGGACGGGGCTCTCCTGTCCTGGGGACACTCGCCCCGGCCTCAGCCCGGCTCCTCGCGGGGCCCCTCCCCCTTGGAGGCCTTTGTTCCTTTATTTCTTTTTCCCCGTCTTCCTACCTTGATAGATGCGCGAACTCTTCTCACTGTTGCATTCCAGCTGGTCTCTCTTTAAATCTCAGGCCGAATTCATAGATTTTCAGGATAATTTGAAGGTTTTCTAGGTAGTTTGGTGGAGACAGGTGATCTGGAGACCCTACTCTTCCGCCATCTTGCTCCTCCCTCTCCCTAACTCTTCTTAAATAAATTTAAGAAAATATAATTATGATTGAGTGAAAAAAAATTTCCTTTCTCCTTCCTATAGTTAATAATTTTAACATTTTAATTCACATAACTATTTTTTAAAAATAACAGCATATAGTAAGTAGATTAGGTTCAACATACATAATACATAAGAAATCTATGAACACTCACCCATTCTTTACCCATGGCTGATACTACAAGTTTGAAAAGGAGATTTTTACACTGTATATAACATTTAAGTGATATTTTTCATTTAGAGCTCTAAGCAACCACTAACAAATTGGACCAAGCAAATTAAATGAAAACTATTTGCCAACCCATCATTAGTTTAATTGCTATTCAGATAAAAGGAAAATTTCCCATTAATTTTTGTATTCTCAATGCCCAGCACATAGGGCCCTATATTATTTATGCAGAAAGATAATATAAGGAGATAGAAACTTATTTTTGCATTATCTGTCTTTTACATAGTCAGATGATGATCACTGAAAGGAAAAAGACTTGAGTGGAAATGATCATTTTAAATACAAATTTAACACAACTACTTCTCTCCCTGTCTTCTTTGGACCTCTATAACTGTTCCTCTTGGTTTATGAACTTTATTCTCCCATTGAAATCACTGGATCTTTGGGTAAGAACATATAATTTACCTGAAATAATAGTGACAAGAATTTTTATTCTTGTTCAATGTTTTTGCTTTCTTTTTTCTTCAAATATATTTTTAAAAAGCTTAAACTCCCCAAATCATGGTTTAATAATGTATGAAAATTAATATCTCTCATTTTTAAAACCATTCTAATACAGAACCAAAAATTAAATATGATAGGTGACAGTCTTAATTTTGTGATTACTTAAGCACTACTTTTAGTTTGAGACTTTATTCAGTGAAGGCCTAAAAAAAAATATAAGTGGATTAGTTATAATACAGTTGTTATAATATCTCCTTACAAGAAAACTATTTTAAAATAAGTATCTATCGTATTTTGTGGTCTGAATCTGAATCTCCATTGCCTGGGTAATGTTGAGGATTACAATTATATAAGATATTTAAGTAGCATATTGTCTGTGTGACTATTGCCTATCAATAAAATATTTTAAAAGATTATAACTGAAATAATTTCCCTAACCACCTCTTTTCATTCTGTATTTTTCTGTATTTTTACTATGCTTTAAATTCCTTCATTTTATAATCTCATATAATACAGAATTATTTATGTATGCATTTCCTCTTTCTCCCATTACAAAGTGAGCTTGATGAGAGAGGCTGTTTATTTTGTCTTTGTTATATCCACTCTGTGTAAATGAAACAATTCCTAGAATATAGTATATGCTAAACAGATAGTTCTTGAAGAAATGTGTAGTTAATGCCAATTTGAAAATGTGCAAAAAAAAAGTTTTAATTAAAAACTAACCTAATTTTTATCACATTTTTTTAGATATGCCAAAAAACTAAAATGATGAGATTATTCTAAAAATCTACATATAAAATTGGGCTAAAATTTTACAATCCAATTACATAATGATATTTATTAAGTAAGCAAAATTATTATCTTATAAAACTTAAGAGGGGGGCCCTGAGTGGCTGTCAGTTAAGCATCAGACTCTGGATCATGGCTCAGGTCTTGATCATGGGGTCTTGAGTTCAAGCCTCACATTGGGCTATATGTTAGATTACATGCTGGGCATGGAGCTTACTCAAAAAAAAAAAAAAAAGTCTTAAGAGGAAAATGGAATTAGAATAAACCTCATCTTTGTAGTTAAAATATTAATGTATAATTTAAAAGACACACTAAGGCCATTTTCCCTTTAAACATTTTGAAAAATATATGACTAATCATTTATGTTTTCCATTTCCCTAAACTCATGGCATATGTAAAGGAAAGCAGACACTAAGGTTTGCATGAAATGACACATTCCTATTCTAACTGAAGAAAAAATATTTCTTTAACATTCATTATCCAAGGAGGTAATGTTAGGCATGGCTAATACCATTAGGAGGTTGTTGTGTTGTGGTACAATCCTGTTCAACCAGGAGTTTGGATATTTAACAATAAGCCCTGCAGCAAATTTTCACCTAGGGTTAATAGGATTGTTTTTAAGGAGTAGTTTTAACATGGTCTTTTCTTCTTTCTTTATCACCCTTTGTAGCTTTTGTTCAATACTATTTTATATTCCTGGTTAAAAGCTTCTGGGAAAAAAGCTCTAACACTAGAAAGTTGTTTTTCAACCTGGGTTACTTGGCCACTGCTTGTTCAGACTTTGTGTTATAGTAGGGACAAGAAAAGGAAGACAAGGAACACTTGAGGTTTCCTTTTTAATCCCAACTGAAGATAATCTTGCTAGCAAGTTCCTTAGTACATCTTGTTACAGAAACCAAAACTTACATTAGCATGTGATCATGCTTATTTCAAGAAGCATGAAAGGAAGTCAGATAAAGTTTTCAAAATTCAAATTTTATTATGATCTTTGTGATGTCTACAGCTACAGACTGCCAAGAAATTAATTCCATCACTGTATTCTGCTCAACAGTTTTGTTGCCACTTATAGGGAATGTGGTAGGCAGAAGAATGGCCCCCTCCAAAGATGCCCATGGGCTAAAACTTGGAAAATGTATGCTACGGTTTGTGGAGAGGGAGAATAATGGTTGCTAGTGGAATTAAGGTTGATAATGAGCTGAACTGGAGATGGGGAGATTATTCTGGAATATCTGGACAGGTCTAATATAATCACAAGGTTTTTTTTTAATAAGTGAAAGAGTATTACAGGTGTGTTAATGACACAGTGATGTAATAGGAGGGATACTTGACCGATCACTATCTGCTTTAAATTGAAAGGGGGCTATGAGCTAAAGAATGTGAGTAGCCTATAGAAATGGATTAGGCAAGAAAACAGAATCTCCTATAGAGCTTCCAGAAAGGAACATAGCCAGGCCAATGCTTGATTTTAGCCAGATGAGACCAGTTTTGGACTTCTGACGTTCAGAACTCTTATGATACTAAATTTATTTTAAGCTACCAATGTTATGGTATATTATTACAGGAACAATAGGAAGTGGATATGGATTCTTGATTGAATTGATAGTTTTTCCTGTACCAAAGTTTATAGTATTCAAAAACACAGAGTTCTAAATGACTTATCTTTAACATTTAATCTTTCTTCAAATAGGACTATATGAACCAAATTCTTTTTTAAAGAATGGCAAAAAATCATTGGAATTTATGTTGTGGTGAAAAGTTCCTAGACTTGATACCAAAATCATATCCTTAAATGGAAACTTGGAAACTAAAAACTTTTGCTCTGCAAAAGATCTTGTTACTTGGGTAAAAAGACAAACTATAGACTGGGAGAAAATATTTACAAACCAAATACTCAACAAAGAACTAGTGTTGAGAATACACAAAGAGCTCTCAAAACTCAATATTAACAAAAATCCCCTTGGAAATGAGCATATGCTATGGTTAAACAACAGATCCCAGTATTTGAGCATGATAAAATTTACAATTATTATTTCATGACTACATTTGAAACCTTTAGGTATATATCAATTCAAGATTCTTGGTTTACCATATCTTTAGTGCCAAAAACCAACCACAAATACAACCAATTTTGTTTTCTTTAAACACATACACATACTTTTATTGGTTTGGACATGGTTTCTAATAGCATAATTTGGCTATTTTTTGGAGCTGGGCTGCCTCACTGTCTATGAATTGAGGTATCCTTCAAACCTGGTTTCATATCAAAAAAAATATTCTTCTCTGTTCCTAGAGATGTGTGAAGTGGTACTTAATCCATTCTCCTGAGAGTAACTACATTCCTTTCTTTTTTCTATATTCCTGCCTTCCCAGATGGTGTCACTATGGCCTTTTTAGTTTCTTTTGGTTTCACCATTCTTCAAAATCTCCACTCCTCAGTCATACAGATTTAAAAAATATATTAGAGGGATGCCTAAGTGGCTCAGTGGTTGAACGTCTGCCTTTGGCTCAGATTGTGATCCCAGGGTCATGGGATCAAGTCGGCATCAGGCTTACCGCAGGGAGACTGCTTCTACCACTGCCTATGTCTCTGCCTCTCTTTGTGTCTCTCATGAATAAGTAAAAATAAAATCTTAAAAAAATAAAAAATATATATTAGAAATGAGCCCATGATTTAAAATGGGCCAAGTAAATGAAGAAAAAAAAATATGGAAGGCTGGAAAGTGGACCCTCAAAGATATCCACATTCTAACCCTAGAATCTATGAATATGTTACCTTACATGGTTAAAAGGACTTCGTATATGTAATTAAATTAAGGATCTTGAATCAGAGAGATTATCCTGGATTATCGAAATAAGCCCAATGTAATCACAAATTTCTTTGTAAGACAGAGGCTGAGGGAGATTTGCCCACAAAGAGGAATGTCAGAAAATGCCATGTGAAAAAACACTCAACCAGCCATTGCTGATTTTGAAAATGGAGAAAATGGCCACAAGCAAAAGAATGCAAATGACTTCTAGAAGCTGGAAAAGGTAAAGAAATAGATTATTCCCTCTTTTGGGTCCGGAGGGAACCATTCCAGCTTCTGCCTTGACTTTGGTTAGCAAGACGTATTTGGGATTTTTGACCTTCTGGTTATACATTTGTGTTGCTTTCAGGTGAGTGTGTAGTGATTTGTTCCAGCAGCAATAGGAAATTACCTGGAAGAATATGATAGAAATAGTTACTGAGGAATTAGAGCTGGGGTGAATTTTAGAAGAAAAAAAGATCCCTAAAATATAATTATTATAATGAATCATCATTCATATTTGTCATGTTTTAATATAGCTCCATATTGTTTTGGTGAATCTAATTCTCAATAATTTATTATAACTTGAAGACAACTTTTTTTTTTCAGATTTTAACTAGCAATTTTCTATATTATATACTTGTGAAGGTGTTATTTTCATTTTTTATCAAGTTGTCACACATGTCAAAGTAAAAAATTTAAGGAAAACAGGAGGTTCATCTTAAGGTAGATGTAACTTTGAAATATCATCATCATCTTTTGGATGTGAGGCTTGTTCATAAAATTTTGCTTTTAATATTTATTCTCCAAATATGAAGATAATTATGTTTTGATCATTTTGCTACTCAAGCTGAGATGAAATTCATGCAGTTAATTTTTGTTTATTATTACACTTGTATAACTGACATAATTGCATTTTTAATAGTGCTATACTAAAGCCCAAAGCTAAAAGAAATCCCTACATAAATAATAGCTTTATATATCTTTAGAGATACTAACTGAATTACATTTGAGTTAAGATATTGAAGCATTTATTTATTGCCATCATAAACAGAATATCTTTAAAAACTCACTTTTAATGAGAACTTTTTAGCATATAGTTGATTGCACATAAAAATATAGCTTTCTTTGCATGAGCATTATAAACATTTTGAATGGTATTTTATAGTGTTTGAAGTTCTTGAACTAGAGTTTCAATAAATTAAATTTTATCAGGGCTTATCATAAAACTATATATTATACAGCTAAAATTCTACAAAATCGTTTTTTACTTTTAGAATTAAAGTGTAATAAACATATTGTAAACAACACACATCATAAGTCTGTTGTAAGTGAACTTTTGCAAAGTGAACACATCCATGGAAACTCTAAATATCAAGATGGAAAAATGTTCTGAATCTCAAAAGCTCTAACTTCTAACATCATAATTTATTTTTGCATATTTAAAAGTTGCATGTGTGAGGCAATTATACAATATATAGATATGTCTGACTTATTTCATGAAACATAATGTTTGTAACTTCATCTTGTTACCCGTAGCAGTAGTTTGCTTTTATTCTTATATTGATCTTATCAATACACTCTTAGGTAGTGGCTAAATCTGCTCTTGACTGCTAGCTGTTCTTTTTCCCCCCAATTTGGAACAACACTACTCAATGCATGTATGTATGTATGTATATATGTATATATGTATGTATATAGGTATGTATTCTTGTGTATGTCTTCTGGAATAATCTTGCTCATCTGTAGGTATATTACTAAAAGTAGAATTGCTTTGTCTGAAGTAGAGTATGCTGATCAGTTTTGGTTGACATTACTAGACAGTTTCCTAAAATGGGGATGCTAATTTATGTACTCACCCACATTACTGATATTTCTAGTTTTTTGTATTATTGCCAAACTTGATTTTGACATTTTCTTCAAAGTTAACTAGTCTATTTGTTAGTATTATGTTTGTTGGAAGGCAATTTTCCATGAATGTGTAGAGGCATTACCCATCTAGGTATTATCTGAAATCTTTGTGTAAGTACGCAGCTCTGGAAACATAGGGACAGGCAATCTCTCTGGAGCAAAATTATTTCTGGACAGTAGAGATAAAGACAGTACCTTCTCCCAAAGATATTTAGAGACATCACTCCTAGAAGAAATTTGCTTATATTTCAGGGCAATTAGCTTAGGCATATCTTCCTTTCCTCCCCAGAAACAGTGTCTTATATTTCAAGATAATCCAAATAATGTTTGTCTTTGCACAGGGCTGGGGAGAAGAGGTGGGAAAGATTGTGAGAAGTTTATGTATAAGATCAGAGTCTTCCAGGCTTGTGGTTTCTATTCTGTAACCTACTGGCACTGTAAGAACAGTTATCAACTATAAATCACTATACCACCCTGTGGGAATTGGGATTCTAAAAATCAGCATTATAATTTTCTCCAGTTTCTGTTTGCTATAAGTAATAAACTTTGTATTCAAACCAAAGATGTTCGATTTTCTGTCTCTTTCTCTTCCTTCCATGTATGTATGGCTACAGAAAAGAGTGATAAGGTCCTGTTTCCAACATAGTGAGAAGTCATAGGTCTGGGAAACAGATGATGGAATGCCAATGGACTCTCTCATTATACCGAATCATTCATTTAGGACATTTTTGTTCATATCTTCATGGCACTGGGCTCAGTGGGTATCTATGAACCTAAATATTCCTAGTACTCAAGAAATACTTCTATCAGGTAACCTATCAGCAGAATTAAAAGCTTTTTACTACATAGACATCTTAGGCTCTACTGACTCTAGTGGGTAGAATGATTTATCCAAGAGGAAATTGAATAAGTGTTACACCATGAGGACAAAAATCCTGAAACCAGGGAGTCTTGTTAACACTCCCATTGCTAATATTGGCTAGTAGAAAAATGCTTAGGACCAGTAAAGAGTTGGATTTTGAGAGTATACATTAGGGTCATACCACTTGACAGCTAACATGTTGCTAGAAGGTATAGGAACGGGAAATGGGTAGTCCAGGCAGGAAACTATGATTATCAACATAATCTCTTGTGACCAATAAATAGAAGATGAGATTAAACAAGCTATACTTTAGGTTAATTCAGTTTTACTCCTCTTAAATCTCACAATATTTCTTGCTAACTTATATAAAGGAATTGTTGGTTGTTAACATTTTAAGCTTTAAATGGGATTTTTATTAGTTTATAGGGGTTACCATAACAAAGTACGATGAATGGAATGGCTGAAAACAACATAAATTTGCTCTCTCACAGTTTTGGAGGTTAGAATTCTGAACTCAGTATGTTGGCAGGGCCATGCCCCCTTCAAAGGTTCTAGAGAAAGAAATCTTCCTTGCCTTTTCCAATTTCTGGTGTCCACAGGTGGTCATGGCTGATGGCAGCATAATTCCAGTCTGTCCCTTTAAAGACAAAAATTAAAAGCAAGAGACTTAATTCCAGTTGAAAATAAGGGAAAAGTTTCTTTTCCCCTCCTTTTCTTTGGCACATCTAATTTAGAAAACTTAAGATTGTAAATATTTTCTCCTCTGTGAAATTTAAAAAGATCATCTTGAAAACTAGAGTAGATAGGCCTCATGTCAGTTATATGATCCAGGAATGTCTATCTTAAATAAATGGAAGCCATCTTTGAAATGTAAGCCTCAGAGAAGATAGTTTGCTTTCCCTCTGGATAAAGCCATTTAGCTGACAGAAGGTGACTTCAATTACCACATAAAGTTAGTATGAACTATGTGTGACAAATCGTACTATCAAGGCTTCTTACTTGAGGACTATAGTTTATCTTGAAAACATGTATATAATGGTTATATCTGCTTGGCTAAATAAAAGAGTGAAATTTCTTTCTGTCTTTGCAATCTCCTGGTAGATTATCTATTTTGCACATCACATTCCTATTTCATGCTCATTCAATTTTTTAAAAATTAAAAAATGTCTCTATTACCTATGTGGAGAGGATTTCTGGGTTTGTAGATTTTTTAAATTATATTTACTCTGCAGTCTTCGTATGACCATCTTCCTCTGTGTCTATGCCTTCATATGACATTCACTATATATGTTTTTTTTTCTTTTGTACAAATTCCTCTCTTACAAGGACATGAGTCATTTTAGATTAGGAATCTGATGGCCTTATTTAACTTGATTATATCTTTAAAGACCTATTTCTAAACAAAGTCACATTCATTAGGAACCAAGCATTAGGGTTTCAGTATATTTGGGGGAGGGGAGGAACACAATTCAATCCATAACAGGAGTATATCTGAATTGAACTCACTGTATAATGCTATAGTAGCTGATAATATTCTGTGCCTTTGAGATTTGGAGAAAAAGCTTTTCATTTGGACAAAGCCTAACTGTGGAGACTGTGAGACTCATCATGAGAGAGGTGTTCTGAGTATCCTTTTTTTTTTTTTTTTTTTTTTTTTTTTTTTCTGGATTTGTTCTCTGCTCTGCATCCTTGGCATTTGATTTCTATATATGGCATTATCTGGAATCACATGACATCTGTTTCTAGTCAGGTTCACATAGCAGGAGGAAGTGGCAGGATTAACAATGATGGGAAGATAGGTTAAATTATTTATTACTGTTCTTCCCACATGCCAGTGTCTCTGTTTGTTTACCAAAGTCTACAAATACCATCCAGTAGTCATCTTCTACAGATACGGTTCTTGTTTCATTCTGATGGCTCCTTCTGCATCCTTCCTTTAATTCCAAGAGTGATAAAAGTTTCTCATTGCTGCTAGACTAGAATTCTTAATCATCACTTTATAGTTCTCCTTCACCCTATCCACATTGGTAATCCTCTCCTTTAAAGTCCTCTATCACCCCTTTTAAGCATGATGTTATTTCTTACCAAGATCCTGTTACACTTACCTTCATTTAAATAATACAATACATCTGTAAATCTGCTTCTACTTAAGCTTATCAGTAAATGATTTCTTCATGCCCTAGGATGAAAATAACCTTTCGCCTCTTTTCATAGAAAGACCAAAAAGGGAGAAAAATGTCTTGTAACAATGTTTCCAAACACAGGAGCCTAACTTTCATTTAGGTGAACTACCAATGTATTTCTAGGAAATTCTTGATGGAAGGTTGCAACTGAGTAGAGTTGGCTGCAGTATACGATCTATGTGCGTAACAAACACTGTATAGGCCAAGTAAGCTACTGGATCCTCATCTCTCCTGACTCAGGTACACAATGACTCTTTGTAAGCATTATAAAAACAGAAGCTCTAGGCATGTTCTAAACCATGCATGAGAGCCCAATTTTTATTGTAAATTACACAATGGAGTTTTTATTTAAATGAGATAATTCCTTCCATATTTACTTATGTTTTTATGTTTCATGGTCTTTATGTTTCATGGTCATACTATCAATTTCAAGTTGTTTATAAAAACAGATTCTACCCTAGAGAACAAAGAATAGCCCCATCCCTTACTGTGCTCCAGTATGCCCTAGGATAAAATGTATTTTTCTCTCTCTCTCTTCTCTTTTTTAATTTAGAAATGGTATATAATTTAAAGTGTTTTTATTATGAATGTCTTATATTTTTGTATGACTTTCTCATCTTGTGATTCCCATACTTAAAAGACATGGGATTAATACAATAAGAAAACAAGCAGAAGTATCTTTAAAGATATCTCCTTTCCCTCTATTTTATTATTTAAGATTGTTTTTTTCTTCCCATCATTCCCTTGAATCATCTTTTCTTCTACTTCAGTCAACAATAATTTTGAGCACTTCATCTACCACTTACTGAATTTTTAATTAAAAGCTTCTTGTTTTCTGTTTTGTAGACTATGCTTGAATAGCTCTGAAAATTTATATGCAGGTTTTTGATTCATCTAATCCAATTCAAAGAAATAAATTTTAATTTGCATATAAAATTCCTTGATAATGAGATTTTCTTCTATCCATGTTACTTTCCCCATAAGTACTGTACTATCTTACAATGATATTTCATTAATTATGAATATAAGAAACTTCTAAGAACTTTCTATATATTCAAGTTTTTCAAAGATAATACTTTAAAATGAATGTCTTTGTCTATTTATGGAAAATATATATGAAACGATTATAGTTAATATTTTATTAAAATATTGTTCATGATTTCAATTTTCTATTGAACCACATTTTATGTAATAAATGAGGTTGTAAAACTGTTTACCACTTCATAAACTAGAGTTGTGTCTCTGAGCACTATCATTCAATAAAAGACAATATTTGACCTAGTCTTACGATTAATTTCTCCCTCAAAACAGTATCACCTTGAGAAGCAAAAAAAACTATAGCTAAATATAGAAAGAGAAATATCCAAGTATTATACAATTGGCTAGTATTTTAAAATAATACTGACCTTGTAGTCCTAGTCCATAAAAGTGAATGTATCTTCAGAGAATTTCTTTGTATCCCAAATATTCATCCAGGGAATTGAATTATCTCTGGACAGCTCCTCCTTAAAACCAAACAAGAGTCTTTCTTCAAAATTCAGCCTTAGAATGCCATATTCTGGAGTATTTCAAAGGTATAGATTATGGATATATTCCTATAAAGACATATACTACCTGCATGTTTTTGCTTCCATAATATCTCTGGAAACATGATGCTTGTTGGGAAAATAAATCTAAATTGATCACAGTCACATTTCCTAGGTTACAGAGCAGCTGACTATCATACTTCTACTTTCCTAAAGTATTTTTCCTGATTTGGTTACAGAAAGAAGAGTCATCTGCTATTATTCCAAATTATTAATTCAATAGGTATTAGTGGGAATTGGGGACAAACATCACTGGGACACAATTCTTTTGAGTGGTTTGCCACAGTATGGAAATTATTTTGAATAATTCAGTGAGCTCATGCAAACACACCATTGTTCTGTTTCCTCTAGGCTGGGAAATCCACAATCAATCAATGTCTGGTCCAGAGCAAACAATCAATAAAAAATTGTCCATGAAAGATGGTAGATTTGTTGTTCTTGTATGACTCTAAAACAATTTCTATATTTAAAATTTTTCTTAGGCTGTTGAGTGAATTTCATCAATTACCCTTGACTGTGCTCCTTGGAGTAGATGCTATATAGGGAACTGATTAAGACTGTGTGCTCTGTAGTTCAACATATCTGAGATTGAGACTGAATCCCTGTAGTATCACTGAAACTCTATTGGGGACAGATAAACTAGATGGAAGGCAGTGGGGAAAGGTAAAAATCTTTCTTGATGCTTTTTTTCATTATAGGCCTTCTGTTTTTATATAGAATACCAGTTGTTTCATGTGGCTAATTGACGCTGAAGAAGATTCAATAATACAAACGTTCCTTTCTATCAAACTACTCATTGATGATGCCCTCATTTTTAAGTTGATCAATTGTGAGCAGACCTAAGGAAAACTGGTGTTCACAACTGTCAACTTCTTGTAGTGAATGCTTTGTGTAAGCAATATATAAGTCAGTACTGTATATCTTTTTTTCCACAATCTCACTAACATGTCATTTATGAAAATGTAAGAATGCCTCAGATGAAATTCATCCAAGCAGGTATACAAGTGTCATAAAAGTTGTCCTTGAATACTCATGAATGTCCCTTTCTCATTGTTTTAAGTACTCTGACAAGAACTTTTACTTTGCTTCTAGAAATACATAGCAATATACTGAAAGCTGTACCCATGAATTTTCTAGTCTGACCAGAGGAGAATTCTTTAGAGTGGGATATTTAGAATTGAATGAAATTCTAAACCAGTGCTGGCCAATAGAATGTTTGGTGATGATATTATTGTATATTATTCTCCACTTAGCTCTTTATTTTTTTTAAGATGTTATTTATATATTCATGAGAGACACACAGAGAGAGGCAGAGACACAGGTGGAGGGATAAGCAGGCTTACAGGAAGAAGCCTGATGTGGGACTCGATCCCAAATTCTGGGATCATGCCCTGGGCCAAAGGCAGTAGAAACTACCCAAATCAAAGCAAAGAAAGGTAATGGGCTATAAACTACAAATGGAGTCTCAAGGAGGCTGTGACAATAACAGCTTGTTTAAATTATGTGAAAGAGGAGTTCCAAAAGGAAATGAGAAAATGGAAAAATATATCTGGTTTTAAGAAAAATAAGGACTTTTTTTTTTTTTAGTCTGGTAAAAATCCTAAACTTATACATCCTAGAAGCTTACTCAGCTACAAACAAGATGAATATAAAGGAAGAAAAAAATTCATTCAAAAATAAAGGGCAACTGAAGGTCTGTCTAGGTAAATAAAACATAAGTAAATTCATCTCCAGCAGACCTGCATTAAAAGAAATGGCAAAGGAACTGTCTCAGGCAGAAAGAAAATGAAAGTAGTTGGCATGGCAGGGTTACACAAATGAGTGAGAGGGCCATAACTGGTAGTAGTGAATGAATTAGATTTTACCTATAGTTATGTTAGCTCAATGATGCTAGAAGAAATGAATGTTAAACAAAAAGATGGGTATGGGATAAATTTAAATAAGCAAGATATATGTAATGCAGATATTAATGGAAAGAAACAGTAAATCAAAACTGTGATACTGTCACCAAGACAGATATATAGATCAGTAGAATAGAATAAGGAAGGATATATGAGTGAGATACATATATGTATATACACACACAAATACACATATACATATATATACACACACAAATACACATATACATATATATACACACACAAATATCTCACTCTAAAGGATTTTCACCTTGGTACCAAGTTCATATAATGGGGAAAGGTCAGTCTTTCAACAACTGAAACTGGGGAAACTGGTTATACATATGAAAAAGAATGAAATTGGACAATTACTTTAAAAAATTACACTTAAAATACAAAATTTAACTTAAAATAAAGATCTAAACATAAGTATAACCATAAAGATTTAGAAGATGATAGAGAGCAAAAGGTTCACAACATTTGATTTGGCAATAACTTCTTGGATATTGCATTAAAAGCACAAACAAGCAAAAATTAGACAAATTGGACTTTATCATAATTAAGACATTTTGTGCATCAAAGTGCATTATGATTTGAATAAAAAAGCACACCAAAGAAGGGGAGAAATATTTACTAATCAGTATCTGATAAGAGATTAATATACGGACTATTTAGAGAACTCCTAAAACTCAACCATAACACCACAACAAAATCAATTTGAAAATGCACAAAACACTTGAATAGAGATTTCAACAAAGAAAATATGCAAATAGCTAATACTCACTTGAAAAGATGCTCAACATGACAATCAATAGAGAAATGCAGATCAAAACTACAAGGAGATACTACTTCACACCATTAGCATAGCTATTCTTCCTTTCTTGTCCCCAACCCCTACAAAAAGAATTTAATAAGGTTTGGTGAGGATATGGAGAACCCGAACTGTTGTGCATTGATGGAATGAATGCGAACTAGTGCAACCAATGTAGAACACGTTACGGAGGTTTCTTAAAAAACTAAACAGAATTATCCTATGATACAGCAATTCCACTTCTAGGTATATACCCCACAAAATTTAGAGGGGGCTCAAATAGATATTTGTACAGCAAGGATCACAGCCACAATATTCACGATAGCCTAAAGGCACAAGCAACCCACGTGTCCATCAATCTATACACACATATATATGTATATACAGACAATGGAATACTCAGCTTTAAAAAGAAATGGAATTCAGATACATTTTACAACATGGATAAACTGCAAAATAATTATGCTAGTTGAAATAAGCCAGACACAAAAGGAAAAAATATTATATGATTCTATTCATGTGGGATACCTAGAATAGTCAAATACATAGGGACAGAAAGTAGAATGGGGAGGAAAAGATAGGGAGTTACAGAGTTCGAGATGATGAAAATCTCTAAAGAATAGTGGTGATAGTTGCACAGCAGTGTGAATATACAAATGCCATTTAATTGTATATTTAAAAGTGGTTAAAATGGTAGATTTCATGTATATTTCACCACAATGAAGAAAAGAAAAGAAAACAGAAGGTGTCTTATTAGTATCAGATAAATTCTTAGGCTAAAAATGTTATCAGAGACAAAGTGGTAAATTTTATGGTGAAAAGTATCAATTTATCAGGAAGGACTACATGTTTATCTTAAATGAGAAAGCACCAAATGAGAGATGTTTCAAATAAAAAGTAAAAACTTCCAGAACTTAAAGGAGAAATAAATTCACAATCATATTTGGTACTTCTAAGACTTCTCATTCAAAAATGGATTAAATGAGTACCACCAGTCACTTTCACTGATTTGCCATTTATAGAATACTACCCAACAGCAGCAAAATACATGTTCTGTCCAAGAACTCATTGACCATTGAACTAGATAGACCATATATTGGGCCAATAAAGGAGTCTCCATAAATTTAAACAAACTGAAACCATCTATACTACGTGATTGAATACAGAGGATCTGCATGAGAAAACAATAACAAAATGATGCATAAGAATTCTCTAAATATTGAAAAGCAAGCAGCACAACTCTAAATGATACAAACATCAAAGAAAAAAGTTCAAAATGAACATTAGAAGATATTTTTAACAGGAAGCAACAAAACATATCAGAACTTGTGGGATGTTGGGATCCCTGGGTGGCGCAGCGGTTTGGCGCCTGACTTTGGCCCAGGGCGCGATCCTGGAGACCCGGGATCGAATCCCACGTCGGGCTCCCGGTGCATGGACCCTGCTTCTCCCTCTGCCTATGTCTCTGTCTCTCTCTCTCTCTCTGTGTGACTATCCTAAATAAATAAATAAAATATTAAAAAAAAAAAAAAGAACTTGTGGGATGTTGTAAGGCAGTCACGTAAGGCAGTAATGAAACCAGGAGATGTTTTTGAAGATATCAATAAAATTGATAAAATTCTAGCCAGACTGATCATGAAAAAATGGGATAAAACACATTTCTAATAGCAGGAGTGTAAGAAAATGTCTCTAGGTTGATATGGTCATTAAAAAGATTATAATAAAGATCTGCTTTGAAAAGATTATTCTAATAAGTTTGATATCTAGATAATTGGAGCAAATTCCTTGAAAGACGTAAAACTGAGGGAAAAAAAAGAACATCTAGATAGCACTATATCTATTAATAAACTGAATTGGCAATAAAAAAATTGACTACACTTTTGCTTATTTCTGCCCCAAAAAGAAAAGATTTAGGTGTTTTCACTGGTAAATCCCATCAAGAAGGGCAGGGCAAGATGGTGGAGGAGTAGGGCCCTCACCTCACCCATCCCAGCAACTTACCTAGATAACTTTCAACCCATCCCAAACACCAGGAATTCAACCTGAGATTTAAAGGGAGAACAGCTGAAACACGACAGAGAAGGTTCCACTTCTGACGCGGCGGGAAGGGGGCAAAGATGAAGCCGCCTCCAGCGGGGCGGGGCCGCGACGGTCCCCGGAGTCTCCCCGCCGGGAGGGCGCTCGCAGGGAGCTCGGGCGGGACCGCAGGAGGCAGCGGAGCCGCTAGCGGGAGGGCGCCCGGGGGAGAGCGGGCCGAGCTCGGGGAAGGGCCTCGGGGAGGAGCCGGGGGGCGGGCGGGGGCTCCGGGCGGAGGGGGCTGCCCAGGGCGCGGGGGACACAGCCCGGGACCCTGCTCCCCCGGGACAGGCGGGGCGGGGAGGGCCCGGGACAGCGGGGACGCTCCTGCCCCGGGCCCCGAGCTGTGCGGGGCAGCGCCCCCCCCCCCGCCCCTGGAGCATCCAGGCCCCTGCGGACTGGGAGCTGCGGTGGTTACGGGGGAGCTGACTCCAGGGCTGGGGGGCGGCCGCCGCCAGGGGTGGTGTCCCTCCTGGTGTCACCCTGTGCCTGGGAGGGGCGGCCGCCAGGGAACAGGGGCCTCGGGGTACACAGCTACCCGGAGGGGGGGCATCTCCCCAGGTGCACACACCTGAGAGTCAGCACAGCAGGCCCCTCCCCCGGAAGACCATCTGGAAGGACGGGGAGGAGCAAGTTCTTGGCGGAGCAGCGCTGGAAAGCTCCAGGGGAAGCTGAGGGATTTATAGTATATAGAACCAGAGGATACCCCTCCTTGTTTTGTTTTTTCTTTTTTTTTTCTTCTTTTTCCAATACAACTCATTTTTAGCCACTCTGCAGTGAGCAAAATAACTTGAAAGAAGAACTCACCACAAAAGAAAGAATCAGAAACAGTACTCTCTGCCACAGAGTTACAGAATTTGGATTACATTTGATGTCAGAAACCACCAACACCAAGGAAATACAAATGATCTTAAAGACTTATTATGAGTACCTTTATGCCAATAAATTAGTCAATCTAGAAGAAATGGATGCATTTATGGAAAACCACAAACTACCAAAACTGGAACAGGAAGAAATAGAAAACCTGAATAGGCCAATAACCAGGGAGGAAATTGAAGTAGTCATCAAAAACCTCCCAAGACACAAAAGTCCAGGGCCAGATGGCTTCCCAAGGGAATTCTATCAAACGTTTAAAGAAGAAACAATACCTATTCTACTAAAGTTGTTCCGAAAGATAGAAAGGGATGGAATACTTCCAAACTCGTTCTATGAGGCCAGCATCACCTTAATTCCAAAACCAGACAAAGACCCCACCAAAAAGGAGAATTACAGACCAATATCCCTGATGAACACGGATGCAAAAATTCTCAACAAGATACTAGCCAATAGGATCCAACAATACATTTAGAAGATTATTCAGCATGACCAAGTGGGACTTATCCCCAGGATGCAAGGTTGGTTCAACATTCATTAAGCAATCAATGTGATAGATGACATTAACGAGACAAAAAACAAGAACCATATATGATCCTCTCAATAGTTGCAGACAAAGCATTTGACAAAATACAGCATCCATTCCTGATTAAAACTCTTCAGAGTGTAGGGATAGAGGGAACATTCCTCAGCATCTTAAAAGCCATTTATGAAAAACCCACAGCAAATATCATTCTCAATGGGGAAAAACTGAGAGACTTTCCCCTAAGGTCAGGAACACGACAGGGATGTCCATTCTCACCACTGCTATTCAACATAGTACTAGAAGTCCTAGCCTCAGCCATCTGATGACAAAAAGAAATAAAAGGCATTCAAATTGGCAAAGAAGAAGTCAAAATCTCCCCCTTCGCAGATGACATGATACTGTACTTAGAAAACCCAAAAGACTCCACCCCAAGATTGCTAGAACTCATATAGCAATTTGGTAATGTGGCAGTATACAAAAATAATGCTCAGAAATCAGTGGCATTTCTATACACTAACAATGAGACTAAAGAAAGAGAAATTAGGGAATCAATCCCATTTACAATTGCACCCAAAAGCATAAGATAACTAGGAATAAACCTAATCAAAGAGGTAAAGGATCTGTACCCTAACAACTACAGAACACTTCTAAAAGAAATTGAGGAAGACACAAAGAGATGGAAAAATATTCCATGCTCATGGATTGGAAGAATTAATATTGTGAAAATGTCAATATTTCCCAGGGCAATTTACACATGTAATGCAATTCCTATCAAAATACCATGGACTTTCTTTAGAGAGTTGGAACAAATCATCTTAAGATTTGTGTGGAATCAGAAAAGACCCCGAATATCCAGAAAATATTGAAAAAGATAACCAGAGCCAAGGGCATCACAGTTCCGGATTTCAAGTTGTACTACAAAGCCGTGGTCATCAAGACAATGTGGCACTAGCACAAAAACAGACACAAAGATCAATGGAACAGAATAGAAAATGCAGACATGGGCCCTCAACTCTATGGTCAAATAATATTCAACAAAGCAGGGAAGACTATCCGTTGGGAAAAAGACAGTCTCTTCAGTAAATGGTGCTGGGAAAATTGACCAGCCACGTGCAAGAGAATGAACCTGGACCATTCTCTCACCCAATACGCAAAGATAAACTCAAAATGGATGAAAGATCTAAATGTGACAAAAGAATCCATCAAAATCCTAGAGGAGAACACAGGCAACACATTTTTTGAACTTGGCCATACCACCTTCTTGCAAGATATATCAATGAAGGGAAGGGAAACAAAAGCAAAAATGACCTATTACAATTTAATAAAGATAAAAAGCTTCTGCACAGCAAAAGAAACAGTCAACAAAACTGAAAGACAACCTACAGAATGGGAGAAGATATTTGCAAATGACATATCACATATAAGGCTAGTATCCAAGATCTATAAAGAACCTATTAAACTCAACAGCAAAGAAACAAACAATCCAATCATGAAATGCGCAAAAAACATGAAATCTCACAGAGGAAGACATAGACATGGCCAACATGCACATGAGAAAATGCTCCGCATCACTTGCCATCAGGGAAATATAAACCAAAACCGCAATGAGATACCACCTCACACCAGTGAGAATGGGGAAAATTAACAAGACAGGAAATAAGAATTGTTGGAGAGGATGTGGAGACAGGGGAACCCTCTTGCACTGTTGGTTGGAATGTGAACTGGTGCAGCCACTCCGGGAAACTGTGTGAAATATCCTCAAAGAGTTAAAAATAGAACTGCCCTATGACTCAGCAATTGCACTGCTGGGGATTTACCCCACAGATACAGATGCTGTGAAATGGCAGGACACCTAATATCCCTAATCAATCTTTTTATTTAAAAATAGATTATTTATAGGGCACCTGGGTGACTCAGTTAAGCGACCAACTTTTGATTTCAGCTCAGGTCATGATCTAAGGATTGTGAGATTGAACTCCACATCAGGTGTGGAGCCTCCTAAGATTCTCTCTCTCCCTTTCTCCCTTTGCCCCTCCCCTTACCCCATGGCTCACTTGTGTGGTGCTCTGTCTCTCCAAAAAAAGAAAAAAAATAAATAAAAAGGAAAAAAAATAGTTTCTCAAATGTAGACTAACATAGAGAAGACAAAAAAAATTGGCAGGAGAAAATTAAGAATTTTTAGGGAAAAAAATATTTTCTTCGAAGTAGAGCCACTTCAAATCTCTTTTAAGGCCATCACTGAAGGTATCTCAATTATCTTATTTTTTCTACAAGTATATTTGTATAACATGCAAATTAATATGAACTAAACAATGGATATGTCTTTAACCTTTAAAAATTCAACCTTATTCACAAAGCATATTCAAGACAATTAAAATTTTTGTCCTGTCAGCAAGAGCTACTTTATATTAAAATACATTGTAAGCATTTAATTAAGTCTTGCAGTTGTTATATGGAAATTATAAAGCAGTTACCCATTTTTCACACAGCTGTACTCATCAGTAGTTCTCTACATGCAGATTTATATTTAGATATCTCCTGCTGTTTTGTCTGCAATATTAAAATCTAAAAGTTATACAAATCTATTTGGTGATGTTGGAGATTTCTTATTTAAAATAAAATGTGTTAATGTAAATTAGAAAACCATCTTTTACTCTTCTCCAAACTGCAGATTTCAGCATTGCATCTCTACTTTTTTTTTTTTGAGATTTTATTTTTTATTCACGAGAGACACACAGAGAGAGGCAGAGACACATGCAGAGAGAGAAGCAGGCTCCCTGCAAGAAGCCTGGTGTGGGACTTGATCCCAGATCCCGGGATCATGGCCTGAGCCCAAGGCAGATGCTCAACCGCTGAGCCACTAAGGCTTCCCCGATTTCTACTTCTGTAGTCTTTATTACGGACCTATTTTCTATGTTAAGCCATTAAGATATAATTTCAATATGCCAGGTGTTTAATGTTTTTAAAGCAATAGACTCTACATGTTTTCCCTTCATATTGTTTTTGTCCCTTTAAAAAAATTATTATTTTAAAAATTATAATAAAAAAATTATTATTTTAAAAAATAATAAATAGACACACACACACACAATCATGAGGTAATTTTTTTTCACTATAAATATGGTTTAAGAATATTGTAGGTTAAATCTTTACTAACTCATTAATTTATTAGAGATCAGATATTAAATTAATTTTCTAAAGCTAATAATCTATGCTCTATTAAATTTATGACACACTTTGTTGACAATGCAGATAGAGTAAAATATGTTTCATTAATTATTTACACACACACAAATAAAACTTCAATTCTTTTCCTTAGATAATTTGCTGATCATCTCTTTCTTTCTCCAATTGATAGAAGGCATTTCATCACCTGGCATCTATTAATCAACTTAGGCAGGCACAATGTTCTATAAAATGTGCTTTTGTTTGTTTGTTTGTTAAAGAGAAAAAGAGAGAATGTACAAGTATGGGGGGAGCAGAAGGAGAGGAGAATGAATCTCAAGTAGGCTTCACACTCAGTGTAGAACCTGATACAGGGCTTGATCTTGGGACCCTAAGATCATATTCTGAGCCAAAATCAAGAGTCTGACACTTAACCAACTGAGCCACCCAGGTGCCCTTGTTTTTCACTGATTTAAATTTACACATATTTTATGGTTTAATTTTAAATACTCATGTTAAATTCATTTGGATTTAAAAAATACATGTAAAGAATTTGAACACTCAAAAGTAGAAAGAGTAGGGATGCCTGGGTGGCTCAGTTAGTTAAGCATCTGCCTTCCTGAAGCTCAGATCATGGTCTCAGGATCCTAGGATCCAGCTCTGCATTGGGCTCCCTGCTCAGGGGCCAGCTCCCTTTCCCTTTGTGATCTCTCTTGCTCTCACTCTCTCAAATAAATAAATAAAAATATTTAATTTTTTTAAAGTAGAAAGAGTATAATACTCTCATATGGTCATCATTTAAGCTTTAAAAATTATCAGCATTTTGCACAAACACTTTTTATTATTATACTATTCTTATGGTATATCTTTCCCAATATTTTCCCTTTGTTCTTTCACTAAATATAAAGTGACATAATATATAGTAACTTAATATAATTTTTCCCATAAATGTTTAGTAAAGTATTGCTGTATTTTTCAGTGTGAGTTGTTCCATTATTTTAATTCTATAAGTAACTATAATAATATTTATTGTTTCTACTTTTATTAAAATATATGATTTTTAGAAGATTTTATTTATTTATTCATGAGAGATATATAGAGAGAAGCAGAGACATAGGCAGAGGGAGAAGCAGGCTCCCTGCAGGGAGCCCCATGTTGGACTTGATCCTGGATCCCCAGATCATGCCCTGAGCTGAAGGCAGATGCGCAAACGCTGAGCCACCCAGGCTTCCCAAAATACATGATATTTTGACATGTACATATACACAACATAGCAAATGCTATTTCAGATTTTTAAAAATTATTTAAATTTGATTTAATTTAATTTTTATTTAATTAGTTCTGTTTTAGGGGATTCAGTTGTACAAGTGAAAATGCCATTGGTTCTTGCCTAGATTATCTTTTTTTTTTTTTTTTTTTTTATGATAGTCAGAGAGAGAGAGAGAGAGAGAGAGAGAGAGGCAGAGACACAGGCAGAGGGAGAAGCAGGCTCCATGCACCGGGAGCCCGATGTGGGATTCGATCCGGAGTCTCCAGGATCGCGCCCTGGGCCAAAGGCAGGCGCCAAACCGCTGCGCCACCCAGGGATCCCTTGCCTAGATTATCTTAAAATCATCTAAAAGCTTTTTATATATCTCCAAACAAAAACCAAAGTCCTGGCTTCTGACCTCTGATATTTCCTCTTCTTCCTCTTTTGTATTATTCTGCATCAGTCTCATGGTCTTCTTGCCCTTTCTCAAACTCCAATGTTCTGAATCAGGACTTTTTCAGTCCCTACTCTCTCTACTAAGAATGCTAATGGCTTACTTCCTTACCTCCTTCAAATCTTTATTCCAATTAATATCCCCCATTGAGGCCTTCTTTCAAAGTAAGTTAAATATAACTCCACATCCATTCCAGAACTCCAAGATATTTTATCCTCCTTCCCTGCCTTATTTCTTTTTTCTTGTCCTTGTCACAATCTGACCTACTATATTGTTTATTTGTTCTGCCTAATGTCTACTTCCTCCCACAAGAATTTTGGAGGAAGTGCATATTTATTGAGTTTTTTTATACTCATGACTCCAGAATGTTACCTTATGGCTCTTCCCACTAATTCTCACTCATATCCACACAAAGTACTCATATTTCCAGTTTTTTCAATTGTTTTGAAAATACCTGGGCATGATAGGCAACCAATAAATAATGCTTAAATGAACTGAGTAAATAATCAAACTTAGTTCTCCATTTAGGTATTAAATTTGAGACTATCAAAACTGTGGTCCCTTATGATGGAGAGTCTTTGCAGATTATGTTGATTTGTAGAATTGGTTGTTTTCTTCATTTTTACCTTAGTGCAGAGGCAGAATGCTACCACCTTGCTTCTGTTGGTATGATTTTTCTTTTCAATTTTTCATTATGAGCAGAGTTAAAGGAAATTTACTGTGAACACTTTTAAAATAACCACCTTGATTCTACCACCGATATTTATCTTTACACTTCTGTTAGCAAGTATCTACCTAACCATTTCTCTATACGTCTATTCATCCATCTTACAACCTGATGTATTTGAAGTAAGTTTCAGTAAGTTTCTGGAAATACTTCAGCATGCCTATCATTTACTAAAGCTCAATATTTTTAACATATTCTTCCATTTGACGTGGAATTTACATACCACACATTGAGCAAAGATTAAGTGCATATTTAATGAGTTTTTATATACTCATGACTCCAGAATGTTACCTTATGGCTCTTCCCACTAATTCTCACTCATATCCACACAAAGTACCCATATTTCCAGTTTTTGAATATACAATAGCCTTCTCTGTTCTAAAATATCATATAAATAATCAGCTTATACATTTTTTGCATAAAGTTTATTTTACATAGCATAATGTTTTTGAGATTCATCCAGGTTTTGGGGGTGTATCAGTATTCCATCTCTTTTCATTGCTGAGTAATAATTCATTATATGGATATACTACATACTAATTTCCAATATTCTATTAATGGACACCAGGACCAGTGCAAATTTCTGTCATGGACATCTATCCAAGTCTTTTTGTGGGTATATATTTTCTTGTCTCTTATATAAATACCTAATAATAGAATGGTTGGGTTATACTCTATGTTTACTTTTATAAGAAGTAGCCAGAGCTGTTTTTGGTTTTACTGTTTTGTATTCTCACCAACAATATATGATCTTATCTTTGGCAACATTTGATATTTTTGGTCTTTTTAATTTTAATTATTTGACTACTCATGATTTTTCTCTTTTTCTGATATTATTTGCATTTTTCTGATGTCTGATTATGTTGAAAATCTTTTACAAGTGTTATTTATTATTCATATATCTTCTGTTGTGAAGTGTCTCTTGAAATTATTTGCCTTTTAATTGTTGAGTTTACGAGTTCTTTCTATGTTCTGAGATAAACGTTGAATAAGTATTCTCTCCTAACTTGTGGCTGTTCTATTCATTTTCTTAACAATTGATTTTGACAAACAGAAGTTTTTAAATTGATGAAGTTTCATTTATCAGTACTTCCTGTTATTTTTATTGCATTTTATGTGTTTCTAAGAATCTTTGCTTACCTATAGATCATAAAATTTTTTTTTCAGATTTTATTTATGCCTTTAGTTTTTATGTTTATGCCTATGATTAATCTTAAGTTGACTTTTGTTCATGGTATGAGGTAGAGGTCAAAGTTCCTTTTTTTAAAAAAAATGAATATCCACTTACATAAGTACCATTTCTTGAAAGGACTTTCCTTTTCTCACTGAATTGATTTGACAGCAATTAAAAAAATAAAATGATGATACAAATGTGGTTGATTTATGAGAAATATATTTTACTTATCTCTTTGTTAAATTTTATGTCAAAATTACACCTTGATTTCTTTGGCTTCTTTCTAGCTGCTTCTTCTTCTTCTTCTTCTTCTTCTTCTTCTTCTTCTTCTTCTTCTTCTTTTTCTTTCTACTTCTAATTTATGCTTTTAGTTTGAAGTCAGACAATGAATATTTTCTACTCTTTTCTACTTTTCCAAGACTGACGTTGCTATTCTAATTCTTTATTATAAATCTTAAAATTGGCTTGTCAATCTCTACAAAACCTATTAAAATATTTTTTTCTTTTTTTTTTTGTGGTTTTGCTTTAAAGAACTTCCCAAGATTACAGACTTACATTTCCATTTAATTATTAACCTGGTAGAAAAAATATTTAATCATAATTTCTTTTTTTTTTAATTTTTATTTTTTTATGATAGTCACACACACAGAGAGAGAGAGAGGCAGAGACGTAGGCAGAGGGAGACGCAGGCTCCATGCACTGGGAGCCCGATGCGGGACTCGATCCCGGGTCTCCAGGATCGCGCCCTGGGCCAAAGGCAGGCGCTAAACCGCTGAGCCACCCAGGGATCCCTAATCATAATTTCTTAGTAAACTTTATGTTTGTGGCTTTAGCTTATATTAAGAGTACTTTGAAACTAATGGTCTTGTTATTTCCTATTAAGTAATATAAGGAGATTTTAAGCTACCAAATATAAGAAAGTAGAATCTCAAAACATATTTAATAAAAAAAACTTACCCACAAAAGCCATTTTTTGATCCAACAGCTGCCTCAGTTCTCCAATGTCATTTCTTTCTTTTTTTTTTCCAATGTCATTTCTTAATACTGAAATTTTAATTCTGGAGATTAAAATTAAAAGCCATAAATGAGCTATTAAATATATTGAGATCTATTTCAAAATTAGCTATTGTTATTTTGTTTCTCTGCCATTTGCAAATGATATCTGTTAATGATGTCAGGATAAATTATTCTGCATCTGAGTTATATTTTATTGTAAGTCACCATAGTGATATTGAGAATAATAAAGAATTTAATAAGTTCTCTCATAGCTACCTTGTAATTTTTTTCATCCTAAGGTGGATCATTTTATAGAGTTATAATGCATACTAAATAATGGCATGGTACCTTTCCAATTTACATTTTACTAGAAGTAAAATGATATCCATTTTTGTCAAATACTCATTGATATAAAAATCACTTATTTTCATTAAAAAAGAATATTCTCAATTACTTAAAATTGTTTTCAATTATATGGAATCATTGGTACATTAACTAGGTTTGCTAGTTTTGCTATCATGTGACTGCTATCAAAGGTATAATTAAATCTTTTCTAAAGAGCAGAAAAACCTCATTTTAAGAAACTATGAAAATAATTGTATTTAGGGAAAGGCAATTGTTTGTTTGCTTTTAGCTTTGTAATGTTTGATAGATACATTTTAAATTTATTTATACTTCTATCTTAAATATTTGAGAAATGTCAAAATCATCATATAAATCTATTTCTATGGGCTCAAATTGTTAGTAACATGAATATGCTAACTAATTTTACAGTCTATTAAGCTCTTATTATGCACTGTGTTCAGCTTTTTTTTTTTTTCAAACATGAATAAAGTAGTATGGTTGGAAAGAAAAATACATAAAGCAAAGATAGTACAAATGGCAGACTGTGGCGTATGTAATATGAGTAGTGAAAAGCTGAATTCTAGGATGCCCCCACAGATTTCACACACTCTTGTGTACCTGCCCATATAATTCCCTGGCCTGTAAAATGATAGATTTTACTTCTATGATGAGATTTTATAACATGGCAGCAATGAATTTTAGAAAGAGAGGGACTATAGCTTTTCTAATTAGTAACGCCAAGCTGGCTGTACAGGGATGCATCCTAAGTTTTGCTATATCATATTGCAAATTTTTCCTGGATTCTGATTATATGTCACCAGTGGATTTTTGCCTACTTAAACATGAGGCTTAGGAGACAGAGAGCTCAAGGATCAGATTCTCTCTACTGGAAGTTGATATCTGGACCTTCTAAATCTCTGTTTACACCCTAATCCAATGCACAAGGAGGCAGGCACTTGGCTACCTACCTTGTACCTGTCTCACTGAGTTTCCCTCCAGTAAATTCTCAAGTCTGCCTAATGCATTTTCTTTTGTCTGCATTAAATTAAAGTTCAAAACTCATAAGAAAAATTGATGCTACTCTCTGAACCCCAGAAACACTGCAACACATGTTTATTAAAGATAAAAAGAATTGGATGAATAATTTCAACCTTACAAAAATATTAGATCAGGGGTAAATGAAATAACTGTATTCACTTATGCATAAGTCCTATAAATACCAATCAGTGATGTCTCAAGACATAGGTTTTGTTCCTCCATGTAACTTGTAGTAAATAGAGTAATCTGAAAATGTGGAGTCAAATTATGCCCAGAGCAGTGGACCTAGAGGCTCTCTATATTGACCACCTGCCAGAAAACTTCACTTCTATAATACAAACACCAAAGTTAATCTGTCACCTTTTTATCATGGCTCACTGCTTTGCTCTTGCTAGATCATAAAGGAATATGCAACTTCTCTTTCAAGTAAATGTCTCCTGACATGTTTTATTTTACATTTTACTTTTACATTTACATTTGTATACTTCCTGAATGTCTCATCTTTTCTTTATAGCTAAACTTTCATGATCTTATCTCCTGATGGTTCCGTGTTTCTTTTGTTCTAATATCTCTGTTTTCTCTGTCTCTCTCTCTCTCTCAATCTCTCTGTCTTTTCTAATTTATTTGACTCCTGACCTCATCACAGTCCTAAGAGTTTGAACCTTCTGTTATCTAACCACAGTCTATTCTGACTGTCTATTCTGACTTCTAATTCCATTTTTTCTTTAATCACTGTTTTCTGGGCACATTTCCTTTGTAACCCTTAACCTTCATTTTCATCCTTGTCTTAGCTCCAGGTGTCATACTTTGTCTGATCTGTAGTCTGTATGCCATATATGATATGGGTTTAAAAGTAATGTACAGCGTTGTCACTGTCACCAAGTATTTCCCAGGGGATAAATCATCCTCAATAGAAGTCATTTCATATCTTCATTTTAAAAAAAGCAGCAATAAAACAGAAAACTTCTACAAAGACATCCTTAAGATATATTATAGTATGCATGAAGAATGAATGAGGTTAATAAAAATGCCTTAAAAATTCGATGATGGATGAAATAATTCAAATAATTTAATGCATTCTTAGAAGAGAATCTGAAATTATCACTGACTACTGAGTGTAAAGATAAACAATACCTAACATGAAAATGTATGTTTCTGAAGGGGTAAATGGAAGGAATTAACTTTTTTCTTCAAATAATTATTAACTTGAACCTAAAAAAAAAAAAAAAAAAGATCCAAAACCAAGTAATCAAGTCAAAGAACAGACTCCCACTTTTTACCATAAAAACAGGAGATGTTGTGTACATTTTAAATTATTATTTCTATCAGAACTCCTCCTTCTTTAATTTTTTTTTTTACCTCCTTCTTTAAAAACATAATTTTACCTCTACACAACATTGGTAAATGATTTTATGCAGATAATAACTATGTGTTGGAAATTTGAAGTAATACTTCATTTTAAAAATAATTTTATTAAGGTTGCATGTATTAAACTGAAATTTTGGAATATATAATTTCCTAAATATTGACATATGTATACATTATGAAACCATTACCACAATCAGGTAAATGAACGTATGCATCATTAGCAAAGTTGTTTTCTTTGATTCCCTTTTGTCCCTGTACTAGGCAGCCATTGACCTGCTTTTGTACTGATCACCATAGATCAGTTTGCATTTTGTAGAATTTTATATGAAAGGGATCATACTATACAATATACTATATAATCTTTTTTTTGGTCTGGCTTCTAAAACTCATAAAAATTATCCATGTCATTGCATGTATCAGTAATGTGTTCATTTTTTCCTGATAAATCAAATTCCATTATAAGTATATGTCATAATTGATTTATCTACTCAGCTGGTTTTGGTTTTTTAAAATTGTTTTCATTTTCAGCTATGATAAATAAAGTTACTATGCACATTCACGTATAAATCTTTGTGTGGACATTATATATGTATTATATTACATATTATATTACATATATACATATACATATAACATATGTATATGTTACATACTTAGGAATAGAATGGCCAGATCATATGGTGGGTATATTTAAAATTTTAAATTTAAAATATATTATATTATATTATATTATATTATATTATATTATATTATATTTATATTTATATTTAAAATATTTAAATTTATATTTAAAATTTTTAAAATTTTTAACAAACTACCATTTGTTTTCCAAGGTTGTACATTTTACGTTCCACCAACAGTGTATGGGTGTTCTAATTTTCTAACAACCAAGTCAATGGTCAGTCTTTTTGACTTGGACATTGTAATAAGTATGTAGTGGTATCTCTCAGAGGTTTTAATTTGCATCTCCTTTATAATGAATGATGTTAAAACACTTTCAAGTACTTATTTGCCACTTGACTATTTCTAGAGTAAAGCAATTCTTAAAATATGTTGCCCATTTTTATTGGATTATTTGTTTCCTTACTGAGTTTTGAAATTTAAAAATGTGTGCATATATAAAATATATATTTAAATATTAAATATGTCTTTTATTTTAAAAGCAATAAATATGATTTTTTATATTTATATGTATTTGTGCATGTTAAAACATAAATGTGCCTGTGTGTTTATGCTTTATTCTTTTGCAAGCCAAATTTGCTCAATGAATTGTGCAAAAATTTCTCATAGGGCTCTATACAGGAAAAAGAGGATACTATATATAATGTCTTTATCAGTAGTCCTCTTTATCAGGCACTCAGTAAATGCTTATTTTTTGGTTATTTTTGCTATTGTTGCAAGTAAACACAAATTCTACATGTCACTACTATATTGAAGAAAAGTAAGCAATTATTGCAAGTTTTCTATGCTGTGTTATGAGAATAAATGGTTATACTTCTAAAAGGAAAAAAAGGAGAACTGAAAGCCCACTTGAAATCCTATATATAGAAAAATATTTTAGGGATTTTAAACTGATTCTAGGCTTATCTTTTCCTCCAAAAGTTATAACATTATAGTGGAAAATTAAGAAATATTAGGAGAAATCAATACGTCTACATTTTACCTAGAGAAAAAAAATTAGGCAGAGAATAGGATAGATGGTGAATGAGAACTCTCCTACTCTGCTACATTTGACTACAAAATGAGTATATGAAAGTGGAATTCATATTTTTTCATTATCTCTAATTTAGAGAGTTATTTTTATATAATTTAATATGGTGTAAAGACTGGCTATTCATTAGGGAGTTATTTAGCTATATCTATTTAGTGTACTTGACATTTTAAATAAACTCAAATTCATACATTTTCATAGAACATTCTCTTGCACCAACAATAAATCTAATTTATATCATTTTGCTTCAAGTGAGTTAAAAGACATAATTTAACTCTCATCACAAAAATATTTTCAAAGAGTATATCTATCATGATGGGCGCTGAGGAATGTATAGAATTGTTGAATCACTATATTGTGCACTTGAAACTAATATAACTGTACATTAACTACATTGGGAATAAAGTAAAAATAATAAAAAAACTTAGCTAAATTATAAAAGAAGAGGTGAAGTATAAAAAAGGAGAGCAGCATAAAGGAAGTAAATACATTTTTTTATTGCTTTAACTTTTTTTGGGATAATTTTTGGCTGTAAAAAAAATTAGGCAATTGTACAGAATTCCTCTCTATGCTTCACCCTGTGTCCCTAAATGTTAATATGTTTCATAACTATTTTAACATTACCAAAATGAGGAAATTAACACTAATAAAATATTGTTAAACATTCTAAAGATCTTGTTCAAATTGCAACAGTCTGGTATTGTTTTCCTGGCTCAGAACCCAATCCAGGTTCCCATTCTATGTTAATTTTCAATTTTCATTAATATCTTCCAATCTGAAAGAGTTCTGCAGTGCTTTATGATCTTGTTATTCTTTTCTTTCATTTTTTTTAAGATCTTAATTATTTATTCATGAGACACAGAGAGAGACAGAGACACAGGCAGAGGGAGAAGCAGGTTCCAAGGAGGGAGCCCAACGTGGGACTCAATCCTGGGTCTCCAGGATCATGCCCTGAGCTGAAGGCAGAGGCTCAACCACTGAGCCACCCAGGCGTCCCTGATCTTGTTATTCTTGAAACAGAATGTCCCATTACTCTATAGCATATCCCTTAATTTGTGTTGTCTAATATGTTTCATGATAAGATTAAAGATATTAAATTTGGGGCAAGAATACCAGAGAAATAATGTTCTGACCTATTATACCAGGAATTACATAATTCATTAATGGTGATGATATTCATTTCTTGGTTAAGATGCTGTCTGCCAGCTTTCCTAACTATAACCTACTTTTTTTTTGTAATTAATAATTACCTTGTGGGAGGATAATTTGAGCTATATTCTTTGTCATCACTGTTTCATCCAGTAGCAATAGCAATCATGAATAATCATCGCTTTAACAAATCTTACTGCGCTGTGTGCCTTCTGATGAATTTTTATTTATATCTTTCCTTCTGTGTTTTTAAATAGGAATTCCACTATTAGGGAGAGCTATCTCCTCTGTCCTAATTAATTAATTATATTTCTGTAGATTTGAGAACATTTATTTATTCTATATATTATAATCCATTAATATCCATATTTATTCTGCTGCTGAATTTGTTATAGGTTTAGCCATTGGAAATTAATTAAAGTTGATTCTTTTGTCCTGATAACATTTCTTGAACACTATGTTTATGCCCTTATAGTATGCCCTCATCCTGCATTTTTGTTACTCCAGCTTATCGGTAATTTTTCTAAGGGTTTATTTAGAAACTATTATTATTTAGATATTAAAATCTGGGGGCACCTGGGTGGTTCAGTTGGTTTAGCGCCCAACTTTTGATTTCAGCTCAGGCCATGATCTCAGGGTTCTGAGATCCAGCTGTCGTCAGGCTTCAGCCTGCTTGGGATTCTTTTTCTCTCTGTTCTTCTGCACCCTCTCCACACCCCTCCCATCTCTCTCTCTTTCAAAAAAAAAAAAAAAAAAAGAGAGAAAAAAAATCTGGGCATTAAGTGTGCTTATTATTTCTGGAGTATAATGACTTCTATGTCCTTATGGTGAACAGAATGGGAAATATATTTATATATACGTACATCTATCTATGTCTATTTCCATACTTATCTGTGTATTTATTTTCTTGAAGCTATGTATTCATGCTAATACGTCTAATTTGAATTCAATGCCACAAGCTTCACTATGGCCATCATCCTTTCCTTATCTTTTTCTTTTTTCACCCTTTCCTTATCTTACATCCTTTCTTCACAAGTGAGATACCTGGCACTCATTCTTAACAATAAATATACTGATTCATTCAAACTAAAATACACATAATTCAGTTTAAATTTCTTAACCCACACTAAAAAGGGGAATTTGCTAACTAAAGTTTTACTTTTAACTGGGCATTGGATTCTGTTTACTGAAATTTTATTTAAAGTTTTGCATTAATATTCATAAACAATATTGGTCTTTTTTGTACTATTTTTGCACTATATCGTTTTTCAGAATATGATATTACACAGGTTTTATAAAAAGATTTGGAACATTTTCTTTCATTTTCAATATCTGAAACAATTTGTAGAGTATTGGAACCATCTGTTTTTTACAGGTGTCTTCTGTGAACTATCTAGGCCTGGTGATTTTTGTGGGTGAATTAATTTTTTGAATTGTGGAAACTAGACTATTTAAATTTTCTATTGTGAATGACATTTGTTGGTTTTTTATTTTTGTTTCTGTTTTTCTTGTTAATGAATGATCTATTTCTTTGAGTTTTTCAACATTTATTTATATAGATATTTGCAAATGAGTAACTTATCTATTATTTACTCTTTCAACAGTTATTTTCCACTTCATAACTCTTATTTTCTGTACATTTGTGATTCTATTTTTTACAAAATTGTTGATCAATGGTTTACAAAAGACTCCATAATTCTGTCTTATTAGCTGTGACTACTTTTCTTCTATTCTCTTTCTCATTATTTTCTTTCTTTTGCATTCTTTATGGTTTACACTGTTATTCTTTTCTAGGTTTTTTTCTTTTCTTTTCTTTTCTTTTCTTTTTTTTTTTTGCAATGGACATTTACTTAATTAATTTTAATTATTTTATTTATTTATTTATTTGTTTATTTATTTATTTTTAGTAATAAAGTTATTTAGAACTATGCATTTTCTTCTGGGCATTGCTTTAAACTTATTCCATAAATTTCAATACATTTTTTTTATATTGCATTTTAGGAAATCTGTTACTTTAATTCTTATTTCACCTTCTACCCTAGAGTGTTTTGATAAAAGGTTTAATTTCCATAAAGCAGAATCATGTTAGTTTTATTTTAATTAGTGATATCTTTGTTGAATTAAATTATTTCCCATAAATTTGATTTTTTTCTGGAAATCTACATATGACAACTCCATTTCAGCATTTTTTAAGCTATTAAAAATTGTGGAAGTGATATGAGATATTGACTCTTATAGGCATGTTAAAATTTTGGCACAAGTTATATTGGCTGAAAAAAAAACATCAATTAAAAAATCAAAAGTAGGGCTCTTCTGACAAAATGTGAGCATTATGATATATATTATCTAACATAGTAGCATTTTCAATAGAAATGAAAGATATAGTGTAGCAATAAATGAAAAAAAAATTTCAGGTAATAGGTTCCTGGAAATTTTTTTTGTATATTTTTTATTGGAGTTCGATATGCCAACATATAGCATAACACCCAGTGCTCATCCCATTAAGTGCCCCCCTCAGTGCCCATCACCCAGTCACCCCAACCCCCCGCTGACCTCCTTTTCCACCACCCCTTATTCATTTCCCAGAGTTAGGTGTCTCTCATGTTCTTACAACAGTGTGTTTTCTACAAGAGTTATTCAATACAGAGGTTCAGTCAGGACTATCTAATGCAAAAAGAATCTAGTCATCAGAAGTTAGGTGTGCAGTCAAATGGGGTTCAAGGCTATCTTATAATTCTGAAAGAAAATAGAGTCCTAGCTAAGAAAAGAGAAACAGAATTCCAAATTTATAAGGGGATAACATGATCCATAAGAGAAAAGTCACCAATGATATTAGAAAAGGCTAATTCTGTATATCAAATATGTGCTTGTGCTTCCAAGTAGTTTTAATACAATCCTATACAAAGTCTAAAATTGAACTTTCTAATGTACTTTATGTGTTCTTCAAGATGACTTAGATATTTTGGTAGAGAGATTGCAGAGCTGAAGAGTATAAAAAGAAAGAACAAACTCTGCAAGTTAAGATAAAACATTGGGCCAAAAAACCAGCTCGTCCCACTAGACATATTTCAAGGTCTCAGTAGTCACAGGTGAATAGTGGTTAGAGTAGACAATATCCACTATTATAAAAAGTACATTGGACAGATCCATTCTTGATCATTAATAAAATAGATGACATTCAGGGTAATAATCTTAAGTAATCATAGACATTATTTCTGGCATGGAACTGCTAAATTTGGCAATAGTTACTATTCCCATTTCCCCACTTTCCCTCCATTCTCAGACTAGATATTGATAATTTTGCTGATATGTTTTTCTTTCATTCCTTTATAACTTCAGTGGCAACTTGTTAAGTCATGGGTTCTACATGAAATATATTTGTGGGTATCATTAAAATTATAATGTAATGTAATGTCATAATTATAATGCAAATGTGTCTTATGTAAATCCATAGTGATATATTTCTAAATAAGATATTAAATTTGTCTTATTCAATTATTATAATGCCAGAGTATAATAAAATGCAGTCATTTAGAAAATGGAGTAAAAGTATTTCAATATACGACATAGGGAATACAGTCAATAACACTGGGATAATTTTGTATAGTGACAGGCAGTAACTAGACTCACTGTAAGGATCATGATCATTTCATAATATATATAAATATAAAATCACTATGATGTACACCTGAAACTAATGTTAATTATACTTCATTAAAAAAGAATTATGCAAAAAAACTATAAAAATAGTTGTACTCTATAAAAACTGCACCATAGAACAATTATTCTTTTTTTTAATATTTATTTATTTATTTGAGAGAGAGAGAGAGGGAGAGAGAGAGAGCACACTTGAGTGTGGGGACTGGCGGACAGAGAGAGAGGGAGGGAGAATCCCAAGTTGACTCTGTACTGATGAGGGCATGGATCTCACAACTTTCAGATCATGATCCTGATATCAGTACCTGAACTGAAACTGAGTCAGATGCTTAGCCAACTATGCCACCCAGGTGCCCCTGTAGAACAATTATTCAAAGTTAATTCTATCATCAACTTATTTCATTTCATAAACTTTAATATTATCCACTTAATTACAAGTATAATTAAATTCTAATTGCTCAACCAATTATATTTAGCAATATTTTCTTTCATTTAATATATAGGAAAAGTATAATAATGATGCTTTTGTATATTGATATCACTAGCTCAGAGCTTTAAAATGTGATTTTTAGTCAGTTATTCTCAGATGCTAAGCATACATGCTAAGAAAAATTTATTGAAGTCATACCATATGTTCCTTCATAAATAAATCTTAACTAGAAAATATATAGGATTATAACAAGCTAAGGAACAAGAAATAATATTTTTTATTTTTATAAATCAGTAGGTACATATAAGTAAATGATATCATAGAATTTTAAGTTTTACTACCATTTGTTCTTATTCCTTGTTATGAATATTAAGAATATTGAATTAAAAAATGAACCCAGATTCTTTCTGAAAGATTGGACAATTGTTGGCAAAGGACAATTAGGTTTGCTTATTAGATATTTTCTAGATTATTATCCACAAATTGAATTAGCTAAATTTGTGTAGCTCCAAGATCTTGATTGAAATAGTTATTTTAGTATATGATAAACTGAAGGCATTTAATAAACAATATTAACATAGAAAACATTTTTACATTTTGTATGGTCAAAGAAAAATAATTGAGAAATACTAACCTCTTTCTCCCACAAATTAAGCTAATTTAATATTTATGATTACCATAATTGAATTAAGGAACCATTATGTTTAAGGAAATTGGTTACATCAGGTAAACTATACAATTTTTAAATAGGCTGCATAAAAATGTTTCTTATTAGAATAAATTTACCAAATTAAGTGACTCTTTCCTGAGTGATATACTATAAAAATCAGTGACACTGTGTCTTGAAAAATTATTTTATTTAATTAGTTTCCCAGATAATTTCTTTATGAGAACACAACTTCCAGGTATAGTGAGTCTTTGTCATCCAACATCATTATATATTCAGTTGGATTTCCTTGACAATTCATTATTTTATTCTGTCGATTGTCAGATTATGTGAGATTTTGCTCTTCTTTCATTCCTAAAGCAATTTAGAGTAAAATAGTTATTATTTCCTTGATCTCATATTCCTAATAGCTGATATCTTTTATTCATTAAGTTTTCAATACTGTGTATAATTATCTTCAAATGGCTTTGTAATAGGTAGACATTTAATTATTGAAGTAACACACAACTGAAAAAGGTTAATTGTATCAAATAATTTGTTGTATTTTTTAAAATAATGTATATAGTTATTTTAGAGAGAGAGAGAGAGAGAGACAGAGCATAAGCAGGGTGAGGGGCAGGGAGAGAGGGAGACAATCTCAAGCAGACTTCCTGCTGAGCACAGAGCCCACCAGGGGGGCTCTATCCCAGGACCCTGAGATGATGACCTACCCCCAAATCAAGAGTCAGATGTTTGAGCCATCCAGGTGCCCCATAATTTGTTATATTCCTGAAAAGATTCTGTAATATAGAACGCAGTGTATGTGTGATTATGTAAACTCCCACATTGATGTTCTTATTCACTAGAAATACTTCATCATACTATTTTTAAACGGATATAGTTCAGATTTGGACGAAGATGTATTTTCCCCCAAATTAGGAGAATATTGGCTTTTATCTTTCCTCTATGACAAAAGCTCTACATAGCTCTGTAGTTCAAGATTTCTCAAAATGAATTCACAAAAAAACTGAAGTGAGCATTTTCTCACAGTTTCATCAGAATGTTTCTTCCCATTAAGCTTTAGGAAAAAAAGAATTGTGTTTTGGATGTTATCATTTACTTTAGTTTTACACTTGATTATTTCTGATAGAGAAATAATTTAAAATAAAAATGTATGTTATTGTTTTATGCACCAGTGCTTAAAAATCCTTAGGGTTTATTATAAAGCACATATACATAAACATAAATGCCTTAAGTCACTGATTTGCTGAACAGGAACATGAATCCAAACTCCTGACTAGGAAGAGCAGAAAAAATGAGGAAAGTTCTTCTGGACAAATAATAAATGGTTTACATTGCACAATGATTTTAAAAAAGAAAAAATGAAGAAACTCACTGTATGAAGACTGAAGACATTCATTCTTTAAATATGAAAAAAATATTATTTCCAGATATTAAGAAATTTTAATATCATTTCAGCTGACAATATAGATAAATGTAGATTAGGGAATGGAGAATATTAAGGAAATCTCAGTTCAGTTAGCTGTTACAGAAAAGGAAAGTTTTCTCTGCTTTGTCTGAAAGCACTATGAAGTTTTTGAGCGATTGTACTTCCATGACTGAAATAGCAACATTTGAAAATATCTTTATCTGTAATAGAGAGAGAATAACAATATTTGCCTCATGGACTAGTTGTATAATTTATTATTTTTTTTATTTTTTATTTATTTATGAGAGAGAGAGGCAGAGACATAGGCAGAGGGAGAAGCAGGCTCCATGCACTGGGAGCCTAACGTGCGATTCGATCCCGGGTCTCCAGGATCGCGCCCTGGGCCAAAGGCAGGCGCCAAACCGCTGAGCCACCCAGGGATCCCTAGTTGTATAATTTAAACAAAGTATTGCATGCAAAATTATCTATGGAATTGCTTAAATTGCATATTAGTATCAATATTATTACTATGGTAGTTGTTTTGGTTTAAATTATTATAAAACTATTACAACATTCACTTACAACATTAAAATGAGAGTCTTTTATTTAGAGTACTTCAAACATGTTTTCAGAGGAGTACTCTCTCTGGTGTTCTGCAAACCTCACAACAAATCAATTAAGATTCTAAACAAAAGGTTATTGTTTAAGGAAACTCAGAAAGGGCTTCTTGCTACAAAGTAGGCATTGATACTGACTTGACTGTGGTAGTACTAGAACTGTGCTTGAGGCAGCAAATAGTGTTTTAACTCCTGGCTTTGAAGTAGACTGGCTCAGATTTCTGCTACTCATATGTGACCTTGGATCTATCATCAAACCTGTTGAACTCATTGTTTCTTTATCTATGTAGATCACACTCACAAAGGAATCTTTTGAATATATAAATTACTTATCACAGTGCCTGTCACTTAAGTGAGCATGCAGTATTTAAAAAGAAATAGTGTATATTATTATTTGAAAGAAAAGAGACTACTTAATATTTCAGAGGTATCCAAGGTGCCTTAACATTTTTTACTCCATAAACTTTAAATTCTCCATTTATAAATACCAGAGGAGTGGACTATATGGGATGAGTTTTAATGTTTGAGATTTATCTACACCTTCTGGTCCTCAGATATATAAGTTTTGGTTTTAGATCAGTACTTTTTGGTTGGCAGGCCACAGGTAAGAGGTCATATAGCAAAAAATTGTGTAAATTAGTTTAAATAGTTCTAGAAACTACAGACATTAGAAATTGCTCTTAAAGTATCATAGGCAATGTATAAACCACTACAATGTAAGCAAATTATTGGATTCACTCCTTCCCAATATATGTAAGTAATATTTTGCTTATGGTGATGGGTATAGTCTCAGAGAATGGGCAAATGTCAAAGAATCCACAATAAGACCTAGAGATCCTTATATCTATTAGAGAAGGTAAAAACTCAATTTTGGATATAATGTGCTTATTATGTTAAAATAATGTAGACATTTACTTCAATCACTTCTGACATACAAATATGGCTGGAAATGTGTATTCATTTGTGATATTTAGTTATTAATCTTTAGTATCTTGCAATGAGCTAGTCTATTAGATCTCCTTATAACAAAAATAGAAATGTGATTGTAGGGGTACCTGGGTAACTCAATTGGTTAAGTGTCTAACTCTTCATTTCAGCTCAGGTCATGATCTCAGGCTTGTGAGACTGAGCCCCTTGGTAGACTCCATACACAGTAGGGAGTCTGCTGGAGATTTTTTTTTCTCCCTTTCCCTCTGCCCCTCATCTGTTCACACATGTATATTCTCTCTCAAATAAACACATTAATCTATACAAATTAAAAAGAAATGAGATTGCATGTGAATAAAATGTAACTTGAACAGGCTTTGAATTGGTGAAAGTGGAATAAGATAGAGCCTATGAATTCATTGCTAATTGAAGGACAAATCTAGGTTAGACACCATACTGTGGATTGATAGCATTGTACAGAGTTGAGCAAATCTTCTGGGACACTGAGAAGACAATGTTGTATCTATTTAAACAAAAATTATTGAACTTAAATTTCGAACTACTGAGTTTAATACTTCCCTCCACATTTAACCTTCAAGCACTCAACCCTTTTGATAATCAATTTCCTCTTGTAAAATATAAAGGCATAGTTAACCCATGAGGCCATTGTAAGTATCAATGGAGATAAATAACATAAAATTTAGTGAACTTTAAATAATCGCAAATTTAAATGTAGACAAATTCATAACAGGAAGATAGCTCACATTCTTTTGTGTCAGTTTTTGGATGCTGAACAATATGATATCACTAGCAAATATAGAGTTTGTCTAATCTTGAGTGAATAAAAACTTTAACAAATTTGATGTTTTCTTTGTTAATGAATTCTTATTTCTTCCTAAATTCAGTAGTTTATAACATTATCAAATATCTTTATCCCTCTAGTAGATTATTCTATTCTCTTCTAGGAATAATGTTTCCAAATTCAAAGGATGATTTGGTGGATACTATCTTTAAAAAGAATGTTACATTCACTTGGATTTGAGGCACTTTAACAAAAAAAGTCCCTAAAATGTTTACTTAATTATAGGAATAATTATTATTATAAGTAATACATTTCATGAAATTCTATGCGTTATAGCATTTTCCAGTGGGTATAGAGTGATTATAAGCATATTAAATAATTTCTTATAAATTATTTTGTGAGGATACCAAGATGATCACTAGTTTGCTTATTAGATTGTAATTCATATGATAATCATATAACTATCCTTGGACTCTACCACTATCATATTGAGGAAATCATACTGTATTATTACACATCTCTCATTTCTTCATGCTGTTCATCAACCTGGAAGGCTCTTCATTTATTCCCTTCCATGTAAACACATAATCAATTTTCAAGACTCATTTTAAGTATAAACCTCTATTTAACATTTTTTTCTGAATGCATATGGGAAGATTATCTGCTATTTCTTTTGAGATTGCACCTAATCTCTGCTTACTTCTCTTGCCATTGTTATGGTATCTTTCAGTATTATTGATATATATACTGTTTCTCAATTGTGGACCTACTAAATTCCTGAGAACAGGCTTTGATCTTATTCTATATTATTCCTTGCCTTAGTATTTACTTTTTGAAATATAGAAGCTATTCTGCGATTGTTTGAGGAATAAATGATTGATTTTGCCTATTATGATACTGTGGGAAATACTGTGTGGAATGTTGAAAATAATGAAATAATTTTCAAGATAAATTTCCATAATGGACCAGATTTGTGGCATATCTAACATTATGTTGAATCCTTCATTTCTAACAATATTTATCTGTGCCCTTTGTTGCCTTATAGTATAAATTGTTCTGTACTTATATTGAGAGAAATTCTTTCTTGCAATGAAATGAAGGCAGCAGTGCCTGAGGTATGTGTGATAGTAAGGAAAATATCTATATTTTCTTGACTTGTGAATTGTGATAAATTATGGGGTTAGATAAGCAAGTATGGAAAAATATTTTTTGGAAAATACACCACAGTAATTTATCAACATTATTTACTTTTAAAGCACAGATTTAGCATCAATATTCATGCATCAGAAGTTAAAATTAAAACATTTGCTGACTAGTATAAAATGTAAATTAACATATTAAGTAATTTATTAATAAAAGTGTAAAGTAATATTCTATTATTTTGGTCTTATATGTGATAAAATATCTTAGCAAATAATCCAAATTGTAGTCTGGATCACTGATCAAAATATTCTTTCAATTTCCAAAACATATATAAATTTTAGAAATTGCTAATATTATTAGCTTAAGAATACCTCCTGTTTGAACCATGATTTGTTAAAAGATACATCAAACATTTTCAATAAATTTCAATTAAATTACCATTTTTAGTACACTAGCATTTGGAGTTTTCATTTTAAGCAGGTGAAGCTGAGAATCAGAGCTCTCAAAGCTGATGTGTCAGTCCAAATGAAAAATACTGACACCAATGATACATGGATTGCTACCCTACATTGCTCTAGAGTGGTGGAAGAGATATGCACTTGCCTGCCACTGTTACTGCTGTCTACTCAGGAGCTCCAGGGAGCTACTAGTATGTAACCTTGAACCTTATTAGTTAATTTGTGATCTTAGCAAATTACATTTACTTTCCAGAATGAAGATGTTTGAATAGCCTAACTAATCAGTCTATACATATGAGTACTGAATAAATATAAACGCTATTCTAAAATAATTGCCATTTTCAGTGGCAGTATCCCTATGGAATTCTGAAGAAGAAAAATCATCTATAAAATGTGGGAGTTGAATCAATTTATTGAATATCACTACTAAATTTGAGAGAAAACTCTATTTAGAGCATGGCATTATAAAATAGTCATATATATGAATTTTTATTGCAAAATTGTATCATTTTTTGACATTTTTGAAACTTTTCATAAATATTAAGAAAACCAGACAAACCAAAAGAGTATGCCTTTGAATTTGATAAATACATCTTTGCTTAAAAGGATTTTTTATAGAAGAATGTTTTTCAAAATGCTAAACTAAATGGAAAAATGCTGTTTTCATTTTGTATTTTATGGAGCATTTGCTACACCTTTGAAAACCTATGCTTTCAAAACATAAGTATTTTCATTAATTACAACAATCATTTATCAAATGCCTATCTGATGCATCTGATGTGCCAGGGGTGGTTCCAAGTGCTTTGTATATCACTTACTTTTAAACAGAGATTTTAAAAATAGAATCTTACCCATTGAAAATCCTTGATTTTTGAAATAAAATAAATATTATTTTCTTAAATATTTAGAAGGACATATGAATAAATTTAAATAATTACAGTCTGTTCATTGGGGAAATTTTTTTCTTTTTACTTATAACATTGTTAACCTATCTCTACAGTTATGTGAAAATACGATTTTAGTTTTTTTCTATTCTTAAGCTTAGAAAACTACTAAAAATGTTTTTAATCAAAATAATTCTAATTGTAAGATATCTAAAAGATAAGACGCCCATACAAAAGAAATCTTCAGAACTGGAATTGATTAGCAGATCTCTCTTAGGTAGCTTAAAAGAGAGAGAGAGGGAGAGAAGGAGAGAGAGAGAAGAAATTCTGGATTTTTGATAGTCTGTTCAATGACTAATCCCAAAACTATGGGCATTAGGTTAGATTTCCCCCTTTATCTTGCCCAGGCCATCTAATTGCTATTATCTCAATTCTATCTCTTTACTATGTCCTTAACAACTCTAGGAATAACTTTCTCTTTCATATCCACATTGATACCGCCTGCATTCAAGTCATCACCATTTCTTATTGGGTTTGTTAGAAATACACCCTTACTGGTTTTTCTGTCTCTAAATACACACCTGTTCAGTTCATCCTCCAAACCAAGCCAGATGGATCATTCTAAAGAATAAACGTGATCATAATATTTACCTGTTTGAAATTTATTTATTTATTTATTTATTTATTTATTTATTTTTATTGGAGTTCAATTTGCCAACATATAGCATAACACCCAGTGCTCATCCCGCCAAGTGCCCCCCTCAGTGCCCATCACCCAGTCACACCAACCCCCCACCCACTTCCCCTTCCACTACCCCTTGTTCATTTCCCAGACTTAGGTGTCTCTCATGTTTTCTCACCCTCACTGATATTTTCACTAATTTTCTCTCCTTTCCCTTTATTCCCTTTCACTAATTTTTATATTCCCCAAATGAATGAGACCATATAATGTTTGTCCTTTTCCAATTGACTTATTTCGCTCAGCACAATACTCTCCAGGTCCCTCCACGTCGAAGCAAATAGTGGGTATTTTTCATTTCTAATGGCTGAAAAATATTCCATTGTATACATAAACCACATCTTATCCGTTCATCTTTCGATGGACACTGAGGCTCCTTCCACAGTTTGGCTATTGTGGACATTGCTGCTATAAACATCGGGATGCAGGTGTCCCGGTGTTTCATTGCATCTGTATCTTTGGGGTAAATCCCCAGCAGTGCAATTGCTGGGTCGTTGGGCAGGTCTATTTTTAACTCTTTGAGGAACCTCCACACAGTTTTCCAGAGTGGCTGCACCAGTTCACATTCCCAGCAACAGTGCAAGAGGGTTCCCCTTTCTCCACATCCTCTCCAACATGTTTGGAATTCTACAATAGACCACTATCACCTAATAGATAAATTTCAAACAGTTTAGCTGGCCACACAGACATGTCCCTGGTCAGGTCCCCAGAAACCACTGTAGTTTCTCCTCTATCTAGTTTTCCTTATATTCCAAGAATGAGAACTTACTGTTTATCAAATACTATACATATTTTCAGGGCCTTTTAAGCTTTACTATGCTTATTTTTCAAAGTATAATTTCCTCATCACATTCTCTCAGGGAAATACTTAATAATATTATGTAATGTAAATCCTGCACCATCTCAACCATGAAAACTTAGGGGCCATTATTCATTTTTACAAGAATGAATCATTCACATTAATTTTCCAAACTGAATGCTATATGGACAATATTAATGTGTGCAGCATTTATACCACTTTATTCCTTTTTCCTCAATGCTTTTTCTATAGGCAGTTATTCTGTCTTATTTTTTGTATTTCCAGAAACTGATGCAATCAAAAATCATTAAATAGACTAACATGTCTAAATAACATACAGGTATTCCTAAAGAGTGATTTTGTAACATTCCTTTCTCTTCCTCCTCCATCTATGTCTTAAAAAGTAAATAAACAATTGGCTATAGTAATGAATAATTAAAAGTTAGGGATATGGGAAGCTTTCCTAAAAGGATATGCTTTTTATCCCCATGTCTTTTCTATTGAATTATTCCATAACATCCTAATTCTCCAGGTTTTTTAGAACCATTTTTGTCTATAAATATTTTAAATATAATGAAGGAGCATTTCAGTATCTAGTAATGATGCATCCAGTATTTAATCTTCCTACAGCCAACAGCTATACTATCTGAGGGCACTCTGGGGCAGAAAAAAGACAAAAACTGGGAAAGAGATGATCCTTAAAGAGTACACTTGCAATAGGTAGAATGATCATGTATGCAAATATTTCTTTGAAGGCACTTTGAGAAGCCATGCAAGATGTCTGGAAGTCCAATAGGAATCTGTAGTGCACCACCCTGAGGAGTTGGAGGACAAAATTAATACAAGAGAACATTTGGAATGTAGGGGATAAACACTCTGAAAGAGGAGTTAGAGAGAAAGTCTCCAAAATCTGTGTGTAAACTCCCTTCACATCTTTAAGTGATCCTGATTTATGTAGAAGTGTGGGATATTTCAGAGAACTCAGTGGCAGAGAACAATAGCTAGAAAGCTAAGAGAATTTAGCAAAATCCAGAGTATCAACAACCAAGTATCTTCAACATCAAGTATGCAATCAGAATTCGTTATATTTGTGAAGAAACATGAAAATGTAAACAATATTCAATTCATTTTAAAATAAATGAATTTTAAAAACCCCATGAGACATTAGGATTTACAAATAGAGAATTTGAAGCACTTATTTTAAGTATGCTGAACAAGTCAATGGAAAATGCAGTCACTGAATAAATGCACAAGTTAATTATGATTGTGAAATAGATGTAATGCAAAAGAAGCAAATGGAAATTCTTCCATTGAGAGGTAAAATATCAAAATGGATGAGCTTGACATCCTATTGTAGATTGCACAAAAACATGACTGTTATCCAATGTAACAGTCTTGTTATCTCCTAATCCAAAACAGACCACTAGAAATTTTAGGACCAGGAAAGATCTAGCAAGATTTTTTTTTTTTTTAATGAATAGACCCTCAGTTTCCTATAGTGCAATTTGAAACAATATGTATGCAATTGGAAGTTAGGGAAAGATGAGAGACAATGAAGCAGGTAAAACAAAGAAAAAAAAGATTAATGGATGCAAATTTTCAAAATACATGAGAACCACATACTTACTGATCCAAGTTTAGTGAACTCTAATCAAGATAAAATAAAGAAACCTCATCCAGATAAATTATACTCAAATCTTTGAAAAATAAAGACACATAGAAGAAGAAAGCTTTCTCGAACTACCCTAAAATAAATATTTCATGGAACATTGAAATTTTAGTCTAATCCTGTAGGTGGCTGAATGATCGTATAAATTGAAGTATCAAACCTGCAACATCTGTTTTAGAGTTAAAGTTTAAGGTTAGTGCTTAGTTTAGGAAGGGGTATGATCATTAAGATTGGTATAGGGGCATGGGTAGATTCTGACAATGCTTAGGACCTTTGCTTAGAAAAGCAACTCTTCCACCACATTCTTAAAAAGTTATACTACTCTCAACTGAATAACTTGTAATAATGTCCACTTAAGTAGTTGTTTCACAAAGGTATGATGATCTATCTTAAAACCTATCAGCATTCACTGCTTGGGACATATAATAAGACGTTTACTACATAGAGGCCAATGTAAGCAGCTAATTAAGTGCTGTGTCAATAATGAGTTTTGAGAAATTCAGGTATCTGTGAAAGCACAACAAAACATAGTAGGATTTAAAACCCCAAATTTTCTTTATGCTCTATCGCAATTGATTTCTCTATTCCCTTGGGGCAGGAAACCATAGATATCCTTCCTGTTTCAATAAATATGCTTTTATAGGTTTTTATAAAAGATAAATTAAAGGGGGATCCCTGGAGGCTCAGTGGTTTAGTTTCTGCCTTCAGCCCGGGGCATGATATTGGAGGCCTGGGATCGAGTCCCACATCAGGGTCCCTGCATGGAGCCTGCTTCTCCCTCTGCCTATGTCTCTGCTTCTCTCTCTCTCTCTCTCTCTCTCTCTTTCTGTACCTCTCATTTTTAAATAAATAAAATCTTTAAAAAAATTAAATTGGGTGTACTTTTGTTTCTGGCTTTGTTGATCAATGTTATTTTTCAGAATCATCCATATTGTTTGATTTTGGTCCTTTGGTCCTTTTTATTGCTGAGTAGTATTCAAATGAATGAATATGTCATAACTTTTTATCCACTCACATATTAATAAAATATTTTTTCCAGTTTTGCTTTTAGGAATACAAATACTAAGTACATGTACAAGATTTCAGTGGATGTTCGTTCTTATTTTTTCATGTATGAATAACTAGGTGTAGAGCTTTGAGCTGTATACAAAGTATATGTTAGCATAATAAGAATACTTTCTCAAATTGTTATCGTTTTCATTCTACTAGTGGTATGTGAAAATTCTAGTTGCTACATATTCTCACCAGCACCTGGAGATCATCATATTTTAAAATTTTATTCTTTTTTTTAAATTTTTATTTATTTATGATAGTCAAAGAGAGAGAGAGAGGCAGAGACACAGGCAGAGGGAGAAGCAAGCTCCATGCACCGGGAGCCCGACGTGGGATTCGATCCCGGGGTCCAGGATAGCGCCCTTGGCCAAAGGCAGGCGCTAAACCGCTGCGTCACCCAGGGATCCCTTAAAATTTTATTTTTCTAAACGATGTGTAGTGATATCTCATTGTGGCCAAAATTTGTATTGCTCAATAACTAATGGTCTTAGAAATGTTCTGTTAGTTTGTTGGCCATTTTATTTTTTATTTTTTATTTTTATTTTTTTTTGTAAGCCATGATAAGGAGTTTTTATTTTTATTTTCATTTTTTTGTTATGTTGACATTTGTTTCTTTTTTTGTTTTGTTTTGTTTTGTTTTTAATTTATTTTTTTATTGGTGTTCAATTTACTAGCATACAGAATAACCCCCAGTGCCCGTCACCCATTCACTCCCACCCCCCACCCTCCTCCCCTTCCACCACCCCTAGTTCGTTTCCCAGAGTTAGCAGTCTTTACGTTCTGTCTCCCTTTCTGATATTTCCCACACATTTCTTCTCCCTTCCCTTATATTCCCTTTCACTATTATTTATATTCCCCAAATGAATGAGAACATATAATGTTTGTCCTTCTCCGACTGACTTACTTCACTCAGCATAATACCCTCCAGTTCCATCCACGTTGAAGCAAATGGTGGGTATTTGTCATTTCTAATAGCTGAGTAATATTCCATTGTATACATAGACCACATCTTCTTTATCCATTCATCTTTCGATGGACACCAAGGCTCCTTCCACAGTTTGGCTATTGTGGCCATTGCTGCTATAAACATCGGGGTGCAGGTGTCCCAGTGTTTCATTGTATCTTTGGGGTAAATCCCCAACAGTGCAATTGCTGGGTCGTTGGGCAGGTCTATTTTTAACTCTTTGAGGAACCTCCACACAGTTTTCCAGAGTGGCTGCACCAGTTCACATTCCCACCAGCAGTGCAGGAGGGTTCCCCTTTCTCCGCATCCTCTCCAACATTTGTGGTTTCCTGCCTTGTTAATTTTCTTCATTCTCACTGTGTGAGGTGATATCTCATTGTGGTTTTGATTTGTATTTCCCTGATGGCAAGTGATGCAGAGCATTTACTCATATGCAGGTTGGCCATGTCTATGTCTTCCTCTGTGAGATTTCTGTTCATGTCTTTTGCCCATTTCATGATTGGATTGTTTGTTTCTTTGGTGTTGAGTTTAATAAGTTCTTTATAGATCTTGGAAACTAGCCCTTTATCTGATATGTCATTTGCAAATGTCTTCTCCCATTCTGTAGGTTGTCTTTTAGTTTTGTTGACTGTATCCTTTGCTGTGCAAAAGCTTCTTATTTTGATGAAGTCCCAATAGTTCATTTTTGCTTTTGCCTTCGTGGATGTATCTTGCAAGAAGTTACTGTGGCCGAGTTCAAAAAGGGTGTTGCCTGTGTTCTTCTCTAGGATTTTGATGGAATATTGTCTCACATTTAGATCTTTCATCCATTTTGAGTTTATCTTTGTGTCCGGTGAAAGAGAGTGGTCTAGTTCATTCTTCTGCATGTGGATGTCCAATTTTCCCAGCACCATTTATTGAAGAGACTGTCTTCCAATGGATAGTCTTTCCTCCTTTATGGAATATTAGTTGACCATAAAGTTCAGGGTCCACTTCTGGGTTCTCTATTCTGTTCCATTGATCTATGTGTCTGTTTTTGTGCCAGAACCACACTGTCTTGATGACCACAGCTTTGTAGTACAACCTGAAATCTGGCATCGTGATGCCCCCAGATATGGTTTTCTTTTTTAAAATTCTCCTGGCTATTTGGGGTTTTTTCTGATTCCACACAAATCTTAAAATAATTTGTTCTAACTCTCTGAAGAAAATCCATGGTATTTTGATAGGGATTGCATTAAACGTGTATATTGCCCTGGGTAACATTGACATTTTCACAATATTAATTCTGCCAATCCAAGAGCTAATCAGGCAGAAATTAAAATTCAATTGAATGAGATGCAATCCAAACTAGAAGTCCTAACGACAAGGGTTAACGAGGTGGAAGAACGAGTGAGTGACATAGAAGACAAGTTGATAGCAAAGAGGGAAACTGAGGAAAAAAGAGACAAACAATTAAAAGACCATGAAGATAGATTAAGGGAAATAAACGACAGCCTGAGGAAAAAAAAACTTACGTTTAATTGGGGTTCCCGAGGGCGCCGAAAGGGACAGAGGGCCAGAATATGTATTTCAACAAATTTTAGCTGAAAACTTTCCTAATCTGGGAAGGGAAACAGGCATTCAGATCCAGGAAATAGAGAGATCCCCCCCTAAAATCAATAAAAACTGTTCAACACCTCAACATTTAATAGTGAAACTTGCAAATTCCAAAGATAAAGAGAAGATCCTTAAAGCAGCAAGAGACAAGAAATCCCTGACTTTTATGGGGAGGAGTATTAGGGTAACAGCAGACCTCTCCACAGAGACTTGGCAGGCCAGAAAGGGCTGGCAGGATATATTCAGGGTCTTAAATGAGAAGAACATGCAACCAAGAATACTTTATCCAGCAAAGCTCTCATTCAAAACGAAGGAGAGATAAAGAGCTTCCAAGACAGGCAGGAACTGAAAGAATATGTGACCTCCAAACCAGCTCTGCAAGAAATTTTAAGGGGGACTCTTAAAATTCCCCTTTAAGAAGAAGTTCAGTGGAACAATCCACAAAAACAAGGACTGAATAGATATCATGATGACACTAAACTCATATCTCTCAATAGTAACTCTGAACGTGAACGGGCTTAATGACCCCATCAAAAGGCGCAGGGTTTCAGACTGGATAAAAAAGCAGGACCCATCTATTTTCTGTCTACAAGAGACTCATTTTAGACAGAAGGACACCTACAGCCTGAAAATAAAAGGTTGGAGAACCATTTACCATTCGAATGGTCCTCAAAAGAAAGCAGGGGTAGCCATCCTTATATCAGATAAACTAAAATTTACCCCGAAGACTGTAGTGAGAGATGAAGAGGGACACTATATCATACTTAAAGGATCTATTCAACAAGAGGACTTAACAATCCTCAATATATATGCCCCGAATGTGGGAGCTGCCAAATATATAAATCAATTATTAACCAAAGTGAAGAAATACTTAGATAATAATACACTTATACTTGGTGACTTCAATCTAGCTCTTTTTACCCTCGATAGGTCTTCTAAGCACAACATCTCCAAAGAAACGAGAGCTTTAAATGATACACTGGACCAGATGGATTTCAGAGATATCTACAGAACTTTACATCCAAACTCAACTGAATACACATTCTTCTCAAGTGCACATGGAACTTTCTCCAGAATAGACTGCATATTGGGTCACAAATCGGGTCTGAACCTATACCAAAAGATTGGGATCGTCCTCTGCATATTCTCAGACCATAATGCCTTGAAATTAGAACTAAATCACAACAAGAAGTTTGGGAGGACCTCAAACACGTGGAGATAAGGACCATCCTGCTAAAAGATGAAAGGGTCAACCAGGAAATTAAGGAAGAATTAAAAAGATTCATGGAAACTAATGAGAATGAAGATACAACCGTTCAAAATCTTTGGGATGCAGCAAAAGCAGTCCTAAGGGGGAAATACATCGCAATACAAGCATCCATTCAAAAACTGGAAAGAACTCAAATACAAAAGCTAACCTTACACATAAAGGAGCTAGAGAAAAAACAGCAGATAGATCCTACACCCAGGAGAAGAAGGGCGTTAATAAAGATTCAAGCAGAACTCAACGAAATCGAGACCAGAAGAACTGTGGAACAGATCAACAGAACCAGGAGTTGGTTCTTTGAAAGAATTAATAAGATAGATAAACCATTAGCCAGCCTTATTAAAAAGAAGAGAGAGAAGACTCAAATTAATAAAATCATGAATGAGAAAGGAGAGATCACTACCAACACCAAGGCAATACAAACGATTTTAAAAACATATTATGAACAGCTATACGCCAATAAATTAGGCAATCTAGAAGAAATGGACGCATTCCTGGAAAGCCACAAACTACCAAAACTGGAACAGGAAGAAATAGAAAACCTGAACAGGCCAATAACCAGGGAGGAAATTGAAGCAGTCATCAAAAACCTCCCAAGACACAAGAGTCCAGGGCCAGATGGCTTCCCAGGGGATTTTTATCAAACGTTTAAAGAAGAAACCATACCTATTCTACTAAAGCTGTTTGGAAAGATAGAAAGAGATGAAGTATTTCCAAATTCATTCTATGAGGCCAGCATCACCTTAATTCCAAAACCAGACAAAGACCCCACCAAAAAGGAGAATTACAGACCAATATCCCTGATGAACATGGATGCAAAAATTCTCAACAAGATACTGGCCAATAGGATCCAACAGTACATTAAGAAAATTATTCACCATGACCAAGTAGGATTTATTCCTGGGACACAAGGCTGGTTCAACACCCGTAAAATAATCAATGTGATTTATCATATCAGCAAGAGAAAAACCAAGAACCATATGATCCTCTCATTAGATGCAGAGAAAGCATTTGACAAAATACAGCATCCATTTCTGATCAAAACTCTTCAGAGTGTAGGGATAGAGGGAACATTCATCAACATCTTAAAAGCCATCTACGAAAAGCCCACAGCAAATATCATTCTCAGTGGGGAAGCACTGGGAGCCTTTCCCCTAAGATCAGGAACAAGACAGGGATGTCCACTCTCACCACTGCTATTCAACATAGTACTGGAAGTCCTAGCCTCAGCAATCAGACAACAAGAAAGACATTAAAGGCATTCGAATTGGCAAAGAAGAAGTCAAACTCTCCCTCTTCGCCAATGACTTGTTGACCATTTTATACCTTCTTTTGTGAAATGTTTGTTGAAACATTTTGCAAAATATCTTGCTTGTTACTATATTATAAAATTATAAGAATATTTTTATAATCTACATACAAATTCTTTATCAAGTAAATGTATAGAAATAATCTCAATCATTTGAGAATTTCTGGGTCAAAGGAGATAAATGAATCCATCATTTAGTAGTATAGAAATAACTGTTAGACCAACAAAAAAAGACAATCAGTGAAATGTGTTTCCCTTTGAGGATAAGGAGATTTTTTAGCAATGTTTATAGTGTTACATGATTTTTTTTTGTTCCATGTACATACCTTATTTTGTAATGAAACATGTTTACAATTGGGTGTTCAATTTTTATGGCATTGGAATACGTAAAATTGCAGAAATTCAGAAATAGACATATCATTTTTTGTCCTCAAGGCATTGACAACATGCACATTCTAATATAGAGGTGTCATATGTGACCTAAGGCAAGTGAAGAAGGCAAGTGAAGGAGTTTGCTTTCCACATTAGGTAGGGGGGAAAAAAAAAAAACAACGAAAAAACAGAAACACTTGTGTCACACTGAAGCATTCTAAAGCTTTCTAATAAATAAAAAGACTAGCATTACTCATTCTGAAAATCTGAAAATTATTACTAAATGGCTATAGATATTATTGAATAGATGATAGGCAGGTAATAGGTTAAATTAATTTAGAAAATAAAAGTAATTAGGAATGTGTAAATATAATCTTTATTTTTTTGTTAGTAATGACACTGCAAAATAAATGATCAAACATCCTCAAAGCAATTAACTTTCTTTTCTCTCTTCCCCTTTCTGAAATCTGAAGCCATATTAAGTTATAAGGTAGCAATAATATATTTCAATTCCACTACTTATGAGGTAGAATTATATTTGCCTTGATGATATGGAGGAGTTTATACTATGTTACAAGAGCTTTGGGGAATATTAGCATTTAAGAGAAAGGTATAAAAACTGGAACTGATAAAATGCTTTATTCAGAAGATGAAACTGTTATTTCTTGAATGTCCCTGCTGAGGGAGAGAGGGACAGAAACAATGTTTACTGATATGGGAATCTAAGGAAACCAGCTTGTGCCCAGAATCCTGGGCAGATTAAAAAAAAACAAAAAAAATTAAACTCCACTATTGTTGGGGAAGTGTTAGAAAATAACTCCCCACAAATATAAGCTAGAGATATCTAAACTTAATATACCACAAGTTTAATAATCTACCTGAATTTCAACATTTCAACTTTATAGTTCTATGCTCAAAGATATACAAATAAAATATAATAATTTCTTGTATATCTTCATAGAGTGTCTCTAGAGGTTCCCTGTCTGAGTTACTGGAAAAATAAAATCTGTATTAATAAATTAATTGAAAATAATTATATTCAATAAATTGTGTATTAAAATAATTTATACTCTACAGTATAAAATTAAATATGCATATATTAACTTCTGGAAAATGTGATAATCAATAGTGGAGATGTTGATTAAAATTGCTTTTCTTTTCTTCCCTAGTAAGATAGTTAATTTATGCCTATGGACGTATATATAAAGAATATATTTTCCTTTCCTTTTTTTTAAATTGTTACTTCTGACCATATGGGTAAATTCACACAAATAGAGACTAAACATAAGAGTTGTGTAATTATTTCATCTCATTTGATTAAAGAAAACTTCTCCCTTAGATTTTGTTCCTCCTTTTATTGAGATATGGATCTTGAACATTCCAGAAACCACCACTTATAAAGCAAATATGGACAAAGCTTCAGGAAAAGATGAAATAGAATAGTGGAAGAAACAAAGATCCTGAAAAACTATGTGGAATAGTCGTTACAATATTTTACCATTCATCTCAAAAGTTGTAATTTGAGAAAGAAACCTCTATGATTTTGTTTAGTTACATTTGTTTTAGGTCTCTTGATTACAGCCTATTAGCAAATAAATAATGGAAAAATATAACAGCTGAGAAAAAAATGGTTTCTCATGAGCCAATATAGTATTAGGTTGACATAATTTTCATGTCTGAACACTATATTTTATTTGTAATGTATGAAATAAGCTTAAATATATAGAAATGTATATGGGGAAATTACTAATTATATCCACACTTTAGTCAAAAAACTATTTTAATTGAGATGAAGAGATGGCACTATCATGTGAAAATTAACTTTTTAAAAAGATGGTGTTACTTATCTTTAAAAACTAAGGTTAGAAGTCAGTTGTTGAAAATTGCTTTGAAAGTTCATTTTGAAAATCAAAGGTGGTAAACTTTTGACAGGACAGGACAGAACTGCAATATACCAAGTCTCAGGAGATACTTAGATAAAATCTTACCCAGTCCTTCATTTTAAAAATGAAGGTACTGAAGCTCAAGAAGCTCAGATAGTTAATCAGTAGCCAAGCTGGGAAATCCCAAATTTTCCCAAAGTAGCTGGCATTTTTTTTTTTTTTTGGCATTCAAAAATTACTTCTATTCAGAATACAGACATAATAGATTTTACACCTTATTAGTGGTGGATAATTTATTAGGTGATTTGCTGGTGTCCAGCTTGGCATCTACCCATAAACTGAGGCCAGGAGAATGATGGATGGAATGCTATAGAATATAAACTGCTTATAGTACATTATACAGTTGAGATGATGTTTAAAATGCTTTTGTGTTTGCGGCCATCTAATTGAAATATATATATATATATATATATCACATCTTCTTATCCATTCATCAATTGATGGACACTTGAGCTACTGCAATGCAGCTAATGCAACTATAAACATAGGGGTGTGTGTATCCCTTGAATTACTGTTTTTGTATTCTTTGGGTAAATACTCAATACTACAAATGTTGGATCATAGGATAATTCTATTTTTTTTTAAGGTTTTTAGGAAACTCTGTACTGTTTTCCAGAGTGGCTGCACCAGTTTTCGTTCCCACTAACAGTGCATAAGAGTTCCTTTTTCTCTACATCCTCGTTAACACCTGTTGTTTATTGTGTTGTTGATTTTAGCCATTCTGACAGCTGTGAGGTGATATCTTATTGTAGCTTTGATTTATACTTATCTGATGATAAGTGGTGAGGAACATCTTAGCATGTGCCTGTTGGCCATCTGTATGCCTTCTTTGGAAAAATGTTTGTTTTTGATCTCTGCCCATTTTTAATTGGATTATTTGTTTTTTTGTGTACTGAGTTTTATAACTTCTTTATACATTTTGGATACTAACCCTTTATTAGATGTGTTATTTGCGAATATCTTTTCACATTCCACAGGTTGTTTTTTAGTTTAGTTGATTGTTTCCTTTGATGGGCAGAAGCTTTTTATTTTGATGTGGTTTCAATAGTTTGTTTTTGCTTGTTTCCCTTGCCTCAGGAGACATCTAGAAAAATACTGCTATGGCCAATGTCAAAGAAGTTACTGCCTATGTTTCCTTCTAGGATTTTGATGGTTTCAGTTCTCACATTTAGGTCTTCTACCCACTTTGAATGTGTGTGTGTGTGCGTGTTGTAAGAAAGTGGTCCAGTTTCATTCTTCTGAAAGTTGCTGTTCAGTTTTCTCAACATCGTTTATTGAATGGACTGTCTTTTGCCATTGGATATTCTTTCTTGCTTTGTCAAAGATTGATTGGTCATATAGTTGTGGATTTATTTCTGGGTTTTCTATTCTGTTCCATTGATCTTTGTACCTATTTTTTTTTTTTTTTTTTTGCCAGGACCATACTGTTTTGATACTACGGCTTTGTAATATAACATGAAGTCCAGAATTGTGATGCCTCCAGCTTTGCTTTTCTTTTTCAATATTGCTTTTAGGGGCCTTTTGTAGTTCCATACAGGTTTTAGAATGGTTTTTAATAGTTCTGTGAAAAACCTGTTGATATTTTGATAGAGATTCCTTTAAATGTGTAGGTAGCTTTGGTCAGGAAATACATTTTAGCAACATTTGTTTTTCCAATCCATGAGCATGGACTGTTTTTCTGTTTCTTTGTGTCACCTTCAATTTATTTCATCAGCATTTATACTTTTCAGAGTGCAGGTCTGTCACTTCTTTGGGTACGTTTATTCCTGGGTATGTTATTATTTTTGATGCAATTATAAATGGGGTTGTTTTCTTAATTTCTCCTTAAACTATTTCAGTATTATTGTATAGAAATGTAACCGATTTCTGTGCATTGATTTTGTATCCTGTGACTTTACTGAATTCATTCATCAGTTCTAGTAGTTTTTTGGTGGAGTCTTTTGGGTTTTCTATATATATTACCATATCATCTGCAAATAATGAAAGTTTTACTTCTTCCTTACTGATTTGGATGTCTTTTATTACTTTTTTGTTATCTGATTGCTGTGGCTAGGATTTTCATTACTATGTTGAGTGAAAGTGGTAAGAATGGGCATCCTTGTCTTCTTATTCCTGACCTTGGGGAAAAATCTCTGTTTCCCCACTAAAGATGATGTTAGCGGTTGGACTTTCATAGATGGCCTTTATTATGTTGAAATATGCTCCCTGTAACCTCACTTTGTTGAAGGTTTTTATCATAAATGGATGTTGGATGTACATCTACTCAAATGATAGTCTGGTTTTTAACCTTTCTCTTATTGATGTTAAGTACCATATTGATTGATTTGCAAATATTGAACCACCCTGTCAAACCAGGAATAAATTACACTTGACCATGGTGAATGATTTTTTTTAATGTGTTGCTGATTGGGCTTGCTTGTATTTTGTTGAATATTTTTTTCATCTATGTTCATTAGGAATATTAGCCTGTAGTTCTTTCTTTAGTGATGTCTTTATCTGTTTTTGATATCAGGGTGAAATATAATATGTCCTAAAATAAATCATTAGTGCCACAAAACTGCCAGTTATAACAGAATAATAAAAATCATATTATTAGGGAAAAAAACGTTGAGTTTTAATAGCTCTCTTTTTGCTCCATAAACCCATCATGTACCTTTAGTAGAACATATTCTTCAAGCTGACACTTCAGTTAGGTTTTTATAGACAGCAGAAAGATGACAAAAGAAAGTGCTTCTTTCAAAAAGTCAGTGGGAGCTATGCAAAGCTCACTTTAATAGGCAGTCAGCTAGTACAACTTCAAGATCCTCTGACTCTACTGGAATATAAATAGGAGCATCCAAATTAATCAATAACTTTTTAGATGTGTTCAATAAAAATAGACAAAATACCCAGCCACAAAAATAGCTATAACATATAAAATTTAGATAAAAGATGCATTTCTTATTTTATTTTTTAAAAGATTTTATTTATTTATTCATAGAGACACAGAGAGAGAGAGAGAAAGGCAGAGATACAGGCAGAGTGAGAAGCAGGCTCCACGCAGAGAGCCTGACGTGGGACTCCATCCAGGGTCTCCAGGATCACACCCTAGGCTGCAGGCGGCGCTAAACTGCTGCACCACCGGGGCTGCCAGCATTTCATATTTTATTTGAATATTGGCCTCCTTGCTATGGTTCAATCACTTTTGTTTTCATTAAAGACGAATAAATGATAAGCTTAAACGTTCAATATCAAACTGATATTTGTAAAATTGAAAAAAATGATGTGAAAATGTGTCTAAATAAGACTATGAGAAATAAATGAGAGGTTATTAATTATAATTTTAGAGGAGAAACTGAAGGATGTGTTATGCCAACAAACCTCATTATATAATATCCCTATACTTAATTCAGTAGACATTTTGCTTTGAAATTTCAAATATGAGCAATCATTGGAACAGGTATTGTAAAAAAAAAAAATCATAATAAATTTGAAGCCTTAGGATTTCATCCAAGTTCAAGGTGAGTTATCTATTGCCAATATTTGGGATAGCAATTTTACTTGTTTAACTGAGTGACAAAAGCAGTACCGAAAATGAACACATTTTGCAAGACAAACATTCAAGGAAGAAGAAAGTACTAAAAAGCAAAGCACACCATATAATTTTCAAAAGTGTACTGAGTATTTATTACCAATCAAAATCAAAATCAATCCTCTCTCTCTCACTTTCCTCTTTCTTATTTATGACTATAAATGTAGACCAATTATAACTCTACTCTAATTTCAAATGAAGCGTAAGTAAAATTTGGCCATGATAAAGGAAAAAGAGGCAATGTTGGCATTGGCAGATTATGTTAGAAATAATTTTATAATTTAATGTATGCAATTATTCACCCTGACAATAGATGATAATGGTAGTTTTAATTCTTGATCACTGTGGAATAAGATAATTTAAAAAGGGGTAGCATTTGGGATGCCTGGTGGCTTAGTGATTGAGCATCTATCTTCGGCTCAGGGCATGATCCCAGGGTCCTGGGATTGAGTTCTTCATCGGGCTTCCCATAGGGAGCCTGCTTCTCCCTCTGCCTATGTCTCTGCCTCTTTCTGTGTGTCTCTCATGAAAAAATAAATAAAATTTTTAAAAATAAAAAAATAAAAATAAAAAATAAAAAGAGGTAGCATTTTCATCTACCTTTGTAAAATCTTCTGACCAATTGCTCTTGGAAAAAAATAAACTTTTTTTCCCCCTGGTTTCCTTAACTATAAAGTTAACATAATAATAATTCCTATATTCTAGATGTATGTTTTCTATTTATGTGTATTAGTTTCTGAAATCTGCCCTAACGAGTTTATAAAACTTGATAGTTTACAACAAAAGAAATTTATTTTCTCATACTTCTCAAAGCTAGAAGTCTGAAACAAAGTTTTGTCAGGGTTATGCTTTCTCTGAAGCATCCAGGGAAGAATCTTTTCCTGCTTTTTCCTACCTCATGGTGTCTCATAGCAATCTTCGGAATACCTTGACTTGTGGTAGCATACATCCAATCTCTGTGTTCATCTTCACATAGTTTTCTTTTCTGTGGCTCTGTGTGTCTCCTCCTTTTAAAGAACACTAGGCACTGGATTTAGAGCCCATGGTAATCTAGTATAAACTCATCTCATTTCAATCACATCTACAGAGATCTTATTTCCAAATAAGATCACATCTGAGGGCGTGGGTAAACATGAATTTTATGTATTCAACCCATTATACTATTATAGTGTCATTAACAATTCATTGTTTTTTAAAGTATTATATTTTATCTAACACATCCATGTAATCCAAGATTCCTGAAATTTTGTCCTAAGATTCTTGATGGTATTTATGTTTAAACATCATAGCTTTATATAAGTTGAATATTGAAAATGAAATTAACATATTGGAGAACTTTACTAAGAAAAGGTTTTATGACCTCACTCAGGAAAAATGAAGCAGTTTACCACAGACCAACATGACATCCAAATTTAATAGAAAAGTGTTCAATTAAAAAATATTTATGCTTTAAAAACTTTAGAAAGGGGCACCTGGGCAGATCAGACAGTTAAGCCTCTGATTCTGGCTCAGGTCCTGATCTCAGAGTCCTGGGATTAAGCTCCACACTGGGCTTCCTACTCAGTGGAGAGTCTGCTTCTTCCTCTTCCTCTGGCCCTCCTCCTCACTTGTGCTCTCTCTTTCTATTTCAAATAAATAAATAAAATCTTTAAAATACTTTTAGATAGGTGTTAAATCAAAAATTTATGAGGATGTTTACTTCAGGTCATAATGAAATAACAGGCCATATTTATTGTGTACCATAAAAAGCTAGAAAACTAAACAGAATAAAGTTAGCAATTGCTCTCAGTCCTTGGACAAAATATAGCACGTGCCTGTGGTCTCTGAAAAAAGAAAAGAAGTGAGGTGTGTATTAGTATCGCCCCAGCTTTGTCCTTGGTGACATTTCCCAATCTAATGCTAGAAAGAGGAAGCCCATGTAGAGAAGGTTTGTCTCAGAGTTAAGGAGAAAGTGATTGGATTTGAAAAGCAGGAAGTCACTGAAAATTGTTGGCTTAATCCCTGACATGCAGCAGATACACAGAATAAAAGGTATAAAACTGAAGAATATTTTCTGGATTATTTGACATAATAACATTCTGATCACACATAAGGTAAATCCACTAATCCAGAAAAAACAAAAAAGCAAGCAAGCAAACAAACAAACAAACAAAAAACCCCAGCTGCCAGTATTGAATGATTCCTGGAGCACATATAGGATGGGGGAAATTTGATTTCATAAGTAGCAATCAATAGAATTCACTAAAAAGTTGATGCACCAATGGAGAACTAAAGAGTATGTTTTAGTAATGAGGCTAAATTAACCCAAGTGAAAGCCACAAAACTTATAAACAAGATTCCAAAAATAGATCTGATTTGCAAGTAACTTGATACTTATTTTAAAGGAAGAAAAAAATCCAAACTTCAACAATTTAATTATCACAATATATCTGGCATCTAATCATATGTCACTATATTTTTAAAGAAGCAGCAAATTTGATTGCTAACTTGGAGAACTTTATGGGTTAATCAAAACAGATTTTAAAATAACAGAAGATGCTAGCAGCAGCTATTAGAAATATGTTCAATAATTTAAAGAAAACATGAATATAAGGAAAGAAAAAAAAGAACTACTAGAAATAGAAAATCAAATATATTAAAGAAAATTTTGTGAATGAGATTAAGATTTTAAAGTTTTCAAGAGGAAAAAAGTCATTAAGCATGAAGACAGCAAAAGAATCCAGATAAACTAAATCACAGAGGGAAAAATAAGAATTAGTAATTTAAACACAATCTCATAATCCTAGAGACATTGTCAAGCTAAATAACACAAATGCTATCATAGTTCTAGAAGAGAGAGGGACACAAAAAAATATATATGGAGAAAAAAATAGTTTCAAAGTTTCAAGTTTGAAGAAAAAGTGTACAGAAACAAGTTGCTCAACAAACTCTAAGTAAGATAAACCCAAAGAAAATCACAAAGTCACATCATAATTGAAGAAAAAATAGTGATAAATATCTTTTAGGATGGTATAAAAAAAGTCACAATGCATGCAAAGAAACCGTTAAAAAGAATGACTTTAGGTTTCTCATCAGAAAATGTATAATTTAAAAAATAGTGGAGGACATATTTAACGTGATAAAAGAAAAGAAATAATTATCAACTAAGATTTTATTTAAAGATTTTATTCATTTATTTGAGAAAGAGAGATGGAGAGAGAGAGCATGAGCAGTGGGAGGGGTAGAGGATAAGCAGAGTCCCTGCTGAGCATGGAGCCTGACATGGGTCCTGATTTCAGGACCCTGAGATCATGACCTGAGCTGAAGTCAGATGCTTAACTGATTGAGCCACCTAGGAGCCCCTCAACCAAGGTTTTAAGTACAGTTAATATATGCTTCTAAAAGGAAAGTGAAATAAAGCTATTAACATACCAGTGAAAGCAGAGAGATTATGTTTGCTAGTATATATTTATCACAAGAAATGCTAAAGGAAATCACTTACATTTGCTGCTTACCATATAGAAGCTGGACCAGTAGAAACCCTGACCAGTAGAAACATCTAGCTGATATACAATACAATAACTTTTCCTGAACCTTTCAGTGAGCTGAGTTCATATAACAGTGAATTAATCTGAAAGCTAAGGGACTACTGTGCTTCAAATGAGCGTTGCAAACCTCTGGCAGCTGAAGAAAGACAAAGCCTCCAGACAATTAAGAAGACGCTGCTAAAATGTTTACTTTATTGCTGAAGGCCAACTGTGATCTAGCGGGAGATTATAAAAACCATTGGAGTCACAGACATGAAGAGTTTGAAACATAAAGACTGTTTTGCCCAGCACTCCCTGAATGCTCATGAGAAAGACTAGGGGCAAGGAGAAGGCATAGACACAATTCTGCTTGAAATCTCTATCTTTGTTTTTGTACTTTCCCTGGTAACCTCCCATAATTGGTCTCCAGAACCCTCAACATCCTTCTTTTGTATTTAGCTGGGGATGGTATTTAATGTAGTAGATTGGGCTATTTCAGGAATTATCTCAGTTTTCCTGAATATCTCCCATATGTAGAGGAGGTATACATGATATTAAACTTGTTGTTTTTCTTCTGTTACTCTGTCTTTTATTACAAGGTGATCTCAGCCAAAAATCCTAGAAAGGTAGAGAGAAAATTATTTCTCCTCCCTTACTTAGGAGAGTTTACACCCCATGAAGGCTGGCCAAAAATTCAAATATGTGTTTGTCACAGCTTTGACTGGATCAAGAAGTGGTTTTAAGAGGATTTTAGTGGTTTGAGGCCTTCTTTGTGCCCTGTTTTTCAAATAGAATATAAAATAAGTCCAGATACTTTTGGGGGAGATGGCAAAGAAAGAGGGCTCTAACTTCACTTTGTCCCATGGACAGCCAGATAACACCCACATTAGTATAGATAACCAAGAGAACTATCCAATGATTGGAAGAACAGACTTTCTACAGCTAAATGTAAAGAAGAGGCCACACTGAAGTTGGTAGGAAGGGCAGAGACACAGTCAGGAGTTAAATAGACTTGCAGGACTATATGCAGCAGTGAGGGAAAAAGGTGAGTATGGAGAGGGGAGAGAAAAGGACCTTCATGCTAAGCATCCCAGTCATGAGGAGCTTGCCCAGGGAAGATGAATCTCCATAACATTCAGCTTTGAAAAGTAGAGGGGTCAAATTTTGAGAGTTCTTACAATCCGTGGGGTTTAACACCTGGAACTTTAAAAATCAGTAGGCTCAGCTCTGGGAGAATCTGTAGGGTGAGAGGCAACTGAGTTCTCACCTTTAAAGAGACAGCACAATAAACAAACAGTTCCCTGGATGAATAGCATAGATGTAGCAGTTTGAACAACAGCTGGATATGTGAGAAACATTTGTTTACTAATTTCAGAGTATGCTCAAAGGACAAAGATTTTTAGGAAACTTCTCCAAGAACAAAAGAGTTAGTGTGCAGCATTTCCCTCTCCTGCTCCTCAACCTAGACACAAGGTCACCTGTGGGAAATAGCTCAGCACAGCACTCTCCACCTGACTTGCTAAGAAGATGCTTTGCCCCTGTGTTCTCATGAGACACACTCCCTGTAGCCAGGTCCAAGCTTCAGGTCTCCCCCCCCCCCGCCCCCATAGCAGAACTGGCATCCACCCCTCTGTTCTGTGGACCTGCCCCCTCCAATATACCTTTAGCAAAAGCCCATCTGAAGCAGTACCACAGCCTGGTAGTGTTCAGTCCTGACAGGGAGCAGCACCACTTCAAAGTACTTCTAACCCCAGGGGGAAGGTAGGACCACCACATACACCAGTCCAACTGCAGCCCCACTAGTGGGATGGGTGCAGACTTCTGGTCAGACTGCAAGCCCTACCCACCAATGAAAAATACCCAGAGAACAAAATAGGGAAAAACCCCTGCAGTTCAATGCTATTGTATCTCTGTCAAATGCCTGACCTGACTAAACTGAAGCCCAAGGCAGCCCCGGACTGGCCCACTAACAACAAGGGATCAAATCCTGCCCACAAGAGGCAAAAATAGCCATTACAGGTGACTGGGTTGAAGGCAAAGAGGCTCAACCACAAAAATAGGGCACATGCAACACACATAGGAGACACTTTTGATGGTCCAGGGTCTGGTGAACAGAAGATATTACACTGCAAACCTCTTCTCCATAAGGCCACTGCTTTTAAGAGCAGGAGATATAGCTAAATTTCCCAACACAGGGAGTTAGACAAAATGAGGAGACAGAGGAATATGTCCCAAATGAAAGAATAGGGCAAAATTATAGCAAGAGAGTGAAACAAAATGGAGATAAGCAATATGCCTAATGGAGAATTTAAAGTAATTATCATAAAGATACTCAATGGACTTGAGAAAAGAGTGAAATTCTCAGTGAAAACTTTAAATAAAGAGATAGAAAACATAAAAAAGAATGAATCAGTGATGAAGAATTCCATCACTGAAATTAGGAATACTCTAGAGAGAATAAACAGTGACTAAAAGAAGCAGCAGAATGAGTCAGGGACTTGGAAGACTGATTAATAGAAAGCAATAAAGCTCAACAGGAGAGAGGGAAAAAATAATTTTAAAAATTAAAATAGGGCAGCCCTGGTGGCTTAACAGTTTAGCGCCACCTTTAGCCCAGGGCGTGATCCTGGAGACCCAGGATGGGGTCCCACATTGGGCTGCCTGAGAGCCTGCTTCTCCCTCTGCCTGTGTCTCTGCCTCTCTCTCTGTCTCTGTCTCAAATGAATAAATAAATAAATAAATAAATAAATAAATAAATAAATAAATAAATATTAAAAAAAGAAAATAGATTTAGGGAACTTAGTGACATCATCAAATATAAAAACATTTGTATTATAGTGATCCTAGAAGAAGGAGAGAGAGAAAGTGGGACAGAAAATTTATTTGAAGAAATACAGCCAAAAACTTGTTGAACTGAGAAAGGAAACAGATATCCAGATCCAGGAGGCATGAGAGTCTCAACAAAATCAATTCAAGGTCAAAACCCCAGGGTGCATAGTAATTAAACTGTCAAAAAGTAGTGATAAAGAGAATTTTAAAAGCAGCAAGAGCAAAGAAAGTAGTTATATACAATGGAAAGTCCAAAAGGGTATCAGTCAATATTTCAGCAGAAACTTTGCAGGCCAAAAGGCAGTGGCATGATATATAGAAAGTGTTGAAACAAAGAAACAAAGACATAAACAAATACATCTACAACCTAGAATGCTCTATCCAGCAGGACTATCATTCCAAATAGGAGAGATAAATAATTCCTAAACAAAAGTTAAAGGAATTAGTCACCACTAAAGCAGTCATACATGAAATATTAAGGGGGACTCTTTGAGGAAAGACCATAAGCAGAAGTAAGAATAGTAGGAAACATAAAAGCAGTAAATTAAGTATATTTATAAAAATTAAGAGATTCACAAAATCGAATCATATAAAGGCTGAGACCATCTACCTAAAACATGGTAGGGAGAGGAATAAGAATGGATTCAAACTTAAGTGACCAAAAAATAATATAGACACTATAAGCATAAGATGTTATATACAAACCTAATGGTAGCCCACTAATACAAAACCAGTAATAGATATGCAGAAAATAAAGAGCAAAAAATTAAAGTATATCACTAAAGTAAGCCAACAAATTGTGAGAGAGCAAAATAAGAAAGGAACAGAGAAGAACTGTAAAAACACCCATAAAACAAGTAACAAAATGACAATAAATACATACCTATCAATTATTACTTTGATATTAAATGAACTAAATTCTCCATTCAAAAGATAGAGTGGATAAATAATAGCAAGGCCTATCCATATGTTGCCTATGAGAGACTTATTTCAGACCTTAAATCACATACAGATTGGTAGTGAAGGGATGGGGAAACATTTATCATTCAAACAAAAGTAAAAAGAAAGCTTGGGGAAAAAAAAGAAAAAAAAAAAGGAAAGCTTGGATAGCAATACATATATCAGACAAGATAGACTTTAAAACAAAGACTGTAACAAGAGAAAAAGGACACTATATCATCATAAAGGGAACAATACAAATATTAACAAACTGAGTCTAACAACATATTGAAAAAAACATTCATCGTAATCAAATGGGATTTATTCATAGGATACAAGGGTGGTTCAATATTTGGAAATCAATCAAAATAACATACCATATCAACAAGAATAAGAATAAAATCATATGATTATTTAAATAGATGCAGAAAAAGCATTTGGTAAAGTACAACATCTATCATGATAGAAACCTTCAACAAAGTATGTTTAGAGGGAATATAACTCAATATAATAAAGGCCATTTATGAAAACCTACAGCTAACATCATGCTCAGTGGGGAAAACTGTGAAATTTTCTCCTAATATCAGGAAAAAGACAAGGATATCTACTCTCACCACTGTTATTTAACATAGTACTCGAAGTCCCAGCCTCAGCAATCAGACAACAAAAAGAAATAAAATGCATCCAAATCAGTAAGGAAGAATTAAAACTTTCACTATGCAAATGACATGATACTATATATAGAAAACCTGAAAGACCACCAAAAAAAAAACTGCTAGAACAGATAAGTGAATTCAGTAAAGTCACAGGATACAAAATCAATATAGAGAAATTCATTGCATTTCTATATACTAATAATGAGGTGTCAGAAAGAGAAATTAAGAAAATATGGGATCCCTGGGTGGCGCAGCGGTTTAGCGCCTGCCTTTGGCCCAGGGCGCGATCCTGGAGACCCGGGATCGGATCCCACGTCAGGCTCCCGGTGCATGGAGCTTGCTTCTCCCTCTGCCTATGTCTCTGCCTCTCTCTTTTCTCTCTCTCTCTCTCTCTCTCTCTGTGACTACCATAAATAAAAAAAAAGAAAGAAAATAACTTATTTACAATTGCACTAAAATAAATACAACACCTAGGAATAAACTTAACCAAGAAGGTAAAAGACCTGTACTCCAAAAACTATAAAATACTGATGAAAGAAATTGAGGATGACACAAACAAATGGAAATATATACCATATTCAGGGAATAGAAGAAAGAATATTGTTAAAAAGTCAATACTACCCAAAGCAATTGACAGATTTAATGAATCCATATGAATACATTAATAATATTCTTCATATAACTAGAACAAATATTTGTTCTAAGTCTAAAATTTGTCTGGAATCATAAAAGGCCCCAATTAACTAAAGAAATCTTGAAAAAGAACAAAACTAGAGAAATCAAAATCCCAGATTTCAAGATAAACCACAAAGCAATAGTAATCTAAACAGTTTGGCACAGGCATAAAAAAGACACATGGATCAATAGAACAGAGTCCAGAAATAAACCCACAATTATATGGTAAGTTAATCTATGACAAAGGAGGCAAGAATATATAATGAGGAAAAGACAATCTCCTCAAAAAATGGTGTTGGGAAAACTGAAAAGCTACATACAAAAGACTAAAACTGGACCATTTTCTTACACCATTCACAAAAATAAACTCACAATATATTGAAGACCTAAATGTGAGACCTGAAACCAGAAAGTCCTAGCAGTAGCATAGGCAGTGATTACTCTGACATTGGCCATCGTAATATTTGTCTATATATGCCTTAGGAAAGGCAAGGGAAACAAAAGCTAAATAAACTATTGGGACTACATCAAAATAATAAGCTTCTGTGCAGCAAAGGAAATAATCAGCAAAACTAAAATGCAGCCTACTGAATGGGAGAAGGTATTTACAAATGACATATATGAGAAAGGGTTAGTATACAAAATATATAAAGAACTTATATGACTCAACACACAAACTCCCAAATAATCCAATTAAAATGGGCAGAAGACATGAATAGATATTTCTCCAAAGAAGACATACAGGGGCATCTGGGTGGCTCAGTCAGTTAAGCATCTGCCTTCAGCTCAGGTCATGATCTTGGAGTCCTGGCATCCAGTTCTGAATCAGGCTCTCTGCTCAGCAGGGAGTTTGCTTCTCCCTCTCCCTCTGCTACTTCCCCTACTCAGTGGTCTCTCTCTCACTTGCTAACTCTCTCTCCCACAGATAAATGAATAAAATCTAAACAACAACAACAAAAGAAAGAAACAAAACAAAATTTAAAGAAACCCGCCATAAGATAGTTGGTCAATAGACACATGAAAAGATGCTCAACATTAATGATCATCATGGAAAGCAATTCAAAATCATAATGAGATGATATCACCTCACACCTATCAGAATGGCAAAAAAAAAAGAAGAAGAAGAAGAAGAAGAAGAAGAAGAAGAAGAAGAAGAAGAAGAAGAAGAAGAAGAAACAAGAAGAGTTGGTGAGTATGTTTAGAAAAGGAACCCTTATGGACTGTTGTTGGGAATGCAAACTAGGACAGTCACTGTGGAAAATATTGTGGAAGTTCCTCAGAAAATTAAAAATACAACTATTCTATAATCCAGTAATTCTACTGCTATGTATTTATGCAAAGAATATGAAAATAGTCATTCAAAAAGATAAATGCACTCCTATATTTTTGCAGCATTATTTACTATAGCCAAATTATGAAAACAGCCTATATTTCTATAGATGAAAGAGATGAAACAGATGAAAACATCTATATTTCTATAGATGAAGATAGCCTATATTTCTATAGATCACTGTGTGCTCATGGATGAACTGATAAAGATGTGAGATACATTCTCTCTCTCTTTCTCTCAATCTCTCTCCCAAATGGAATATTATTCAGCCATAAAGAAGAATGAAATCTTGCCATTTGCAGCAACATGGATAGATCTAGAGAGTTTAACAGATATACTAATCAGAGAAAGGCAAATATCGTATGATTTCACTCACATGTGGAATTTACGAAACATAACAAAGGAAAAGAGACAAGCCAAAAATCTGACTTTTCACTATAGAGAACAAACTGATGATTACCAGAGGGGAGGTGGGTGGGGAAGGATCAGTGAAATAGGTGAAGGATATGGTATTAAGAATACAACTACCATGATGAGCATATAATATCTAGAATTATTGAATCACTAAATTGTACACGTGTAACTAGTATGACTGTATATTAACTATATTAGAGTTAAAATTTAAAAAGTCTATGGTTGCCTAATAGAATATATAAAGAACTACAACTAAGCAACAACAAAAAATAACCTCATAAAATAATTACTGAATATTTCTGTTTAGGGAATTTTGTAAGTTAACTTGGAGATAATCAAAGATATCTGATAAATAATTTATGTTCTCCAAGATATTATAATCTAGTTTAGCATAAAAATGTTTTATATAAGTAATACATTTTATTTTATTTTACTTTATTTAAAGATGCATTTATTTGAGAGAGAGAGAGAGAGATAGTGGGAGAGAAGTAGAGAGAGAAAGAGACAAGCAAACTCCCTGCTAAGCAGGAAGCCCAACTCAGGGCTCAATCTCAGCATCTTGAGATCATGACCTGAACCAAAACCAAGAGTTAGATGCTTAACGGAATGAGCCACCCAGATACCCCAGTAACACATTTTATAAGGTAACAAGGAAGCAGTTTTATATATTAAATATATTAAGTAAGTTCAACAATTAAAATTATAAATACTGCACAGATTGAAAGGGGAAATGTATCACTGTGAAATGAGTTAGGAGAGACTTGTATGACTATGGCTATTATTTGGATTAAACATGAAAGAGAAATAGGAATTCTATATCCCATTATAAAGAAGATAGTACAATACTGGATCATGGAAAAATTTAAGGGATGCATATTCATGAAGGCATAACTTAGAAATTGAACAAATGGCAATGTTGCATTATTAATGTGCATGGAAAGTAAGAGTAAGGGTGAAAACATTGCTAGCACAGAATGAGTATAAACTAGTTTAAGGCATGTTTATGTCTTTAATGAGGCTGGCTGTTCATTCAGCCCTTCTCTAAGAACCTGCTATACCTTTGTTAGAGAGATGATGTCTATTCCCTAATGACATTAAGTGCTCTGACAGATATTAGGATCTCCTATAGTCTAAGATGAAATTTACAATTCTTTATACCTTGTGTCCTGCTATATATGTAAATTATTTGTCTTGACCCTATGTCCTATACCCCACATTTTACATTAAGACTGTGTTATTATAATTGCTTACTATGATCATGGCACCTAGACTAGTGTTTTTTTCTCCAGTTGTGCTCATGGATACCTTGATCAGAATCACTCAGGTCCCTCATAAACATGCCCTGCTGTCAATGTCTATTTGGGCCATAACTACTACCATAAACTGGGTGGCTTAAACCAGAGAAATTTCATTTTTCACAGTTGTGGAGATTGGAGGTCTGATATCAGGGTGCCATCATGGCTGACTGAGTTCTGGTGAGATCTCTCTTCCTGGTTTGCTGATAGTTGCCTTCTCGTTGTGCGCTCAAATGGCCTTTCCTTGGCATGTATGTATGGAAATGAGTGAGAGAGAGAGGAGAAAAAAGAGGATAGAAGGAAGAGAAGAAAGGTAAAAGAAAGAGAGAGAAAAAAAAGAGAGAAAGAGATGGGATCAGGGGACAGTAGAGGGTACAGAAGGAGAAGGAAGTGCTCTCTGGTGCCTCTTTTTGTAAAGTCATTGATCCCATTATGAGGACTCCATCCTTACAACCTCATTTAAAACGAATTTCCTCCTAAAAGTCCCATCTCTGAACACCATCACTTTGGGGGGTAGGGCTTTAACATTTAAATTTTAGGGGGACACAATTCAGTTCATACCAGCTACCTTTTAGGAGTAGTAGATGCAAAACTTTCTGCCCTTGACAGCTGTGAGGTGATATCTTATTGTAGCTTTGATTTATACTTATCTGATGATAAGTGGTGAGGAACATCTTAGCATGTGCCTGTTGGCCATCTGTATGCCTTCTTTGGAAAAATGTTTGTTTTTGATCTCTGCCCATTTTTAATTGGATTATTTGTTTTTTTGTGTACTGAGTTTTATAACTTCTTTATACATTTTGGATACTAACCCTTTATTAGATGTGTTATTTGCGAATATCTTTTCACATTCCACAGGTTGTTTTTTAGTTTAGTTGATTGTTTCCTTTGATGGGCAGAAGCTTTTTATTTTGATGTGGTTTCAATAGTTTGTTTTTGCTTGTTTCCCTTGCCTCAGGAGACATCTAGAAAAATACTGCTATGGCCAATGTCAAAGAAGTTACTGCCTATGTTTCCTTCTAGGATTTTGATGGTTTCAGTTCTCACATTTAGGTCTTCTACCCACTTTGAATGTGTGTGTGTGTGCGTGTTGTAAGAAAGTGGTCCAGTTTCATTCTTCTGAAAGTTGCTGTTCAGTTTTCTCAACATCGTTTATTGAATGGACTGTCTTTTGCCATTGGATATTCTTTCTTGCTTTGTCAAAGATTGATTGGTCATATAGTTGTGGATTTATTTCTGGGTTTTCTATTCTGTTCCATTGATCTTTGTACCTATTTTTTTTTTTTTTTTTTTTGCCAGGACCATACTGTTTTGATACTACGGCTTTGTAATATAACATGAAGTCCAGAATTGTGATGCCTCCAGCTTTGCTTTTCTTTTTCAATATTGCTTTTAGGGGCCTTTTGTAGTTCCATACAGGTTTTAGAATGGTTTTTAATAGTTCTGTGAAAAACCTGTTGATATTTTGATAGAGATTCCTTTAAATGTGTAGGTGGCTTTGGTCAGGAAATACATTTTAGCAACATTTGTTTTTCCAATCCATGAGCATGGACTGTTTTTCTGTTTCTTTGTGTCACCTTCAATTTATTTCATCAGCATTTATACTTTTCAGAGTGCAGGTCTGTCACTTCTTTGGGTACGTTTATTCCTGGGTATGTTATTATTTTTGATGCAATTATAAATGGGGTTGTTTTCTTAATTTCTCCTTAAACTATTTCAGTATTATTGTATAGAAATGTAACCGATTTCTGTGCATTGGTTTTGTATCCTGTGACTTTACTGAATTCATTCATCAGTTCTAGTAGTTTTTTGGTGGAGTCTTTTGGGTTTTCTATATATATTACCATATCATCTGCAAATAATGAAAGTTTTACTTCTTCCTTACTGATTTGGATGTCTTTTATTACTTTTTGTTATCTGATTGCTGTGGCTAGGATTTTCATTACTATGTTGAGTGAAAGTGGTGAGAATGGGCATCCTTGTCTTCTTATTCCTGACCTTGGGGAAAAATCTCTGTTTCCCCACTAAAGATGATGTTAGCGGTTGGACTTTCATAGATGGCCTTTATTATGTTGAAATATGCTCCCTGTAACCTCACTTTGTTGAAGGTTTTTATCATAAATGGATGTACATCTACTCAAATGATAGTCTGGTTTTTAACCTTTCTCTTATTGATGTTAAGTACCATATTGATTGATTTGCAAATATTGAACCACCCTGTCAAACCAGGAATAAATTACACTTGACCATGGTGAATGATTTTTTTTAATGTGTTGCTGATTGGGCTTGCTTGTATTTTGTTGAATATTTTTTTCATCTATGTTCATTAGGCATATTAGCCTGTAGTTCTTTTTTTAGTGATGTCTTTATCTGTTTTTGATATCAGGGTGAAATATAATATGTCCTAAAATAAATCATTAGTGCCACAAAACTGCCAGTTATAACAGAATAATAAAAATCATATTATTAGGGAAAAAAACGTTGAGTTTTAATAGCTCTCTAACTTTTTGCTCCATAAACCCATCATGTACCTTTAGTAGAACATATTCTTCAAGCTGACACTTCAGTTAGGTTTTTATAGACAGCAGAAAGATGACAAAAGAAAGTGCTTCTTTCAAAAAGTCAGTGGGAGCTATGCAAAGCTCACTTTAATAGGCAATCAGCTAGTACAACTTCAAGATCCTCTGACTCTACTGGAATATAAATAGGAGCATCCAAATTAATCAATAACTTTTTAGATGTGTTCAATAAAAATAGACAAAATACCCAGCCACAAAAATAGCTATAACGTATAAAATTTAGATAAAAGATGCATTTCTTATTTTATTTTTTAAAAGATTTTATTTATTTATTCATAGAGACACAGAGAGAGAGAGAGAAAGGCAGAGATACAGGCAGAGTGAGAAGCAGGCTCCACGCAGAGAGCCTGACGTGGGACTCCATCCAGGGTCTCCAGGATCACACCCTAGGCTGCAGGCGGCGCTAAACTGCTGCACCACCGGGGCTGCCAGCATTTCATATTTTATTTGAATACTGGCCTCCTTGCTATGGTTCAATCACTTTTGTTTTCATTAAAGACGAATAAATGATAAGCTTAAACGTTCAATATCAAACTGATATTTGTAAAATTGAAAAAAATGATGTGAAAATGTGTCTAAATAAGACTATGAGAAATAAATGAGAGGTTATTAATTATAATTTTAGAGGAGAAACTGAAGGATGTGTTATGCCAACAAACCTCATTATATAATATCCCTATACTTAATTCAGTAGACATTTTGCTTTGAAATTTCAAATATGAGCAATCATTGGAACAGGTATTGTAAAAAAAAAAAATCATAATAAATTTGAAGCCTTAGGATTTCATCCAAGTTCAAGGTGAGTTATCTATTGCCAATATTTGGGATAGCAATTTTACTTGTTTAACTGAGTGACAAAAGCAGTACCGAAAATGAACACATTTTGCAAGACAAACATTCAAGGAAGAAGAAAGTACTAAAAAGCAAAGCACACCATATAATTTTCAAAAGTGTACTGAGTATTTATTACCAATCAAAATCAAAATCAATCCTCTCTCTCTCACTTTCCTCTTTCTTATTTATGACTATAAATGTAGACCAATTATAACTCTACTCTAATTTCAAATGAAGCATAAGTAAAATTTGGCCATGATAAAGGAAAAAGAGGCAATGTTGGCATTGGCAGATTATGTTAGAAATAATTTTATAATTTAATGTATGCAATTATTCACCCTGACAATAGATGATAATGGTAGTTTTAATTCTTGATCACTGTGGAATAAGATAATTTAAAAAGGGGTAGCATTTGGGATGCCTGGTGGCTTAGTGATTGAGCATCTATCTTCGGCTCAGGGCATGATCCCAGGGTCCTGGGATTGAGTTCTTCATCGGGCTTCCCATAGGGAGCCTGCTTCTCCCTCTGCCTATGTCTCTGCCTCTTTCTGTGTGTCTCTCATGAAAAAATAAATAAAATTTTTAAAAATAAAAAAATAAAAATAAAAAATAAAAAGAGGTAGCATTTTCATCTACCTTTGTAAAATCTTCTGACCAATTGCTCTTGGAAAAAAATAAACTTTTTTTCCCCCTGGTTTCCTTAACTATAAAGTTAACATAATAATAATTCCTATATTCTAGATGTATGTTTTCTATTTATGTGTATTAGTTTCTGAAATCTGCCCTAACGAGTTTATAAAACTTGATAGTTTACAACAAAAGAAATTTATTTTCTCATACTTCTCAAAGCTAGAAGTCTGAAACAAAGTTTTGTCAGGGTTATGCTTTCTCTGAAGCATCCAGGGAAGAATCTTTTCCTGCTTTTTCCTACCTCATGGTGTCTCATAGCAATCTTCGGAATACCTTGACTTGTGGTAGCATACATCCAATCTCTGTGTTCATCTTCACATAGTTTTCTTTTCTGTGGCTCTGTGTGTCTCCTCCTTTTTAAGAACACTAGGCACTGGATTTAGAGCCCATGGTAATCTAGTATAAACTCATCTTATTTCAATCACATCTACAGAGATCTTATTTCCAAATAAGATCACATCTGAGGGCGTGGGTAAACATGAATTTTATGTATTCAACCCATTATACTATTATAGTGTCATTAACAATTCATTGTTTTTTAAAGTATTATATTTTATCTAACACATCCATGTAATCCAAGATTCCTGAAATTTTGTCCTAAGATTCTTGATGGTATTTATGTTTAAACATCATAGCTTTATATAAGTTGAATATTGAAAATGAAATTAACATATTGGAGAACTTTACTAAGAAAAGGTTTTATGACCTCACTCAGGAAAAATGAAGCAGTTTACCACAGACCAACATGACATCCAAATTTAATAGAAAAGTGTTCAATTAAAAAATATTTATGCTTTAAAAACTTTAGAAAGGGGCACCTGGGCAGATCAGACAGTTAAGCCTCTGCTTCTGGCTCAGGTCCTGATCTCAGAGTCCTGGGATTAAGCTCCACACTGGGCTTCCTACTCAGTGGAGAGTCTGCTTCTTCCTCTTCCTCTGGCCCTCCTCCTCACTTGTGCTCTCTCTTTCTATTTCAAATAAATAAATAAAATCTTTAAAATACTTTTAGATAGGTGTTAAATCAAAAATTTATGAGGATGTTTACTTCAGGTCATAATGAAATAACAGGCCATATTTATTGTGTACCATAAAAAGCTAGAAAACTAAACAGAATAAAGTTAGCAATTGCTCTCAGTCCTTGGACAAAATATAGCACGTGCCTGTGGTCTCTGAAAAAAGAAAAGAAGTGAGGTGTGTATTAGTATCGCCCCAGCTTTGTCCTTGGTGACATTTCCCAATCTAATGCTAGAAAGAGGAAGCCCATGTAGAGAAGGTTTGTCTCAGAGTTAAGGAGAAAGTGATTGGATTTGAAAAGCAGGAAGTCACTGAAAATTGTTGGCTTAATCCCTGACATGCAGCAGATACACAGAATAAAAGGTATAAAACTGAAGAATATTTTCTGGATTATTTGACATAATAACATTCTGATCACACATAAAGTAAAAAAAAATTTTTTATTTATTTATGATAGTCACAGAGAGAGAGAGAGAGGCAGAGACACAGGCAGAGGGAGAAGCAGGCTCCATGCACTGGGAGCCTGATGTGGGATTCGATCCCGGGTCTCCAGGATCACACCCTGGGCCAAAGGCAGGCGCCAAACCGCTGCGCCACCCAGGGATCCCTGATCACACATAAGGTAAATCCACTAATCCAGAAAAAACAAAAAAGCAAGCAAGCAAACAAACAAACAAACAAAAAACCCCAGCTGCCAGTATTGAATGATTCCTGGAGCACATATAGGATGGGGGAAATTTGATTTCATAAGTAGCAATCAATAGAATTCACTAAAAAGTTGATGCACCAATGGAGAATTAAAGAGTATGTTTTAGTAATGAGGCTAAATTAACCCAAGTGAAAGCCACAAAACTTATAAACAAGATTCCAAAAATAGATCTGATTTGCAAGTAACTTGATACTTATTTTAAAGGAAGAAAAAAATCCAAACTTCAACAATTTAATTATCACAATATATCTGGCATCTAATCATATGTCACTATATTTTTAAAGAAGCAGCAAATTTGATTGCTAACTTGGAGAACTCTATGGGTTAATCAAAACAGATTTTAAAATAACAGAAGATGCTAGCAGCAGCTATTAGAAATATGTTCAATAATTTAAAGAAAACATGAATATAAGGAAAGAAAAAAAAGAACTACTAGAAATAGAAAATCAAATATATTAAAGAAAATTTTGTGAATGAGATTAAGATTTTAAAGTTTTCAAGAGGAAAAAAGTCATTAAGCATGAAGACAGCAAAAGAATCCAGATAAACTAAATCACAGAGGGAAAAATAAGAATTAGTAATTTAAACACAATCTCATAATCCTAGAGACATTGTCAAGCTAAATAACACAAATGCTATCATAGTTCTAGAAGAGAGAGGGACACAAAAAAATATATATGGAGAAAAAAATAGTTTCAAAGTTTCAAGTTTGAAGAAAAAGTGTACAGAAACAAGTTGCTCAACAAACTCTAAGTAAGATAAACCCAAAGAAAATCACAAAGTCACATCATAATTGAAGAAAAAATAGTGATAAATATCTTTTAGGATGGTATAAAAAAGTCACAATGCATGCAAATAAACCGTTAAAAAGAATGACTTTAGGTTTCTCATCAGAAAATGTATAATTTAAAAAATAGTGGAGGACATATTTAACGTGATAAAAGAAAAGAAATAATTATCAACTAAGATTTTATTTAAAGATTTTATTCATTTATTTGAGAAAGAGAGATGGAGAGAGAGAGCATGAGCAGTGGGAGGGGTAGAGGATAAGCAGAGTCCCTGCTGAGCATGGAGCCTGACATGGGTCCTGATTTCAGGACCCTGAGATCATGACCTGAGCTGAAGTCAGATGCTTAACTGATTGAGCCACCTAGGAGCCCCTCAACCAAGGATTTAAGTACAGTTAATATATGCTTCTAAAAGGAAAGTGAAATAAAGCTATTAACATACCAGTGAAAGCAGAGAGATTATGTTTGCTAGTATATATTTATCACAAGAAATGCTAAAGGAAATCACTTACATTTGCTGCTTACCATATAGAAGCTGGACCAGTAGAAACCCTGACCAGTAGAAACATCTAGCTGATATACAATACAATAACTTTTCCTGAACCTTTCATAGAGCTGAGTTCATATAACAGTGAATTAATCTGAAAGCTAAGGGACTACTGTGCTTCAAATGAGCATTGCAAACCTCTGGCAGCTGAAGAAAGACAAAGCCTCCAGACAATTAAGAAGACGCTGCTAAAATGTTTACTTTATTGCTGAAGGCCAACTGTGATCTAGCAGGAGATTATAAAAACCATTGGAGTCACAGACACGAAGAGTTTGAAACATAAAGACTGTTTTGCTCAGCACTCCCTGAATGCTCATGAGAAAGACTAGGGGCAAGGAGAAGGCATAGACACAATTCTGCTTGAAATCTCTATCTTTGTTTTTGTACTTTCCCTGGTAACCTCCCATAATTGGTCTCCAGAACCCTCAACATCCTTCTTTTGTATTTAGCTGGGGATGGTATTTAATGTAGTAGATTGGGCTATTTCAGGAATTATCTCAGTTTTCCTGAATATCTCCCATATGTAGAGGAGGTATACATGATATTAAACTTGTTGTTTTTCTTCTGTTACTCTGTCTTTTATTACAAGGTGATCTCAGCCAAAAATCCTAGAAAGGTAGAGAGAAAATTATTTCTCCTCCCTTACTTAGGAGAGTTTACACCCCATGAAGGCTGGCCAAAAATTCAAATATGTGTTTGTCACAGCTTTGACTGGATCAAGAAGTGGTTTTAAGAGGATTTTAGTGGTTTGAGGCCTTCTTTGTGCCCTGTTTTTCAAATAGAATATAAAATAAGTCCAGATACTTTTGGGGGAGATGGCAAAGAAAGAGGGCTCTAACTTCACTTTGTCCCATGGACAGCCAGATAACACCCACATTAGTATAAATAACCAAGAGAACTATCCAATGATTGGAAGAACAGACTTTCTACAGCTAAATGTAAAGAAGAGGCCACACTGAAGTTGGTAGGAAGGGCAGAGACACAGTCAGGAGTTAAGTAGACTTGCAGGACTATATGCAGCAGTGAGGGAAAAAGGTGAGTATGGAGAGGGGAGAGAAAAGGACCTTCATGCTAAGCATCCCAGTCATGAGGAGCTTGCCCAGGGAAGATGAATCTCCATAACATTCAGCTTTGAAAAGTAGAGGGGTCAAATTTTGAGAGTTCTTACAATCCGTGGGGTTTAACACCTGGAACTTTAAAAATCAGTAGGCTCAGCTCTGGGAGAATCTGTAGGGTGAGAGGCAACTGAGTTCTCACCTTTAAAGAGACAGCACAATAAACAAACAGTTCCCTGGATGAATAGCATAGATGTAGCAGTTTGAACAACAGCTGGATATGTGAGAAACATTTGTTTTACTAATTTCAGAGTATGCTCAAAGGACAGAGATTTTTAGGAAGCTTCTCCAAGAACAAAAGAGTTAGTGTGCAGCATTTCCCTCTCCTGCTCCTCAACCTAGACACAAGGTCACCTGTGGGAAATAGCTCAGCACAACACTCTCCACCTGACTTGCTAAGAAGATGCTTTGCCCCTGTGTTCTCATGAGACACACTCCCTGTAGCCAGGTCCAAGCTTCAGGTCTCCCCCCCCCGCCCCCATAGCAGAACTGGCATCCACCCCTCTGTTCTGTGGACCTGCCCCCTCCAATATACCTTTAGCAAAAGCCCATCTGAAGCAGTACCACAGCCTGGTAGTGTTCAGTCCTGACAGGGAGCAGCACCACTTCAAAGTACTTCTAACCCCAGGGGGAAGGTAGGACAACCACATACACCAGTCCAACTGCAGCCCCACTAGTGGGATGGGTGCAGACTTCTGGTCAGACTGCAAGCCCTACCCACCAATGAAAAATACCCAGAGAACAAAATAGGGAAAAACCCCTGCAGTTCAATGCTATTGTATCTCTGTCAAATGCCTGACCTGACTAAACTGAAGCCCAAGGCAGCCCCAGACTGGCCCACTAACAACAAGGGACCAAATCCTGCCCACAAGAGGCAAACATAGCCATTACAGATGACTGGGTTGAAGGCAAAGAGGCTCAACCACAAAAGTAGGGCACATGCAACACACATAGGAGACACTTTTGATGGTCCAGGGTCTGGTGAACAGAAGATATTAACTGCAAACCTCTTCTCCATAAGGCCACTGCTTTCAAGAGCAGGAGATATAGCTAAATTTCCCAACACAGGGAGTTAGACAAAATGAGTTAGACAGAGGAATATGTCCCAAATGAAAGAATAGGGCAAAATTATAGCAAGAGAGTGAAACAAAATGGAGATAAGCAATATGCCTAATGGAGAATTTAAAGTAATTATCATAAAGATACTCAATGGACTTGAGAAAAGAGTGAAATTCTCAGTGAAAACTTTAAATAAAGAGATAGAAAACATAAAGAAGAATGAATCAGTGATGAAGAATTCCATCACTGAAATTAGGAATACTCTAGAGAGAATAAACAGTGACTAAAAGAAGCAGCAGAATGAGTCAGGAACTTGGAAGACTGATTAATAGAAAGCAATAAAGCTCAACAGGAGAGAGGGAAAAAATAATTTTAAAAATTAAAATAGGGCAGCCCTGGTGGCTTAACAGTTTAGCGCCACCTTTAGCCCAGGGCGTGATCCTGGAGACCCAGGATGGGGCCCCACATTGGGCTGCCTGCATAGAGCCTGCTTCTCCCTCTGGCTGTGTCTCTGCCTCTCTCTCTGTCTCTGTCTCAAATGAATAAATAAATAAATAAATAAATAAATAAATCTTAAAAAAAGAAAATAGATTTAGGGAACTTAGTGACATCATCAAATATAAAAACATTTGTATTATAGTGATCCTAGAAGAAGGAGAGAGAGAAAGTGGGACAGAAAATTTATTTGAAGAAATACAGCCAAAAACTTGTTGAACTGAGAAAGGAAACAGATATCCAGATCCAGGAGGCATGAGAGTCTCAACAAAATCAATTCAAGGTCAAAACCCCAGGGTGCATAGTAATTAAACTGTCAAAAAGTAGTGATAAAGAGAGAATTTTAAAAGCAGCAAGAGCAAAGAAAGTAGTTATATACAATGGAAAGTCCAAAAGGGCATCAGTCGATATTTCAGCAGAAACTTTGCAGGCCAAAAGGCAGTGGCATGATATATAGAAAGTGTTGAAACAAAGAAACAAAGACATAAACAAATACATCTACAACCAAGAATGCTCTATCCAGCAGGACTATCATTCCAAATAGGATAAATAATTCCTAAACAAAAGTTAAAGGAATTAGCCACCACTAAAGCAGTCATACATGAAATGTTAAGGGGGACTCTTTGAGGAAAGACCATAAGCAGAAGTAAGAATAGTAGGAAACATAAAAGCAGTAAATTAAGTATATTTATAAAAATTAAGAGATTCACAAAATCGAATCATATAAAGTCTGAGACCATCTACCTAAAACATGGTAGGGAGAGGAATAAGAATGGATTCAAACTTAAGTGACCAAAAAATAATATAGACACTATAAGCATAAGATGTTATATACAAACCTAATGGTAGCCCACTAATACAAAACCAGTAATAGATATGCAGAAAATAAAGAGCAAAAAATTAAAGTATATCACTAAAGTAAGCCAACAAATTGTGAGAGAGTAAAATAAGAAAGGAACAGAGAAGAACTGTAAAAACACCCATAAAACAAGTAACAAAATGACAATAAATACATACCTATCAATTATTACTTTGATATTAAACGAACTAAATTCTCCATTCAAAAGATAGAGTGGATAAATAATAGCAAGGCCTATCCATATGTTGCCTATGAGAGACTTATTTCAGACCTTAAATCACATACAGATTGGTAGTGAAGGGATGGGGAAACATTTATCATTCAAACAAAAGTAAAAAGAAAGCTTGGGGAAAAAAAAGAAAAAAAAAGGAAAGCTTGGATAGCAATACATATATCAGACAAGATAGACTTTAAAACAAAGACTGTAACAAGAGAAAAAGGACACTATATCATCATAAAGGGAACAATACAAATATTAACAAACTGAGTCTAACAATATATTGAAAAAAACATTCATCGTAATCAAATGGGATTTATTCATAGGATACAAGGGTGGTTCAATATTTGGAAATCAATCAAAATAACATACCATATCAACAAGAATAAGAATAAAATCATATGATTACTTAAATAGATGCAGAAAAAGCATTTGGTAAAGTACAACATCTATCATGATAGAAACCTTCAACAAAGTATGTTTAGAAGGAATATACCTCAATATAATAAAGGCCATTTATGAAAACCTACAGCTAACATCATGCTCAGTGGGGAAAACTGTGAACTTTTCTCCTAATATCAGGAAAAAGACAAGGATATCTACTCTCACCACTGTTATTTAACATAGTACTCGAAGTCCCAGCCTCAGCAATCAGACAACAAAAAGAAATAAAATGCATCCAAATCAGTAAGGAAGAATTAAAACTTTCACTATTTGCAAATGACATGATACTATATATAGAAAACTTGAAAGACCACCCAAAAACTGCTAGAACAGATAAGTGAATACAGTAAAGTCACAGGATACAAAATCAATATAGAGAAATTCATTGCATTTCTATATACTAATAATGAAGTGTCAGAAAGAGAAATTAAGAAAATAACTTATTTACAATTGCACTAAAATAAATACAATACCTAGGAATAAACTTAACCAAGAAGGTAAAAGACCTGTACTCCAAAAACTATAAAATACTGATGAAAGAAATTGAGGATGACACAAACAAATGGAAATATATCCCATATTCAGGGAATAGAAGAAAGAATATTGTTAAAAAGTCAATACTACCCAAAGCAATTGACAGATTTAATGAATCCATATGAATACATTAATAATATTCTTCGTATAACTAGAACAAATATTTATTCTAAGTCTAAAATTTGTCTGGAATCATAAAAGTCCCCAATTAACTAAAGAAATCTTGAAAAAGAACAAAACTAGAGAAATCAAAATCCCAGATTTCAAGATAAACCACAAAGCAATAGTAATCTAAACAGTTTGGCACAGGCATAAAAAAGACACATGGATCAATAGAACAGAGTCCAGAAATAAACCCACAATTATATGGTAAGTTAATCTATGACAAAGGAGGCAAGAATATATAATGAGGAAAAGATAATCTCCTCAAAAAATGGTGTTGGGAAAACTGAAAAGCTACATACAAAAGACTAAAACTGGACCATTTTCTTACACCATTCACAAAAATAAACTCACAATATATTGAAGACCTAAATGTGAGACCTGAAACCAGAAAGTCCTAGCAGTAGCATAGGCAGTGATTACTCTGACATTGGCCATCGTAATATTTGTCTATATATGCCTTAGGAAAGGCAAGGGAAACAAAAGCTAAATAAACTATTGGGACTACATCAAAATAATAAGCTTCTGTGCAGCAAAGGAAATAATCAGCAAAACTAAAATGCAGCCTACTGAATGGGAGAAGGTATTTACAAATGACGTATATGAGAAAGGGTTAGTATACAAAATATATAAAGAACTTATATGACTCAACACACAAACTCCCAAATAATCCAATTAAAATGGGCAGAAGACATGAATAGATATTTCTCCAAAGAAGACATACAGGGGCATCTGGGTGGCTCAGTCAGTTAAGCATCTGCCTTCAGCTCAGGTCATGATCTTGGAGTCCTGGCATCCAGTTCTGAATCAGGCTCTCTGCTCAGCAGGGAGTTTGCTTCTCCCTCTCCCTCTGCTACTTCCCCTACTCAGTGCTCTCTATCTCACTTGCTAACTCTCTCTCCCACAGATAAATGAATAAAATCTAAACAACAACAACAAAAGAAAGAAACAAAACAAAATTTAAAGAAACCCACCATAAGATAGTTGGTCAATAGACACATGAAAAGATGCTCAACATTAATGATCATCATGGAAAGCAATCCAAAATCATAATGAGACGATATCACCTCACACCTATCAGAATGGCAAAAAAAAAAAAAAAAAAAAAAGAAGACGAAGAAGAAGAAGAAGAAGAAGAAGAAGAAGAAGAAGAAGAAGAAGAAGAAGAAACAAGAAGTGTTGGTGAGTATGTTTAGAAAAAGGAACCCTTATGGACTGTTGTTGGGAATGCAAACTGGGACAGTCACTGTGGAAAATATTGTGGAAGTTCCTCAGAAAATTAAAAATACAACTACTCTATGACCCAGTAATTCTACTGCTATGTATTTATGCAAAGAATATGAAAATCGTCATTCAAAAAGATAAATGCACTCCTATATTTTTGCAGCATTATTTACTATAGCCAAATTATGAAAACAGCCTATATTTCTATAGATGAAAGAAATGAAATAGATGAAAACATCTATACTTCTATAGATGAAGATAGCCTATATTTCTATAGATCACTGTGTGCTCATGGATGAACTGATAAAGAAGATGTGAGATACATTCTCTCTCTCTTTCTCTCAATCTCTCTCTCTCTCCCAAATGGAATATTATTCAGCCATAAAGAAGAATGAAATCTTGCCATTTGCAGCAACATGGATAGATCTAGAGAGTTTAAATACTAATCAGAGAAAGGCAAATATCGTATGATTTCACTCACATGTGGAATTTACGAAACATAACAAAGGAAAAGAGACAAGCCAAAAATCTGACTTTTCACTATAGAGAACAAACTGATGATTACCAGAGGGGAGGTGGGTGGGGAAGGATCAGTGAAATAGGTGAAGGATATGGTATTAAGAATACAACTACCATGATGAGCACATAATATCTAGAATTATTGAATCACTAAATTGTACACGTGTAACTAGTATGACTGTATATTAACTATATTAGAGTTAAAATTTAAAAAGTCTATAGTTCCCTAATAGAATATATAAAGAACTACAACTAAGCAACAACAAAAAATAACCTCATAAAATAATTACTGAATATTTCTGTTTAGGGAATTTTGTAAGTTAACTTGGAGATAATCAAAGATATCTGATAAATAATTTCTGTTCTCCAAGATATTATAATCTAGTTTATCATAAAAATGTTTTATATAAGTAATACATTTTATTTTATTTTATTTAAAGATGCGTTTATTTGAGAGAGAGAGAGAGAGATAGTGGGAGAGAAGTAGAGAGAGAAAGAGACAAGCAAACTCCCTGCTAAGCAGGAAGCCCAACTCAGGGCTCAATCTCAGCATCTTGAGATCATGACCTGAACCAAAACCAAGAGTTAGATGCTTAACTGACTGAGCCACCCAGATACCCCAGTAACACATTTTATAAGGTAACAAGGAAGCAGTTTTATATATTAAATATATTAAGTAAGTTCAACAATTAAAATTATAAATACTGCACAGATTGAAAGGGGAAATGTATCACTGTGAAATGAGTTAGGAGAGACTTGTATGACTATGGCTATTATTTGGATTAAACATGAAAGAGAAATAGGAATTCTATATCCCATTATAAAGAAGATAGTACAATACTGGATCATGGAAAAATTTAAGGGATGCATATTCATGAAGGCATAACTTAGAAATTGAACAAATGGCAATGTTGCATTATTAATGTGCATGGAAAGTAAGAGTAAGGGTGAAAACATTGCTAGCACAGAATGAGTATAAACTAGTTTAAGGCATGTTTATATCTTTAATGAGGCTGGCTGTTCATTCAGCCCTTCTCTAAGAACCTGCTATACCTTTGTTAGAGAGATGATGTCTATTCCCTAATGACATTAAGTGCTCTGACAGATATTAGGATCTCCTATAGTCTAAGATGAAATTTACAATTCTTTATACCTTGTGTCCTGCTATATATGTAAATTATTTGTCTTGACCCTATGTCCTATACCCCACATTTTACATTAAGACTGTGTTATTATAATTGCTTACTATGATCATGGCACCTAGACTAGTGTTTTTTTCTCCAGTTGTGCTCATGGATACCTTGATCAGAATCACTCAGGTCCCTCATAAACATGCCCTGCTGTCAATGTCTATTTGGGCCATAACTACTACCATAAACTGGGTGGCTTAAACCAGAGAAATTTCATTTTTCACAGTTGTGGAGATTGGAGGTCTGATATCAGGGTGCCATCATGGCTGACTGAGTTCTGGTGAGATCTCTCTTCCTGGTTTGCTGATAGTTGCCTTCTCGTTGTGCGCTCAAATGGCCTTTCCTTGGCATGTATGTATGGAAATGAGTGAGAGAGAGAGGAGAAAAAAGAGGATAGAAGGAAGAGAAGAAAGGTAAAAGAAAGAGAGAGAAAAAAAAGAGAGAAAGAGATGGGATCAGGGGACAGTAGAGGGTACAGAAGGAGAAGGAAGTGCTCTCTGGTGCCTCTTTTTGTAAAGTCATTGATCCCATTATGAGGACTCCATCCTTACAACCTCATTTAAAACGAATTTCCTCCTAAAAGTCCCATCTCTGAACACCATCACTTTGGGGGGTAGGGCTTTAACATTTAAATTTTAGGGGGACACAATTCAGTTCATACCAGCTACCTTTTAGGAGTAGTAGATGCAAAACTTTCTGCCCTTGTGGGAAGGACTGGAAACCCACTGTCAGAACTCTGAACTGAAGCAATGTGGACGTCTGCTATTCTGAGGGAGGAGCAGGAAATTCTTGCCTGCCCAAGATCCTGCCCCCACCTCCTGCCACAGATGCAAAGCTAAACCTGTCTGTCTTTACTTTCCTACTTTTCCATTTCTCAACAGTACTAGGTTATGTGCTGAAATAAGAATAAATATTCATGTTTAGGAGTGTCTTAGCTATTATCTGGGTTCTACTGAATATGTAAAAATGGGATATGCTTTTATTTTTATTTTTTTTAATTTTTTATTTATTTATGATAGTCACAGAGAGAGAGAGAGAGAGGCAGAGACACAGGCAGAGGGAGAAGCAGGCTCCATGCACCGGGAGCCCGACGTGGGATTCGATCCTGGGTCTCCAGGATCGCGCCCTGGGCCAAAGGCAGGCGCCAAACCACTGCACCACCCAGGGATCCCGGGATATGCTTTTAAAATAATGAATCTAAGTTTTGCTTTAAGAAGATGAAGTAGTTCTGAGAAAATTGAAAATTAATGGAATTTCATATTTTTGTATTATTATATGCCTTGTTACATACATATATAATTTGCCTTAATATTGGGGGGGTCAGGAGAAAAATTGCTAAAAACAGAAGCTAAAATATACTATAACGTTATCTGGATAAGTGTGACTTAGGTTATCTTGTCAGTTTGCCACATAGAAATTGTTTGTCCTTGTAGATTCAAATGGAAGCCCTGCATTCTTTGATATATTTTAATAAGCTAATATTTTGTATAGTCTCATAGTATATATTGAACTCTCTTTCAAAAGAACAAATACCCTAGGGAGCACTTCATGTCATCAGTAAGTAAAGTGAAATATGTATTATGTAGAGTAGATAATAAAAGAGCCTTGAGAGACTACTTTGTCATTCCAATTGGGAAAAAGTAGATAGCTGGAGCTGTAATACAACTCAGTACTGTAATTATGAGGTTTTAAATATGTGGACCTATGTCATACATCAAAGGTGAATTTATTTGCCAGGAAAATAGTAACAGCTAAAAGCAAGCACATCTCTGTTCTCTTAACACTAATATCAGTGAATAGTTTTTTTTAACCATTTAAGTCACTCATGGTAATAGCATGAAGGGTTACTCTTAATTAGAATACTTATAAAGATATGAGGGACAAAGATAGGGAAGCAGAATAAGACCAAACAATAAATAAACATATGTAAAGTGTGAAATTCTAGTTCAATGCTTCTGTTCACATTTCTACTCTAAAATTCCAACTAACCTGGCTTGCTTTTTTTCCCCTTTTTTCTTTCTTTTCTTTTTTCTTTTCTTTTTTTCTTTTCTTTTTTTCTTTTCTTTTCTTTCTTTCTTTCTTTCTTTCTTTCTTTCTTTCTTTCTTTCTTCTTTCTTTCTTTCTTCTTTCTTTCTTTCTTTCTTTCTTTCTTTCTTTCTCTCTCTCTCTCTTTCTTTTCTTTCTTTCTTTCTTTCTTTCTTTCTTTCTTTCTTTCTTTCTTTCTCTTTCTTTCTTTCTTTCTTTCTTTCTTTCTTTCTTTCTTTCTTTCTTTCTTCTTTCTTTCTTTTTCTTTCTTCTTCTCTCTTTCTTCTTCTTTCACCTTTTAATGGATATAAGTAGCTAGACAACAAGGCTAAAATGGCCATCAGAGAGTACTGTCTGGTAGCCTATACCATAGATACATCAGAAATACTTTAATTGGTGAGGAATGAGTATCTTCCTCCATGGTAACATTTAATTCAGGTCTGAAGGAACTTACAAATAAATGTAGTTGGGCTATAAAACTTTCTCCAAAATACACGATAAAATATAGTGACCAAGCAAAAGTTTAAAAATTTGTAATAGTTTTACTTTAAATGAAGCAAAAATTGGGAATTAATAAAAATAGAATAGCAAATAAAATATTTGTAAAATACTATAAATTCCGATCCAATAATTATCCAAATGAAAGGAGTCATTATTCTAAGGGTTTAGTATCATGATAGTAAATGACATGCTGGTGAGTATAAGACCATGTTACCATTATTGAAAACTTGTTATAAAATAATTACATCCACTGTTCCATCAGGATAGAATTTTTTATAAACAGAGTCCAGAAAAGCACAAAGAAATAAAAATAACTTGTTCTTCTTATAAAAACCTACATTAATGGGGATGATTCAGTCGATCATCTTTTGACATGAAGGAGAAAGCACTCATCTTATGACATTATTATTTTTCTCTTTATGCTAAATCGGTGTTTGAGTATAGACTCAAACTCAACAGGGAATGAAGTTGTTCTTTTTATATCTCTGCCTAGTTTGTAGGGAGCTGGAATCAAACCTGCACTAATCAAATCTACTTCTTCATTATGTTTAAGTATTAATCAATGTGGAAGTCCTTTGTCTTCAGACTCCTTGCTTAATATTTTCTGCATTGTGTTACAATTTCTGTGTGATTTTGAAATTTATCCGATATAGTAATGACAGAGGAAATGAAGAGAAAACCTTAAACATAAAAATACATAACTAAGTCCAAGAGTAACTCAAAATACAGGAAAACATGTTATCAGGCTTTCTGAAAACAGTAACAACAACAAAACAAAAACAACACTTAAGTAGCAAATGAAAGATTATTTTCTCTTTCTCATATTTTTTCAGAATTAATTAATTTTATTAAAAACAGTTTGGTTGCAATACTTCAATCTTGGCTTGATAATTATTTGTGTGCCATGGTTCATCAACAAATCTCACCTGTGAGCAGTTTTCCCCAAGGATAAATCTTACAAAATTATAGTACAATATCAAAATCAGGAAATTTATATGGGTACATGTTTGTATATAATTTTACATTATTTCATCATGTGCAAATTTAGGAAAGATGTATTTCAATTAGGATATAGATCTGTACCATCACCACCAATATTGCCCTCATACTACCCATTTATACTCATACTCCCCATCTCCCCAAAACAAGCATTCCTAACTACTAAACCAGTTTTTCTCTCTCAGTTTTCCTTTTGAGAATGCTATATAAATAGAATTACAGGGGCGGCCCTGGTGGCGCAGCGGTTTAGCGCCGCCTGCAGCCCGGGGCTTGATCCTGGAGGCCCGGGATCGAGTCCCATGTCGGGCTCTCTGTATCACGTCTGCTTCTCTCTCTGCCTCTTTTTCTCTGTCTCTATGAAAAAAAAAAAAAAAATCTTAAATGGAATTACAATATGACCTTTGGAAAAGGCACAGTGTCCTTGTCACCCATTAGAGATTTTGTGTGTAACAGTAGTTAGTTTGCTTTTATTGCATGAATATATCACATTTAATTTAACTACTTTTCTATTAGGGACATTTTGTTTCCAAATATTGGCTATTACAAATAAAATTGCTGTAAACAATCCTATCAGGATTTTATGTGAACATAAACTTTTGTTTCCCCAGGATAGATATCAAGGAGTACTATTGGTGAATTGTGTGGCAATTGTGTTTGGTTTTTCATAGAACTACCAAACTATTTTTCATAGTGGTAGCATCCTTCACATTTTGACAAAAAAAGTATGAGATATGGTGTCTTCTCATCTTGATCAGTATTTACATCATCACTATTAAAAATATGTAACTGCTCTAATAAGTACACACTGATTTAATATGGTTTTAATTTGAATTTGCCTAATGGCTTGTGATGTTAAACACCTTTTTATGTGCTGATTTGCAACCCATATATCCTCTTCAGTGAAATGTCACTTGATCTCTTTAATTTTGTTCATTTTTTTTTAATTTTGTTCATTTTCTAATTTTTTCATTATTGAGTTTTGAGAATATGTTCTACATATAAGTCTCTTATCAGATATGTGGTTTGATAATATTTTCTTCAAGTTTGTATCTTGTCTTCCACTCTCTTTAACAAAATAGTCCACATCATAAAACTTCCAATTTTGAAAAAATCCAATTTAATATTTTTTTTATTTTATTTATCATGTCTTTTTTGTCATATCTAAGAACTCTTCACCAAGTCCTAAGTCGTCAAAAACAAAGTAAGTCTAAGAAACTGTCACTGTCAAAAAAGAGCCTATGGAAGTATGACAACTAAATAAAATGTGGCTTCCTAGGTGGGATCCTGGAAGACAAAATAAAAATAGATAATACTTAAGGAAATCTGAAATAAAATATAAATTCCAGTTGATAATCTATTAATATTTATATCATCTATCAATATTGGTAATTAATTGTAACAAATATACTACTGTATAGAACATTTAAGTTGAATTCCTTTAATTCAGTGTATTCAAATAGTCCTCTAAGAGTTACTTAACTAGATCATCAACCTCCCAAATACATGAGGTTCAAAGTCAGAGGGCACCTGGGTGGCTCAGTTCTTTGACTGTTGGCCTCTTGATTTCAGCTGCAGTCATGATCTCAGAGTTGTGAGATTGAGCCCAGTGTCCAGATGGGTATGAATTCTGCTGAGGATATTCTCTCTCCCTCTCCCTCCATCTCTCTCCACTCATCCTTCCCCTCTCTTAAAAAAATAAAAATATAAATAGATAAAAATCTTAGGAGTGACATCTCCTCCTTCCTCTTAGCTCATGAATGTGACTATTTTGCTATATGAACTGTAAATCTGTACTTTCCCTTACACTCCCATAACTAACCATCTATAAGCCTTTATTCTCTCCAAGGTTTATTTTCAAAAATAAGAAATTGTCATATTAATATGTAAGGCATGAGATTTAAGATCAGACACAGACTGAATTAAAATAATGTTCCTATGTACTAGCTAAATTCTTGGTACTATTGGCTGAAATGTTTGTCTCCCAAATTCATTTTTTTAGATCTTAACCCCCAATGTGATGGTATTAGGAGGTTAGGCTTTGGTAGGTGATTAGGTCATGAGAGCTACACTCTGGTGAAAGATATTAGTCCCTTTTAAATGAGACCCTGAAAAGCTGCCTTACTCCTTCCACCATGTGAGGATCCAAGGAGTTGGCAGTCTGCAACCTGGAAGATGTCCTCCATCTGAACTCAACAATGTGCACACTCTTATCTCAGACTTTCTGTCTCCAGAACTAAAATACATAAGTTTCTGTTGTTCATAAGCTATTCAATCTATGGCACTTTGTTACAGCAGCCTGAACTAAGATACTTGGACATGTTGCCTAATATACTTAAACTCAGTAATTCTATACATATAAATGAAAAAAAATGTACATCATATTGTTATAAAGATTAAATGAGGGTCCCTGGGTGGCTCAGCGGTTTAGTACCTGCCTTTGGCCCAGGGCGTGAGTCCTGCATCAGGCTCCCTGCATGGAGCCTGCTTCTCCTTCTGCCTGTGTCTCTGCTTCTCTCTCTTTCTCATGAATAAATAAATAAAATCTTTTTTTAAAAAAAGATTAAATGATACTGTATGTGAAAGTACCTAGCATATATATTGGCCCCTACATAAATTTCCTTAGTACCACTTGCTATCCTATACAGCCAGTTTTAATGTTTACCACATCCTTTTGAGGACAGTATAGTCATCTATGTTTTTTTCCTCTACCCAGCTTCATGACTTATATCTGGACTAATTTACATGAGATACATCTCTAGAATTGTCTGAAATTAATATACCCCTTGGAGAACTATCAGAGCTAATTAAGTCTAGATAAGGACATTCAGTATATTTAATAAGAAAGCCTCACTTTTTGCACCGTAAGGACAAATATTTAGTTTACATAATCATCTAATCTAAAGAGATGATTGCTTTGGGACAAGAATATCCTAGATGTGGTATTTTTGCCAAGACAGAAAAATATATAGTACACATAATAATTAATAATGACAGCATCAACAGCTGTGATAGTGACTACTGGGCTAACTAACAGGAGCCATTTAGATTATGGAAGAGTAAAGTGCCTGGCTGGGTTAGATAGTAGAACATGTGAGTCTTGATCTCAGGGCTTGTGAGTTTTAGCCCCATGTTGGGTGTAGAGATTACTTAGAAATAAAATCTTTAAAATTCCATGAAATATCATATATATATATATATATATATAACACCCCAACATTTTCAAAATACATTGCTTAATAATTGTACAGAATGTCTATCCAGTTTAAAATGTCATTAAAATGTCATGTGCCTTTATTGCTTTGATTTATTTATTTATTTGATTTATTGCTTTGTGATCATTTGACAACTGAACATTAATCTTTTTCAGAGTTTCTCTTAACGTAAAATTCAAAAGAAGGAAAAAAAAAGAAAGAAATTCAGATTCTACTTTAGATTTAAGTAATAATAAAAAAAATATTTAAGTAAGAAGAACGCTCTAATTTAATCATTTAATTATTTGCGGTCATTCAAACCAAATGCTTATCTTGCATTATTTCACTTGATATCTTTAACAAAAGGAACTGTTAACTGAAATCTGTTCTCAAACACTTAATTTATTATCTTATTTTTAAATTTGAGTGTCACATATTGTTAACATTTTTTGAAAGTATTTTTTAAATGTTTAATGAAAATGTATCTTCTTCTGTGATATGAAGATAGTATACCTGTTTTTTTTATTTTTTTTTATTTTTTTTAGTTGTGACCTTCTTAAGCATGATTCAACAGTATCTTTCTGAGTTACTATCTCAGGAAGTCAGATTTTCTCCATTAACTCCACTATAGAAAGCAAACTCTGAATATGGAACATTACAAAATTTTTTTTTTTTTCATTTATTTTTTTTATTTATTTTTTATTGGTGTTCAATTTACTAACATACAGAATAACACCCAGTGCCCGTCACCCATTCACTCCCACCCCCCGCCCTCCTCCCCTTCTACCACCCCTAGTTCGTTTCCCAGAGTTAGCAGTCTTTACGTTCTGTCTCCCTTTCTGATATTTCCCACACATTTCTTCTCCCTTCCCTTATTTTCCCTTTCACTATTATTTATATTCCCCAAATGAATGAGAACATATAATGTTTGTCCTTCTCCGACTGACTTACTTCACTCAGCATAATACCCTCCAGTTCCATCCACGTTGAAGCAAATGGTGGGTATTTGTCATTTCTAATAGCTGAGTAATATTCCATTGTATACATAAACCACATCTTCTTTATCCATTCATCTTTCGTTGGACACCGAGGCTCCTTCCACAGTTTGGCTATCGTGGCCATTGCTGCTATTAAAGGTGTATCAATTAAACCTTTTGAATTTTCCATTATAACCCAAGAAATCTTTTAAGAATTGTATTGATTTATTTGAGAGAGAGAGAGAGAGAGATAATAAGAAGAGAGCAAGCGAGTCTGAGCCGGGGGAGGAAGGGCAGAGAAAGTGGGAGAAGCAGTGAAGAGCCTGACATTGGGGTCAATCCCAGGACACTGGGATCATGACATGAGCCAAAGACAGATGCATAACTGACCAAGCCACACAGGTGCCCCCTCAAGAAACATTTGACTAAACTATTTCATATTAAACCTCAAAGAAGGAGCACTAATGTTAATTTTCAACTTCTATGTTAATGGAGGGGTTCTTGTCTCAGTCACCTAACCTGTCTGGAACCATGGCATTGTTCCTTCCCAAAACCTAAACATGATTAAAGAAACACTTAGTAGTTAGTGTGAAGGTGTTAATTCAACAGGTGATTTAAAAATTAATTTGAAGTAAACGTACTCCTCACATCATTGCTTACAGGTCTCAAAGGAGCGAGACAGGTACAATTAGAGTATTAGTGTTTGAAATTCTATCTTTATAAACTTGCATAATACTCAATCAACAAATATTTTAAAAGTTTGCTCCAATAAGCAATGACTGATGAAGCCTGTTAGAGAATACAAAATTGAATTTTATATGGACTCTAGTCCTGATCTTTCATATGTCTGGTTTTTATTTTTTTTATTTTTTATTTTTATTTATTTATGATAGTCACACAGAGAGAGAGAGAGAGGCAGAGACACAGGCAGAGGGAGAAGCAGGCTCCATGCACCGGGAGCCCGATGTGGGATTTGATCCCGGATCTCCAGGATCGCACCCTGGGCCAAAGGCAGGCGCCAAACCGCTGCGCCACCCAGGGATCCCATATGTCTGGTTTTTACCCCAGTTGTTAGCAAGAGTAAAGAAATACAAATATTCACTTGTATCCCTTTCAGCTTTGTACCTCTTGTCTATCCATTTAGCCACTTTCCCTGAATTAAGTGTATTTCCTCCCCACACACCATTGGTAAATTTTACCCCCCACCACTCATGTCCTGTCCTCATAATATTTCTGGAAGTTTCTATGTCTTCCTAGTAAAAGACTAGGCATTCTAAACAGCTATCTGACATGAAGTCCTTCTAAGGGTTTTATCATTCGCTATCTTGCTAAAAAGCATGTTAGCAATTATAGCTCATGGGCATAAAAGACAATCTTGCTCACAGTAGCATTTTGATATTATACAACATATTAGATATCTTCATCAGACTTCTTCTATACATCAGTGATATTAACTAATATCAAGCTTTACTATTAGTTTTTAAGTATGCAAAAATTATGTGGCACAAATGAAACGGGCAAGTCCAGGACATCCAACTTAGCACCACAGTATTTTTCCTTCTGTCATCAGGCTACTGTGACGTAGGCTAACAGATGGCATCCATAAATGAGATGTGTAATCACCTCATCTACACGGGGGCCATGGAAAATAATTTTAAACTCAGATATTTATACAAGTCCCATGATATTTTCAGAGATATTCTCTCCAAGAGTTCTTAGATTCCAGATTTTTAACATTAAATAATTTGAGACAAGTAGGTCCATTTTGTTGAACGCATTCTACACATAGAGACTATCATCCTAGCAAAAAACATATAAGTTATCCAACAGGAAGTGTGTCATAAACATGTCTACAAAAAGATTTACAGATTAAGCTGTCTTACTATTTTCTTGTGAGTGTCTTACCCTCAGAATTTCAAAACAACTTTAACCATGGTATCACCTCACTTAAAAAAAAAAAAATTCTTCCCAATTTGCCATTAAAACAAATAAAAACAGGGCAGCCTAGGTGGCTTAGCGGTTTAGTGCCACCTTCAGCCCAGGGCATGATCCTGTACACCCGGGATCAAGTCCCACGTCAGGCTCCTTGCATGGAGCCTCCTTCTCCCTCTGCCTGTGTCTCTACCTCTCTGTCTCTCTCTCTCTACTCTCTGTGTCTCTCATGAATAAATAAATAAAATCTTAAAAAAAAGACAAAAACAAAACAAAGCAAAATTTATTTTATGATATTAAATGTTCTTAAAAGAGTTTAGTTTCCTGTTCTCCCACTTTGTGCAATACAGTTTTTTACTGAATTTTCTTATGGAAATTCACTATAAATATTTTCTTCCTGTGTGTTCCTTATACATGCTATCTTTGTGAATGTAGGGGCTTTAGAGAAAATAAATACAAGTGAATATAATTCTAATAAAATGTTTTTCCAATATTTAATAAACCATTCAATGATTTTATTTTCTGTTTAAGCATCAAATACCAACCTTATTTCTGCCAACAGGAGTAATTATTTAAAAATATTTTGGTTCATGACTGACTTATTGCACTTAGCTTAATATTCTACAAGTTGATCCACTGCTTGCATATGGCAGGATTTCCTTCTTTTTCAAGACTGAATAATATTCCTCTGAATGCATATGCCACATTTTCTATCCAATCATCTGTTAATAGACATTTATTTTGTTTCTATATCTTGGCTACGGTATATGGGATGCAATGTACATGGGAGTGCAGATATCTCTGACTTCATTTCTTTTGTATATTTATCCAGAAATGTGATTGCTATATCATATGATAGTTCTATTTTAAAATTTTAAGAATCTCTGTTTTCCATAGTAGCTGCACAATTTTATATTCCCACTAACACTTCTAAAAGTTCTATTTTTTTTTTCCTTCTTTGAAGTGGGCTCCATGCTGAGTATGAACTCATGACCTTAAGATCAAGACCTGAGCTAAAATAGAGTTAGACATGTAACTGACTGAGCCACCCAGTGCCATTAAAGGTTGTAATTTTTATGCATCTTTGACAACAATTGTTATTAGTTTTTCATAACACCTATCCTAACAGATGTGAGGTGCTATTTTATTATGGTTTTGATTTGCATTTCCCTGATGCTTTAGAACATGTTTTCAATGTACTATCTTTACATGATGACTATTTGCATGTCTTACTGGGAGAAATGTATATTCAAAATCATTTTCCATTATTGCTAGGATTATTAATTTTTTTTGCTACTGATTCATAGGAGTTACCTATATGTTTTAGATGGTAATTCCTTATCAGATATATGGTTTAGAAATATTTTCTTCCATTTTGTAAATTGTCTTTTTACTCTGTTGATTGTTTCCTTTGCTGTACAGAAGTTGTTTAGTTCAACATAATTACACTTGCCTAATTTATTTTTGTTGCTTGTGCTTTTAATGTCAATCCAAGAAACCATGCTCTCTAATGTCAGGAAGCTTTTGCTCTACATTTTCTCCTGGGAGATTTACAGTTTCAAGTATTATATTTAAATCTTTAAATGATTTTGAGTTGATTTTTGTTTATGGTATAAAAATAGAGGTCCACTTTGATTCTTTTGCATGTGGATATCCAGTTTTCCTAACAGTATTTATTGAAAACACTATCCTTTTCTTATTATATTTCCTAGCACCCTTGTTGAAGATTAATTAATCATAACCATTTATATAATGTATTGAAATAGTAAAACTCGTAGACACAAAGAGTAGAATAGTGGTTGCCAGGAGCATAGAAGGTGAAACAGGAAGCTGCCATTCAAAAGATAGAGATTTAGTCATGCAAGATAAATAAGTTCTAGTGAAATGCTGTACAACATACTGCCTAGAGTTATTAACATTGCATTTTATTCAATATTTTAACTTAATTTGTTGAGAGTAGATCTCATGTTAACTTGCTCTTACTCTATTTAAAAAATCATTAAATGTGGTTCTATATATTTAAATGTCATAATTTTAGTGATATATCTGAATTTTAATTTTTTATTTAAGAATTTTTTTCTTAGTACACTAAAAATTAAAAACCATAATGTCCTTTTTAGTTGAAATAGAACATTACTATTGAGAAAATACCCAGTGGCTCTATGAATGTTAATTTACATAATATGCATAATTTATTTAATCTCTCAACAAGCAATTCATTTGCTGAATATAATTTGTCTCAATTTAATAACTTCCATTGAATTACAGGTAAAATTTTCATGCCTATGGACATTTAGATTCTTACCATTTTTTGTTATCCTAGTGTTATATTTTTCAAACTTTAAACATATGGTAGACATTTTAAATGTTACCTTATAAAGATATATTAGGAAAAATCTTTCATTTATGACTTTTTAGTGAATACATATGTGAACTCATAACGGTTACATTTGGATACAGATTTAACTCAAAATATACTTAACGATTGATTTATTTTATTTTATTATATTATTTATTTTAAAGATTTTATTTATTTATTCATGAGAGACACAGAAAGAAAGAGGGGCAGAGACACAGGAAGAGGGAGAAGCAGGCTCCATGCAGGGAGCCAGATGCAGGACTCGATCCCGGGACTCCAGGATCACACCCTAGGCCAAAGGCAGGTGCTAAACCGCTGAGCAACCAGGGATCCCAAATAATGGTTGATTTTTTTTTAACTGAATGTAACCACTCAATAAAATGTAATTATCCTTAGGATCAAATGTTTAAAGATTATTTATTCATCTTATTAAAACAATATTTTACAGGTCATTATAGTTTTAAAGTAAGATGTTCTAGAATCAGTTATAAATCTTTTCATGTTTGCCTGGGGATATATCATCACATAACAATATACTTAAAATAATTTCAAGGCATATTCTTAAATCTTGTTGATTATGACAATGGAATGAAGATTTACACATGCACTTTTTTAGCAGAAATGTTTGTTTCAGGAGTCCCTCCTAGCTTTTCAAATAGTATTGAGTAACCGAAAGCAGTAAAGATTGTTACCCTTTCCTTTCTGCTCCTAAATATAAGCTTAGTGAAAAAATCTACTAAGTTTTTGTCTTCCTAATGAGAACAATATGAAAAACTAGGTAGACATACGGACACAAATACCAAACTTTTTAAAGAAAACGATAGATTCAGAAAAGTTGTAACATTTACATTATACTGAAAAAATTAAGTAGTTGAAGAAGAAAATTAATAGTTTGGCTAACAACTTGTTGCCAGAATGTTGTAATTATGTTTTGTTTTATTTCTAAATTTTAAAATTTAAGTGGATTTGTATAGTTAGAATGGTCTCCCATTTATTTTGTCCATAAAAATTATAGTTAACTTCTATAAGACATGTCCAATTTACTAGGAAATAATTCTTATTTAAATAATCTTTTATTAGAGAGAAGTACAAGATTATTCTCTCAAATTTCATGTCTTTTTCTAGAAAGTAATTAGGTTTTAATAAAAAGTGTATGGGCTTTAAACTTAAAATATTTCATATTTCATTTTTTTAAAATTTAGATTTGATTTGTTACTGATGTATTTATTATTATCTTCTTATTATTTTTTAAAAGTAAGCTCTACACACAAATTAGGGCTTGAACTCATGACCGCAACATCTAGTGTTGCATGCTTTGGTGACTGAGGCAGGTAGGTATCCCTAGTGATGTATTTATTTGAAGGCAGGTTTTTTGTTAAAAGATCTCCTTGGTTTAAATGTGATTATCCAAGTGAGATGCATAATAGCTAATAGACCAATATACGGAGTTATCAATAAATGATAGTGTTGTTTTAATGTATTAAGTTTTGCTGAGCTAATATGTTCTGTGTTATTTGGAATAATTCTTTCCTGAAATTTGTGGAAAGAATAATTGATAGAAATAAAAATTTTTAAACTCAAAAAATTATATTAAAATGCCAGTAGACTTGTTTTCATTTATCTTAAATTTCAGTTTTCACAGATATATGTTTAATCATATGTTATAATTCCATTATGAATAATATGCATATAGGTACACACATATATGCATTATGTGTATGTACATTGAATAAGCCATTTGCATTGCCCATTATTAATTTGATGTAATTATATAACCTTGGTAGAAAACTTAGGCAAATCTCATGTATTTTATGTGTACCTCTTTAAGCAAACATATCTGTTTTCACTTTCTGTTACAAAAGTTGAGTTGCAACGAGAAACATATTAATTAGCATATCCAGTCCAAGATAGCGATCAATGTCTGAAGTTGATTCAACATTCCATCTTCTTCCCAAATGTAAGCCTGCTTCAGGTTTGAAGTCTGCTTACAATTTCTCCTACATTTCCACACTATGTCTACTTCTGAGAGATGTGTTTTTGTTTTTTGTTGTTTTTGTTTTTTAATAACGTCAGGTCTTTTAGAGGAGATTTAGAGGAAGATTTAGAGGGAGATTTAGAGGAATGCTAAGATTTTAATTGCAGATGTTCCTTTTTCTGTGGGCTGAACTTGTACTCTGTGGGCATGGCAGAAGTTTACCATTACGTTTTTCATGGAATCACTAGAGATTCCTGATGGCATGCCTCTCCAACTGACATTATTCTTACCCTCATTTAACTCTTGCTGGTTGTTGTTTATAACTAATCTAGTTCCAGCATTGTCTCTCAACTTTTTGCTGCTGGAAATGTTCCTTGTACTTAAAGGGACATATATGACAGGATTTAATGTGTCCTGATCTCAGTTCTTTATTCTGTGTGCTATACATCTTATCTACAGACCAAGGCAAAGGAATTGGGAAATAGATATTAAAAACAAAACAAAACAAAACAAAAAAACAAAACAAAACAAAAACTATTCATGCTTTGGAAAACTCTGTGAGTCCAAGAAAGCCCATAACACTTCCTTCTATCTTGTTTCATGGATGGACTTTCTTAGGTATGGATTCAGCACCAATCTTCTCTGTGTCTCAATGACAGGAGTATATTTCAAAGCACTTTGGAAGCTTTTCTTACTAAAGCAGAGGTTAGAATTAGTACACTTACTTCTCCCACTATGTGGGATGCCTAACAAACATGACAAGGCAATAGCTGCCTCCAATATATTTCCTTCTCTTCCCTTCACTAGAGGTCTTTTATACTTAAAATGATGAAAGGAATTGAGGGTTCAGGAAGTGGGTTCTCAGACATTTCCCATTCTGCAAATAGTGATCTGGTTTTGAAATTTCTCATTTTTTGAAATTGTGGACTATTTATAAACAGTTTCATATGTTACTATATTTCTTTAAAAATAGGGTGTAAGTTTTCCATATCAGCACATAGAGATCCTCACTTCTTTGTAACAGCTGTAGAGTTTTCATTATATGTGCACATATTTAATCCATACTCTACCAATCATATTCTATTTCAAATTGTACGTCTTAAAAAATGCTTGAATATTTTTATGTATAAAGTCTAAGTGTTCCGGATTACTCTAGGTTAATTTCCTAGAACTGGAGAATCTATGGGTCAAAAATTAGCATCTGTTTAAAATATTAATAAGTATTTGATAATTCTTCCACATTGTATATCATCAAAATATACAAACATGAGCAATATTTGCCAGTAACAAATTCAACAAACTATCACACACATGGTGTGTCATCAAATTGTGGAGGCTTGCCAATCTAGTAAATAATTTCTATGTAGAAAATTACTCTTCTAATTTAAGTTTCCTTTATCAGAAATAAGTTGGGAATATTTTCATGTATTTTAAAGTAAATAGAAATATCTGTAAACTGTATAGTTGTGTAATTTATCCATTTAATTTTTACCAATGCATTTTTGTAATTCATACTGCACAGTAAGAATGTTTATTATATTAAAGAGATAAAGTGTTTGCTATATGTATTGTCTATATATTCCCCAATATATCAGGCACTTTGGGCTTTATTCACACATATTTTTTCTTTGGGTATATGTCAAATCTATTACTTTTGGTTTAATCTTTAGTAGATTTTAGAACTACAAAATAATGTTTAGATAATAAATACTATATGTAAATAAAACTACATAAATATATAAAAAGTATAAAGTTGTTTTATATATATGTATATATTTAAACACTAATAGTACTCAAAAAACAAGAATTGTTGTACGAAATATTCATAAAGAGTTAGGAGTCTTCATGTTCTGTCTCCCTTTCTGATATTTCCTACCCATTTCTTCTTCCTTCCCTTCTATTCCCTTTCACTATTATTTATATTCCCCAAATGAATGAGACCATAAAATGTTTGTCCTTCTCTGATTGACTTATTTCACTCAGCATAATACCCTCCAGTTCCATCCACGTCGAAGCAAATGGTGGGTATTTGTCATTTCTAATGGCTGAGTAATATTCCATTGTATACATAGACTACATCTTCTCTATCCTTTCATCTTTCAATGGACACCGAGGCTCCTTCCACAGTTTGGCTATTGTGGACATTGCTGCTAGAAACATCGGGGTGCAGGTGTCCCAGAGTTTCATTGCATCTGTATCTTTGGGCTAAATCCTCAGCAGTGCAATTGCTGGGTCATAGGACACTGAGGGGGGTACTTGACGGGATGAGCACTGGGTGTTATTCTGTGTGTTGGCAAATTGAACACCAATAAAAAATAAATTTATTACTAAGAAAATTAAAAAATAAAAAACTAATCCCAAAATATTCATAAAGATGTAGTTTTCTTTCTTCCAGATGGCTACCCAGTTGGAATTAATGGCCGTTAGGTTGATATGTTTTAATGTAAATTAAGCATTTTGAAATATATTTTACTATCTGGTAGAGTGAGATCTCTTTATGCTATTCTTTTCTTTTCAAAACTTTCCATGCAAACTGTTTATATGTTACATATTTACTTGTCCACATCAAATTTGAGAACAGTTAGCTAATCAACATTGAAAGAGTTTGCCTACCTACTACTTTTAGAAGAATCATTAATTTTAAACATGTCTAGGGAAAAAATACTTATTACACTGAAGATAAATGATGTAGTCAGATGAAGACTGAAAGTAAACGTTGATTCTAGCAAGATTCCTTAACAGGAGCCTCATGAAATGAAGTGGATCAGAGACAAAGGTAAGAGAGAGAATACTGACTATTTTCCTCCCCTTGATCTATTAATATACTTAAACAATGACCTATCAATATATGCAATTATGCACACATCAGTACATGAAATATACTTACAAAAATTATTTTTAAAGCATATATATATGTGCCTGTGTGTGGTGTGTGTTTGCAGTGAGAATGGTGGATAGTAGTTCAACATGTTATTAGCTGGAAGCTTGATTTTAATGCATAGAAAATGAGTAAACATATGCAAACATACATATATACTCTACATATTTATATATACACACACTATTATACTTAATATTTATATTAAGTATAAATATGTTGTATATAGATATGTATAATTTACATAATTTTACCTAATTTTCTGTGGAGTGTAACCAAAATATCAGGCTATTATCTATCATCCATAGATATACTTTGAGGTTCAAATGAGTAATTGCAATAGGAATGGGATAACAAGAAGATCCTGTGTGTCATAAGGGAAATAATATTTGCTGAGTTCTCATAGCATAATAATACAAAAGAGAATTTGATTCCTTGGAAAAGGAAAACCTTCCAAGTTCCCCATTCTGCTATTTTCAAAGAAGACACAAAATTATATACTATTTTCATCAGGTTAATACTGTGGTAATTGTTGGGGCTATCAGGGGAAACTCATAAGGGGCATGCTTATGGAACAATTGTGGGTCTCTGTTCTGCTACCACAGACTTTTTGTAAGTGCCAGTCACAAGGTGAGAAAAATGTCTTCAACTAATAGACAAAGATATGGAAGATGAGAAATGGAGAGAGACGTGAGACCTAGCAAGAGAGAGATTTAGGGATGACAAATTAGACTACTAGTAGGAAATGTATGTATTTTAAAATTTTAGTATGTAATGAAAGTGCCTTTTTCTTGATATCATATCATCAATCAAACTCACATTTCTACCTAAATCTTTTAGAAGTTTTGAAGACACATGAAAAATTAAGAAGTCTTCTTTGAAGGTGAATAAAGGGCATGAGTAGAAGCCTGTCTTTATGATGCAGGCATCCACTAGACCATAAAACCTTTGTCTCCCTTTTACAGTTTTATTGATTTCATTTAATAAAACTTATTTATGAACGTATAGTAAGGAATACATAAGAGATGGCTTATAGAAGAGTTGTTATAAGTATGTGCTGCATGAATTAATTAATGAGCTAACCAGCTAACATTCCTGTTATAAAAGGAAAGATGGGCAAGGATTTAAATACAGAAAAAAATATGTCATCCTCTACAGTGTTGTTTTTAAAATTGTGGCCTGTGAAGAGTAGATTTTCTTGTGATGTACACAGAGGAGAGTGTAGTTATTTAAATAAAAACTATCAAAAAAATTCTATCTGTATAGAAGGAAGACTTCAACAATCAGGGTGATGAAACTGGATACAAAGTTTGGCACTGTAACATTGTAATGTAAACCTAAGGACAGGTTTGGGTTTCGGTCCTCCAATATATTCACAACAAAACTCAGAGACCCTATTCAAATCACCCCTGCGATTCTGAGGTAGTTACATTCATTATCCTTGGCCAAAATACTGTCAGAATTATTTCCACAATTAGTGGGTAAACTATATGATCTGTTAGTTCTTGATATAAAGTTATTGTCTTTCTAGGATCTGAAGCCCTAGATTTAAGGGCCAGATGGGACTTATTTGTCATAAAGCAAACTGAAAGAATGTCTAGGAAGAGTAATCCTCTGGTTTATACTCATTTACTTCCATGCCTCAGTACTAAGCTAAAACACCTGCTATTACCCTAACACCTTTGTTTGTTTTAAATCCCAGAAGGCACTTACACATCTGTGGATTATTTATACATTTATTTTTATTTTGAAACAGATGTGCAGATAAACAATGGAGCTGTTAAGGAAGAATTTTATTGTTAGGAAAAAGCAAGAGAGCTATTATGTCTCAAATGAATAATAGATATAGAAAGTTTCTGCTATGTTGTTTTGTTTAGAATTTATTTTATTTCCCAAAGATCCATGTGCTTTCTAATATGTGTAACAATTGATACATGAGCTATCTGGAAAGAATTTTGGAAATAAATGCAATATAACAAACTGATTATATATAACTCATATACAGTAAGATGTGCAGATTAATATATTTTCAGGTATGTATTTTCTCATCAAATCTGTACTCAGATTATGATATAGAGCATTATCAGCAATCCTGTGGCATCAGTTCACAGTCAGTAATCCCAAAATATTAACTGCTATTGTAACCTCTTATCACCATAGAATGATTCTTCCTGATTTTGATCTCCATATAAATGGAACAATAAAGCATAAACAAACTATTGTTTATGGCTTCCTTTCCTCAATATCATATCTGAGATTCATCCTCTTGTATTTCATACATTTTAATTACTGTGTAGTATTCCATTGTGCCAATTAACCTACAATTTCTTAATTTATGTACCCATTCTGTTATTAGAAATCTTCTTTGTTTAAGTCTTTGATATTGTGAATAAAATTTCTATAAACATTGTTGTATTTGTTTTTTGATGGACATTAGAATTCCTCTCTGTTAGAAACATAATTTCTAGTTCACCAATTATATACATATATATAGTAGATACAACCAAACCTTATTAGATACTGCAAAATTTTTCTAAAGTGGTTGCCCTAATTTAAAATCTCACCAACAATGTGTATTTGCATTTGTGCACATTATTTCTTGGGGTTGTCAATCCTTTTAATTATATCTATTCCAATGGGAATGTAGTGGTATTTCATTGTGCTCTTGATTTGCATTTCCCTAATAACTAATTAAATTGAGGCATTTAAAAATACTTGTTGGGGATTCCCAGGTGGCTCAGCGGTTTGGCACCTGCCTTTGGCCCAGGGCGTGATCCTGGAGTCCCGGGATCGAGTCCACATCAGGCTCCCTGCATGGAGCCTGCTTCTCCTCTGTGTCTCTGCCTCTCTCTCTATCTGTGTCTCTCATGAATAAATAAATAAAATCTTAAAAAAAATACTTAACCTTTTTGGTGGATTTCTTTAAAAAAATATCTGATCAATTCTTCAGCCTTTTGAGTCCTTTGTCAGCATGATGTTTTATAAATATCTTCTCCACATCCATGGCTATTACTTTATATATCTTTTAGACAAATTCAATAGATTTATAATTTTTCCATTTATTCATAACTTGTTGAGTGTTTATAACATGAAATTAACAGTGTCATTTTTTTAACATATGTGTTTCTGCACCTAATGGTTTTCCTAAAATATATGATTTTTCTAACATCAACTTTTTATCATTTTAAAGTTTGTTTTTATGAACACAATGTATGTATCCTAACACACAATCATGTTAGAGTTTATAAGATTTTATATATGTTTATATGTATACACACATATCTTAACTTGACACCCTCTTTTTTTAATTGCAGTATTTGGCTCATGAATATTAATGTAATTATCCATACTTTTAGGTGGAAGTTGAATCTCTGTTTTTCTATTTATAAAACTTTTTCTTTACTCCATTCTATCAGATATTGCCTTCTCATGGATTACCCATAAACATTTTTTCATAGATTACCTTTATGATGAATATGTTCTAGTAGACAAAAATAGAAGAAATTTTCATGAGCAGATCCACAATAAGAGATATAATGAAACTGGTAGTTCATTAAAAAAAAATGTGGTCTTTAAAGGAATTGCATAAATGCCAGGAGAAAGAACATCACTAGAAAGCATGAACCTCCAAGTAAATATATGAATATATTTATTTTTAAAGTAATAAAAATAATGTCTAATAAAATTAAATAAATGACAATAGTAGTACAAAAATGTTTTCTGGTTATAAATATGTGACAATAATATTTCAAAAGACATGACAGCTTAAATAAACATGTATAAATCTCCACATTGTTCAGGAAAAGGTAAATATGTTAACATAAGGTATAACATAATACAACAGGCATATATATAATTTCTAATGTTGGGGTAATGCTAGTATGCTTCCTGATTTCAATTTTTAAAAAATTTGAATATGTATTTTTAAATTTTCCATCAGTTCTGGAAAATACTTAGCTGACATTTTTTCAAATATTGTTTTGCTACCATTCCATTCCTTCACCTTTCAGCACTCTATTTACCTATATTAATATATTTTCACTATTTCTAATTTGTCATGTAAACTTGCTTTTCCTGTATTTCATATTTTTCCTTCATAATTCTGAATATTTTCTCCTGATCTGTTGCCAATGACTAAATATGTTTTCTGTTGTGTCTGAACTATTTTTAACAATAAATTTTATTGAGGGGCACCTGGGTGGCTCAGTTGGTTGAGGGTCAGACTCTTGATTTCAGCTCAGGTCAGGATCTCAGGGTTGTGGGATCCAGCCCCCAGATGTCACACTCGGCAATTAGAAGGAAATCTGCTACTCTTCCTCTGTCCCTCCCCAACCAATGTACTTTCTCTCTTTCTAAAATAAATAAATCTTTAAAAAATAAATTTTATTGAGGTATGTATAATGTATAATAAAAGCATAGATTTTAGGTTTATTGTTTTATGAATTAATTACTGATATACAGAAACATCTCATTTTTGTGTGATCATCTTTATGCATTCCTTTATTAGTTTTAATAGCTTTTTGTGGACTCTTGTGGGTCTTATATACATGTAGATAAAAAATATTGTTATATATGAATAGAGATATTTTTACATCTTCTTTGCCAATTTGGATTAATTTAATACATTTTTTTTTTGTCTAATTGATTGGGTAAAACTTGCCATACTATGTTTAATAGCAGTGGTGAAAGTAGGTATCCTGACATTTTTTCTTACTCTTGGAGAAAAGCTTTCAGTCTTTCATCACTGATTATGATGCTAGCTGTTGGTTTTTTATAACTGTTCCTCATCATGTTGACAAACTTTCCTTCTAGTCTTAGTATTCTGAAAGCTTTTTTATCATGAAGGGTATTACATCTTGTCAAATGCCTTTTATGTGTCAGTTGAGATGAACATGTCTTCTCTTTGGTCATTCTATTAATGTGATATATTGCATACACTTATTTTTTTTTATGTTACACAACTTTTGTGTTCCTAGGATAAATCTCACTTCACTATGGTATATAATACTTTTAATGTGTTATTGGATTCAATTTCTATTATTTTGTGTAGTATTTTTGTATCCAAATAATTATTGGTCTATAATTTTATTCTCAAATGATATCTTTATCTGGCTTTGGTATCAGGATAATGCTGGCCTCATAGAATGTGTTAGAAAGTGCTCCTTCTTCAGTTTTTTTTTAAAGATTTTTATTTATTTATTCGTGAAAGACAGAGAGAGAGAGAGAGAGAGAGAGAGAGAGGCAGAGACACAGGCAGAGGGAGAAGCAGGCTCCATGCAGGGAGCCCAACGTGGGACCTGATCCGGGGACTTCAGGATCAGGCCCTGGGCTTAAGGCAAGCGCTAAACCACTGAGCCACCCACGGGGCCCTCCTTCTTCAGTTTTTTTTAGAAGAGTTTAAAATCAGTGAACATTTGTAATGAATTGGGTTTTCATTTGTTTTAATTCTGGACATTTTGTTTGGTTCCTTTTTATACTTTGGTTCTCTTTACTAATGTTTTAATCTTTTTTTCTTGCAGTATATTCCTAATTTTCATGATTTCCTTTAGCTCTTTGAGTGTAATTAGTGTAATTAGTTTATTCTTTGCCTGGTAAATATAATCCCTGTTTATCTTAGAGGATAGTTTTTGTTTACTTATACTTTTCCTATAAATGGGGTCATACTTTCCCGTATCTTTATATTCTTTATGATATTTTGTTGAAAATTGAATATTTGAATATTGTAATGTAGTAACTAAAGAAATCAGTTTTTCCTCTTCCCCAGAATTTCCTATTATTGGTTTTTAAAGGCTACTATCATCTGTTTGCTTAGTTAATTTTTCCAAGCTATTTTTTCAAAAATATGTACTGTATTATGTGTGGTCTCTGAAGTCCTTGCTCCTTTAATTTTTTTCAAATATAATTTTGACAAAGATTTTCTTGAATGGCAGGAATATTTTATTTATTTGTTTGTTTTACATTGATTTATTTATTTGAGAGAGAGTGGAGGTGGGGAGGGAGAGAAAGGGAGATAGAGAATCTCAAGCAGACTTCCCACTGAGCATGCAGCCTGATTTAAGGCTCAATTCCACTACTCTGAGATCATGACTTGAGATCAGGTCAGATGCTCAACCAACTGAGCCACCCATGTACCCCATGCAGGAGCATTTTTTAATTGCCTTTTTTAAAATTCAGTGTTTGCTTAGTGCTACAAATCTTCGACTTCTTCAAAAGTTGTAACAAGGTTGGTTCTGACAATTTTTGCTTGTTTTTTCCATGTTTGTGTGGAGAGACAGGAGTAAGGGGCTGCCTACTCTGAAATTTATTGATGTCTTTGTCTTATTATTAATGGATTGATTGATTAAGTATATTACATTTAACTTATAATTTTTAAAAGCTCCAGAAAATATTTTTACTAAAGGTCTTTTATGTTAAATTATAGACTAAATTTGTTAATAATTTTAGATTCTGTTTCTGCTGATATATTTCCATTTAGTCTACTCTAGAGCTTTATTGTATCTAACTGAAAGCCTAGGGTCCTTACTGGGCCTCGCCACCTTGGCAGACCTTGAATTCCAACCTCTGTTATCCTAGTACCACACAGTTGCTGAATTCTCTGCTAAATTCCTTAATATCCTGATACTATTCACTCTTTTCTTGGAGTCCCTTACAGTTTAGGAACTGCTAAAAATGTCAAGGGCCACAACAATATTTTTCAAGCATTTCATGCAGGGTACCTCTTTGTGGTTTCTCCTTTGTAAGATTTTGTCCCTCAAGTTCCTGTGATATTGAAAGCATAAATTCCACCTGCTTCCTGCTAGGACTCTAGTCTCAGGGACAGTCTACTTATTGCTTGGAATCTGGACTATGAATAGTTAAATGTGCTCAGAGAAAAAAAACTACTTTGAATGTGGAATTTCCCCTAATATATATTCTTTCTCTCGGGAACCACAGCCTCCACATCATTAACTGACCTCCCATGCCTATGAAAAAATGTTTTCACATTTTTCCAGGTTTTAATTTTGTTTGGAATGGTTAGTATTATTCAAGTTAATTCACTCACCCTTGGTGTTTAGTTATCTATACAGAGTCTGAGTTCACCAAATGTCCTGAGGCAAAATCAGTTGTACCTTAAGGGATGTGAAGTTTTTCCAGTATAATTTTCCTCTAGCAGGACTCTGTCACAAGTGTCACAAGTGTAGGATCCACATTTTCATGAACTAATGAACTAATGCTGGCTCCCTGGGCAAAAGTAACTGCAAATATAACCTCTTTCTCTTCTCTTTCTGGAATATATCCCTGCATTTATCATTTGAAAGCTTTCTGTGAATTCAAGTACATTATTTCTTAGGTTGTCCTTAGGAAGAGCAATGGTTTTAAAGCCAACTATTCCAAACTACCTGGGAGTGGACCATTTATATACAGATTTTAAATGGTAAAATTAAGTATTTTCCAGCAATATTGTTAATGGGGAATCTAGAGAATGGGAAGGTCAATTCTGGAATGTAATAAAGCTATACAGTCACACATTAGTAATTGTGTAAATTTTAACTCTACTACAAGTATAAAATAAATGGTTATCTTTTCCAATATTTCATATGCATGTATTTCACCTTTATCCCAAAGTTTTATTTAAAAGTATTTTAATTAGAATGTTTCAGTCAATAAATATTTAATTGTCCAGAATCACTTAAACAATTACACACACACACACACACACACACACACACACACACACATTAACTTGACTTGTAAATATACACACACTCATTAATACTTCTTAAGTATTACTTCTTAAGAAGTAATAATGACAAAGTGAAGATAAGACCAACACCAATATCTACCTCTTCCCAACTACCCTCTAATGATAGCTTTTCAATATAAAAGAGAATTAAAGAATTCTTATAAATTTTTATAAGAATTTAAAAGTCAGTTATAGCTTTCTCACTTTTACTGAGACATAGATTATTTCTTAGGACAGTGTTTCTTGAAAACCTTCCTTTGAAATTTTATTCTCTATCCTATAATCAATGACGTAGATAGCAGGTTGGTAAAGTCTTCACTCCTCTTTTTTTTAGACCATTCTCCCTTGCTACTTACAATAGATATTGGAAAAAAAATCTTAGTTAGTCTATTTGAATCACTGGTCTTTCTTATTATAATCAGTTATAAGACTTTGTCCCCTCACATTCCTCATCCCATAAAGATTTCGGTTTTTGTCTTGCCATCACTCTTCCTAATACACATTCTCAAATCTCTAGACACTGCAAAATGTATGTAGATTATACTTCAGATATACTGGCCTCACCAAGATATGGTCTCTTCCTTGATACTATCATCCTCCCTTATTCAAACACACTGACTTTAAAAATGTCAAACCTATAATTTCCACTAACAGTTACAACTACTCAATTTCCTGCTTATTCTAATACTGGCACAAATAAATTTTAGTCTCCACCGATATAACAATCTATTAATACTACTATTTTCTGACCCTCATTTTTCTATGTTCTGATTTGTCTGTTTATCCAGTATAGATTCCAGAGTCCATCAATATGTTTGATTCCTTCTCTATAGAATTTTAACTTTTTCATTCTCAATTCATTTGACTTTATTGGAAAGAACTGCAACCCCAGTTAAATTTCATCTTTTCTTAATAAGGAGCCTATTCCAAAGAGGCCGTATATGACTATAAAAAAACAACTAATCATTGTTGATTGATCCTATTTTAAATTCAGGACTAGCAAACTCAAATGGCTATTTTTTTTTTCAGTCTCATAAGACTTCTGTCTTAGACAACTATTAATTATTATAGCCTCTCTACTAAAAGCTACAATAATGCCTCTCACATCCTCACTTTTAGTAAATAATTTGGCTTCTATACTTCTATACTGAGAAAATAAAAGCAATTAGAATATAATTTCCATAAATTCTAATCCAACAGCTAGGCAGCTGTTTGCACATTTGCTCATACACTCTACTTTCTCCTATTATGTTCTCCTATATTAGGCCAACCCTTTCACATTTGCACTCCAGCATTTGCCTATGCTCTGTATCCTGAATAATTTTTCCCTTTCCTTTATTTTCATCATTAAACAAACATGATGAAATTCCATTAATCATAAATTACACATAACTAAAATAATAGCAACAAAAAACCTCTGACTCCACATTTCCCTTTAGCTAATTCTCCATTTATTTATTTCCCTTGAAAAATCAAGTTTCCTCAAAAGAAATACCTAAAGTATTTTAAGTATTTTAGTTCAGTCTAATTATTTTCCTCAGGATGCCTGGGTGGCTCAGTGGTTTAGCACCTGCTTTTAGCCCGGGGTGTGATCCTAAGTTCCGGGATTGAGTCCCGCATTGGGCTCCCTGCATGGAGCCTGCTTCTCCCTCTGCCTGGGTCTCTGCCTCTCTCTGTGTCTCTCATGAATAAATAAATAAAATCTTTAAAAAAGAAAGAGTAATTTTCATGGACTATTACAAATAAAACCTTTCTGGAATAGAATACTGGTAAACTTGAGGAAAAGAATTATTATATTTTTTTAAGATTTTATTTATTCATGAGAGACACACACAGAGAGAGAGGTAGCTACATAGGCAGCGGGAGAAGCAGGATCCCTGCGAAGAGCTTGATGCGAGACTCAATTGCAGGACTTAGGGATCACGACATGAGCCAAAGGCAGATACTCAACCAGTGAGCCACCCAGGTGTCCCAAAAATTACTCTTATATAAAACACCAATGACCTTTATTTTGGAAACCCAATGGTTATTCCCAGGGTTTATCATACTTGACTTGTTTGGTGTATTCGACATAGTTTCTCACACGTTTCTTCTTTTTTTCTTTTTTGAAATGCTTTTTTTCTTTGCCTTAATTCTTATTACCATTCTTTCTTAGGTTTCACTTCTGCTTTTTTTCTTATGAAAATGGAATTTTAGAGTGCCGCTCAAGAATCAGTCCTGAAACTTATGTGTCTCTCAGTCTTTTTTTTTTTTTTTTTTTTTTTCAGAGACAGAGAGAGTGACTGTATACCAGTGGGATGACAGGGAAGAGCAGAGATAAAGGGAGAATCTTAAGCAGGCTTTACATCCAGCACAGAGCCCAAGGTGGGGCTTGATCTCAAAATCCTGAGATTATGACCTGAGCAGAAATCAAGAATCCAACGCTCAATTGACTGAGCGCCATCCAGGGGCCTGTTTCAGCACAATGCTTTTTGGTGATCTCGTCCAAGTTCATAGTTTGGAATGCCTACCACACGTATTTTCAAACATATATCCTCATTCTTGATCTCTTAATGAAAGCTAAACTCATATTACAAATGTATCCTTAATAACTCATGGATTACTGAAGTCTTGATAGGCCCTCTTCAACTGCCTTTTTGTTTTGTTTTGTTTGTTTGTTTGTTTTTCTTTTCTAATTTAAATAAAAGGCAAATCTAATCTGTCAGGTATTCAGGCCAAATTTTAAAGACACTATTTAGGTCTCTTTTTCTTTCACATTACCACATCCAAAGCATGAAAAACTGATGCCAGTTCTCACCGTTATTGCCTTCACCAACACTCTTGACTAAACTTTCATCACATTTCACTGATCATGTCAATAATTTTCTCAAAAGTCTCTGCTTCCACACTTCCTATTCTCAGCCAGCAGACTGATCCTTTAAAAAACATGAGTATCATGTAATTTCTCTGTCAACAAATTAGAAATGGTTTCTCATCTTACTGAAAATAACATCCCAAATTCTTGTCATGTCTGTATTCTCTCTCTGTGTATACATGTATGTATAAAATTTTTTGTATTTATGATGTTTTGACATCTTAAAAAAAGAAAAACAAAAAACTTCCAGCTCAGGAGAGATTGCCTCTTCTTGGGCTAGCCAATTATTAGAGATGGCAAAAGGCCCTGCTGTGAAACACTCTTTTGATATATAAGCTAACCAATTCAAAGCCATACCTCCTCTATCTGGCCAGTGCACCCTGGGAGGCAATATTTCTTAGTCTTAATCATCCCAAAACAACTAGAGATCACTGCTGTCACCCAAAGCCTGCTTAAATAATTCAAACTAAATCTTAAAGTGTTTACCCAGTCCTTCATTACCTTTTCCGGGAAAGCCCAGTAAAGGCTTTGGCTTAAGCACCTTCCCTTTCCTACTGCTTCTGTCCTTGGCCAACACAGCCTCAGCAATCCCATTTCTGGATATATCAAAAATTAAAAAAAAAAGGAAATGATATCACTACGTCAAACAGATATCTGAACCCCCATGCTAACTGCAATACACACACACACACACACACACACACACACACACACATATACATATGGAAAAAAACATTCCAAATCATATTAGTTAAAAGATAAACATTGGAACAAAAATACAAATTTTACTAAGTTTATTTCCACAATAAAAAATAAAGGAAAAGTTTATGTAGAAAAATAGATTAAGGCAGCCCGGGTGGCTCAGCTGTTTGGCGCTGCCTGCAGTCCAGGGTGTGATCCTGGAGACTGGGGATCGAGTCCCACGTCAGGCTTCCTGCATGGAGCCTGTTTCTCCCTCTGCCTATGTCTCTGCCTCTCTCTCTCTCTCTCTCTTTCTCTCTGTCTCTCATGAATAAATAAATAAACATCTTTAAAAAAGATCTTTAAATCTTTAAAAAAAGAAAAATAAATTAAATGCAGTATGACACATACAGTATATAATATAAAACAATGAGACTACTATAGCATTGTGACCAATAAATATGAAGTAGCTTAAATATCCTATTATAAAATAGGACATTAAATATTTGGTATGTGTGTCAAATGGGGAAAAATAAGGAAGAGGAAATGCTTTTGTGATCTAAACAAGATACATTTTAATCCATAAAGGATTCAGAATTTTTACAGTTTGCAATGTTAATGACACAATTTTGGATATTCACCAGACAAAATAGTATCAACTTTTACAGAGCAGAAACTGTTATAGATTGAAGGAGATAAATTCAGTTACACATTAATGATACATGATATTTAAAACACACGAATTCATGACATAATAATAACAGGTTAAATAAGGAAGTATTTACAATATGTAAATTACGTAATCTATAAAGTAGATTTTATGGATATTTATTAACACTTAATATTAACAAATACATCTTTTCTCAAGTCTACATTAAACATTCACACAGTAATCAACCAAAACATGAATAAGTCTCATGTAGCAAGAAAAAATAATCACAAAATAATAAAACTAGAAATTGACACTAACAATAAAGACTCATCTGTAGGGGAATTTATGAATATTTTATAAGTTTGATTAAAGGGGTAAGGCAAACCAAAAGCAAAACTTAGGAAAAAAGTCATGGAACTATTCTATGTCCAATTAGAGAAAAATGTACAGCCTTTAACAGAAACAAAATAATACAAAGTAAATTCTTTTTTGTTTGTTTTAGTATAGTTGACACAGGATGTGACATTAGTTTCAGGTATTACAACATACTGATTCATAACTACATGTTATGCTATGCTCACAAGTGTAGCTAGGATGTGTCACCATACGATGCTATTACAATGCAATTGACTGTATTTCCTATGCTGTACCTTTTATTCTCAGGGTTTATTAATTTCCTAACTGGAAGGCTGTATCTCCCACTCCCTTTCACTTATTTTGCCCATACTCCTACCATCTTTTCCTCTGGCCATAATCAGTTTGTTCTGTGTACTTGTGGGTCTGTTTCTCCTTTTTGTTTATTAATTTTGTTTTTCAGATTCCACATGTAAGTGAAATCTTATGGTATTTGTCTCTCTGCTTTTTTTGGTTTAGCATAATGCCCATGTTGTTGGAAATGGCAAAACCTCATCGTTTTCATGGCTGAGTAATATTCCTTCTTTATTCATTCACCTATCAATGTATACTTGGGCTGCTTCCATATCTTGACTATTATAAATAATGCTGCAATAAACATATGGGTGCATATATCTTTTCAAGTTAATGTTTTAGTTTTCTTTGGGCAAATATTCAGTGGTAGAATTGCGGGGGTCATATGGTATTTCTATTTTTAATTTTTTGAGGAACCTCCATAATATTTTTGACTTTGGCTGTACCAAGTGACATTCCCTCTAACAGTGCATGAGGATTGTTTCCTCTGTATCTTCACCAAGACTTTTTGTTATCTTTTTGATTCTAGCCATTCTGATAGGTATAATGTGATATGTCATTGTGGTTTTAAAATTCTAAATTCAAAAAGCAAAGAAATGCAAAGTAAATCAAAAGAAGGAGTATAAATAGAATGGATGGAACACAGCTTATGCCATGGGACATAAGTTTAATTAACTAGAAACAAACCCTGAGACAAGAATTTAATCACATACAATTGATTAATAGAGTTGTCCAACAAAGCATAGAATAAGAACTGGAGAAAATTTGCACAAGTATGTTTTTATGTAGCTTTTAGCCTTGACTTGATTTGGAAGAACACAAAGAAATGCACATTATGGGATGCCTGGATGGCTCAGCCATTGAGCTTCTCCTTTGGGCTCAGGGCATGATCCCAGGATCCTGGAATCAAGTCCCACATTGTGCTCTCTGCAAAGAGCCTGCTTCTCCCTCTGCCTATGTCTCTGCCTCTTCCTCTCTGTGTCTCTCATAAATAAATAAATAAATCTAAAAAATATACATTATATTGCAAAATTATCTTACTTTGAAGGAAGGGGGTTGGGCTATTGAGTTTACATGTATGTGAGTCAGTCAGTCAGCTATGAGGTAAGAAAAAGAAACAAAAGACACCAAATCGAAAAAGAATATATAAAATGGTCACTGTTTGTAGATGGCATGAAATTATATATAGAAAACTCTAAATACTCCATCAGAAAATTTAAGATCTAATAGAGGAATTCAGCAAATTTGTAGGACACATTATTGATACATGAAAATCTGTTGCATTTCTATACATGAATAATAAACTATCAGTAAAAGAAATTAAGAAAACAATCCCATTTGCAATTGCATCTATAATAATAAAATACTTAGGAATAAATTTAACCAAAGTGGTGATGGACTTGTATATAAAGAAAACTAGAATATATTAATGAAAAAAATGGAAGACACAGATAAATGGAAATATGTTCCATGCTCATGGGTTGGAAGGGTTAATATTATTGAAATGTCCATACTATGCAAAGCCGTTTACAGATTTCAGAGCAATCCTTATTAAAACTCAATGGCATTTTTTCATGGCAATAGAACAGTCCTAAAATTTGTGTAGAATTAAAAAAAAATAACCAATGCAATTTTGAGAAAAAACAAAGCTCATACAGGTAGACAACAGATTGGTGCTTTCCAGAGGTGGGTGTTGGGGGTCAGAGAAATGGGTAGTTTAAAAAAATAAACTGGAAAAAAAAAGAAGTTACTTTACCTAACAATATGCCAATGTTTGTTCTGCTTTCTTAAATATATAAACATGATTGATGACTTTTCAGTCTTGCTCTTACTTTAGAGAGAAAACATTTCTTTTTTTTTAATTTATTTTTTATTGGTGTTCAATTTACTAACATACAGAATAATCCCCAGTGCCCGTCACCCATTCACTCCCACCCCCCGCCCTCCTCCCCTTCTACCACCCCTAGTTCGTTTCCCAGAGTTAGCAGTCTTTACGTTCTGTCTCCCTTTCTGAGATTTCCCACACATTTCTTCTCCCTTCCTTTATATTCCCTTTCGCTATTATTTATATTCCCCAAATGAATGAGAACATATAATGTTTGTCCTTCTCCGACCGACTTACTTCACTCAGCATAATACCCTCCTTTTTTAAAAAATATTTTATTTATTTATTCATGAGACACAGAGAGAGAGGCAGAGACATAGGCAGAGGGAGAAGCAGGTTCACCATGGGAACCCGATGTGGGACTTGATCCAAGGACCCCAGAATCATGACCCGAGCCATAGGCAGACAACCACTGAGTCACCCATGCACCCCAAGAGAGAAAACATTTCTGAAAATATTTATCCATAGTATGAATGCAGAATATGTACACGACAAATGCGTGTGTTTATGTGAATATGAATATGTACATGTGTACATTCACATATTTGTATATGCATATGCCAAATATCTATGTTGCATACATATTTTCCATATATCTCTCTTCGCTCTTTTTCATCCCCTAATTCTGCAGGCAATTCAAATGAGGAGACATGTTTGAAAAGCAAGGGAGAAGATTCAGTTTTTTACATCAAGAGTCAAAGGGTTCAAAATCATTCTCCGTATAGCTGTCCTCATTCCCCAATTCTGCCAAAATACTAGCTCTTTGAAAAATAGAAGTGTCTCCTGCTTGGATGTGAACTATGAAAATACTTTGTATGAATTTTGGGGTTAATAAAAAGTTTGAGTTGAGCCCTGACTTTTTCAACTTTTTATTACTAGTTTTATGATTTTGAATAAGTAAACCTCTTGAGACTTGTTTCCCTATCATCAAAAAAATATATGATCTACCTCTTGTGATTTGTAGATTAAGTAATGCACAAAAAAAAGTCTTAACAGAGTACTTCAGATATATTAGCTACTTAAAAACAGCATTTTTGGTGATGGTACAGTTAAGTATTGTGATTAGGATGATGGTTACCTGAAACTATCCATATAGTAATATTGCATAGAGCTATGCACACAAAGACACACAAACACAGGAATACACACAAACATACAAATAATGCATATATCACTGGTAAAATCTAGTAAGATATTTGGATTACACTGAGCCAACTTTTATATTCTACTATAGGCATGCAAGATATTAACAATGGGGGAGGTGCGTGAAGGACGAAGGGGACTCCCAATACATGGCATTCAGGTTTCTGTGAATCTGTAACATTTTCACAACACAATATTTAAAAACATATGAAGTCCAAATGCCTGGTTATAAAATAAGTGATGGAGATGAAAAGTACAGCATAGAGAATACAGTTAATAATATTGTAATAATGTGTATGATAACAAATGGTGACTACGCTTATTGTGGTGAGTAATACATTGAATTGTTGAATCAATATGCTGTACATATGAAACTAATACAAAATTGTATGTTAATTATACCTGAATAAAATAAAAAGTAGCATGGCCTGATGCTTTTATTTTATTTTATTTTATTATTTTATTTTATTTTATTTTATTTTATTTATTTTTTATTTTAGTTCTACTGGTTAAAGGTATGGAGATTATGACAACTGTTCATATGTGATTTGTTTGTGATGTGTTGTTTGTGAGGGCTCTGCTTCAGGGCACACTCTTCAGTGTTCCACACATCTGAAGAGAATCTACAAGGCTGATGTAAAAACTCTGGAATCTCAGAGAAGGAAATTCAGGGTAGCATTTCTGTCTTTGGGTTAGTTCTTTTGCTAATGGGTCAATTTGTACCCAAAGTTTTTCTGTTTTTAAACTCAATTTGGCACTCTAGATAAAATAAGGATTGAAGTTTCACTTTTTAATAAAATTAGAGGGGTTGCTTTTCAAAGAGATACCATATCATTTAGTCATAAATCACAGTGGTAGAGGTGATATGACATGGCCAGTTTTTGGAAATGACTGGAGTGAAAGGGCACATGTCCTGGAATATGGACAGGAGTATACATCAAATATTTAATAGTTATATTCTGTAACAAGGGAAAATGATATGCTTTAAAACTGCCAGTTGAGATGGACCTTAAGTCAAATGATGCTTTTCCAAATTCCTTGAGGCATCCTCAATGAAAGACATTTACTTTTCAATAAAGACATTTTTTGCTAGAATTCATACATAGTTAGCTAAGAGGGAAAAATACATATTTGTATATAATACATAAGTATATATATACATTTTACATAATAAAAGATGTCATATTCTCCAATTATGGCATTCTATGTAGAATTTCATAATCAAAGTGTCTTCATTTTTCTATCAATATATTTTCCTTTAATCTTAAATACTCCTCTACTCATGAGATGACCTTATACCATCCTTTTATATATTTTATACATCAGTTTCCTTGAGAGCTGTTTAAGGTGAAGAACATTCAATTTTTTGGCCTCATGGAAAGGAACTCAATATTTACAATTATCATAAAGTTCTTCGACAGTGGAAAAGTGCTACATCGCTATCATATAGGAAATGGCTTAAATATAATTCAACGTTTAGTTGTAGTATTCCTGTCCTTTAAATTTATGCTGCTTTTTGCATGCTGCTTTCTACTAAATCCACTAAAATACATATGCTGCTATGATAGTGACAGCTTCAAGTTGAGTAGATTGACATAAAAGCCAAATGAAAATGCAGCGCAGTTCTGTGAAGGGCATATAGAGAAGATTTAGATTTAAAAGTCATTTTTCCATGACTTGGTTGTATTTTCAATTTTGGAGATAGATTTTTATATTCTTCAATAATCTCATTAAAGAATGAACATATTAGAAATAATTTCTAGGAGACTAAATAAAAGATGCTTGATAACTAATATTTTCATATTTTTCTAAATTAACATATTTCCTCATACATTAAAATGTTTTACTAAAATATTGAAATGCTTAAGCTCTCCAAAATAATTTAAATGCACTAAAGAAAAATATAAATTGAGCCTGACTTTAATATTTTAATAAATATAATAGGGCAATAAGCTCTCTTTCAAACAAAGTATCTGGCTAAGGTAACTTTAGAGAGATATAACAAAATTAATCTGTGTATACATGAAATCACGTATGGCAATCCTAGGTCTAATATTACACCACCATAGAGAGAACATTAAATCCTATCAACAAAGAATTGTCTAATTGAACTTTTCTCTATTTATTATGTTGACAATTACATTTGAAAACTCCTCTTCCATTCCTTCTTTTCTCTCCATTCTTCCTTTTATTTTTTTCCTTCCAAAGATATTTTTGGATTGGATTTTTTTTTTGACACTAAGCACACTCCAAAGGGCAAAATATCTGGTAAATGAAGTCCAGGAAATGTTCTAATTATTTTACCTTGATTTATGTGCCCATTCCTGAATTATCATAGCTAACAGTGGAATAATATATTTTTAAAATACTTTATTGGGATTCCCTTTGTGGCTCAGCGGTTTAGTGCCTGCCTTTGGCCCAGAGCGTGATCCTGGACTCCCAGGATCGAATCCCATATCAGGCTCCCTGCATGGAACCTGTTTCTCCCTCTGCCTGTGTCTCTGCCTCTCATTCTCTCTCTCTCTCTCTCTCTCTCTCTCTCTCTGTCTTTCATGAATAAAGGAAATCTTTAAAAATAAATAAATAAAAATAAAAATACTTTATTATTTTAAAGAGAGAGAAAAGCACACATAGGCAAAAGTGCGGGAGAGAGGCAGAGGGTTAGGGAAAGGGAGAGAGAATCTGAAGCAGATTCAGTACTCTGTGGAGAGTCTGATACAGGGCTCCATCCCATGATCAGAGGATCATGACCTGAGCCCAAACCAGTAGTTGGATGTTTATTGAGCCACCCAGGCACTCTAAAAATATTCTGAATATATATATATATATGAACCATATTCCTAAATTTGTGGTTACTGGAGAGAGGGAGAAAGGAAAGAACTCCAACAATCCATGCATATTTGACTGACTTTCCAACTAAATAGGAAAAGAGGGAGAGGGCTCTGATTATAAAAGATATGTTTAAATGAATCTGGCCAGGGAAACAAAAGTATATAATATAATATATAATATATTGGCTTATTATATATATATATATGTAATATTTTTTATTTATCTATTCATGAGAGACACAGAGAGAAAGAGAGAGGCAGAGACACAGGCAGAGGAAGAAGGAGGCCCCATGCAGGGACCCTGATGTGGGACTTGATCCCCCGGACTCCAGGATCACGCCATGGGCCAAAGGCAGGTGCTAAACTGCTGAGCCACCCAGGGATCCCTGATAAATAAAATCTTTAAAAAATTTTTCATCATTAGAAGAAAAAGTAATGTTTTACATGTATTTGGGTAATTTTGTTGGTTGGGAGTTGAATATATATGTTCATAAATTATGTCAACTTGCACTTTTATTTTAATTTCTATTTTTTAGAGTGAAAAGTACCTCACATTTATTCAGATTTTCAGATTTTTTTTTATGTATGTACCTTTTTCATCTTTAGACTTTTTCTTAACACTTTCTTTCTTCCTCCTATGCTTGGCTAAATTAATTTATTTTTCAACCCTTTATTATTTTATCAACTTTAATTTTTATTTTTTGAATATATATATTTTTTTGCTTTTCTTTTTAATTATTTAGTTTAACTTGACTTTAAAATTTCCATTTGGAAAGAATTTTAAATATATATAACAGTAATGTAAAAAAATATTCTCTTTACCCTTCACTCAACTTTCCCTGATATTAACATCTTGTATAACTATGATGAATTTATCAGAATTAAAAAACAAGCACCTTTTGACAGCACAGCTGGTAGAATGGAGGACTGTTCTGAATATAAAGCCAAGACAGAGGAATTTATCCCAAATGAAAGAATAAGACAAGTACCTGGTCAGAGATCTAAGCAAAACAGATACAAGTAACATGCCTGATGGAGAATTTAATGTAACAATCATAAGGATACTCACTAGGCTTGAGAAAAGAATGGAAAACACCAAGGAGATCCTTTCCACAGAGTTGAAAGAGTTAAAAAAGAATCAGAGATGAAGAATGTAATAAATGAGATTGGAAACAGGCTTGATTGAAAGAACAGCAAATTAGTGAACTAGAAGAAGAAATAATGGAAAATAATTAAACTGAACAAAAGTAGGAAAAAAGAATACAATATGAGAATAAATTTAGGGAACTCAGTAACCTCATCAAGTGTAATAACATTTATGTTATAGGAGTTCCAGAAGAAGAGAGAAAAAAAAAGGGGGGTCAGAAAATTTGAAGAAGTAAGAGCAGAAAACTTCCCTAATCTGGGAAGGGAAAGACATCCAGATATAGAAGGTCAGAGAACTCCCATCAAAATCAACAAAAGAAAGCCAGCACCAAGACATTTTTAATTAAATTTACAAAATACAGTGATAAAAACAAAAACCTTAAAAGCATCAAGACAAAGGAAGTCCTTAAATTACAAGGGAAATCCATAAGGCTAACTGGAGATTTCTCAACAGAAACTTGGGAAGCCAGAGAGAGTGGCATGATATATTCAAAGTGCTGAATAGGAAAACTCTACAGCCAAGACCTTCTATTCAGCAAGGCTTTCATTCAGAATAGGCGAGATAAAGAATTTCCCAGACAAATGAAAATTAAAGGAGTTCATGACCACTAAATATTTCCTGCAAGAAATATTAAAGAGGACCCTTTTAGTGGAAAGGAGAGACCAAAAGTAACAAAGACAAGAAAGGATCAGAGATAATATCCAGAAACAATGACAAAACAAGTAATAAAAAATACATAATCAATAATTACTTTAAAAGTAGATGGACTAATATACTGATCAAAAGATATAGGGTGTCAGCATAGATTAAAAAAAAAAAAAAGACCCATCTATGTGCTGCCTATAAGAGACTCATTTTAGGCCTAAAGACACCTGAAGATTAAAAGTGAGGGGGTGGAGAAACATCACACAAAAGGATGTCAGAAGAAAGTTGGAGTAGCAATACTTACATGGGACAAACTAGCCTTTTTTGGTCTTGTATTATTTTTATCTTGTTTTGGTAGCAGTGTAATACTGGCCTCATAGAACAACTTTGAATGTGCTTTCTCTATTCAATTATTTGTAAGATTTTGATCAAGATTGTCATTATTTTTTATTGTTTGGTAGAATTTACCAATGAAACCTATATGGTCTTTGACTATTCTGTGCTGGAATATGTTTTATTCCTAATTCAACTTTCATTCTTGTTTATTGTTTATAAGAAGATTTCCTATTTCTTGGATTCAGGATTTTTGATTCAATCTTGATAACGTGTGCTTTTAGGAATTATCTGTTTTTTTTTTCTCCTAATTTATCTGATTTGTTAGTATATAATTGTTTATAGTAATTTGTTTTCATACTCTATATTTCTGTGCTTATCTCTTATTTTTTATTCTATTTCTCATTTTCATTTTTGAGTCTTCTCTTTTTTTTCTTAATGTAGCTAAAGCATTGCTAACTTTGTTTATTTATTTATTTTTTTGGAAAAATTGGCCATTACTTTCAATGTTATGTTGTTGTTTATTCTGGTCTCTATTTTATTTCTTTTTGATTTTCCTATACTAAATTTCAGCTAAATGTCTTCTTTTTCTAGTTCCTTGTGGTGTAGTGTTATTTGAACATTTTTCTTTTTTTAAGATTTTATTTATTTATTTGATAGAGAGAAAGAGAGGGAGAGAGCACAAACAGGGGCAGCAGGAAAGGGAGAAGCAAGTTCCCTGCTAAGCAAGGAGCCCTATGCAGGGCTAAATCTCAGGATGTTGGAATCATGACCTGAGCTAAAGGCAGATGCTCAAACACCTGAGCCACCTAGGTGCCTTGAACTTTTTTCTCAATCCAAGCATTTATAGCATAAATTTTACTCTATCTGCTTTTGCTGCATCCTGTAGGTTTTAGAATATTGTTTTTTCTTTTGTATTGTGATATATTTTGAAAGATTATTATTTATGTATTTACGTATTTATTTATTTTAGAGAAGGGGGAGGGGCAGAGGGAGAGGCAAGGAGAATCTCAAGGAAATTCCCTAAAGAGCACAGAGCCTGACACAGTGCTCAATTTCATGACCTTGAGATCATGATCTTAACTGGAGTGAAGAATCCAATGCTTAACCAACTGAGCCACCCAGATGCCCCGTCAGACACATTTTGACTTACCGTTTGATTTCTTACTTGGTCCATTGCTTGTATACCAATGTGCTATTTAATATTTCCATATTAAATATTTAACACTTACATTGTAGATTTTCCAGCTGTTTTATAATTGATCTTTAGGTTTTTTTTTTATCATTGTGGTTAAAAAATATATTTGGTATCATTTCAGTCTTCTTAAATTTGTAAACCTCATTGTATCTTTATGAGATTTAATGAGGGTCCTCTTCTCTGTGTACTTGAAGAAAATGTGCATTCCATTTTTCTTGGATAGAATGTTTTACATATATATTTTTAGAATCATGTATTTTGAAGTATGATTCAAGTAAAAAATGTTCTTATTGAAAAGCAACAACTTTAACTGAGAGTACTTGTGTAAAATAAAGCATATCAGAGGGGAAGTGGGGGGATGAGTGAAATAGGTAAAAGAGGTTAAGAGTATACTTATGATGATGAACACTGAATAATGATGTGTAGAATTGTTGAATCACTATATTGTACACCTGAAACTAATATAACATTAATTCTAATATAATATGTATGTTAATTATATTGAAATTAAAATTAAAAACTTAGTAAAAATAAAATCAAATTCAAAATAATGTAAATATAATACTATTAATAAGAGCAATTTATAAGTATGATTCATAATATTTCTCAGATGGTGGAGATTTTATTTCTAATTTCTGATGTAATACTACCTATATTATACATATAAGCAGTATTGTGAGTATATATATTTATCTATACAGATTTTATATATATTATATGTGTGTATACATATATATTATATATCAGCAGTATAGGTTAATATTGCCCATAGCTTCTATTAAGTTTTTAGTTTGAGATAAGTGTAAATTAACATGCAGTTCTAAGAAATAACACACAGAACTTTCAGATACCCTTTGCTCAATTTCTACCAATTTAACATATTGCAAATCTATAATAAAATATCACCACTGGAATAGTGCCAAAATGCAATAACTGCAAAGTCTGTATTTGCAAAATATAAAATATAGTATTTTCATCACCAACGAGATTTTTCCTATTATCTTTTTAATAGCCACACTTTCTTTTCTCCTATCCTACTACTTCCTTAGCTACTGGCAAGCAGTCTATCTTGTACTTTGAATGGATATTACATCCATGCTTCATTTTGTAACATTATAAATTGGTCATTTGGAAAATACTGAAACACTGATATTGAAGCTCTTTCAAATATTGGCAAATCATATGGTATAATATAAAAAACAATCACATTTATTAATATCACCACCCATCTCACTTTAAACCTTTTTAAGTACTGAAAATCTATTCAGCTCTTGGTCCTGGATATGTTTTTCAAAATTCTTATTTTCCTTGAAAGTTCAAATTCTATCACTGGATCCAAAAGTACAGATTTTACTCCCTTGCAATGACAGGCTCACTTCAAGTTTTTTTTTTTTTTTTTTTTGAGAATATCTCTGCCAAATGCCCAAATCTGAATACCACAGTTAGGCTATCAGTTGTTCTTTTAAGTGAAAGTGGCATTCTATAAAATAAATCAGCTAGGTCAGCTGACAATCACACAAATGTTTCTTCCTCAAGACAATCATTTTATTTCAGTGCACAGAAGAGCTTTTTCTATATTTCCAAAGTGTTACAGAAAATATTTTTTAAAGATATTAAGCTCAAGGTATGAGAAAGCTAATTATTTTACTACTTCATCAAAACATTCTTAGGGAAACTTTTTTGTCTGTTTCATTTGTGTAGGCAACAGTTTAAAATACAATGACTATTATTATAGGAAGGCAGAGGTGTTTTGATTTGTGTTGAGTAGTTGACAATTTTACCTACCACTGCTTTTGTATGAGTGCAAAAATTAACACACTAAAAAAAAAAAAAAAAAAGGAAAAGAATGCAAAATCTTTTATCCAAAAACTATTATAAAATAGTTTTGGCCTTGTAGATCCCTAAATAAATCTAAGGGATTTATAGGGGCCAAGGAATTCAACTTTTAGAATAACAGTTCACATTGTGTTTCCTGTCCATTGAACTCCACTTAAGTTCAACTTGCTAATGCCTACAGCTACAAAAACACCACATGTCACAATGTCATCAAAGTCCTACCCTCCCACACTCTCACAATCCCTAAAACTTCAACCATTGCTACCTATGTAATAAACTAAATCTTAATAACTACTATATATAATAGGTAACTAAAATAACTCAAGCAGTCTGTTATCTTCCACTTTTATATGCATTAATTCCCTCATGAACCATTTTTTGGGATTGTTACTTACAAAACAACAAAACTAGAAAACAAAACAAAACAAAGCTATGGATTAAATCCAACACTTTCTAACGCTAAAATTTGTATTTTTAACCAACTAACCACAGTATTTCTCCAGGAATCATACCTAAGGCAGGAAGCAATATTAGGTTTGATCTTACCAAAAATCAGATCAAAAGAAAAAAAATCCACAACAGAACCATGATAATAAGGTATTGGACCTGGAGATAAAAGCCTCAACCCTCTCTAGTACTTCTCAACCTTGATTTCACATTTGAATCTATGGAGCTCTTAGGAATTCTGTACAGTTGTATTTATTCAGAAACATTTTCCTTCTAATGTATACAGGAAGGACTGAAATATGATCAGTCGTGTTGTTTTATCATTAGATGTCTCAGAAAAACAAGAGTAGCACAGTCATATCTTCAGTTAAATTCAGTAGTTTGACTGTATATATTGTCAAATGTCTCTTGTCTGCTGTTTGTCACTTGGAGACCTGTTTACTTTGCTACATTTGACAGTTGTCAGAACCTGGAAATATTTTTTACTCAGAGTTGGCTGTTTGCTTAGCAATGTATTTACAGTAAACTCTACTCAATTATATATTAAGAAAGATCCTTTCTTCCATTTTCTGCAATGCTTTGAAAAATCTGGGTGGATGTCCCAAGCAAAAATGTTTTTATGCCAGATCCAGTGCACCCTTAATATACTCTTCCCTACTCAAAATTTCCTAGGCCAGGGATTTTCTTTCCCTCATCCTTCTTCATGGATTTTACATATTTTATCTACTTTATATTAAAATGTAGTGAAATAATGTTCATTATTTTCTCCATCTGCTCTTTAGATACCAAATATTGAGTTTAAACCTATATTTGCTAGCTTTCACAATCTCAAAATTTCTGATATTCATCATATTAAATACATTTCTATAAGAATGAAGGTGATAATGAATACAATTTAATAGATCCCAGGAAGATCAACGGCCATTTACCATAATAAGCCTTAATAAGATATCTGTTTATGCAATGAGGAATACTTTGGGAGTTATGCAAAGGACCCAGAGTTTTAATGTTCCAGATTGGCTGCCAGTGGAGTTTTTCTATCATCTGTAAGTTAGGAAATTAATGTTTAAGTATCATAATTAAATTAATTTACACAACACCAAATAACTACAAGATAATTTCTCTATTGGGAAGACTGAACATGAAGAGTAGGAGTTGGAATTCTGATAATTTTCAATTGTAGGCCTATCTAGAACAAGGTAAGAGCTTACCACGTATATTTACTCATTTAACAAAATAAAATTTATTCAATTAACAAAATAAAATTTTGTGGTCTCTTTTTTTAAATTTTATTTATTTATTCATGAGAGACACTGAGAGAGAGGGGCAGAGACACAGGTAGAGGGAGAAGCAGGCTCCATGCAGGGAGCCCAACGCGAGAGGGAGAGGAAATCTTAAGCAGACCCCACACTGAGCACTGAGCCCATCTCAGGGCTCAATCTCACAACACTGAGATTATGATTTAAGCCAAAACCAAGAGTCTGTAACTTAACTGACATCACACCCCCCAGCGTTCACATTAATGAAAAATACATTATTATTGGCCTTCGTATTATTGTATTTACTTTGCTTCTTTTCTTTTTGCTGTGAGTGAGCATAAGTGCTGTAGAGCAGAACACCATGGATGGTCATCACTGACAGGAAAAGATTTACAACTACATGGAAGATAGCAAAGGCCATTACAGTTCCAGTTACCAGGAACAGAAACCCAAATACTTCTGCTCACTGCATCTTGGTATAGGAGATGTCAAAGAAAATACAGCACAGTCGAGCACTGAAACAACACTTTTACTCACACAGAGAAGAGACAGAACAGGATCTCCTCCAACATTTTGTGTTGATATCTTATGACTAGTGGGGACCCTGGCAGCAACATGGTATGATTATCGTATAAACACCATTTTCCTGTTGCAGGAGCAGGGCACCTTCCTTTCCCTTACACTCTAAAATGCTAAAAGCCTGACGGCCATTGACACAAATGTTTAAACAGAACAAAAGAACCATCATTGACCATGATAGAGGGAACACAAGGTGATAAATCTGGCATAGGCTCTGTGGGCTAAGAAAAGTGTTCCAGGCCCAATATCCATTCTTATGTGGCCTGGGGTGAAATATATCTAAAAACAGTGTGCAAGACACTCTTTATTTTTTTGTTTTTTATTTTTTTTTTTTCTACGGGATTTCAATTTGCCAGCATTTAACATAACACCCAGGGCTCATCCCACCAAGCGCCCTCCTCAGTTCCCATCACCTAGTCACCCCAAACCCCCGCCCACCTCCCTTTCTACTACCCCTTGTTCATTTCCCAGAGTTAGGAGTGTCTCATGATCTGTCATCCTCACTGATATTTTCACTCATTTTCTCTCCTTTCCCTTTACTCCCTCTCACTATTTTTTATATTCCCCAAATGAATGAGACCATATAATGTTTGTCCTTCTCCAATTGACTTTTTTCAGCCAGCATAATACCCTCCAGTTCCATCCACGTTGAAGCAAATGGTGGGTATTTGTCGTTTCTAATGGCTGAGGAATATTCCACTGTATACATAGACCACATCTTCTTTATCCATTCATCTTTCGATGGACACCAAGGCTCCTTCCACAGTTTGGCTATTGTGGACATTGCTGCTATAAACATTGGGGTGCAGATGTTCTAGCATTTCACTGCATAAGTATCTTTGGGGTAAATCCCCAGCAGTGCAATTGCCGGGTCATAGGGCAGTTTTAATTTTAACTCTTTGAGGAACCTCCACACAGTTTTCCAGAGTGGCTGCACCAGTTCACATTCCCACCAACAGTGCAAGAGGGTGTCCCTTTTCTCCACATCCTCTCCAACATCTGTGGTTTCCTGCCTTGTTAATTTTCCCCATTCTCACTGGTGTGAGGTGGTATCTCATTGTGGTTTTGATTTGTATTTCCCTGATGGCCAGTGTTGCAGCATTTTCTCATGCGCTTGTTGGCCATGTCTATGTCTTCCTCTGTGAAATTTCTGTTCATATCTTTTGCCCATTTCACGATTGGATTGTTTGTTCTTTGCTGTTGAGTTTAATAAGTTCTTTATAGATATTGGATGCTAGCCCTTTATCTGATAGGTCATTTGCAAGTATCTTCTCCCATCCTGTAGGTTGTCTTGTAGTTTTGTTGACTGTTTCTTTTGCTGTGCAGAAGCTTTTTATCTTGATGAAGTCCCAGTAATTCATTTTTGCTTTTGTTTCTCTTGCCCTCATGAATGTATCTTGCAAGAAGTTGCTGTGGCCGAGTTCAAAAAGTGTGTTGCCTGTGTTTTCTGCTAGGATTTTGATGGAATCTTGTCTCACATTTAGATCTTTCATCCATTTTGAGTTTATCTTTGTGTGTGATGTAAAAGAATGGTCTAGTTACATTCTTCTGCATGTGGATGTCCAATTTTCCCAGCACCATTTATTGAAGAGACTGTCTTTCTTCCAATGGATAGTCTTTCCTGCTTTGTCGAATATTAGTTGACCATCGAATTGAGGGTCCACTTCTGGATTCTCTATTCTGTTCCATTGATCTATGTGTCTGTTTTTCTGCCAGTACCACACTGTCTTGATGACCACAGCTTTGTAGTACAACCTGAAATCTGGCATTGTGATGCCCCCAGTTATGGTTTTCTTTTTTAACATTCCCCTGGCTATTCGTGGTCTTTTCTGATTCCACACAAATCTTATGATTTGTTCCAACTCTCTGAAGAAAGTCCATGGTATTTTGATAGGGATTGCATTAAATGTGTATATTGCCCTGGGCAACATTGACATTTTCACAATATTAATTCTTCCAATCCATGAGCATGGAATATTTTTCCATCTCTTTGTGTCTTCCTCAATTTCTTTCAGAAGTGTTCTGTAGTTTTTAGGGTATAGATACTTTACCTCTTTGGTTAGGTTTATTCCTAGGTATCTTATGCTTTTGAGTGCAATTGTAAATGGGATTGACTCCTTAATTTCTCTTCCTTCAGTCTCATTGTTAGTGTATAGGAATGCCACTGACTTCTGGGCATTGATTTTGTATCCTGCCACTCTGCCAAATTGCTGTATGAGTTCTAGCAATCTTGGGGTGGAGTCTTTTGGGTTTTCTAAGTACAGTATCATGTCATCTGTGAAGAGGGAGAGTTTGACTGCTTTTTTGCCAATTTGAATGCCTTTTATTTCTTTTTGTTGCCTGATGCTGAGGCTAGGAGTTCTAATACTGTGTTGAATAGCAGTGGAGAGAGTGGACATCCCTGTCTTGTTTCAGATATTAGGGGAAAGGCTCCCAGTGTTTCCCATTGAGAATGATATTTGCTGTGGGCTTTTCATAGATGGTTTTTAAGATGCTAAGGAATGTTCCCTCTATCCCTACACTCTCAAGAGTTTTGATCAGGAATGGATGCTGTATTGTGTCAAATGCTTTCTCTGCACCTATTTAGAGGATCATATGGTTCTTGTTTTTTTCTCTTGTTGATATAATCAATCACATTGGTTGCTTTACGAATGTTGAACCAGCCTTGCATCCTGGGGATAAATCCCACTTGGTCATGGTGAATAATCTTCTTAATGTATTGTTGGATCCTATTGGCTAGTATCTTGTTGAGAATTTTTGCATCCATGTTCATCAGGGATATTGGTCTGTAATTCTCCTTTTTGGTGGGGTCTTTGTCTGGTTTTGTAATTAAGGTGATGCTGGCCTCATAGAACGAATTTGGAAGTACTCCATCTCTTTCTATCTTTCAGAACAGCGTTAGTAGAATAGGTATTGTTTCTTCTTTAAATGTTTGATAGAATTCCCCTGGGAAGCCATCTGGCCCTGGACTTCTGTGTCTTGGGAGGTTTTTGATGACTCCTTCAATTTCCTCCCTGGTTATTGGCCTGTTCAGGTTTTCTATTTCTTCCAGTTCCAGTTTTGGTAGTTTGTGGTTTTCCAGAAATGTGTCCATTTCTTCTAGATTGCGTAATTTATTGGTGTAAAGCTATTCATAATAAGTTTTTAAGATCATTTGTATTTCCTTGGTATTGGTGGTGATCTCTCCTTTCTAATTCATTATTTTATTAATTTGAGTCTTTCCTCTCTTCTTTTTAATAAGGCTGGCTAATGGTTTATCTATTATTAATTCTTTCAAAGAACCAACTCCTAGTTTTGTTGATTTGTTCCACAGTTCTTCTGGTCTCTATTTCATTGGGTTCTGTTCGAATCTTTATTAGTATTATTTATTATTATCTTTATTATTCTCTTCTTCTGCTGGGTGAAGGTTTCATTTGCTGGTCCTTCTCCAGCTCCTTTAGGTGCAAGGTTAGCTTTTGTATTTGAGTTCTTTCCAGTTTTTGGATGGATGATTGTATTGAGATGTATTTCCCCCTCAGGACTGCTTTTGCTGTATCCCAAAGGTTTTGAACTGTTGTAAATTCATTCTCATTAGTTTCCATGAATCTTTTTAACTCTTCTCTAATTTCCTGGTTGACCATGAGACTCTTTCTTGACAACTGTTCCCTATTCCCTCTCTTAGGGAGTATATATATATGTGTATATATACACACACACACATATATATATATATATATATATATATATATATATATATAGCTATTTATGGCTAATACCATATATATGTATGCATTATTACATATATATTAGCCACAAATGCATTATTTTTGGAGAGTTTTATTTATTAGCCCTTATTTGTCTATTTCATTATTTACAAGGAGAAAGGAAAATAATTATGAGTTATATAGTATTAATATAGCCTTAGATCAATAATAGAAAACATGTGTGAGAATCTCGTGACTCAAACATGTTCAATAATATTAATCCTAAAATGAAAAAAATCCAGCAAAGTTTATCAAATATAACCTATGATTCTACATTTATAATTGTCCTTAGATTTTTCTCTGATTTTATTCACATTTTAACTACTCATTTCCTGGGTAATGAAATATATTTTTAGTTGGTATTCCACTTAAGATTTTTCATTCTTTGTTTTATCTTACAATGTAATTTAAATGAGGTTCATAATATATATGACCTATTTTAAATAAATTCATTTTTTTCCTAAAATCAGAACTATATGACCCCAACCATAAAAGTGTCTCCATTAAAATATAAAAACACTTTAATTAAGATACAGTTACTAGCGACTTTTTCCTCAAAACAGTGATTCTTAAAAGTATTTCAGAATGTTCTTCTTACTCATACTGTTTAAAAGGTTTACAAATCAACCTGTAGTTTTTTCTTTTCAAAGAATAAAAACCTAGCGTTTTAAAGAGGTTTCATGTTATGACAATAATATTTTCATGCAATTGAAAGAGAATTGACAGAATTTGGATTTTGAGAGGTGTTGGAAATCACGAAATCCACAGTTTTCATTTGGTGAATTAGGTAAGACACTGAGCCTCAAAGACACACAAGGGCTCAGTCAAACAAAATGGTGAATTAGCACTTCAACATCCATTAAATTTTATCACACTTTATCTCCAGCCTAAAACCAGTTTGTTTCCTTAATTTATATTCAAAATAATAGTAGTATGTGAACAGAATTCTCAATTTAACACATGAAACTGAAATACAATCAGCAATAACCCATTTCTCTGCCATCTACTCTTTCTAAACCCTTGTTTTTTATACTTACCTTGAAAAGAACAGCACACATGGCACTCACTACTTAAAAGAAGAGTGTGTGCAGAGCGAGGGAGAGGGATAGGTGATGAGACCCAAGTAGCAAAGACTAGTCCTAGGAGTAATGGGAAAGGTATTTTAAGCTGAGGCCTCTGGTGGCTAAGTAATGTGCCCAAACCCCTGGATAGAGGAGGAATATATTCAAGGGCCTCAGAAACCTTATCTGATCTCCGTAGATCCATGGCAGTAGAAATCATTGCATACATAACACATCCGTTTGCTTTATAAAAACATACTTTGTTTTATAAAACACTTTCAGGTATATTTTGGTATCAGATGCATTTAGGAGACAGCATATATAATGAAAAGTGGACAGGATTTGGGGTTAATCATAAATATGTAAACTGTGTACTTATTGTGACAATTAAATGCTTTTAACGCTTAAATGGGTTTAAAAATCTGTTTAAATAGTAGATTTTTACACCCTTAACCTCACATATGCTGATGAGTGTTGATAGGGAGGATCAAGGATTAGTTAATTCCTAAGCTAAATGAAGTCCTCAAGGACTCATGTTCTCTTATCTTTTCTCTGTCATTCTTAGCATTTTTTTCTGCTTTATACATGGAGATACAATATTTAGACAAATTATCTTCATATCCTAGTGTATAGTTCTAAGTATGAAAATATTCCCTCTCTTCACCCATTATTTAAGCACAAGTAAACCTTCCAAGTATTCTTCTGAGAATAGAGGAGGTCAGAGCTCTTTCAGAATGCCCACCATGCAAAAGCTAATAAGACCACATGGATTGGTTTAGCTTTTTCTCACCAGGTTTACAGGACAGAATAAAGCACTATAAAACACTATGTTCTCAATTTTTCCAAGGACAGTACATGGTCAGCACCATTTCAGATACATGGGAGAGAAGTTACTTTATTACACAAAATGGATGTCTTAGGGCATTAGGATTTAATTCTCTCCCAGAACCCCAGTGGAAAAGAGCTGTTTGTATTAACCATATTTTTTTCTCAGAGTCTGGGATCTGGGAATACAAACGTCTTCTCTGACATAAATAACTGCTAGAGTAATTTCAACTAAATTGAGGTTCTGTTAGAAAAAAATAAAGCAGAGAATGACTGTGGGGTAGGATATTAATTTTCTTCCACATTTGTTTTTTAAGAATGATATGCAGTGTATTATTCTGTGATATGCCACCCAGATCCTCCTTCAAGACTGGCGGAATTATTCTGCCTGTTGCTGGAAGTGCTGCTGGCAGATCCCCTTCAACTGTCAGACCTCTCCAGGAACTATGTCTTTTTCTTTCTTTTCCTTTTTTTTTTTTTTTTTTTTAAGATTTTATTTATTTATTCATGATAGACAGAGAGAGAGAGAGAGACAGAAACAGAGACAGAGACACAGGCAGAGGGAGAAGCAGACTCCATGCTGGGAGCCCGACGTGGGACTCCAGGATCGCGCCCGGGGCCAAAGACAGGCGCCAAGCCGCTGCGCCACCCAGGGATCCCTCCAAGAACTATTTCAGCTAAAAATATTTGTCTCACTAAATATCACACGTTTTTCCCAGGGAAGCTTGCATCTAGTGACTGGTTAATGTAAGCAAATAAAGACCTGACCTTTTGCCTTTATTTTGTTTTATTTTGTTTTATTTATTTTGTTTTATTTTATTTTATTTTATTTATTTTATTTTATTTATTTTATTTTATTTTATTTATTTTATTTTTTATATTTTATTTTATTTCATTTTATTTTATTATTTCATTTTATTTTATATTTTTCTGCCCTAATTTTAGAAACAATGAAGGGCCATTCTAGCTTCAAAGTTTCATGTGGTGTTGATGATTTTGCTGGACTGCTTCATGGCCTATTTCCTTTACCCAAACTTGTATCCTTTCTTTCTCTTTCAAAGGTGATGATCCTAAGTGCACACCCAAATAAACCTCCTGCATGCTTGCTTACATCTGTAGCTGAGTGTCTTTTTCTTTCTGAGTGTCTTTTTCTTAGGTGAAATATTGGATACCTTTCTCAACTATTTTGGGTCTAAAGGTACAAATGTACAAAGAGCCCATCATAATATCAAATTTGTGGAAAATGACAAATATATATTTGTATATACATACACACACACACACACACACACACACATATATATATGTAGAGAGAGAGAGAGAGATCTTAGCCACTTAGCAACATGTCTGACATGTGGCACATACATGGAAATACACATATATATTAACATAGTTTTCTTTTAAAAATTCATATGTTAGTATTTTTATTTACTTTTAAATAAATCTCAGAAAAAATGTGCTTTGCTTATGCTCATAAATCCAGTTATGTGTCACAGCTAGTAAAATCTGCATCTTAATACAAATCTCATATTCATTCTATTATATTCCCCTGCCTTTCTTGTTAAAATAAATAATACAACCCAATCATAGGGAGAAAAACATTCTAATCAGAAGCTGATAAGAAAGAATTCCTAACAAAAACTGTAAATTAGAAAAATCTCTTTCAGATGTAAAACACATTTGACTCTAAATTAAATCTGAAAACCAGAAAGGAATTAAAAATTCCTATAACAAGTTTATACATGTTATGATTTTATTTTTATATTTTATATGTTAATACTATTTTGCTACATATATAGTTTTGAAAAGTCATAATTCAAAATTTGTTGTGATATTAATTCTCAAAAAAATAATTTAAATTTCAATTTTGAGGAAAGAATAAGATTCATGTCACTAAATTTTGTTGAGAATATAAAATAGGTATCCCTGGGTGGCGCAGCGGTTTGGCGCCTGCCTTTGGCCCAGGGCGCTATCCTGGAGACCCGGGATCGAATCCCACGTCGGGCTCCCGGTGCATGGAGCCTGCTTCTCCCTCTGCCTCTCTCTCTCTCTCTCTCTCTCTCACTCTCTTTCTGTGACTGTCATAAATAAATAAAAATTTTTTAAAAAGAGAATATAAAATATTCCAATGATAGCCAAAGTACCAAATGCCTGGAAGTCATTCTCAAGGAATTACCTGATTCCTATTGTTCCCGATTTCTAACTATCCATTTGACATATATATATATGTGTGTGTATGTGTGTGCGTGTGTGTGTATATATAATGTAATTATATATATATTATATATATATAATGTAATTATATATATATTATATATATATAATGTAAATAAGAATATGTAAATATCTACACATATATTAATTCTTCACCATCTTCCTAAGGAGCTATAGGGTGAAATAAAGTAGACAGAGAAATAAAGGGAAATGTTATAAAATTATGTTTTGTTCAATTTTCTATAAGAATGAAGACTCAAATAAAACAGAAGAGAATGCATGATAATTATGTTCAATTCAAGAAACATTACAGTGGGAGTATCACATTTAAGTTTTAATTTGTAAGAGGGAGGCAGATGCTATACTTCAATGTGCAAATATTCTGCCAATTTTTTTGACTGCTTTGTAAATAAAGACATGAAAATTTCTTGGTGTAGGATTAAATTTAAGGGACAATCCAAAATAGCATTTGAATCAGATGACTTTGATTGGATAGAATACAACGTGTAGTACTTCATTAGGAGGCTCAAAACGTTTCAGTGCTGATGCGCTAGGCATAAAACTTAGAGGTCAGCACTCCTTAGGTCTCAATACAAGCTTTGTTGAATAGTTTCAATACCCATGACTTGTGGTTACTACCTGGTATTAAACTGAGCCTCTTTTATTGAATATCTTTCATCCACTGCTTGAATCTTTACACTATCAAATTTGCATAGCATCAGAGCATATATATATTCACGTTAAACAGGTTCCCTCTGCCTTTCATCACTTTTCATTCCCCCACAGTCCCACTGAGATAAGGTTGGGGTTTCTTTTCTCCTTCCCCTCTCTCTGTCCTTTTCAATTATTCTAATATCATGAATCAAAAAAAAGAAAATACATTCGAATTTGTCATAAGAATCGATCCAACATTGATAAAAGAAGTCAATTTATAATATATTTTTTCTCTGATACATTTACCAGCGCTCCTCAAAACTGGTGGGTGTAGAAAAAACCCAGGGCCATGGACTGAGAAGGAATAGAAAACAGAAAAGAGGGATACCTAGATGGTTCAGTGGTTGAGTGTCTGACTTTGGCTCAGGACATGATCCTGGAGTTCTGGGATTGAGTCCCACATCAGGCTCCCTGAATGGGGCCTGATCCTCTCTCTGCCTGTGTCTCTGCCTATCTCTCTCTCTGTGTGTCTCTTATGAATAAACAAACAAAATTGTAAGAAAAAAAAAAACCAGAGGGGAACCAACGTTCTATATTGCTATTTGTTTCATTCTGAAAATGAACTGAACCTGAATACCTTTCTCACTTCTGGAAAATAACATTATGTCATCCAGGATATAGAATAAGAATTCAAGTGAAAGTGTGGCTTTGGTTCAAATACCTAAACTGACAACATCAGGATCTGTTAGCCCAAAGTCCATGTGAGAGTAGACACTATTTCCATATAAAATCTCATGATTTTCTTTAAAATTATTCTCCCCTTTGGCCAACCCAAAAGGGTTGATGTATTTGATGAAAAATGCATCAGAGGAAACAACAACACCTTAAACTCAGCAAATACTCGTACTGTAGTATCCTCACATTGTAGTATCCCAGCACACCAAAATGTACACATATGGAACTCATAACATCATCTTCATTGCTACCCAAACATACATGGATCACCATGGAACACAGCACTACAAAATTTCCACTTAAATGAATTTTGCAGTCTTTAAAATATTTTCAATTCAATATGTATTTTGTGTTTGTATCTCACTCCATATTTTCTCTACTATACTTTTTATTTACTTTAATGATTCTATATCATTTTTTATTTTTAAAAATTTTTTCTATTTATTCTATCAACATTGGTCTAAGATAAATCATTTGTCCCATAATTTAAGTACATTTCATCACTAAAAATGTTTATAAAAGTATTTGCATTTATGTGAGGGAGACTACAAAGACATTAGTATTTGTATTCTATAAATTTATGATTTAATAACTAAAATATTTTGCTTTTAATTTCCTATTACTGATTTTAATTTTTCATTACTGTAGACATGGAAGTTGATTAATTTTCATTAACAAAAACTGAGGCTTTAAAGACATTTTCTCAAATATTGGCCAAGTACACAAAAGCTAATTGCAGCAAATGTAGAATTAGTGTGTATGTGTGTGTGTGTGTGTGTGTGTTTAAAGGTAGCCCTATCCTTATGTTAAATATTTTGCAAGCAGCTGTCCCATTTTCTTGTGTTGTAAGTCCATTCTAAACCTTCAAAGAACATATATTCTGGAATGTTATAGGTCAATCATCCTTGTTGATAGTGCTTCTTGCTTTTACAAATGGCATTTCCAGTTTGATGTGATAAACTTGTGAAGTAACTCAACATAGTACTTTGTCAAGTAGTAGGCATTAGAGTTGACCAAAGAGGAGAAAAAAATGAAACACCGGCCAAATCAGACAACACTTCAATTAAGATTTTGTGAGGGGGATCCCTGGGTGGCGCAGCGGTTTGGTGCCTGCCTTTGGCCCAGGGCGCGATCCTGGAGACCCGGGATAGAATCCCACATCGGGCTTCCGGTGCATGGAGCCTGCTTCTCCCTCTGCCTATGTCTCTGCCTCTCTCTCTTTCTCTCTCTGTGACTATCATAAATAAATAAAAAAAAATTAAAAAAAAAAAAAAGATTTTGTGAGGGACACCTGGGTGGCTCAGCGGTTGGGCAGCTGCTTTCAGCTCAGGTCATGATTCCGGGATCCAGGATGGAGTCCCACACTGGGCTCCTATGAAGAGCCTGCTTCTCCCTCTGCCTATGTCTCTGCCTCTCTCTCTCTCTCTCTCTCAATCTGTGTCTCTCATGATTAACTAAATAAATCTTTAAAAAATTAAGATTTTGTGAAGAATAATAAAGATCATCATACAAACAGCAAGCCATTTTGATGTCATTCAAAATATATTGAAGAATAACAGTCCTTTATCAGATGTGTTTTGTAAACTTTTTCTCCCAGTTTGTGCCTTTTCTCATTCTCTTGACATTGCTTTTCTAAGAGCAGAGGTTTTTATTTTTTTGAAGCTCAACTTATCAACTATTCCTTCCATGGATTGTTCCTTTGGTGTTGCACCTAAAAAGCCATTGCCATACCCAAGGTCACTAGGCTTTCTTTTCTATTATCTTCTAGGAGTTTTATAGCTTTGCAAAATACATTTAGGTCCGTGATACATTTTGAGCTGAGTTTTGTGAAAGGTAGGAGGCTCCTTCTAGATTCATTTTTTTTACACATAGGTGTCCAGTTGTCCCAGCACCATTTGTTTGAAAAGCCCATCTTTGCTCCACTGTATTGCCTTTGCTTCTTTGTCAAAGATTGACTATACTTATGTAGATTTATTTCCATCTACATCTAATCTTCTTGTCTCTTCTTTCACTGATACCATGCAGTCTTTATTACCACAGGTTTTATAGTTAAGTATCGATATTGGTTAGTATTAATCTTCTCCTTCAATACTGTGTTGTTATTTTGCATCTGTCATGCGAAATTACAAAGAATTTTTACAATTCTTTTGCCTTCATGGATGTATCTTGCAAGAAGTTACTGTGGCTGAGTTCAAAAAGAGTGTTGCCTGTGTTCTCCTCTAGGATTTTGATGGAATCTTGTCTCACATTTAGATCTTTCATCCATTTTGAGTTTATCTTTGTGTATGGTGAAAGAGAGTGGTCTAGTTTCATTCTTCTGCATGTGGATGTCCAACTTTCCCAGCACCATTTGTTGAAGAGACTATTTTTCTTCCAGTGGATAGTCTTTCCTCCTTTATCGAATGTAAAATGAACAACTGGGACTTCATCAAGTTAAGAAGCTTTCGCACAGCAAAGGATACAGTCAACAAAACTAAAAGACAACCTACAGAATGGGAGAAGATATTTGCAAATGACGTATCAGATAAAAGGCGAGTTTCCAAGATCTATAAAGAACTTATTAAACCCAACACCAAAGAAACAAACAATCCAATCATGAAATGGGCAAAAGACATGAACAGAAATCTCACAGAGGAAGACATAGACATGGCCAACATGCACATGAGAAAATGCTCTGCATCACCTGCCATCAGGGAAATACAAATCAAAACCACGATGAGATACCACCTCACACCAGTGAGAATGGGGAAAATTAACAAGGCAGGAAACCACAAATGTTGGAGAGGATGAGGAGAAAAGGGAACCCTCTTACACTGTTGGTGGGAATGTGAACTGGTGCAGCCACTCTGGAAAACTGTGTGGGGGTTCCTCAAAGAGTTAAAAATAGACCTGCCCTACGACCCAGCAATTGCACTGTTGGGGATTTACCCCAAAGATACGATGCAATGAAACACCGGGACACCTGCACCCCGATGTTTCTAGCAGCAATGTCTACAATAGCCAAACTGTGGAAGGAGCCTTGGTGTCCATCGATAGATGAATAGGTAAAGAAGCTGTGGTCTATGTATACAATGGAATATTACTCAGCCATTAGAAATGACAAATACCCACCATTTGCTTCGACGTGGATGGAACTGGAGGGTTATGCTGAGTGAAATAAGTCAATTGGAGAAGGACAAAGATTATATGTTCTCATTCATTTGGGGAATATAAATAATAGTGAAAGGGAATAGAAGGGAAGGGAGAAGAAATGGGTAGGAAATATCAGAAAGGGAGACAGAACATGAAAGACTCCTAAAACTGGGAAATGAACTAGGGGTGGTGGAAGGGGAGGAGGGCGGGGGGTGGGGGAGAATGGGTGATGGGCACTGAGGGGGGCACTTGACGGGATGAGCACTGGGTGTAATTCTGTATGTTGGTAAATTGAACACCAATAAAAATAAATTTATTATTAAAAAAAAGAATTCTTACAATTCAACAATAAGGAAGCCAACAACCGAATTTAAAAATGTGCAGAAGACCTTAACAGACACCTCACGAAGGAAAATACACAGGCAGCAAATAAGCATATGAAAATATGCTCCATATCATTTGTCATCAAGAAAATGTAAATAAAACAAGAATAAGATACCACTACACACCTATTAAAGTGGCAAAAATCCAGAACACTGACAACATTAAACGCTCGTGAGAGTGTAGAGCAACAGGAACTTATTCAGTCATTCATTGCTGATGGAAGTGAAAATGGTACAGCCACTTTGGAAAAGAGTGTGGCAGTTTCTTACAAAATTAAACATATTCTTATCATATCATATGATCCAGAAATCACACTTCTTGATATTTGCCAAAGAGTTAAAATTTTATTTCCATATACACACGCAGAACTTGTACAGAGATGTTCTTAGCAGTTTTATTCATAAATGCTAAAGTTTGGAGGCAACCAAGATGTCCTTCATTAGGTGAATGGATAAGTAAACTGTGGTGGTATATCCAGATGCTGGAATATTATTCTGTGTTACAAAGAAATTAGTAATAAGGCATGAAAATAAATAAAGGAACTTAAATGCATATTCCTAAGTGAAAAGCCTATATTGTGTTGATTCTAATTTTATAGATCTTTTGGGAAAAAAAACAACTATGGGAATAGTAAAAAGATATACAGACGTTGGCTAGGCAGGAAGAGAGGAATAGGACGAGCACAGACAATTTTAAAGAGCACAGTCTGTAAAAATACTCTGTATGATACCATAGCTGATTCATAAATATAATTATTCATTTGCTCAAATCCATAGACCATACAACACCTAGAATGAACTGTAATAAAATGTATGGACTTTGGTTCATTATGATGTGTGAATGTAAGCTCATCAATTATAATAAATGAACACTGTGGCGATGGGATATTAATAATGGGAGATACTATGCATGTGTGGGTACAGGGAATGTATGGGAAATCTCTATATCTTCCCCTGAATTTTGCTGTAAACTCTATCTGCTTTAAAAAGTTGTCTTAATTTAAAAAATATTCTTAATTATGGAATAATTCCTCTATTTTTTTACTTTGAATTTTAAATTGCTTTAATTTATATTTTCTTTTATCCCCAATCATCCTACATCTATATTCAAGTGCTCTATTTGATTCTGTACCACTGCAATTAGCATTCCTTTTCCAATTGGTCTCCTTGCAAATACCTTTCTTTTATGAAGAAGCTAGATTAGAGGTATTTTTTTCTTAGAATGCTTTTTATGTTACACCTTGTTCAATATCTTTTGGTTTTGTCATCATCATATTATATTCACAATTTTAGTTGGTATTGTTCCCTCAATATTTTGGCTTTAAATTTGTATTCCCAACTGAGTATTATATTCTATTCAAGATACAATTTGTTTCATCAAAACTGACTTCATCAAAACCACAATAAGAAAACACCTTACACCTGTCAGAATGGCTAGAATAAAAAAGAGAAGAAACAAGTGTTACTGAGGATGTGGGGGGAAGGGAACCATCATGCACTGTTGATGGGAATATAAGTTGGTGCATCCATTGTGGAAAACAGTATGGAGGTTCTTTCATGAATTAAAAATAGAAATACTCTACAGTCCAGTAGTTCCACTACTGAGTATTTACACAAAGAAAATGAAAACAATAATTTGAAAAAAATATGTATACACCCACACATATATATACCCTTATATTTATTACAACATTATTTACAATAACTATGTTATAGGAGTAATGCAAGTGTTCATCAATAGATAAATGGATAAAGATGTGTGATATATATATAATGGAATATTATTCAGCTATAAAAATGAAATATTTCCATTTGGAGCAACATGGATGGACCTAGAGAGTATTTTGCTAAGTGAAAGAATTTAATAGGAAAAGACAAATAGCATATGTTTTCATTTATACATAGAATATGGAAAAAACATAACAAGTGAACAACCAAACAAAAAACCAAACAAACTCTTGTACACAAGGAACACAGAAGGGGGTCCCAGAAGGTGGGAGAATTGATGAAATAGGTGAAGAGGATGTACAAACTCCAATTCTAAAATAAATAAGTCATGGGGACACAAAGTACAATCTAGGGAATATATCCAATAAAATAATATATGATTTTTCTATGAAGGCAAGATGGCGACTGTAGTTATCATGGTGAGTATAGCATAACACATAGAATTATTGAATCATTACATTGCATACCTGAAGCTATTATAATATTGTATGTCAACTATTTTTCAATAAAAATAAATTAAACTTGTATTTTTCAAATATACCTTCCACCAGTTGTTTTTGCCTAAAATATTATAATAGTCACTGATGGTTGCCTATTCTGAGTATATTCTTTTCTTAAGTTCATTTTCCATTGTAGTCACAGTGAAATTTTCAGATAAAGATGCCATCATATGCAGTCATGCCTTCTTGGACATCCTCAATGATTTTATACTGCCCTACTCAAAAAGATCAGGCTCTCAGCACTGCTTGTTTACAAGATGTTGTGTAGTTTGACTTCTTCCAGATTTCCAGCCACCTCTCAACATATCCCTTCTGATTTCCAGACCCTTGATATTCTGGCTTCCTTTTGTTCCTCTAAATCACCATGGTTACTCTTCTTGTGTTTTCATTGTGACACCCACTTCCGTATTTATTCCTTCTATTAACTAACACTTGTTTTTCAGATCTCAGCTTAAATATCTATCCTAGATCTAATGGTCTGGTCGAGATTATATTCAGTTACATTGTATTCCTAGGCTCTGTACAGTACCTAGTAACTTAGTAGACTGTCAATAAATATTAGTTAAGAAAATGAATAAATATTCCTAACACCACATTTTCACTTGGACCCTATTCTCTATTTAGAATAATCTGTCCTAAAAAAATAGAATAATCTGTTCTAGATAATTTTCACCTGTAAGAATCATACTCTTTCTCTAAATTCTAACCCAAATGTTACTTCTTACATTATTCTACTCAGTCCCTCAGCTAGAAGCAGTTTCTTCCTTTCTGAATGTGAATTGTATTTTTTTTAGTAATGAAAGAAATTATATCCTCCATAATGAGAAACGTAAACATCAAAGTAAAAAAAAAGCTTCTCTTTGTAACTTCCATAACATTTAGCATGATTCTTAGCATTTTGTGTTATCAGTATAATCAATATTATATGTTATGAATATAAATTCATTATATATATATTGTTCACCCAGATAATTATTTTTAGAATTTTCTTATACATCACTTTCATTTTTTCCCTTGAATAGAAGGAACACAACTTTTCTGATTTCTAAAGTCTCTAAAATAAGGTTTAAGTGAAGCAAAGTTTCTCTGGATGTTATAATGGAAAGTAAGAGCAACCCAATTTGATCAATTCTATAGTAATCACAACAACTGGACATCTGTTGGTTGTTTAGTATAAGCTAGTAATTTTCTATGTATTTACACGCATTATATAGTTAAATCCTTATACGATTATCTGAGATGTGGCTGTTATCACACTTCACAGATGAGGAAACTAGAGTTAAGAAATGTAAAATTATTTACTCAAGGTTGCTGCATAGCTCACAATATAGAAGAAAACAAACATACAAGCCAGCATCTATTTTGACATCATATTATAATACTGCAAAGAGATATTTGAAAAATCTTTCTATATTATGTGGGTAAACTTTATTTTTTTTATTTTTTATTTTTTGGGTAAACTTTATTGTATGGGATGATTTATGTAATTATTCTGCTTTATCATTTATTTCAGTCAATTTCTTAAGTATTTAAATTTTAGGCAGACCTCTCTATCCTTGGTTTGAATTCCACAATTCTATAAACTTTAGAAATGTAAAGCACTTCTAAAGAGCTCTACAAATGTTGACAAAAGTTGAAATCTAATTAATCGAGGTTCTTATCCTTGTAGTCCTTCCTTCATTGGGGTTTCTGCTTCCATTCTATCTGTAGTACTTCTTGTAAAACTATGTCAGTCTAACACGAGAATATCTGTGAGCACACACACATGTTCACATTAAAATAACTATCCCGGAAAAAAAATCACCATAAGTCATTTATGAAGTTTTTTGCTAATGGCAATTACAAAAGAGAGCATTAGAGACCATATCAAAAATAAACCTTCCCAAGTAATAAAATCAGTCTTCCTCATTGCTATCTAATGACTTCCATTCTAATTTTGTGTGCCACATCTCATTTTCTTGTAGAACAGTAAATTTATCTTCATGCAGAGAACTTCTAGTATAAGATGTTAAATTTTACATATATATATGTACATTTTATATGTATAAACATTTACATTCAATCATTTTTAGCCAACTAGTTATTAACTAAATATAGTTAATATTCTTAAAAAACTTTTAATCATCCTTGCAATAGTAATTAAGCAATGATATGTGGAACCTAGGAAAATAGTCACAAGGAAATGTAGTTTTAATTATCTTTTAGAGAGATACTGTTAACTAAGAAATAACAGCTTGTGAAAGTATAATTAACACTATAATTAACAATTCTTTTCAACAGTATTATTAAAATTGAAAAAATGAAGTAAAAAGTATACAATCTTTTCATTGATTATGTTTTTCTTACAGTTGGTTGTTATGAAATTCCTAGTTGTTCATCAATTGTCTTTAATGTACATCATTTGACTTAGTCATGAATGTATAAAGTAAAAACTTCAAAATATTATAATCTAATTCTTGACTTTTTTAAAAGATTTTTATTTATTTATTCATGAGACACACACAGAGAGAGAGAGAGAGAGAGAGAGAGAGAGAGGCAGAGACACAAGCAGAGGGAGAAGAAGGCTCCATTCAGGGAGCCCAACTCAGGACTCGACCCAGGTCTCTGGGATCACACCCTTGGCTGAATGTGGCGCTAAACCACTGAGCCACCAGGGCTGTCCTAATTCTTGACTTTTTAAATAACTTTGAAACAGGTATTTCCTTATAAGGAGGATATTTTTAGTATACTTAAAAACATTATTTTCAAAACTCTACCTATAGTATTCAGAAAATATCAGGGAATTCAAATCTGAAGTTTTGTTCTACTGTTTACTCTATAGACCTTGTTATCAATATTCCCAGTAATATAAGTAATTCTATCGTTAAATATTAAATATTTTATAGATATGAAACAGTGTGCCACATAAAGCCATTCAAATTTGTTTATACTTTCTATGTCTCCTATCCTAAAGGAGCTTGATTATTTCTCCATGTTCATTTGTATGTGTGTGAGCATATGCATGCATTCATATGTGTGTTGTTTTTTGTTTGTTTCAAGTTTTTATTTAAATTCAAGTTAGTTAACATATAGTGTCATTTCGGTTTCAGGAGTAGAATTTAGTGATTCCTTACTTACATATAATGCCTACAGCTCATTAGAACAAATGCCCTCTTTAATACCCATCACCCATTTAGCCCATCCCCTTGCCCACTTCCCCTTCAGGAACCCTCAGTTTGTTCTCTAGAGTTAATAATCTCTTATGATTTCTCTCTCTCTCTCTCTCTCTCTTTTTCTTCCTCCTTTATGTTCATCTGTTTTGTTTCTTAAATACCACATATGAGTGAAATCATATGCTATTCATCTTTCTCTGACTGACTTCATTCAGCATAATACCCTCTAGCTCCATCCACATCCTTGCAAACGATGTGTGTTGTGTTTCATGTGTTGATGGAATGAATTGTATACCTTAAGCATTGTTAAATAGCTGAGTAACTATGAATGTGTGTATCACCCTAAATTCTCTAAGTCTTTTTTTGCCTTTACTTCATACAGGATCCCAGCTCCTGAAAAGGTCATTCACATTTGCTTTGGAGTCACCAGAAGTTTTGCCAGACATCATCATCATGCAGCTAATAACAATGTGCTTCCTCTCTGGCTCTTTCCACTGTTACTTCCACTTAAAATGTTCACTCATGGCAAAGCTAATTGCAATTTTCTCTTCAACATAATTGTGTGGCTGTCTATGTAAGAACATGTTTGATCAGAAGTTATTATTGCCTATTTGTGACGAACTAAAATAATGCCATGTGTAAGGATAAAATGACAGAATTTTGAGGGAGGGACTACCTTTCCACTTTCTCTACCTTAGTGAGTCTTCTTTAAAACATACCAAACAATAAAATGACTAATTTTTTTTTTAATTTTACAGTGCAAGATCACAGGCCCTCTGACACTTGGAACCATCAACTATACCTCCCCAGTGAATTCAGGGTTCTCCCTGGGAGTATAAAGAAGACAATCACAAAGTGCATCTATGCATCTCTCAAGGTAGTAAAAGAAATTTTCATTGTTCTTTTCTTTTTTTTTTTTTTTTTTTGTTCTTTTCTTTTACTACATACATGTGTGTGAAATTCAGTACGGACTTTGTGGTTCTCACAAATTTGAGGTCTTCAAATAAGCAACCTTAATTCTTATCTTTCAAAGACAGAAAGTAATATTTTCATTGTATTTTGGAAAGGTTTATTACTCTCACCTTTCCCAAACGTATGTATGTATATATACATATACATATACATATACATATACATATACATAAATATAAATATATATAAATATAAATATATACATCAATCTTTACCCTCAGAAAAAAAATGAAGCTGACAATTTGTAGATTCATTAAATGCCCTAACTGGTATATTTTATTATCATTATAAACTGAATTTTTAGTTATATTAGTAATGGAGTTTATGTACTTTGATTCTTTGTGATGAGTGTTTATAAGGACTAGCAAAAAATACTCGATTTAAATAGTTGAGTTTTATTTTACAAGGCTTTAATTAAAATATTAGATACAAGAAACATTTCTCTGCCTATATACAAAAGAATAAAAAATTTGGGTGCAGAGTATTCATTTCTTTTTTTTTTAGAGTATTCGTTTCTAATAAACTCTGGGATTTATAAATAATTTCATCTAAAAATCACTCAGAATTTGAGATTATAAAATATGTCATTATGTATCAAGAAAAAAAACACTTCTGGAAAAGGACATTAGAAGAAATAAAGAACATTATAAAATGATATGTAAAAGAAATAAGAAAACTAAATATTGGGATGCCTGGGTGGCTCAGTGGTTGATCATCTGCTGTTGGCTCAGGGAGTGGTCCCGGAGTCCTGGGATGGAGCCCACGCTGGGCTCCCCTTGAGGAGCCTACTTCTCCCTCTGCATACATCTCTGCCTCTCTTTCTGTATCTCTCATGAATGACTAGATAAAATATTAAAAAAGAAAACTAAATATTAAAATATAGTTAAAATTATTCAAGTGTAAAATATTAAGCTATTAAAATAATAAGAAAATACAGGCATGTAAAAAACTACTTCAAGTCTTTTTGGTAAGAGGAAGAGAGATAGGGAGGGAAAGAGGGAAAAACAGAGATGGAAAGAAAGAGATAAGAGAAAAACAGAGAACGAGAACGTGGGTGAGAATGGAGCAACAGAGGTAAGGAGGGGACAGGTGGGAAGGGAAGAAAGATACACATAAGAGAAATTTAAAAAATTAACTAGAATAATATCTACAATTGGATAGGAGAGTTAGAAGAATTGGATAGAATCTGTAAAGGAAAGTGATGGATTTAAGGATAATAATAGAGGTTAATACTGACCTTTAAGAAGAAAAAATTAATTTACTATGCTCCCAAGGAAAGTTAATTAAATATAACAATATAATAAAAAATATAAATTTTGAAGAAAAGTGGAAAGGTGGAAGTAAAATGCATTGCTATAAAAAAGTAAAAAGATTCATTGGGTAAATATCCTAGATTAATAAAGTACATACACAAAAAGTGGTAAGAAGCAACACAAAATGCATATTAATAGCATTTATATTTTTATATATAAGAAATGCCATGTGTGCCATACTAATTTTTAAATGATAAAGTAAATTTGGAGAGGTTAAGCAATTTGTTCAATTTTTCCTCAAGCAGGCTAGACATCAGAAGAAATTCCCATAGTATCTTTAATCTGGTATAATATATGTAGACTTTTTTTTCTTTTTCTCTTCTCTCCTTTCCTCTCCTTTCCTTTTCTTTCTGTTTTGTTTTGTTTGCTCTGTAAAGGTCACATTTTGAATGGTATCAGAACAACAAAACCCAGTCATTTGATACATTAACTCTTAAAATATATCTATCATTACTGTTCTCCAGCCTATGATCATTATTCCCCATGTTTACAACACATTACTTGAGTGCTTCGTTTTTAAGGTAAACGATAGTTTCTTCTTCTATTTAAAAAAATTCTTATGAGGTTAGTAAATACATTAAAGATGTTTAAAAACAACATTTATTGATGACTTTTTTTCTGTTATTTCAGCTTTAGTAACTAATGAAATTCTGGAACTCGTTAAGTGATTCAAAATAGTGAAGAAGAAAATATTTTAAATTGAAAAACATCAGTAAAGTATCAAAAAATGCCAGTTAAAATCTCAGCTAATTTGTTTTCCTGATAGGAAATTATGCTGTTTCACCATTTTCGAATAGCTTTATTTGATTCCTTTTTTTATTCTAGTAGCCAGCTTTGAATTTGCACAATATATCTTCTTATGATTGAAACACAGAACTCTGTAGATATTTCAGTTGACATACCTATATTGTCATAGTACCAAATGCTTTGCCTAGAAAAAGCAAACTTTCAGATAAGGCAAAAGCAAGCTAAAGATCTAAAAGATCTAAAGCCCTGACTTTCACCTCTAAATACTCTTTTTTCAAACAATGAATTCATTTATTCAGAATGTATAAACTAAATCTTATCGTTTTGCAAAATTCTTGAAGAATTTGTTAGAAAAACTCAATATTTTTTGTTGTATAACTTCAAATCTCTTGGATACAATTGCACAATTTGTGCTGTTTCCAATCTTCTGCCAATTGAAAATACTTATACTGAAGTTTTATATTATTCTTAATACCAATTATATTTTGCCATTCACAATTTACCTGGTTACATTTTACTATTTAAAATACAAAAAAGATGGGATCCCTGGGTGGCGAAGCGATTTGGCGCCTGCCTTTGGCCCAGGGCGCGATCCTGGAGACCCGGAATCGAATCCCACGTCGGGCTCCTGGTGCATGGAGCCTGCTTCTCCCTCTGCCTGTGTCTCTGCCTCTCTCTCTCTCTCTGTGACTATCATAAATAATAAATAAAAATTTAAAAAAAATAAAATAAAATAAAATACAAAAAAGAAAAGAATTCATAAAAAAATAAACAAACCTTGGGTATGTATACAATTAAAGCTACCTTATATTTTTTTCTTGATTCAAACATCAAGAGATGTGATTCCCTTTGAGTGGTCTCACTCTTCCTTGACTATTTCTCTAACCCATTCTTTATCTTCATTGTATTATTGATAATCCTTAAAATGTACATCACATTCTTATATGGGGAATGTGTAGATATACTGCAGAGAATAAAACAAAGAAAACCTATGATAAAATAAAGACCAAGGGAGTGGCTACTCCGGGTAAAAAACAGGAAAGTGGTAATACTTTATGACAAAGTCTATGTTTTTAAGATTACATAAAAAAATGTACCCAAAATTGATCTTTCACTTGTGAAACCAGCAAACTAGTATGACTATTTGTGGGTGAATCTTTATCACATGTTAAATTCATATAAACACTTGAATTTTTTTGGCATTTTATTTTTCATATTTATTTGTCTACTGTGGCAGACATTAAATAATATTCTGTGTATCATTTTTAATATATTTTAATGACAGGCTGTGTTTCTTTTCATTCTTTTTAAAATATTTTCACTCGTGACATACTTGTTCATTCAAATAAAGTTTATAAATAATTTTATGAAGTTTTAAAATACATCATTGGATATTTTATTCAAATTATAATGATTTCATGTATTATTTTAGATAATCTTCCATATGAAAACTATATAGAAAATAGGTTTTATATGCTGGATAATAGTATGTCTCTCCATTTATTTCCAGATTAGTTTTTCAGTTATAAGTAAAGTATTATAGGTTTTTCTATGTAGGTATATTACTTTTATTCTAGTAATTTATCTTTTTCCCCATACTGTTGCCTATGTAATAATTTTACTTGGTTATATGGAAACCATTGATATATGTATTTTGGTTATCATATTCACCTAAATGAAATTCATTTATTATTTGTAATGATTTTTAAAATAATCTTTGTATTCTTCAAGTAGAAGATCTTAAAATATATAAATACATTTATTTTATCTATTTACTTTTTTTTTTTTTTTTTTTTTTTTTTTTTTTAGAAAGAGGGGGGAAAGGGCAGAGAGAGAGAGAGAATCTTAAGCAGACTCTGTGCACAGACTCAGGACACAGTCTCACAACGCTGAGATCATGACCTGAGCCAAAATCAAGAATCAGATGCTTCACCAACTGAGCCACTGAGGTGCCCCATTAATTAATATATTTTTTATTGTGACAGGAATAGGTAACATGAGATCAACACTTTTAACAAAATTTTAGGTATACAGTACAGCATTGTTAACTACACATGCAATGTTGTATAGAAAATATCTAGAATTTATTGATATTGCATAACTGAATCTTTATACACATTGAATGGCAACTTTATCGACCTCTCTTCTCCCCCTCTCCCTAACCCTGGAAACCACATTTTACTTTCTCAGCTCCTAATCAAATTTGATAAATTTACCTCATCTTGGGAATCTCCAGGATCTGGTCATCCTCTTAAATGTGGCTACTCCATAACTTTCAGGTCTGAGCTCAAATTCTACCTGCCCTAAGAAAATACTTCTGACAATGCTGCCTAAATTCTTCCTAAACTACTTGACTCTATTATATAAATCTAGGCAATTCAAACTCTAAAGGTATCACTTTTGTAATAATTACTTTTTAACTTATTTGTTGTTTGTTTGTTTTTCCTATTAGAATGCCTGTCTTATTTTCCTTTGTATTTTTGGCACATGGCACATAGGTAGTTCAAATAATAGTAATTTTAATTGACCAGTCATTATCTTAGGCTTTCCTTTCCACTGGGGCGTTTCATCAATGTTGTTTCAATATTCAAACTAGTGAATTAATCCTTAAATCTACTGATTTCTGATTTTTAATTCCTCATCATTCATTTCTTTTTGGCTTTTTATATATGAAATATAATTCGTGTGCTGGGTTAATCATTTTATTTTTAAAATTATTTCTATCAGAGTTAATATGAAATAGTATATTTTGAATGCTTTTATTTTTATTATTTAAATATTTATTTCTTTATTCATTTATTTAAGAAAGAGAGTAGAGCAATTGAGAAAGAATACGAGTGGGGGAGACAACCAAAGGGAGGGGGAGAAGCAAGCTCCCCACTGAGCAGGGAGCCTGATTTGGGGCTTCATCCCAGGATCCTGGGATCATGACCTGAGCTGAAGGAAGACACTTCATTGACTGAACAACCCAGGTGTCTCAAATGCGTCTTATTTTTAATAAAGTGTTTAGGATCTAATTATTCTTCTTTATTGACACCATTGGGTATTTTGATACTAATTTTCATCTGTACATTGTTATTATTGTAGTATGTCTTCTTTCAAAAACACGTTTTTAATTTTTAAGGAGATTTAGAAAACTGTTTTGACATTATAATTATATTATTATTTTCTTTATCAGTTAACTGAAACTACTTAAAAATAAATCATTAGCAAATATACAGAAAACATGAGTATATGTTAAAATTGATGTTGAGATTAAAATTTTTGATAAGCAAAATATAATATCATATAAATAGAAGACAGAAACATTTTAATGTATACATTTAATACAATACCAATATTATTACCGACTCTTTCTGTAAAAAGATGTTACCACATCTCAAAAGGATACTAATGTATCAAAAATGGTGAATCTATAAGAACATCACATCTCTGGCTCCGGCAGAGGAAGAGGCTCTGTGCGGAGGGGGCTGCACGGTTCCAGGAGCAGCTCCGGGGGGGCTCGGGCGGTGGCTCAGCGGAGGGGGCTGCGGGGCGGGAGCCGAATCCAACAGCGCAGGCCCCGGAGCACAGGGCGCCGGGACACAGCCCAGGATCCAGCCTCCCCCGGGACAGGCAGAGGCCGGGAGGGCCCAGGACAGCGAGGACGCTCCTGCCCCAGCTGAGCAGATCAGCGGCCCCGCCCCGGAGCCTCCAGGCCCTGCAGACCGAGAGCTCCGGAGCTACTGCAGGGGCTGACTCCAGGGCTGCAGAGCTGGCCCCGCCACTGCGGTTGTTCCTCCTGCGGCCTCACGGGGTAAACAGCCCCCACTGAGCCCTGCACCAGGCAGGGGCACAGCAGCTCCCCCAAGTGCTAACACCTGAAAATCAGCACAACAGGCCCCTCCCCCAGAAGACCAGCTAGACGGACAAGTTCCAGGGAAGCCAAGGGACTTAAAGTACACAGAATCAGAAGATACTCCCCCGGGTGTTTTGTTTTGTTTTGTTTTGTTTTGCTTTTTGATTTCTGTTTGCTTCCCCCACCCTTTTTTTCCCCTCTTTCTTTTTCTTTCTCTTTTTCTTCTCTTTTTTTCTTCCTTTTTTCCTTTTTCTTTTTCTCTTTTCTTTCCTTCTTTCTCTCCTCTCTTTTTCTCCTTTTCCCAATACAGCTTGTTTTTGGCCACTCTGCACTGAGCAAAATGACTAGAAGGAAAACCTCACCTCAAAAGAAAGAATCAGAAACAGTCCTCTCTCCCACAGAGTTACAAAATCTGGATTACAATTCAATGTCAAAAGCCAATTCAGAAGCACTATTATACAGCTACTGGTGGCTCTAGAAAAAAGCATAAAGGACTCAAGAGACTTCATGACTGCAGAATTTAGATCCAATCAGGCAAAAATTAAAAATCAATTGAATGAGATGCAATCCAAACTAGAAGTCCTAACAACGAGGGTTAACGAGGTGGAAGAATGAGTGAGTGACATAGAAGACAAGTTGATGGCAAAGAGGGAAACTGATGAAAAAAGAGACAAACAATTAAAAGACCATGAAGACAGATTAAGGGAAATAAACGACAGCCTGAGGAAAAAAAACATACGTTTAATTGGGGTTCCTGAGGGCGCCAAAAGAGACAGAGGGCCAGAATATGTATTGGAACAAATCATAGCTGAAAACTTTCCTAATCTGGGAAGGGAAACAAGCATTCAGATCCAGGAAATAGAGAGATCCCCCCCTAAAATCAATAAAAACCATTCAACACCTCGACATTTAATAGTGAAGCTTGCAAATTCCAAAGATAAAGAGAAGATCCTTAAAGCAGCAAGAGACAAGAAATCCCTGACTTTTATGGGGAGGAGTATTAGGGTAACAGCAGACCTCTCCACAGAGACCTGGCAGGCCAGAAAGGGCTGGCAGGATAAGGATATATTCAGGGTACTAAATGAGAAGAACATGCAACCAAGGATACTTTATCCAGCAAGGCTCTCATTCAAAATGGAAGGAGAGATAAAGAGCTTCCAAGACAGGCAGGAACTGAAAGAATATGTGACCTCCAAACCAGCTCTACAAGAAATTTTAAAGGGGACTCTTAAAATTCCCCTTTAAGAAGAAGTTCAGTGGAACAATCCACAAAAACAAGGACAGAATAGATATCATGGTGACACTAAACTCATATCTCTCAATAGTAACTCTGAACGTGAAAGGGCTTAATGACCCCATCAAAAGGCTCAGGGTTTCAGACTGGATAAAAAAGCAGGACCCATCTATTTGCTGTCTACAAGAGACTCATTTTAGACAGAAGGACACCTACAGCCTGAAAATAAAAGGTTGGAGAACCATTTACCATTCGAATGGTCCTCAAAAGAAAGCAGGGGTAGCCATCCTTATATCAGATAAACTAAAATTTACCCCGAAGACTGTAGTGAGAGATGAAGAGGGACACTATATCATACTTAAAGGATCTATCCAACAAGAGGACTTAACAATCCTCAATATATATGCCCCGAATGTGGGAGCTGCCAAATATTTAAACCAATTAATAACCAAAGTGAAGAAATACTTAGATAACGATACACTTATATATACTTGATGACTTCAATCTAGCTCTTTCTACCCTCGATAGGTCTTCTAAGCACAACATCTCCAAAGAAACGAGAGCTTTAAATGATACACTGGACCAGATGGATTTCACAGATATCTACAGAACTTTACATCCAAACTCAACTGAATACACATTCTTCTCAAAGTGCACATGGAACTTTCTCCAGAATAGACCACATACTGGGTCACAAATCGGGTCTGAACCGATACCAAAAGATTGGGATCATCCCCTGCGTATTCTCAGACCATAATGCCTTGAAATTAGAACTAAATCACAAAAAGAAGTTTGGAAGGACCTCAAACACATGGAGGTTAAGGACCATCCTGCTAAAAGATCAAAGGGTCAACCAGGTAATTAAGGAAGAATTAAAAAGATTAATGGAAACTAATGAGAATGAAGATACAACCGTTCAAAATCTTTGGGAGGCAGCAAAAGCAGTCCTAAGGGGGAAATACATCGCAATACAAGCATCCATTCAAAAACTGGAAAACTCAAATACAAAAGCTGACCTTACACCTAAAGGAGCTAGAGAAAAAACAGCAAATAGATCCTACACCCAGGAGAAGAAGGGCGTTAATGAAGATTCAAGCAGAACTCAACAAAATCGAGACGAGGAGAACTGTGGAACAGATCAACAAAACCAGGAGTTGGTTCTTTGAAAGAATTAATAAGATGGATAAACCATTAGCCAGCCTTATTAAAAAGAGGAGAGAGAAGACTCAAATTAATAAAATCATGAATGAGAAAGGAGAGATCACTACCAACACCTAGGAAATACAAACGATTTTAAAAACATATTATGAACAGCTATACGCCAATAAATTAGGCAATCTAGAAGAAATGGATGCATTCCTGGAAAGCCACAAACTACCCAAACTGGAACAGGAAGAAATAGGAAACCTGAACAGGCCAATAACCAGGGAGGAAATTGAAGCAGTCATCAAAAACCTCCCAAGACACAGAAGTCCAGGGCCAGATGGCTTCCTTGGGGAATTCTATCAAACGTTTAAAGAAGAAACCATACCTATTCTACTAAAGCTGTTTGGAAAGATAGAAAGGGATGGAGTACTTCCAAATTCGTTCTATGATGCCAGCATCACCTTAATTCCAAAACCAGACAAAGACCCCACCAAAAAGGAGAATTACAGACCAATATCCCTGATGAACATGGATGCAAAAATTCTCAACAGGATACTAGCCCATAGGATCCAACAGTACATTAAGAAAATTATTCACCATGACCAAGTAGGATTTATCCCTGGGACACAAGGCTGGTTGAACATTCGTAAAACAATCAATGTGATTCATCATATCAGCAAGAGAAAAACCAAGAACCATATGATCCTCTCATTAGATTCAAGAAAGCATTTGACAAAATACAGCATCCATTTCTGATCAAAACTCTTCAGAGTGTAAGGATAGAGGGAACATTCCTCAACATCTTAAGGGCCATCTACAAAAAGCCCACAGCAAATATCATTCTCAATGGGGAAGCACTGGGAGCCTTTCCCCTAAGATCAGGAACAAGACAGGGATGTCCACTCTCACCACTGCTATTCAACATAGTACTGGAAGTCCTAGCCTCAGCAATCAGACAACAAAAAGACATTAAAGGCACTCGAATTGGCAAAGAAGAAGTCAAACTCCCCTCTACGCTGATGACATGATACTCTACATAAAAAACCCAAAAGCCTCCACCCCACATTGCTAGAACTGATACAGCAATTCGTCAGTGTGGCAGGATACAAAATCAATGCCCAGAAATCAGTGGCATTTCTATACACTAACAATGAGACTGAAGAAAGAGAAATTAAGGAGTCAATCCCATTGACAATTGCACCCAAAAGCATAAGATACCTAGGAATAAACCTAACCAAAGAGGTAAAGGATCTATACCCTAAAAACTATAGAACACTTCTGAAAGAAATTGAGGAAGACACAAAGAGATGGAAAAATATTCCATGCTCATGGATTGGAAGAATTAATATTGTGAAAATGTCAATGTTACCCAGGGCAATTTACATGTTTAATGCAATCCCTATCAAAATACCATGGACTTTCTTCAGAGAGTTAGAACAAATTATTTTAAGATTTGTGTGGAATCAGGGAACCCTGGGTGGCGCAGCGGTCGGCGCCTGCCTTTGGCCCAGGGCGCGATCCTGGAGACCCGGGATCGGGTCCCACGTCGGGCTCCCGGTGCATGGAGCCTGCTTCTCCCTCTCCTTCTGCCTATGTCTCTGCCTCTCTCTCTCTGTATGACTATCATAAATAAATAAAAAAAAATTAAATAAAAAAAAAAAGATTTGTGTGGAATCAGAAAAGACCCCGAATAGCCAGGGGAATTTTAAAAAAGAAAACCATATCTGGGGGCATCACAATGCCAGATTTCAGGTTGTACTACAAAGCTGTGGTCATCAAGACAGTGTGGTACTGGCACAAAAACAGACACATAGATCAATGGAACAGAATAGAGAACCCAGAAGTGGACCCTGAACTTTATGGTCAACTAATATTCGATAAAGGAGGAAAGACTATCCATTGGAAGAAAGACAGTCTCTTCAATAAATGGTGCTGGGAAAATTGGACATCCACATGCAGAAGAATGAAACGAGACCACTCTCTTGCACCATACACAAAGATAAACTCAAAATGGATGAAAGATCTAAATGTGACACAAGATTCTATCAAAATCCTAGAGGAGAACACAGGCAACACCCTTTTTGAACTCGGCCACAGTAACTTCTTGCAAGATACATCCACGAAGGCAAAAGAAACAAAAGCAAAAATGAACTATTGGGACTTCATCAAGATAAGAAGCTTTTGCACAGCAAAGGATACAGTCAACAAAACTAAAAGACAACCTACAGAATGGGAGAAGACATTTGCAAATGACGTATCAGATAAAGGGCTAGTTTCCAAGATCTATAAAGAACTTATTAAACTCAACACCAAAGAAACAAACAATCCAATCATGAAATGGGCAAAGACATGAGAGAAATCTCACAGAGGAAGACATAGACATGGCCAACATGCACATGAGAAAATGCTCTGCATCACTTGCCATCAGGGAAATACAAATCAAAACCACAATGAGATATCACCTCACACAGTGAGAATGGGGAAAATTAACAAGGCAGGAAACAACAAATGTTGGAGAGGATGCGGAGAAAGGGGAACCCTCCTGCACTGCTGGTGGGAATGTGAACTGGTGCAGCCACTCTGGAAAACTGTGTGGAGGTTCCTCAAAGAGTTAAAAATAGACCTGCCCTACGACCCAGCAATTGCACTGTTGAGCATTTACCCCAAAGATACGATGCAGTGAAACACCGGGACACCTACACCCCGATGTTTCTAGCAGCAATGTCCACAATAGCCAGACTGTGGAAGGAGCCTTGGTGTCCATCGAAAGATGAATGGATAGAGAAGATGTGGTCTATGTATACAATGGAATATTACTCAGCCATTAGAAATGACAAATACCCACCATTTGCTTCGACGTGGATGGAACTGGTGGGTATGATGCTGAGTGAAGTAAGTCAATCGGAGTAGGACAAAGATTATATGTTCTCATTCATTTGGGGAATATAAATAATAGTGAAAGGGAATATAAGGTACGGGGGAAGAAATGTTTGGGAAATATCAGAAAGGGAGACAGAGCATATAACTCCTAACTCTGGGAAACGAACTAGGGGTGGTGGAAGGGGAGGAGGGCGGGGGTGGGGGTGAATGGGTGACGGGCACTGAGGGGGGCACTTGACGGGATGAGCACTAGGTGTTATTCTGTATGTTGGTAAATTGAACACCAATAAAAAATAAATTTATTATAAAAATAAAAAAAGAACATCACATCTCTTACTTGAAATATATAATTCCAAAGCCAATTTATATCAAATTTTCTGCCTAAATTATTTTACAAATCCTTATTTTTTTCTAAGATTTTATTTATTTATTCATAAGAGACAGAGAGAGAGAGGTAGAGACATAGGCAGAAGGAGAAGCAGACCCCCGGCAAGGAGCCTGATACAGGACTTGATCCCAGCACCCCAGGATCATGACCTGAGCCAAAGGTAGACACTCAACCACTGAGCCACCCAGGTGCCCAAAATCCTTATCTTTGATAGGATGGTACATAATGTGTGTACCCTAATCTCATAGTATGAGCTAATCTGTTATAGTGTTAGAAGGAAGCTTGTGTGCCTATGTACACAAATGTAAATATGTGTGTACATGCATGTCCCCCTTACAAATATAAATGCCTGTGATAATGTCCTGCAAAGAGTCATCAAATACCTCTCTTCACCAGCATTTTCAAATGATGAAATTAAATCCATATAGTTGATATACTTCTTAGTTCTTTTTACCATTCACAAACTATAATTCATTGAATATTTTTTTATTTTTCCAAAGAATTCTTAGATAAAAATACATTTGTTGTTATGATAAATGTCATGGCCATTGAGTGGGAATAGCAAATATATTGTAATTAATATGCTATTGTAATTAATAAGCAGGAATACAAAATATATTGAAATCAATAAGGGTATTAAATATTAATCAGCAAACATAGTTAATTGTTAAGCAATAAGAACATAAGGCTGTGTGTTTTGGAAAGTAGGTAAAATAAGATTTAGAAAATATGATGAAAATATCTGCAGGGACGCCTGGGTGGCTTAGTAGGATATATATGATATATGATATATGATATATGATATATGATATATATATATATATATAATATCCATTAAAATTATCCCTCAGAAATGAAGATTACTCAGAAAGACTTCTAGGCCAGAAGTGTTAGTTGCAGAATTCTACCAATAATTTAAAGAAAAATTAACATAATATTTGCACAGTATTTCCCCCATCCCATAAAAGTAAAAAGAATATGGACCACTGCATTTTCTAAGTTGTTATTGCCCTAATACCAAAAAGAGAGAAACCAATACAAAAAAAAAGAATACTCTAGATGAATATTAATATTCATTAAAATATTAGTAAACCAAATTCAACAATGTATAAATATAATTTATACATGATAATTAGTGGACTTTAGTGCAAAACTGCAAAGCTGGTTCAATATTAGCAAATCAATAAGTGTGGGGTACGTGGGCGTCTCAGTTGGTTAAGTGTCCAACTCCTGATTTCGGCTCAGGTCCTGATCTCAGGGTTGTGAGATCAAGCCCTGCACTGGCCTTCACACTGGGCATGGAGTCTGCTTAAGATTCTGTCTCCCTCTCCCTCTGCCCCTTCCCCCTGTCTCACCTCTTTAAAAAAGAAAAAGAAAGAAAATCAATCAATTTAACCAACCACAAAAGACTAAAGAAGAAAAATTATATGATCAATATCACTTGATTAAAAAATAGTATTTAACAAAAATCCAACAAGTAAATAAAATTCTCAAAGAACTAAAAACAGACAGGAATCTTATTAACTTGATATAGAGTATCTACAGAGAACCTATTGCTAAGTAGATAAAAATTTAATGTTTTCTCCCTAAGATCTCCTTAAGGTCTAGGATAAAAGGAGTTTTTTTTTCTTTTTAAAGAAAGATGTTTGCTTTTATCCAACGTGGTCCTGGAAGTTCAAATCACTATAATAAAAAAATAAAAATAAGTAAATTCTTGCATATTGGAAACAGTCTGCAGCTATATTTATTTACAAATAACAGGATATTCTACATTGAAAATTCCAAGAAATCTAGAAAAAAAAATTTTTCCTAGACTAATAATTGAGTTCAACAATGATGCAAGATATGAGATCAATGTACAAAAAATTCAACAAAATTTCTAAATAATAATCATGAACATATGGAAACCAAAATTCAAAACACAATATCATTTACACTTACTACAAAGATAATGACATGTTTTGGTATGACAGAAGCAAAAAAAATTACAAATGAAAAATACATTCTAAAAATTGAAAAATGTTGATGAAGAAATAAAAAAGGCTTCAGTAATTAGGGATATATTCCATGTGCATAATTTAAAAGCATCAGCATATTAAAGGGTAAACTGTCTTCAAGTTGAGTTTATAAGCTTATTGTAATTAGGGATATATTCCATGTTCATAATTTAGAAGCATCAGCATAGTAAAGTGTAAACTGTTAAGTGAGTTTATAAGCTTATTATAATTACTATCAAAGCAAGCAATATTTTTTTACAGAGATAGATGAGTTATACTATAATCATATAGAAAGGCACAAGAACCAGAAGGGCTAAAAATAAACTTTGAAAAATGAAAAGAATGAGGTGGGGAAATATCATTGTTCCTAATTATAGTGCTTATTATATAGCTACAGAATTAAAGAGAAAGTGATATAGGGGGCACCTGGGTGACTCAGTTGGTTAAATGTCTGACTCTTGGTTTCAGCTCATGTCACAATCTCAGTGTCACCAGGTCTAGCCCTGAGTAGGTGCTGTGCTCTGCACAGTCTGCTTGAGATTCTTTCCCCTTCCCTCTTCCTACCCTTCTGCTCCTCCCCCAACTCATGTGCATGTATGCAAGCTCTTTCTCATAAATAAATAAATAAATAAATAAATAAATAAATAAATAAATAAATATCTTTAAAAGGAATGTGATATTGGCAGAGAGATACATACATGGATCAATGCAATAGGATAGGAAATTTAGAAACATACATGCAAAATTATGCCTAATTTTGACAAAGGAAAAAGAAAAAGAAAAAAAAGGATAGTTACATAGTCTTTGCAAGTAATGGTGCTAAAGCAACTGGATATCCATGAGGGGCATCTAATCGATCAACTGATCAAGGCTTAAACTGAGCACTATAATATTTATTGAAAATCAATTGACTGCAAATGTGTGAAATTATTTCTGAGATATCTATTCTATCCTGTTGGTATATATGTCTGTTTTTATGCCTGTTTTGATTATTGTATATTTGTAACATATTTACTTTTTATTTTTAAAGGTTTCATTTATTTGAGAGACAGAGAGCAAGCATGAGCAGGAGGAAGAGCAGAGGGACAAGCAGACTCCTCACAGAGTGGGGAGCCCAATGTAGGGCTTGATCCCAGGACCTTGTGATCATGACCTTAGCTGAAGTCAGATGCTTAACCAACTGAGCCACCCAGGTGCCCCAGATTTGTAATCTATTTTAAAGTCGGGAAGTATACCACTAGTTTTGTACTTGCTCAAATTGCTTTCACTTCTTCCAACATGGGATATTTTTTCCATTTATCTATGTCTTCTTTAATTTCCTTCACCATTGTTTTATCATTTTCAGTGTACAAATCTTTCATTTTTTGGTTATATTTATTGTTAAGTATTTGAGTCTATTTGTTGCTATTGTAAATGAAATTGTTTTCTTAATTTCCTTATCAGATAGTTTGCTGTTATTGTAATGAAGTATAATTTTTTATGTTGGCTTTGTATTTCACAATTTTACTGAATTTGTTCATTAGTTCTGATGGGATTTCTTTTTTTTGTTTTGTTTTGTTTTATTTTTGATTGAGTCTTTTGGGCTTTTTACATATACTATCATGTCATTTGCAAACATAATTTTACTTTCTCCTTTCTAACTTGGATGACTTTTACTTCTATTTCTCATCTAATTGTCCTGGCTAAGACTTCCAATACTATGTTAAATAGCAGAAGAGAGAGTGATGACCAGATCTTAGAGGAAAAGCTCTAAGTTCCCCCTCCAAATAAATTCACACATTTATAGTCAACTAAACTTCAACAACAGTATCAATAAAATACAATGGGAAAGGATAGTCTATTCAACAAATGGTGCTGGGAAAAATGGATATCCACATGAAGAAGAATGGAATTGGATCCTTGTCTTACATTGTATACAAAAATCAAATCAAAGAATTAATGACTTAAAAATAAGATCTGAAACCATAAATTTACTAGAAGAAAAATAGGATAAAAGTTTTTTGACATGGGTTTTGGCAACACTTTTTTTTGGATATGAATTTAAAAAAAACAAGTAACAAAAGCAAAAATAAACAAGTTGGATTGCATCAAACTAAAAGACTTCTGTACAGCAGAAGAAACAGAGTAAAAAGGCAACCAATCTCCCAAATGAATGGGAGAAAAATTTGCAAGCCACATAAATGACATGGGATTAATTTATATATATAAATATTATTCATATATTAAATATTATATATATAATTTAAATTCAGTTTGCCAACATATAGTATAAAAGTGCTCATCTCTTCATGTGCCTTCCTTAATGCTCATCACCCAGCAAAATATATAAGAAACTCATGCAACTCAACAGTAAGAAAACAAACTGGTCAAAATGGACAAAAAAGACCTTTAATTTTTCCAAAGAAGACATACAAATGACCAACAGATATGTGAAAGATGTTCAATATAGCTAATCATCAGGGAAATGAAAATTAATCCACAAAAGGATATTATCTCATACCTGTTAGGTTAGCTATTATTTTTAAAAAATGCCCCGGTAAGTTTGTGGAGAAGTTGAAATCCTACTATACTAAGAATGTAAAATAATACAGCTCTTTTGGAAAACAATATTTAGTTTCCTCAAAAAAAAAAATGATATACTACATGATCAGGAATCTCCTTTCTAGGTATGTATCCAAAGAATTGAAATCAAGATTTCAAAGAGATATCTGCATTTCCATGTTCAACGTACCAAAGCTCACAATATCTAAGATTTGGAAACCAAATAAATGTCCAAGAGTTGAACAGATAAAGAAAATGTGGTATATATACACACAGAATAGTATTTAGCCTTTAAAAAGAAAATTATCATGTTGTTTGTGATATTATGGATGAACCTGGATGACTTTATGTTAAGTAAGATAACTCAATAGGACAAATACTACTATATGAGGCATCTTATATAGTCAAATGTACAGAAGTGTGCAATAAAATGCTGTAACAGAGAATATGGACAGTTGTTCAATAAGCATACAGTTACAGGTATATAAGACAAGTAAGTTACAGAGATCTGCTGCACAAAGTGTGTATAGTTAACAATAAACTACTGCATCTGAAAAATGTATGAGGGTGGTAGATCTCATGTTAAGTGTTCTTACTAAAAAAGATAGAAAAAAGGAAAGGAGGGGAGGAAGAAGGAAGGAAGGAAAGAAAGGAAGGAAGGAAGGAAGGAAGGAAGGAAGGAAGGAAGGAAGGAAGGAAGAAAGGGAGGGAGGGAGGAAGGAAGGAAGGAAGGAAGGAAGGAAGGAAGGAAAGAAAAAAGAAAAGGAAAGGAAAGGAAAGAAGAAAAAAAGAAAAGAAAAGAAAAAAAAGAAAAAAAAGAAAAAAAGAAAAGAAAAGAAAAGAAAAAAAAAGAAAAGAAAAGAAAAGAAAAAAAGAAAAAAAAAGAAAAGAAAAGAATCACATCAAAAAAGGGGCACAAGGGGGGGCACCTGGGTGGTTCAGTGGTTGAGCATCTGCCTTCGGCTCAGGTTGTGATCCCGGGGTTCTGGGATTGAGTCCCACATCACGTTCCCCATAGGGAACCTGCTTCTCCCTCTGCTATGTCTCTGCCTCTCTCTATGTGTGTTTTTCATGAATAAATAAATAAAATCTTAAAAAAAGGGAGGGGGGCACAAGGATACTTTTGGAGGTGACAGGTAACGTTTATTTCCTGGATTGTGTTTATAGTAATATGAGTATATACATATGTCCAAACTCACCAAATTATGTGCATTAATTATATTTGTTTTTTTTTTGTATACCAATATACTTCAATGAAGATGAAAGAATCATTAATAGATATCTTAATGGAGAGGATAGAGAGAGAGAGCAAATAAACACAAAAAGATGTTCAACATAATTAGTCATCAGGGAAATGCAAAATTAAACCACAATGAGATGTCAGTACACACCAAACTCTTGTTAAAAACTGAATAAAATTAAAAATCCAGTTTCTCAGTGACACTAGTTTCATTTCAATTACTTAATAGGTGCTTGTGGCCAGTGGCACCTACACTGCATAGCATGGATATAGGACATTTCCAACCTAATTTTAATACATTTAGCATAATAAACCTCTCCTGGCCAATTTCCCATATGAACTTTATTTACCAAAATAAGATTATGCCCTTAATCAATGACATCCAACAACAATATCCAGAAGCTAATCTCACACGAATAATATGGGCAATGGTAGGATGAGTCCTACCATTACTGGGAATTACATTCCTAGTAATTTGTGGTTATCACAAATAACCAATTTATTAGACCCATGTCTGAATGCAAGGCAGATAAAATCCAAGCTTTTTGACACTATTATAGGCTCCAATTAGCACCACTTAAAATTGCACTAAACTATACAAATTGACTTTCATAAAAACACAGTATACAGGCAGCAGAGGGAGCCTGGTGAACCTGTAAGGAAGTCAAATTGCTTATTCTATCATAAGCTTCCCTCATCCAACTTTGGACAATATTTCTGGTACTCGACTTTAGCTCAAAATTCCAATAGATTTTTAATGAGCAGTGAAATCCCCTAGTACTTGACCCTAAAAACCATGCTAGCTGCAACCCTCCAATGACATAAAGCAACTTTCTAATAGCCCTCCTGGTATAGAATATACCAGTATATTTAAGTATGCTTAATATAATACTATTGTAAATATTATAATATTATAAAGTAATACTTTATGTTTATATACAAGTATATTTCTATATTCTTTAACACAGCAGTAAAAAGAAACACCAGATAGTGACATCCAAAGGATTGTGCACACAAAATTGTATGTAAAAAACATGGGACCAAAGGATGGATTGTTATATAAATGGCAAAAGATGGTACCTGTTTATTCACCCCTTTGTTGGTTACTTCATAGCAAGCTCAGATCACTAGCTTAAAGACTGCTGGCACAAAACTCAAATTCTTAAACATGCAATTACTTGAAATACAGCTCAAATCAGCAAAGTTTTGCCATATAGATCCTACCTGCTTTTTATAACATATGAAAATTCACTCAACATACAATAGCCATGAAAAAAACAAAACTCGTATCTATAAAAAAAAAACAAGCTACTATTGTTCTTTGGTGCTTGGCAATTCATATTCCCCACTTTGTTGCTAAGCAACATCATAGACAAACTAAATGCCCTCTCCAAATTCCGTCTCCCATGGGAGTTACCTTGGCCATTTCCATTTCTAGACTAAGGTCTTGCACTGCTGCCTCTAAAAGATCTCTTGGTGTGAATGAATCCCTCATGCAATCCTTTCTAAGTGGCCACCCAATAAAGCTTGCTGCCTTCTCTTGGTCACTTCTTTTTTTTTTTTTTTTTTTTTTTTTAGCTCTGAAATCCTCAAAGGTATCACATTCACTTGCAGCTTTCAGTCATCCTTTCAAGTTGGCATCGTGGAGACCATTTCTATATTTCTGTACTTTTCTAAGTAGTAGAGACTACTGTTTCCTGTTTCTTCATAACTGCAAGTTTGGTGGGAGGGACAGAACTTATTATATTATACCAATATTAAATAATATTTAACTAAAATATTAATAATTAAAAAGAGGGCCTATCAGGAAAGTGAATTTGCAAAATGTCAAATGTTTGTAGAATATTTACTGTTATATCAAATGTTAGTTGTTTAGCTGTCATAAGGAAATCAGAATAGTAGTGTAACATGCAAAAATGTACATATATAGTTTTAGTTTTTAATGTCTTTTTTTTTCTTTTTAGTAAAGTGAATGGAAATGATGCTTAGAAATCTATACTCATCTGAATAGTCTTCTTTTCTCCAACAGTCATTGATATTTAGCATTTTATTATTTTTATTTTTTATTTTTTATTTTTTTGATATTTAGCATTTTAAACAATGGGATTCTCTGTGGGCCCAGGGGCTGTCACATTCTTTTCTAAGAAAGACTACAGGGGTGTCAGAGTTTCAAGATAGCATTATTAGAATAAAACCTTATACTCATATCAAGCATATCAGAAAATCACTGTTGTATAACAGCATGAAAGCTCTGGGCTTTGTTAAGTAGATAGCATCACAGCTTGTCAGAATCATCAACCACCAACTGGGACTGTGATATAAGAGTTTAAAGAAGTGCTGTTACCTTTCCAGTGCAAGGAATTAATATTTAAAACGGTGGTTTTCACCCTCTTTTATATTTCCCTGAATTGAATTAGTTGATCATTTTACCTTGGGCAAAACCATTCACAGGCTTACTGTGAATTTAATCAATGTATTCCTTTCCAAAATGCTTGCCTTTATAAAATAGTTTCCCTTTAACATTTCTCCAATTTAAGTATTTGTGACTAAAGAATAGAGTTATTCTATGTAAAAGTTTTTAAAATTAAGTTAAATGATAACAAAGGAAAGTCTCCTTCACTAGTTAGGAGTCTCCTTCTCTTCCAGTTTTGTCATCTGTAGCCGCAGGTAGTTGCATTAGGCAAAACGACAAAACTTATTTGATAAGTTGCACATGCTATCCCGTAATTAAATCTAAAATTAATGAAAAATTGTTTCTCAATTTATATTAATATCCATTGCTTTTATCCTGCAATCTATTCCACCCAAATATTCAATTGAAAGGAATAACTTAAATACAACACGTCATTTGTTTTAAAAATGACTCAAATATGAAAACTTGAACAAAAACTATAACATTTACTTTCTTAAGTAGAAATGTGCACTTTAACCTAGAATTTATAATATTCAGTTATAACATATCTAGTTTTTGAATTGGGTGATGCTATAGGTGCTACACCTACAGCCCTTAGGCCTTTACAATTCTGGTGTCTTGGACAAATTCCAGCTGCCACACTATCTCTACCTCTGCCTGAGGGCTTTCTCCAGGGAAGACTACTGTATGCTGTCAGAGCTGAGAGTTCTGGACTAGGAGAAGCTCTCAAATAAGTTTGTACCGACTTCCTATTCCTTGTATAGAATAACAAATGTGTGCTCTACACTATTTTTCATAGTCTACTTGGATTGATGACACAAATTTATTGGCTTCTTTCTGTTCCAATTTCAATTTCCCACTGCCCTACTAGTGTTTTTATATCTTCTAAATAAACTACTTCTTGAATTCTTACCTTAGTGTCATTTAAAACATTCATAAATTAGCCTTTTGGTAGTCTCTCCCTTGCATTAACAAATTTTCAACTTCCATTTATTTTTAAGATAAATGAATTTCCCTATTCTTATAATAATAACTCAGAATAGCTCCTCCACTATCCATTTCTTTCTAAACATCATATCGCCCCCCCAAAAAAATAAACTTTATATTCCCTCTAGATTTTCTCATTTCTCTGCTTAGCTTCAATAAACACTTAAAAAATTATATTGGCGAGGTACCCTTACTCTTCCCAGGCACAGGGCCACAAGGTGTCTCACTCAAACTTCTGTCTTGAAGTACATTTGATATTTAGCATTTTAAACAATGTGATTCTCTGTGGGCCCAGGGGCTGTAGGTATAACCCCAGGCTACAGAACGAGGGACTAATGAGCTGGCTTGGCCCATGATTCACAGCAACCTAGAAGTGTTAGTGGCAAGATGGCAGTAGGTATGGTGAGAAACAGCACACATGAGCTGGCTCCTCCTCCCAACCTGCAGGTAAGCCCCCAGATGGATGGGTTCAGGTTATGAACACTTCAAAGCTCACTGTGATCACAGGTGGTGACCTGTGGGAAAACATCATTAATAAACACTTCTTGATAGCATTAATGATAGATTATCATCTCCTAACACCTTATTGACTCTTCAATCCACTCCAATTTTGCAAAAAAGCTTGAAACTCCCAGATTATTAAATGTGTTCTTTCCAAAGTAATGTTATTTTTAGATCCACTGAACACATCTCTGCCCACATCAATTTCAGCAGAATTTGTCACTACTGAACACACCCTACTTCTTGTGAATTATTGCACTATTCTGGCTCTGAGCCATTCAGCCATTTCTTCTCTTTTCTTTGATGAGATCTCCTGATACGTGCTTTACACAAGCTATAGATGTTTAAGATTTATTCTTTTTTTATATTTGTAAATGGACAAAAATTTGCCCAGAGGCTCAAGACAAATACTCATGAATCTATATAACTTGCTGTATGTGTCCATGACAATACACTTTAACACAAAATGAAACAAAACAAAAACCTCCTTGTGTGTTTATAACACTTTATTTCATCCCTTTCTATAAGCTTTCTATATCTTCTCAATCTCATCATGAAATACTGGACCAGGTTACCATCATCTTAAGCCTGAATAATGAAATACATTTTCAACTGGAATCTGATTCTGTGTTTGCTCTCTCTGATCTATTCTTCATGCCAGAACCAGAATGATTTTTTTTCTTTTTATTTTCCCCCTAACACTAGCCCAATGCTGTAAGATAATGACTTAAATTCACTCCTGTAGCCTAAAAGTCCAACAGAATCTGACTGTGCATTACTTTTCTCCTATCATTTCCTAATACTCTTTCATTCTAGTAAGCTTTTGCTACACAATCATATAAGATTCAGGTACTGGGAGACTCTTAAAAGAATATAAATATAAAAATATTGAAAACAAATTATATATGAGAATGAATACTAATTTGAAATGTGCAGAGAAATCACAACAAATTACATCTTTTTGAAGACTTACGAATTCTATAACATTAAAAACTGCAAAAAACCACAACACATTATTATTATTAATTACCTGCTTGAACTACTCTATAAAATTTCTCCTGCATTTGATTGTTGGATACTCTAATTGTGTTTTCATATCACAATAATTTTGTAATGTAATTTTCTAAAGAAAGAGTAGAAAGATAATTCAGTCACATATCATGATTGGTCTTTATTTATTTTTATGTATTGTTTGATGCCTAAGCTGTGAGCATTTAAAAGTGGACATACTCTGGTTTGTGTGCACAATGAATGCACAGATTCTGATATTTTAATTTCAGGTTATATCAATCAAACCAGAAAAAAAATTCTGTGTTTATAATTTTATATACAACGTGAGAGTCCCTGATCAGATGGGGAGCCAATAAGTGTGGGGTATCCTAATTGGGAGGGGTCCAGTGGTTCATGTAATGAAAGAATTCGCCCAAGGCAGGACAAAAGAGATAGAAATTTATTTAATACATTGCCAGGTATTTGCAGAACAGCAAAGGAGAGACTGTCTGCCACTAAATGGTGAGGGGCCACAGTTGGAGAGGATGTATGGCATCTTCCCTTTTGGTAATCTTATGAACTGTGACTGGTTGTAATTGGTCAGTTAGGGCCTATGGCTATTTCAAGGTGGGTCACTTTATAAGCCTGTTTGCTTTCAGCTGGGTGGTCACTGTGAGCCCTTCTGCCTTGCTCAAGTTTTCATTGCTCAATCCTATTGCCTAAGGGTGGCCTCTATATACTACAGTATCAGTTCCTGATGAGTAAGAACTTCCATTTCAACTAGGTCTCAAAGGGAGCTAAATCTTCCATACTAGGATTAGTATTTTTTCTGCCAATCATCTCCTGCCTATGTTCATTTCAATATTTTTCTCCTCTACTATACCTCATCTTTCCAGTAAGCATTGCCAAAGCCCACATATTTTTTTCAAGGTTGTAAGTATATCCACAAAATTAATGAAGGATATTTCTAGAAGATATTTGCATTCAAGAATGGTTAATAATAAATATATACTGAAGAGACTGATATGTATCTACATGTACATCTATAGCTACGTCTTGCTAAATTCAAACCAAATGTATCACCAACTAAGCATTAACTTACTGGATCCCAAAACTATTTCTTGTAGTTGGAATGCTAATTTTCATGCTTATTCTGCTTTCTTAATAATTGTTAGATCAGTAAGACAAAAAAAAAAAAAAAAACCCTCACTATAGATGAATACCATCAACCGACTTAACCCAATTGACATGTACAGAGCACTCTACCCAGTAACAAAAGTGTATACATTTTTTCAATTGGACAAAAAAAGATTTACCAAAATAGCCTATATTCTGGACCATAAAATGATTCTGAATAAGTTTAAAGGATTTATTTAAATTTTTTCTAAAATATTTTATTTATTTATTTGAGAGAGATTGAGAGAACACGAGCAAATGGGAGCAGCAGAGGGAGCAGGAGAAGCAGGCTCCCCATTGAGCAGGGAGCTCAATGCAGGGCTCAATCCCAGGACCCTGGGATGATGACTTGAGCCCAAATGAGCCACCCAGGTGCCTTCATTTAAAGGATTTAAATTGTACAAAGTATGTTCTCTGATTACAATGGAGTTTTGATAGCAGTCAATGACAAAAGGATCTCTGGAAAAATCCCATGTAATATAAAACAAATTAACAACTTTCAAATAATGCATGGATTAAAGAAAGTATTAAGAAGGAGGTTAGAGAATATTTTTATTGAATGAAAGTGAAGATGGCATTAAAAAACACAAAGCATTTTGTACTCAGTGAAAATAAAAAATACAAATATGAAAATTTGTAGACTACCACTAAGGAATAAGGTAGTGGTAAATTTATAGTAGTATATGCCAGTGCTAGAGAAGAAAAATAGTTTCATACCAATGACTTTAACTTAATAAACAAACAAACAAACAAAAAAGATGAGTAAATTTAACCTAAAATAAGTAGAAGAAAGTCAGTGATGAAGATGAGATAATACAATCACTAAAATAGAAAATATAAAGACAGTAGAGGAAATCAATTATAACAAAATCTGCTTCTATAATAGTTAAAAGTGTAATGTCTTAGCCAATTCAGGCTGCTATAACAATACATGATGGACTGGGTCACTTATAAACAATAAAAATTTATTTCTTATAGTTCTAGAGGCCGAGAAGTCCAAGATTAAAGTGCCAGCAGATTCAGTGTCTGGTAATAGCTGCTTTTTGGTTCACAGATGACCTTTATTTTTTCCTCTATATTCCCACATGGTAAACATGGCAAAGAAATCCTTGGGATATGCTTTAATTATGGCACTAATCTTTTATAAGAGAGAAGTCCTCATGACCAAAGGCCCCCAAAGGCTCCACCTCCAAAAACCATCACACTGGGGATTAGATTTTAACATATGAATTTTGAGGGGACATATATACTCAGCCTATAGGAGAAAAAGGAATTATGTACTACATGTCAGTAATTCTACAAAATTTAAAATAGACAATTGCTCTACAGACAAAATTACCAGTTATTCAAGAATACATGTGTAATATGAGTGTCACATCTCATATAATATGTGAGATATATACATATATATAATAGCCTCATATCTATTAAACAAAATAAATTAAATTTGTATTTATAAGTTTTTCTGCAAAGTCTAGGTTCACAGGCTTCACTGATGAATCCTACCAAATATCAAACAATCTAGCAGAAAATGTTTCCAAAAATTGAAAAGGAGGGAATACATTCCAATTTATTCTATGAAATCAGTATTACCTTTAACCAAAATCAAAGACATTATAAGAAAACTACAGATTGTTATCCTCCATGTATATAAATGTAAACATTTTACATAAATTTTTCACAAATCAAATTCGGTTATAAATGAAATGGGCAATGAATTATATTCAAGTAAGGTTTATCTCACTAATATAAGATTGCTTTACATTAAAAAATCAACCAATGTAATCTACAATAATAGCAAGATTTAAAAGAAAAAAGAAATATGATAATCTTAAATGATGGAATAACAACAAAAAAACATTTAACCAATTCCGACATCCATTACTGATAAAAGATCAACACTCCAGGTGCAGAAGGCAACTTTCTTAACCTAAGGAAGAGCATTTATGAAAAACCTATAGCTAATGTCATTCTAAATGGCAAAAGAATAAATATATCCACCCTAAGATCAAGAATAAAATAAGTATATTCATCTTCACTGCTTCTATTCAACATTGTACTAGAAATTCTTATTGATGCAATCAATATAAATAAGTGAAAGACAAAAAGGCATTCATAATGGAAAGGAATCAGAAAACTGTCTTTATTCACAGATGACATGAATAATTATATCAATGGTTTTACACTAGGGGTGCTATTGCCACCAGGAGATATTTGGCAGTATCTGGAGATATTTTTAATTATCAAAACTAATGGGGTACTACTGACATCTAGTGTGTAGAGGACAAGGATGCTGTTAAAAATGCTACAACACACAGGATAGCCTCACACAACAAATAATTATACAGTCCAAAATAGAATTGCATTGAGGAACTCTCTTTTTTGGCAGAAAATATAATGACATCTACAAATAAGTTAGTTAAAACTATTAGATGAGTTTAGGCAGATTTGTATGATACAATACCAATATACACACATAAATTGTGTTTCTATATAAGAGCAGTGGACAATTGGAAATTAAAATTTTAAGTCATCACTTACCAGAACATCAAAAAATATAAAATACTTAGAGATAAATATAATAAAAGTAGAATACCTGTATAACTGGAACTACAAATATTGAGGTAGATTTATGAATACATGATACATAAGTGAAAATATATACTTTGCTCATTTTCAGAAGATTCTGTGTGTATGTGGGTGTGTATTAAAGTCTGACCATACCAATTCTAAGCAGAGATGTGTAGTACCTTTCCCATTCACTGTTATTATAGATATAAAATGGCACAAAATACCTAGAGAATCTGATAGTTTCTAAAAAAAAATCGACATAACTTCCATATGACTCAGACATTCTCTTCTTAAGTATTTATCCAAGGGAAATGATGGCATATGCACTTACAAAACCTTGCATGAATGTTCCTAATGCTCTTTTTGTAAAACACAACAAAATATGTTTAACTATGTTATTTGGGCAAGAATAAAAAATATTTCACTTTAGGATATGCTCAAAAGCTTGTAAAAATGACATAATTTCTTCATTTTCACTAGTGACTTCGTTAAAAAAAACATTTAAAGCATGTAAATGCGCATTTAACATTTCTATTGTGCTTTCAATTAGCAAAATATTCTAAGCTGTCTTTAGTCAATGCTTAGAGAAATTTTAACAATTTGGATGGATTAATTATTTCTTTTTTAAAAAAGATTTTATTTATTTATTCATGAGAATACACAGAGAGGAGAGAGAGAGAGGCAGAGACACAGGCAGAGGGAGAAGCAGGCTCCATGCAGGGAGCCTGAGGTGGGACTCTATACCAGGTCTCCAGGATCACACCCTGAGCTGAAGGTGGCGCCGCTGAGCCACCAGGGCTGCCCAAATTAATAATTTCTAAAAATACTTTTATAAATATTGAATGTATATTTTAGTAGTATAAGTATCATTAGTAATAAAAATATTAACAATTTAGTAAACTTGACAAGCATTACTAAAAATAATAAATATTTTAATGTTATTAAGTATGAAATAAAAAAGAAAATCCACATGCAAAAAAGTTCTTAAATAGTTTATTTTATATTGAAATTAACTTCTTTTCCACTTTTGTTGAAAATAATAAGTCTAAGAATGAGAGAATTCCAAGAGAATGAGAGCTATAAACTTCCTGTTATCTTCTACTTTTTTTGAGAATACATAGATGTTACTCAAAATATGTGTTAAAATTATAAGATTACTATAATTATTTAACAATAAGCAATAAAATAGTACTATTAAGAATAGTAATAGTATTAGTATTTTTTGAGCACTAATTATGCTAAACACTGTTCCAGGAACTTTATAGGACTTAACTAACTTAATTTTATAGCCTTTCTTTGAAAAAGACACTATCAACAACTCTAATGTATGGATGAGGAAACTGCAGTTCAAAGAAATAACTAGTATAGGATTCTAAGCAAAAGGGTTGGGAAGCCGAAGTTTGAACATAGGCAAATAGGACACAAGGTCACATTCATTTGTTTTGTTTTTAATTTAAATTTGTTAGCTACCAGATAGTGTAATATTAGTTTCAGGGTAGAGTTTAGTGATTCATTAGTTGCATTTAACACCCAGTGCCCTCCTTAATGCCCATCACCCAATTACCCCATGCCCTCATCTACCTCCCCTCCAGCAACCTTCTGTTTATTACCTAAAGTTAAGAGTCTCTTATGGTTTGCCTCCCTCTGTTTTTATCTTATTTTATTTTTCTTTCCCTTCTCCTATGTTCATCTGGTTTGTTTCTTAAATTCCACATATGAGTGAAATCATATGGTATCTTTCTCTGACTTATTTTGTTTAACATGACTCTCTAGTTCCATCCACATTGTTCTAAATGGCAAGATTTCATTATTTTCTGATGGCTAATATTCCATTGTGTATCTGTATACTACTTCTTTATCCATTTATCTGTCAATGGGCATCTGGGCTCTTTCCATATTTTGGCTATTGTGGACATTGCTTCTATAAAAACTGGGGTACATGTGCACCTTCAAATCACTATTTTTGTATAATATCTAGTAGTGCACTTGCTAAATCATAGAGTAGTTCTGTTTTTAACTTTTTGAGGAACTTCCAGACTGTTTCACAAAGTGGCTGCACCAGTTTGCATTCCCAACAGTGTAAGAGGGTTCCCCTTTCTCCAGATCCTCACTGACATCTGTTGTTTCCTGAATTGTTAATTTTAGTCATTCTGACTGGTGTGGAGGTGGTATCTCATTGCGGTTTTGATTTGTATTTCCCTGATGATGAGTGATGCTGAGCATTTTTTCATGTGTCTGTTAGTCATCTGTATGTCTTCTTTGGAGAAATATCTGTTAATGTCTTCTGCCCATTTCTTGACTGGATTATTTATTTTTATTTATTTTTTAAAGACTTTATTTATTCATAAAAGACGCACAGAGACAGAGAGAGAGAGGCAGAGACACAGGCAGAGGGAGAAGCAGGCTCCATGCAGGGAGCCCGACGCGGGACTCGATCCCCGGTCTCCAGGATCACACCCTGGGCTGAAGGCGGAGCTAAACTGCTGAGCCATCCAGGCTGCCCAGGATTTTTTATTTTTTGGAGTGTTGAGTTTGAGAAGTTCTTTATAGATTTTGGATACTAGCGCTTTATCTGATATGTCATTTGAAAGTATTGTCTCCTATTCCATAGGTTGCCTTTCAGTTTTGTTGTTTCCTTTGCTGTGCAACAGCTTTTTATCCTGATGAAGTCCCAATACTTCAGTTTTGCTTTTATTTCTCTTGCTTTTGGAGCCATGTCTATCAAGAAGTTGCTATGGCCAAGGTCAGAGGTTGCTGCCTGTGTTCTCTTCTAGGATTTGATGGATTCTGTATCACATTTAGGTATTTCATCCATTTTGAATGTATTTTTGAGTATGGTGTAAAAAAGTGGTCCAGTTATATTCTTCTGCATGTGGCTGTCCAGTTTTCCCAACACCATTTGTTGAAGAGACTATCTTTTTTTCCATCAAAGCACACATTCCTTTTATTTAAAGATGTTATTTATTTATTTTAGAGACAGAGAGATGGAGAGAGAGAGTACACACTTGGGGGTGGGGTAAAGGCAAAGGGAGAGAATCTCAAGCAGAGTCCATGCTGAGCATAGGAGCCTGATGTGGGGTTCTATCTCAGGACCCTGAGATCATGACCTGAGCCAAAATCGAGAGTCAGCCACTCAACCAAGACACTCAGGAACCCCTAAAGCTCACATTCTTAATTATTATACTTACCTATATTTATGAGATGTAAGAACATCAAATAAAATAAATTTACTTTGCTCGTAGTCCAACCTTTGCTGGACTGCTTTCATAATGTTAATATTTTAATGAGAAAACTTTTAATCTGAAAGCAGTGCCAAGTTTCTGGATGATAGTGACATGCTGCCCAAACTATTATAGCTGTGCTTAGGCATTTCATCCCTAAAGCACCATAGTGATTGTCACAATTTCATATAATTATCTGCCTTGGAAATGAATAGACCTGAAAAAAACATCCATCAAATGTCTGATTTTTTTTCTATGAGCTTAGGACCTTCTGACAATAGTTGTACATTTCAAGCCTATAGCTCAAAATCCGGTGATACTGAAGAAGAATCTGAAAATTGACATTATGCATTTTACCCTACAGCAACATGCCTTATTATATAGATGACTTCATCTATTTCAAAATGTGCTCCAATTTAAATATCCTGCTCAAATGCCTTCATATTTAGGATTTATTCTTAAATTTGGGACTAAAATAAGGTTATTTGCTTGTGGTTTCTATGGGAATGGTTTTGGAAAGTAAGGTAAAAGAAAATGACAAGTTCTTTGACCTTTCTCTATCTTAATTATTTGAAACTCCTTTCCACAACAAATTCATATCATAGATATAAATATTCACTGTGAAACTTTCATGTACCAGCAGTGAAGACAGTGCTAAAGAGTGAGGAAATTCTGTAACTTATAAGGCCACAAATAAAAATATTTCCTTCCATATTTGAGGTATTCACCCATGAAAACATCAGGGTATAAAGTAAAATCCAATAGAAAACAGCAACAAGGTTGAATAAATTGTAATCTTTACAAGAAATGCGTGCTATTTTCAAAATAACACAACAAAGGTACCCAGATAAAAACATGAAATGGAATTTTTAAAAAGCATCCCATAGAAGAAATAAGAAAAAAAATATAATAATATAGTCACACCAAATATTGACTTGGATATACACTTACTTTTAAAAGTAGACATTACTTTTTAAAGTGATTTTATATTCATAGAAAAATTGAGAAAAAGCACAGAATTCCCCATATAACTCCTGTTTCTACACATGCATAGTTTGCATAGTCTCCCCTACTATCGACATGTTTTTACCAGGGTAGTACATCTTTTACAATCCATGTATCCTACACTGACACATATTTACAGAAGGGCTCATGTTTATATCCTATGTGTTTTGATAAATATAAAGTGATATTTTTCTATTAATAGAGTATCATGCAGAGAGGTTCTTTTGCCCTGAAAATCTTCTGAACTCTATACATTCTTATTTATTCTTTGTTCATTCTTCCCTATATCCCAATCCTTGATATTTTAACTCTCCCTATAGTTTATCCTTTCTAGAATGTCATATAATTGAAATCATACAGTATTATAGCCTTTCACATTGGCCTCCATTACTTAGTAATATGCATTTAATTTAATTTAATTTTTTTTTCATGGCTTGCTAGCTCTTTTAGTTTTTAACACTGAATGCTATTGCATTGTCTGGATGTATCATAGTTTATTGAACATTGTTTCCACGACAGTCTATTGTAAATAATAATGATGCTATAAACATGGAAGCCCAGATATCCCCTTGAGGTATTGGTTTCATCCCCTTTGATTTATACTCAGAAGTGGAATTGCTACATCATATCATAGTGTATTTTCAATTTTTAAAGGAAACTCCACACTGCTTTTCATAGTGGCTGTACCAATTTAGCTTTCTACCAAGAGTGAACCAGGGTTCTCTTTTCTCTATATCCTTACCAGGATTTGTTGATATTTCATTGTGGTTTTGATTGGCATTTCTTGTGATTAGTGATGTATCTTTTCATGTACCTGTTGGCCATTTGTATGCCTTCTTTGGAAAAATATCTATTCAAGTTATCAGTCCAATTTTTGATCTGATTGTTTATTTTATATCAAGTTGTAGGAGCTCCTTATATATATTAAATATTATTCCTTATCAGATATATAGTTTGCAAATATTTGTTTCTATTCCATACTTACCATTTTATTTTGTTGATTGTCTCTTATGCTGTGATGAACTTTTTTAGTTTGATGTAGTCATATGAGTTGATTTTTTTCTTTTGTTGTTTTTTAATCAGGTTGTTTTCTAGCACTTTTGAATATCTTGCACGTGTCTACATTTTATGTGTTTAGAGCTTTATAAAAATTTTCATACTCAATATTATAGATTTTTATTAAAACACACGAAACTCTCTTGATTGACAAGGTAAAAAAATTGTAATCTATCTGCACGAATTGCCCATGTAATTGCAGTTAGAAATATTTTATTCAAAAGTAATTCCATCCGGGCCTTTCCAGTTCATTCCATTTCACTTTCATTAGTAAGCCATGGTGCTATGAGCATATATTCTATGATTTTTAATATAGAATTCTTTTTTTTAATATAGAAAACTTAAACAACTGTTTTATCTTGATGATACAATATCATTGAATATAAAACTACTCACATATTGAAATAAAGTAAAAGTTACTTTTATTTGTAACCTTTTTTAAAAAAGATTTTGTTTATTTATTCATGATAGAGAGAGAGAGAGACAGAGACACAGGCAGAGGGAGAAGCAGGCTCCCTGCACCGGGAGCCCGATGTGGGATTTGATCCTGGGTCTCCAGGACCGCGCCCTGGGCCAAAGGCAGGCGCCAAATGGCGGCGCCACCCAGGGATCCCTATTTGTAACCTTAACTTTGAAATTTGAACTGAAATCAGTTTGTGAATTAAAATAATCCTTTTTAAAAAAGTAATATTTTGTTTAATGTATCAAAATTATTACAACTTTACAAGGTGTTAACCAAGTAACTCAGAAATAGATTTAGGAACTAAACTATGTTGTTAAGGATTTCTGTTCATAGATGTTCCTTATAGCGCTATTTATATTGATGGAAGAATTGGAAAAGTCTACATAGCAAATATTAATAGACTAAATTATGCAAAACATAAGCACCTTTTACCATTTTTTAAAAATCAGATGTCCAGATTAATATTTATGATATATGTTACTAAATTAATGATTACATTTAGGATCATATCCATTATGAAGGTTTTTTTTTCGTTTTTTGTTTTTGTTTTTGTTTTTTTTTAATGAAAAGTAGAAAGGGATAGACAGGTATGGAGTGTGGAAAAAACTTAAAATTTATTTTATGTGTTTTGATCTTTTTATTTTGCTTTGTTCTTTTTTGTTATTCTACTGTAAATGAAATTATTTTTTTTAATTTCAATTTTGGACTCTTATTGCTAGTTAATAGAAACAAATGACTTTTGTGCATTGTCATGTGTTTTTAAAAAACATTTTTTATTCTTGATTAGCAATACAAATCTTACATTCATTCAAAGACTACCTTAAGGAAAAACACTTAGATACATTCTCTGCCAAATCATCCTTACTGATACAACCCTTCAGTAAATGCTCAAGGATATAAATCACTATCAGTGTATTAGTTGACTCTATTATATCATTTATATTTCTATGTGGTTCACGTTTTCCTTGTAACCTCACTAAAACTGCCAACTCTTGAGACTGAAGACCAAGACTCAGTGAGTAGTGCAGTATATGTGGTGGTAGTGATGTATGAGTGAAGCAATAAGGTATTATTTTTTGATTGATCACCTGTTTCTTTTCCTCTTTATTTTGGTTGACTGGCCTGCAAAATCTTCTCTCACAATTATATACTGCTATACTGCTATCATATACATTTTTCTTATGGTTTGTTAAAAAAAAAGAGAAGAAAATCTTTGCTATAAGCTAAGTGAAAACGCTTCATTTGCAACCATAGCTGTAAGTAATCCTTAGCAAGAAGACGAAGAGTTATAGCTTATCTTTTCATTTTCTTATTTTCTATGGCTCCTTAATTATATTATTTTCACTTATACTCTATTATCACATTCACAAAATACTCCTAAATACAAATATAAGAAAAGATGGGATGTCATGTTAGTTCCTGTACATTGCCATGTATAATAACCATGATTTAGTGGTACATATGAGGCATTCCAATCTGTAAAAGAAAGCTGATTATATATTTATGTATGTCTATTATCTATCTATCTATCTATCTATCTATCATCATCTATCTATCTCTATCATCTATCTACCTATCTATCTAGACATAATATAAATATACTTGGCTTTCAGTGATTTAAAAATAAGATAGAGATTATGTTACCTTAAATTTTAGTACTTTTTAAAAAGATTTATTTATTCATGATAGACATAGAGAGAGAGAGAGAGAGATTGAGGCAGAGACAGAAGCAGGCTCCATGCCTGGAGTCCAACGCGGGACTTGATCCCGGGACTCCAGGATTGTGCCCTGGGCCAAAGGCAGGTGCTAAACCGCTGAGCCACCCAGGGATCCCCTAAATTTTAGTGCTTAATGTTCTAATTCACTAATAATAAATTTCATTTCAGTATTTTATTTTTTATTCATGCAATCGGGGGGGGGAGTTTCTTTTCAAACTCCTCATCAATGTGAGAACAACTCTCAAATATGTTGACTAAGTAGGTGGTTCTTGATGGTTATTTTTAACATTCTTCTTGTTCTCATTCTCATTATATTTCAACTGTGTATTCAAAGAAATACCCAAACTTATAAAAGTAATTTGGAAAAACGAATTTATACAATTTTGACCTCTATTTAATAAATTTATTTATTTAATAGTAAATAATGACAGAATACTTCTGTCATTGCAATAAGATTTCATCGGACATTGTAATATAAAAGCATGACAAACTTTAAGGAGTAGAGGGGAAAATATTTTCTTCTGAAAAGTTCTGATAAAAATTTGTTTCTATAAGAGATTTTATCCTTTTGTAATTGGAAAAGTCTAATCCTCACATATTAAAGACAAATGTAATAATATCTTACTCTCATATTTCTTAGAAGACTAAGGAATTTAACACTACTTGTGTATATCACCAGCTTTTAAAAAATAAGTTGTTCCTTGAACTGTTAAAATCTAAATTGTTTTAATTAATATTATGCTTTTCATTGAAGTATAATTAATATACAGCATTATATTAGGTTCAAGTGTACAAAATAATAATTAAGCAATACTATACATTACTCACTGTTAATTAGTATTTTATTTTTATGTTAGATTAAGGTTATCAATACAATAATACATGTTTTAAATACTGTGATGTATACATACTTTAATATCTATGTTATATAATCTAAAATATAATTGTCTCTCATACTTGTATTTTTCAAAAAACTTTGGAGCCACCAAACAAAACAATTTACAAGACATCACATTTACAGTATATTGTATTACATAGCAAAGTTATATTTAAAATTTCATATATATGCCTATTTTTATCCATGATATAAATTTGAAGTATATTTTGGCTGTGTTCTCAGACAAATCTATAAAAGGCCCTCATAAGATAACACACATGTAACCTATACTCAGTAGTACTTCATTTTCTTTGTTTTAATGTGGTGGATTTTTTTAATTCCTCTTTTTGCCTATGGACATTATCCACATCTTTAAGATTCAATATGAAGTTTAAAAATTGAAATAGAAATTCATATGTATGTGGAGGTTCCTCAAAGGGTTAAAAATAGACCTGCCCTACGACCCAGCAATTGCACTGTTGGGGATTTACCCCAAAGATACAGATGCAATGAAACGCTGGGACACCTGCACCCCGATGTTTCTAGCAGCAATGTCCACAATAGCCAAACTGTGGAAGGAGCCTCGGTGTCCATCGAAAGATGAATGGATAAAGAAGATGTGGTATATGTGTACAATGGAATATTACTCAGCCATTAGAAACGACAAATACCCACCGTTTGCTTCGACGTGGATGGAACTGGAGGGTACTGTGCTGAGTGAAGTAAGTCAATCGGAGAAGGACAGTCATTATATGATCTCACTCATTTGGGGAATATAAATAACAGTGAAAGGGAATATAAGGGAAGGGAGAAGAAAAAGACTCCTAACTCTGGGAAACGAACTAGGGGTGGTGGAAGGGGAGGAGGGCCGGGGGTGGGGGTGAATGGGTGACAGGCACTGAGGGGGGCACTTGACGGGATGAGCACTGGGAGTTATTCTGTATGTTGGTAAATTGAACACCAATAAAAATAAATTTATTATTTTAAAAAATTCATATGTAATAGTGAATGTGATAAAGTTCTGAGTATGAGAACAAATTTCTACAGATGCTTCAAATTTGTCAAATAGAAGCTAAAAGATGTTTTTTAAGGTGTGCACTATTAACCTTCATTATTTGCTTTGGCAAATTTTAAATAATAATTAATGACTGTGTTTATTTATTTTTAATTTAAAACTCCTATTTTCTAGATTCATCGGAAGAAAAGAAAATCTGGTGTCACAAAGCTGTATGGTTGCATAGGAACAATCAGACAAAGCTGAGAGTCATCTGTTTTTTTTTTTTTTTTTTTTTTTTTTTTTTGAGAGTCATCTGTTCTTTTTGGGGCAAGGCGCTGCTTCCATTCTAGTACTCATTATTCCCTGTCATCTCCTTGAATTAGACTAAGTGTGAGTCACATTTATCATCTGTTAGCACTCTTGTTTTCTTCTAGTTGGAATTAATAAAGACATTAATAATACTTATTTAAGTAAATTAGCACCTGATAATAAATCCAATATTTAATTAAAATGGGTTTATTGTATATTAAGCCATCTTTAATATAAAGAAATATGTTCCCATCACAAAGACAAAAATCTCTTCTAATTTTTGGGGAGGAGGGGGTGTTGTTTATATCATTCTTTGAAATTTCCGAATATATTAACTTTAATGAGTGTAAAGGAAATAGGAAAACACAATAATGTTTATAATTCATGGATTGACTAGAAAGTATTCATTTAAATATATCTTACACAAACTAACATAAAACTATTGTTTTAAACATGTTCATTTCATAAAGCCAGGTACTCGAGCTTTTCACATGCATCTTCAAATTTGCTCCTTCAATATTACTATAGCAGGTTTGTCAGAATTTGTCATTTTATCTTCATGTCTACTTAAGTTGTTTGAGGTATAATAAAATTTAGCCATCTTAATATAGCTGGAACTGCAACTGATTGCTATATTGTATTTTAAAGTGTTATGTATACTTGGAAAATGTTAGTAGTAATAGAAAAATATTCAGTTTATTTCAGATACCATAATATTAGAGAGAGTAAAAAGGGTAGTAAAACCAAAATCTCGAGGACAAAAACAAATAAACAAAAAAAGCTTAAAAAATTTAGGTTACAAAGTGTGTTAACAAAATCCAAGAGTGGGGCATGTGGGAAATGCCACTAATACAAGACTTCCATTGTATTAGCAGCTAGGGAAATCAGAGAAAAAACATAGTGACTAAGATAAGAAAAAAAAAACCTTCTGGAACTATAAACTAATGTGAACAAGGCAGATACAATAGGGAGAAAGGAAAAAGAATATCAAAATTAAAATGGGGAAGTATTTCAGGAGATGTATATGAAAGCATATTTTTAAAGGTACTTTGATGTACTAAAATTCTTTTAATAGTGCTTAAAATTTCACCTACAATTATCAAAAAAAGTAATAATGATCAAATCGTATACAAATTTACAAGGAAAAAGAGTAAGGAGTAAATTAATGAAATATTAGATAATGACAACATGGCAGAGAGTTATGTTTATTGAAAAATATAAAACATATTTTCTAATGTTTAAAAATAAAAGACTGAATAAAGACAAATGATAAGAAAAAATATAAATCAGGATCAAACACTTAATAAGGGGACACCTGAGTGGCTCAGTGATTGAGCGTCTGCTTTCGGCTCAGGGCATGATCCCAGGATCTGGGATTGAGTCTCACATTCGGCTCCTTGCAGGGACCCTGCTTCCTCTGCCTGTGTCTCTGCCTCTCTCTCTGTCTCTCATGAATAAATACATAAAATCTTTAAAAACAAACAAACAAACAAACAAAAAACACCTAGTAGGGAGGTAATAGAACATAGATAAGAATGAGATGCAAAAGAAAAAAAAGATTATTTCAGAAATGACAAAAACTATAAGTATGAGATGAAACAAATAAAACAATACAAATATAATACAAAACAAGAAAATAATTTCTTGAAATGAATAGAAAATGAAAAAGTGGAAATACTGGGAAGAATCAAAATAAACACAGTTAAAACCTACTCAAATGTAACAGAGAACATTATATAAATAATTGGTACCTCTATAAAGGAAATAATTACAATGAAACAAGAAAAATCATAATTCAATATAATTTTGATTAAATAAAAATACCTCATAAAACTATTTATTTATTTATTTATTTGTTTGATCAGTAACTAGTACATGGAAAAGATTAGATGGAATGACCAACAGTAGACATGCTATTAAGATTTATTAAATTTTAAAGAAATCTTCAAAAAATAAATTTTAAAGAAATGAGATAACTACTATGCAACTATTATGAAGGCTAAAAGCAGTAAAACTGACAATGACAAATGCTGAAAGGAGGTGGAACAATTGAGACTTTTCTATATTGCTAGGAGAGTGCAAAATGTTACTTTCACTATGGAAACATTTATCAGGCTTTTAAAACTTAAAAATTGTACTTAGTGGGATGCCTGGGTGGCTCAGTGGTTGAATGTCTGCCTTTGGTTCAGGGTGTGATCCTGGGTCCTGGGATTAAGTCTCACATCAGGCTTCCTGCATGGAGCCTGCTTCTCTTTCTGCCTGTGTCTCTGCCTTTCTGTGTGCCTCTCATGAATAAATAAATAAAATATTTCAAAAAATTGTACATAGTGTATATCCAAGCAATCCCACTCTTAGATATGGAATGAAAAGATAAATGGAATCTTATTTATCCTATGAGATAAATGACAGCTTATAAAGTCATATAAAAGCTTGTAAACAAATGTCACTTATACATTTCTTAAAGGTTACCCCAAATTAAAACTCTTCTAACATGTCTACCAAATGATGACTGATAGCCAAAATATGAGATATGGAAATAATGTAATACTACCCAACAGTAAAAATGAATGAATAACAAATATGCAACAACATGAATTAATATTAAAAATGCTATACTATGGGCAGCCTGGGTGGCTCAGCGGTTTAAGTGCCTGCCTTCATCCCAGGGCATGATCCTGGAATCCTGGGATTGAGTCCCATGTCGGACTCCCTACATGGGGCCTGCTTCTCCCTCTGCCTGTGTCTCTGCCTCTCTCTCTCTCTGTCTATCATGAATAAATAAATAAATAAATAAATAAATAAATAAATAAATAAAATCTTAAAAAAAACACTATACTAAATGTAAGAAGCTAGACTAAAAAACATACTGTATCATTCAATTACATGAGATTCTGGAACAGACAAAATAATAAAGACAGGACATCCATCCTATTATTTGCTTATGTGTGTATTTGTGCAGAAGTACCCAATGTCAAAAAAGACAGCTTAAGGGTTCCTGAGTGGCTTAGTTGGTTAAGTGTCTGACTCTTGATCTCAGTTCAGGTCTTGATCTTAAAGTCATAAGTTCAAGTACCACATTGGACTTTACACTGTGTGTGGAGCTTATTTAAAAAAAAAGAAAAAAAAAAGACAGCTTAAGGAAAATTTAATGGTCAATGGAATTGCTCTGTGTATTGGTTGTGCTAATGGTTACTGAACACATTTATCAAAATACAAAATACATAGAAATATATACCCAAAAAAAGTTAATTCCAACATAAATAAAGAAATGAAGGAATTTCAAAAACAAATAAATAATTTGAGGATAAATGTGAAAATACTTTCAATACTCTCCCAATACTAGATTCATGTATTGGGAGATAATATATTAAGGTGCCGATTCTACTCAACTTGATGTATAAATTCAGCTGATCCCAGTGAAATTTCCAGCAGGCTTTTTTTTGTTACTGAAATTCACAAACTGCTTTTAGACAATACATGGAAATTAAATGCATCTAAAACAATCAAAAACAATTATGAAAAGAAAGAACAAAATTAGGGAACTTATACTACCTGTGTTCAAGACTTTTTTAAAAGTTATAGTTAACCAGTTCATGTAATTTGAGCATTTATAAAAACATACTGCTTCATGGGACAAAGCAGAGTCTACAAATGGACCTATCCATACATATATAGTCAATTAGTTTTTCAACAAAGTTGACAATACAATTCAGTGTCAGAATATTTCAACAAATAGAATACTAGAAAAATTGGATAGTTATATGAAAAACAATATTTGGTATTTACTTCACACCACATAAAAATAATTTGAAAATGATAATACTCTTGCAGGAAAGAGATACAATTAATAAAACGTATAAAGAAAATTTAGGATAAATTTTTAGTGATCTTAGAATTATAGATCTCCTAAATGGGAAAAAATATATGAAACATAAATAAAAATGTTGATAAATTAGTTTTCATGAATTAATAGCTTTTTCTCTTTTAAAGTCATATGAAGGGTCCCCTGGGTAACTTGGTTGCTTAAGCATCTGACTCCTCATTTCAGCTCAAGTCATGAGCTCAGCATTATGAGATTGAGCCCCACATCAGGCTCTGTGCTCAGTAGGAAATCTGCTTTTTTTTAAAAAAAAATTTTTTTTTTTTTTGGAAATCTGCTTTAGATTCTCTCGCTCTTTCTCCCTTTGCCCTTCCCCCTGCTTGTGCTTTCTCATAAATAAATAGATAGATAAATAAATGAATAAATAATAAATAAATAAATAAATAAATAAATAAGTTCTTTAAGAATATAAAATAAAATTATTATGAAGAGAAGAAAAAGAGAAGCCACCAAAAGGGAGACTATATTCATAAATGTGATGCTGGGAAAGAACCTTAGAACTTTCGCAACTTTCCAGTTAGAAAGACAATCCAATTAAAAATGGGGGAAAAATGTGTACAGACATCTCACCAAGGAAAAATTCACATAGCAAAGAAGATTTTATATGTAAATACGTAGGAGACAATCATATGTAACACAATTAGTCATTAAATAAATGTAAAGTGAGTCCTCTGTGAGATATCATTGCATACCCAGTAACGTAGAAGAAAAGTTAAAATTAAAAATGGTTGTTCATGCTAAGTGTTGACTAGAATGTGGAGCAACTGGAACTCCCATACCATGCTGGTGGGAATATTACTTTAAAGTAATTTAATTTTTAAAATACATAAGATAAACAGCCTTCATTACCATAAAATATCCCTATGAATTAAGTTACACTAAAGTAGTATCTCATTGTGGTTATGATTTGTATTCCCTGATGAATAGTTATGTTGAGCACCTTTTCATATGTCTGCTATCTGTATGACTTCTTTGGAAAAATGTCTATTTAGGTTCTCTGCCCATTTTAATTAGATTATTTCCTGAATTGTGTATGTTCTTTATATATATTTGATATAACCCCTTATCAGATATATCATTTGCAAATATCTTCTCCCATTCTGTAGGTTGCCTTTTTGTTTCATTGATGGTCTCTTTCATTTTACATAAGCTTTTATTTTGATGTACTTCTAATATTTTATTTTTGTTTTTGTTTCCTTTGCCTGAGGAGACTTATCTAGAAAGATGTTGGTAAAGTCAATATCAAAGAAATTATTGTCTATATTTTCTTCAGAAATTTCATGGTTTAATATCTTTAGGTCTTTAATCTATTTTGAGTTTTTTTTTTTTTTTTTGTATATGGTGTGAGAAAGTGGTCCAGTTCCATTCTTTTGCATGTAGTTGTCCAATTTTCCCAGCACCTTTTACTAAAGACTGTCTTTTTCTCATTGTATATTCCTTCTCCTTAGACATGGAATAATTATCCATATAACCTTGGGTTTATTTCTGGCCTCCCCATTCAGTTCCACACATCTATGTGTCTATTTTTGTGCCAATACTACACTGTTCTGATTACTATTGCTTTGTAGTATATCTTGAAGTCTGAGGTAACATATTTTACTTAACAAAATAGCCAAAATAAAAAAAGTTTATATATAATAAGTAACAACTGCTAGAGGTTGGCTGGGAAAATGACCTAGTAGGGGACCCTAAGCTCACCTTATTCCATGGATACAACTGGGTAACACTCACATAAGCATAAATAACACAGAAAATGACCCAAATACTGGCAGAACAAACTCCACAACTAAAGGTAGAGAAGAAACCACATTGTCTAGGAGTGAAATGGACTGTGTCTGCAATGGGGAGAGAGCCAGTGGCATGGAGAAGGGTGAAAAATTGATTTTCACACCGCAGAGGCCACAGATGGAGAACAAATCTCCATATCACTTGCCTTTGAAAGTGAGAAGGGCTGAATTTTGTGAGTTCTCACAACCAGCGGGACTTAAAACTTGGGATTTTAAAAATCAGCAATCTTGGGCAGTGGGTGGCTCAGCGGTTTAGCGCCTGCCTTTGGCCCAGGGCATGATCCTGGAGACCTGGGATTGAGTTCCATGTCGGGCTTCCTGCATGGAGCCTGCTTCTCCCTCTGCCTGTTTCTCTGCCTCTCCCTCTCTCTCTCTCTCTCTCTCTCTCTATCATGAATAAATAAAAGATAAAATATTTTTTTTAAAAAATCAACAATCTTTGCACTGGTAGAGCCAGAGGACATTAGGAAGCAAAGTTCCCATCCTTAAAGAGACAGCAGGACAAACAACCTGAGCAGATACAGTGTAGAATCAGCAGTTTGAAAACACTATGAGCAGAGGGATTTGCTGGTGCCATGTCCCTCTGCCACCCCCCACTATAAATAAAGGCCACCTGTGGCAGCCAGGGCAGCATTGACAAACCATAGCAAGGGACCAAAATGAAACAGATATAAGTAATATGCCTGATGGAGAATTTAAATAATGATCATAAAGATATTCACCAGATTTGAGCAAAAAGTGGAGGGCACCAGTGAGACCCTTAACACAGAGGAAAATAAAAAGAACTAGAGATGAAAAACACAATAAATGAAATTAAAAATATACCTGATTGAATAAGCAGTGGGCTAGATGAAGCAGAAGAATTAATTACTAACTTGGAAGACAGAGTAATGGAAAGTAACCAAGTTGAGCAAAGGAGAAGAAAGAAAATTTACTTTGAATGTAAATGGACTAAATGCTCCAATCAAAAGACATGGGGTAAGAGAGTGGTTGAAAAAAACCAACAACAATATGCTGTCTACAAGATACTCAGTTCAAAATGAAAGACACTTATGGATTGAAAGAGGGGATAGGGAACCCTTTATCATGTATATGGATGTGAAAAGTAGCAGAGGTATTAATGCTTATATTGGACAAAATAGACTTTAAAACTAAGACTAACAGAAGACAAATAAGTACACTATATTATAATATTAGAGGGGCTAGTCCAACAAGTGGGTATATAGTCATAAATATTAATGCACCTAATATGGGAACACTCAAATACTTAAAAGAGTTAATAACAAACATAAAGGAAATAATTGATAGTAATACAATAATAGTAGGGGACTTTAACACACCACTTACCTCTATGGACAGACAATCCAAATAGAAGATCGACAAGGAAACAGTGGCTTTGTATAACACACTTGACCACATGGATGTCACAGTATATTCATTCCATTCTAAAACAGTAGAATATACATTCTTTTCAAATGCGCATGAAACATTTTCCAAAATAGATCACATATTAGGTCATAAAACATGTCTCAACAAATTTGAAAAATGGTGTTATACCATGAATCTTTTCTTTAAAAAAAATAAGATTTATTTATTTGAGAGAGAGAGAGCAAGGGGAGGGGGAGTAGAGAAGAGGAGAGAGAGAATCCCAAGCAGACTCTGCATTGAGAACAAAGCCTTATATGGAACTTTATCTCACAACCCTGAGGTAATGACTTGAGCCAAAACCAAGAGCTGGATGCTTAAACAACTGAGCCACCTAGGCACCCCCTATTAATCTTTTCCTTTAAAAAAAATATTTATTATTTATTTATTTTAGAGAGAGAGATAGAGAGTGAGCAGAGGAAGGAGCAGAAAGAGAGGGAAAGAATCCTCAAGCAGACTCCCTGCTTAGCTTGGAACCCAACAGAGTGCTCAATCCCAGGACCCTGAGATCATGCCCTGAGCCAAAGTCAAGAGTAGTCACTTAACCAACTGAGCAGCTCAGGCACTCCTCTATGAAATTTATCTGACCAAAATTCTATGAAATTAGAAATCAACCACAATAAAAAAATCTGGAAAGAGCACAAATATGTAACATACTACTGGACAATGAGTGGGCCAATCAAGGAATCACAGAAGAAATAAAAAAAAAATACATAGAAACAAATGAAAATGAAAACACAGTGGTCCAAAATCAAAAGTGGTTCTGAGAGGGATGTTTAAAGCAATACAAGTCTATGTCAATAAGCAAGAAAAATTGCAAGTAAACAATCCAAACTTACACCTAAAAGAGCTAAGAAAAGAACAAAGAAAATCCCAAAACAGCAGAAGGAAGAACATAAGAAATATTAGAACATAAATTAATAATAAAGAAACTAAAAAAAACAATAGAACAGTCAATGATACCAGGAGCTGGTTCTTTGAAAAGATCAACAAAATTGATAAACCTTTATCAAGACTCATCATAAAAAGAGAGAAAGAGAGCCAGAGGTCTCAAATAAACAAAATCACTGATGAAAGATGAAAGTAACCAACACCACAGAAATAAAGAATTCTAGTAAAATATAATGAAAATCTATATGCCAACATATTGGACAATTTAGAAGAAATAGATAAGTTCCTAGAAACATGTAGCCTACCAAAACTAAAGCAGAAAGAAATAGAAAATTTGAACAGACGAAATACCACCAATGAAATTGAATCAGTAATAAAAAAAACTCCCAATAAACAAAAGTATAGGATCAGAGAGCTTCACAGGTGAATACTACCAAACATTCAAAGAAGAGTTAATACTTCTTCTCGAGCTATTCCAAAAAATACAAGAGGAAGGAAAACATAAAGTCATTCTATATGAGGCCAATATCACTCTGATACCAAAACCAGATAAAGACACCACAGAAAAAGAGAGAGCTACAGGCCAATATTTCTTATGAATATAGATGTAAAAATTCTCAACAAAATATTAGCAAACAAAATCAAACAATATATTACAAATCATACACCATGATCAAGTGGAATTTATTCCCAGGATGCAAGGGTAGTTCAATATTTGCAAAACATCAATGTGATTCATCATATCAATAAGAGAAAGGGTAAAAAACATGCATATTTTGATAGATGTAGAAAAGCAAGTGACAAAGCACAGCATCCATTCATGATAAAAACCCTCTGTAAAGTAGGTTTAGAGGGAACATACTTCAATATAATAAAGGCCTTATAGGAAAAGCCCACAGCCACATCATATTCTGTGGTAAAAACCTGAGAACTTTTGCCCTAAGGTCAGGAATAAGACAAGGATGTCTGCTATCACGAATTCTATTCAACATAGTACTGGAAATCCTAACCACAGTGCTTGGACAATATAAAGAAATAAAAGGAATCCATATTAGTAAAGAAGTAAAATTCTATTTGAAGATGACATGATACTGTATATAGAAAACCCTAAAGACTCCACCAAAACACCTACTAAAAGTGATAAATGAATTCAGTAAAATCACAGGAATCAAAATCAATATAGAGAAAATTGTTGCACTCCTATACATTAACAATGAAGCAATAGAAAGTGAAATTAAGAAAACAATCCCATTTACAATTGCACCAAAGATAATAAAATATCCAGGAATAAACATATCCAAAGAGGTGAAAGACTTGTACTCTGGAAACTATAAAGCATAAAAAAAGAAAAAAAAAGAAACTATAAAGCACTGCTGAAAGAAATTCAAGATGATGCAAAGAAATGGAAAGACATTCCATGTCCATGGGTTAGAAGAACAAATATTGCCAAAATGTTTATACTACCCAAGTAATCTACAGATTTAATAAAATTCTTATCAAAATACCAATAATATTTCTCATAGAATTAGAATAAATAGTCCTTAAATTTGCATGGAACCACAGAAGATGTCAAATAGCCAAAGTAATCCTGAAAAATAAAAACAAAACTGAAGGCATCATAATTCCAGACTCCAAGTTATATTACCAAGTGTTAGTAATTAAAACAGTATGGTGCTAGCATAAAAAATAGACAAATAGATCAATGAAATAAAACAGAAAAAAACAGAAATAAACCGATAATTTTATGGTCATTTAATCTTCAACAAAGGAGCAAGGAATATACAATGGAAAAAAGTCTCTTCAACAACTTGTGTTGGGGAAATTGGACAATAATGTGCAAAGAATGAAACAGCACCATGTTCTTTCACCATACACAAACATAAACTCAACATGTATTCAAGACCTAAATGTCAGACCTGAATCATAAAAATCCTTAAAGAGAACACAGGCAGTAGTTTCTCTGACATTGGCCATAGTAACATTTTTCTAGATATGTCTCCCGAGGCATGGGGGTGGGGGACAAAAATAAACTATTGGGACTACATCAAAATAAAAAAAAAAATCTTCACAACAAAACAAACAATCAACAAAACTGAAAGGCAATCTAGTGAACGGAAGAAGTTTATCATTTACAAATGATATATATGATAAAGGATTAGTATCCAAAACATATAAAGAACTGATACTACCCAATACCCCAAAAAACAAATAATCCAATCAAAAATGGCAGAAGGCATGAACAGACATTTTTCAAAGAAGACATACAGATGACTGACAGACACATAAAAAGATACTCAACATCACTCATCATCAGAGAAATGCAAATCAAAGCCACAATTATCACCTCACACCTGTCAGAATGGCTAGAATCAAAAGCACGAGAAACAAGTGCCAACAAGTGTTATTAGGGATGTGGAGGAAAAAGACCCCTCTTACACTGTTGTTAGAAATGCAAACTGTTGCAGCCACTGTAAAAAAAAAAAAAACGTATGGAGGTTCTTCAAAACATTAAAAATAGAACTACCCTACAATCTAGTAATTGCACTACTGGGAATTTATCCCAAAATTACAAAAACAATTCAAAAAGATACAAGCACCTCTATGTGTATTGCAGCATTATTTACAATAAATAGCTAAACTATGAAAGCAGCCTATGTCCACTGATAGATGAATGGATAAAGAAGTGATATATATATATATATATATATATATCACTATATATATATCACAATAATATATACTTATATATATAATGGAATATTATTTGGCCATTAAAAGAATAAAATCTTGCTATTAATTACAGCGTGTATAGAGCTAGCAAGTATAATGTTAAGCAAATAAGTCAGTCAGAAAAAGAGAAATACCATGTGATTTCAGTTATATTGGAATCTAAGAAACAAAACAAATAATCTAAGAAACAAAACAAATAAGCAAAGGAGAAAAAGAGAAAGTGAGGCAAATAAAGAAATAAACTCAACTATAGAGAACAAACTGAATAAAATAAAATGATAAAAGAAAAATGTGTTGGTTAAGGATGTAGAGAAAAATGAACCCTCATGCACTGTTGGTGGGGATGTAAACTGGTACAGTCTTTCTGGAAAATAGCATGGAGGTTTGTCAAAAAAATAAAATAGGATTACCATATGATCCAGTGATTCAGTAATTCCACTACTGAGTATTTTTACCCAAAGAAGCAAAAACACTTATTCAAAAATATATATGTTCTCCTACTTTTATTGCAGCATTATTTACAATAGCCAATCATGTATCCAGCAGTAGATGAATTGATAAGGAAGATGTGATACACACACACAAACACACACACACACACACACACACACACACACACACACACACACACTGGTATATTACTTAGCCTTAAAAAAAAAAATGAGATCTTGCTGTTTGTGACAACATGCAGGGACTTAGAAGGTATTATGCTAAGTGAAAAAAGACAGAAGACAAATGCCATATGATTTACTTATATGTGGAATCTAAAAAACAAAACATGAATAAACAAAAAACAGAATCAGACATATTAATACAGAAAACAAACTGATGGTTGCCAGAGGGGAAGATGGTGGTGGTGGGGATATGCAAAATGGATGTAGGGGAATGAGATATACAGGCTTCTTATTATGGAATGAATAAGTCAGGAGGATAAAAGATATGTCCATAGTACTGTAATGGTGCTGTGTAGTGACAAATGGTAGCTACACATATAAGCATAGCATAATGTATACTTCTGGAATCACTATGCTGTACACCTGAAAGTAATGAAGCATTATGTGTCAACTATATTCAACTAAAATAAGAGAGATAATTAAATTACTTTAAATGATTAGAAAACTAATCATTTTTAGATCTTCATGTAGAAATAATCAAGTTAAAATTCAAAATTTGGATTTAATTTGTCTCCTTGAAATACATAAACTGTGAGAGATGAAAATCAAAATAAAAAATAAAACAAAATAGAAAATGAAGTTTTAATTAAGTTAATGAAGCTATAATTCATTAATGAATTGGTTAATTTTATTTCTCCAGTAAATCCTCATTGAACATCTATAACATGTTTTATTTATTTGGCTCTAGGACAGAAGACAATAAAAAATAAAATGAATAAAATATTCATTTTATATTTATATAAAATGATCTATATTCATATATTTTAATATTTATATTCATATATTTACATAAAATGATTTATATTCATATATTTATATATATAAATACATACGTAGTACCAAGGAGCTCATTCTTCAAAATCCTTTCTATATCAAAAATCAAATATTCACCTCAATTTCTTTCTGATTTTTATTTATTTGTTTTATGTCAAAATATTTAATACATTTGATTATTTGATGTGAGACTTTTTCTCTAAGAACTATTTGTATGCCAATTTTTACATCCTCTACCCCTTCCCATTGATTTATAATGCTTCCTTCAAATTATATTCATGTATTATATTAGCGTATTTTCTTGCTAAACTTTGTTTTATTCCTTTAGCCTGCCTGGTTTCATCTGCTTGTATTATATCATTTTATTTTTTAGTTTAATTTTTTAAGATTTTTAAATTTTTAAGTAATCTCCACACTCAATGTGGGGCTCTACCAACTGAGTTAGCAAGGTGCCCCACATTTAGTTTAATATTTTTAACATATGTGATGATATAAATAAAATAGATATGTAGGAAGTACTTCAATCTGGTGCATTAAAAGATGATAAAACCCAGGGGATCTGGGTGGCTCAGTTGGTTCAGCATCTGACTTGATTTCAGCTCAGGTCATGATCTCAGAGTTGTGAGATGGAGCTGCTTATCAGCCTTTAAGTTCAGCATGGAGTCTTGATTCTCTTCCTCTCTGTCTGCCCTTCCCCACACTCGCGCGCGCGCACACACACACACACACACTCTCTCTCTCTCTCTCTCTATCAAATAAAGAAATACAATTTAAAAAACAGACAAAAATCCATATTTTAAAAAAATAAAAGATGATAAAACTAAGATCTGGGAAAACAATTAATATAATAATATATACATTCTTTTTTTTAACAACTTTATTTATTCATGAGAGACAGAGAAAGAGAGAGAGAGAGAGAGAGAGAAGCAGAGACACAGGCAGAGGAAGAAGCAGGCTCCATGCAGGGAGCCAGATGTGGGACTCCATCCTGGATCACACCCTGGGCCGAAGGAAGGCACTCAACCACTGAGCCACCCAGGTGTCCCAATAATACATACATTCTAATTGTCTTTTTATAAGTTCTCTCCTTAGGATTTTTGAAACCCTGTTTTCTAGCATAAAAACCCCACCAATAAAAACAAAACAAAACAAAACAAACAAACAAAAAAAAACAACAAAAAAATCCCAAACCTCTGTTTTGATCCTTTACAATACTCCTCTTTTTGTACTTTTGCTTTTAGTAGTTTAACCTCCAAGTGTTTGCTACTCAACTTGATACATTTTATCTTTTGCAGATAATGCTCAATCTAAAATAGTACATTTGCTGCAAAGATCAGTGCTTTAATCTAGACTGTGTCTCTGAACTAGATTACATTTGCTTTCTTTGCCAGAAAGTGTTGCTATTCAAACTGGGAATGGGGTGAAGCTGAAATCAATATCCTTGAACAGGGTTATGCTTCATGAAGTAACGTCACTAAAAATCAAGAGGAATCAATAGTTCAGTAGCCTTTAGAAATCCGATGCTCACAACATGTGATCTATAAAAACACAGAGGTATACAACATATGCTACACAGTGTGTATTGGCAAAACTTATGATAAAAATGGATGTAAAGTGTTTATCCTCAGAGAAAATTCTATTCTAATTGTTTTCTGATTGGCAGTCATGTAAGTACCTCATGTCTACATGAATCAACATATCTATTTAAGTTTTCCTATGATTATTCCTTGTATTGACACTGAAACTGAATTTGCATGGCTTTGTTATATGACAATTTTAAGGAATTAAAGTGTAGAAACTGTCACTAATGAATTTATGCACATACAATTATGTATTATGAATATGCAATCTAACAAATTTGTATTAAATAATATGGTTACATTAAGTTCTATCAACTATTAATTCTTTCTATGTTAATATATATATCAAAACAAAATTTCATATTCTAAGAATAACATAATTGTTTTGGTTTTAAACTACATAAATATTTGCTCTGAATTTTTTTACATATTATATTTCTGTAATTTCTTTGTTTTTGGTAAATATATTCTCTAAATTAGTTCCAAGTTATTTCATATATATATTTTTTCTGATTTATTAATGAGGTGAGAAGAGTTCATATACTTTCTATTGCATATTGTTATAAAAATGTTATAGTAATATTAACTACAACTCATTTAGCATAAATGAAATCGCAGTATAAAACAGGTTAATGAAAAATCTCTTCCATTAATTTACCTAGATTTTTAACTCTGTAGGAAACTAAGACCATATTGCACCTCTATCTCATCTAAATATATGTTAATAAATTGAATATTTTAAAATATAATTAATTTCCTAAATCAATTTTAGTGGGACTTGAAATCTGAAATATTGGGATGCCTGGGTGGCTTAGTTGGTTGCAATATCTGACTCTTAATTTCAGCTCAAGTCATGATCTTACGGTTGAGCCCACGTTGGGCTCAGTGTTCACTGGGGAGTCAGCTTGAGGTTTCTCTCCCTCTCCTTCTGCCCCTCACCTCACTTGCACTCTCTGTCTCTAAAATGAATAAACAAATATTTTTTAATAATCTGAAATGTTAAGTTTCAAATTGTAGCACAAATTTAAAATAGAGCCAATTCAAATACTAATTTTTTAGGAAACCAGAACCAATAGATCAATTTGCAAACTACTTTTTAGTCTTTTATGCAACCTACTTTCTAAATGAAAACCTCTAATCAAATGATAAAAACTTTGAAATGAATATCTGTATTTTTTCTTCTAATAAAAATAATTTTCTAACAATCTTAAACTTTTCATTATTTTTAACTGTCCCTATTATTTGTACCTTAATTTTGCATTATTGACTATAAATCTATGTCGAATAACATAATCATTAATTAAATAATTAAATAATGGATTCTTATTTCTAACAAGTTATACATAGATTTCAGAATGCCTACTCTTGTTCTAGCACCTTATAAATGATTAGAATTCTAAATTATGTATGGCTAGTGTAATGAATTTGTAATTCAAATAAGAGAACAAGGGGCACTTGGATGGCTCAGTTGGTTAAATGTCTGACTCTTGGTCTAAGCTCAGGTCTTGATCTCAGAGTTATGAGTTCAAGCTCCACACTGGACTGCACACTGGTGCAGGGCCTACTTAAAAAAAATTAGAAAACAAACTATAAAGTGATATTATTTATTCTAGAAATATTTCTAAAAGATGTCAAAATGTATTAAAATGTATTACCTTTTAAACAGTAATTTAAATTATAATTAAAATTTATACAATGACCATAAAAAATCTTTAGTGTTTTTTTTTTTAATTTTTATTTATTTATGATAGCCACACAGAGAGAGAGAGAGAGAGGCAGAGACATAGGCAGAGGGAGAAGCAGGCTCCATGCACCGGGAGCCCGACGTGGGATTTGATCCCGGGTCTCCAGGATCGCGCCCTGGGCCAAAGGCAGGCGCTAAACCACTGCACCACCCAGGCATCCCTTTAATGCTTTTTTAATTCAATTGGGAACTTTAATAATATCACATATACAAAGCCTTATATTTATAGCTTTATAAATATTAGAGTTGAAAGTTTATTTTTTTATTTTATTATTTTATTATTTTTTAAATTTTATTTATTTATTCATGAAAAACACAGAGATAGAGGCAGAGAAATAGGCAGTGAGAGAAGCAGGCTCCATGCAGGGAGCCCAATGTGGGACTCGATTCCAGGACTCCAGGATCATGACCTGGGTGAAAGACAGGCACTCAACCACTGAGCCCCCCAGGGGTCCCGAATTGAAAGTTTATAATTTTGATTTGTTTTATATTTTAAAGTAAATTTCAGAAAAGATTAAGCTCATCGATTAATTCCATGCTGAACTAATATAATGTATGTTTATTTCCATGGAGGAAAAAATGTACCATTAATATGAATACAGATCATGCTCACACACTTTTCTTTGAATAGCACATTTTGTTAAAATTGCAATTAATTTTAGCTATTTAACAATTATAATTTAACAAAGAAAATTTAGATATAGTACACTGTTTAAGATTCCATCTTAACATGATTTTATAACTATTAAAGTTTTCTAGAGGTAATGGGTTTGTTCTGGGGTAAATCATGATGTAAATATAATTACTTAAAATATCAAATATTTGACATTTATATAACTGGGGCATTTCAAGTCTAAAGAAATTCATTAATAAACCATTATCATTAACTTGCTTTAGATGTTAAACTATTATTAATAAGGTGTTGAACAACACGAGTTCAAACTTTAGGTCTACTTACACATGGATTTTTTTTTCGTAAATACAGTACAGTATTATAAATCTATTTCCTCTTCCTTATGATTTCCTTAATAACACTTTTTCTCTAGCTTTTTTATTGTAAGAATATAGTATATTATATATATATAAATATATATATATATCATACAAAATATGTGTTAGTTAACTGTTTATGTTATTGGTAAATCTTCCAGTCAATACTAGGCTATTAGTAGTTAAGTTTTGTGGGAATCAAAAATTACAGGCAAATTTTTAACTGGATGAGGGGTTGGTGGCCATAAATCCAAGTTGTTTAAGGGTCAACTATATGCTTTACTCATGGAATGTCATTTTCATAGATGATCAACTTTCTATAGTGCTGATGACATTCTGTCATATGTAAATAAAACAGATTGATACATATGTTAAGATGCATTAAACACTCATTTATTGCACTTAGTCTTTAGCTGGTGCATACATTAAAAAAATAGGTCAGAGTGAAGGACTAAAGCATATAACACAATAAAAAACTGCAGAATTTGTAGGAGTTCTGGAGATATTAGAGAAATATAAATAGAGGAGCAACTAAAACTACTTGGGAAGACTGCAAATCACAGAAGATATGATGCTTTATCTGGATATTAAAGAATAAGTAAAATTCCACAACAGAGAAGAAGAAAACACCATTCATGGATGAAGGGGTCATTCTATATAGCATGGGAAAGTAAAGGTAAAAAATGACATTCCATGATTATAACAGAACAGGATGCTCAGGGCCAACCAATAGAACTACTTTCATAAAATACGTATGGGAGAATTACGTTAGTTGTGCAGGACACTAAAACAAGTGATCACACAGTTTCCCTGCACAACATAGAACTTTAATAATGTAAGATTTTCGTGATTTCCAGGGTTGAACTGCTACCTCTACTATTGAATGATTATCCTCATAATCTGCATGGAAGAAGATACTCTGACTTCTCTGATATCAAGTTATGTTTATAATATTTTTCCCTATTCCAATACACTATGGCTTGGTTATAGTGAAAAAGTTTCAGGACTTGTATATAAAGACCAGCTATATCAAAGTCTAGGACAATTATTAAAATACAAATCCACAGCTACTGGAATCAGAACACTTTGAAGTAGGCCCCTGGTATCAAAATACTTAGCAAGCTGCTCATGTGAATCTTATGTGCACCAACCATGGGAGGGTCACTGATGTGGACTTTCCAAGGTACCCCCAATATGGGCAGAAAGAGAGCATGAAGACATGAAGCCAAGCATGTTTTTATGGAGAATGGATATGGCAGCTTCATCTTTAGAAAATGGAATCTGTTCCTTAGCATGTCACTGAAAGTGAGGAAGACAAATACACTACAAAAACAAGGTAGATAGAAATGCAAAGTAGATATTTCATGAATAGTTAAATTATTCCAGTAACTACTCGAATCTTACAAAAGTTTTGAATCTTCGCAGTTCTATGAGGCAAATATTAAGCTAGTTTATAAAAAAATAAACTGAAGTATGAATATGACATTAGAACCCAACTAGTCTACATAGATTAAGGTAGTTTCAGAATCCCAATATGGTTTTTCTTAAATCTAGGAGACATAAGTTGCTATGATCTTATTTTCTTCCACAGTGATGGTAAGTGCATATTCACCTATTCAGGCAATCTTCACAAACAGAAAATGTGTTTGTTATGTCTCCAAGGAAATCTCATTAATGTTCAAGGACAAAAGGGTAGATAATATATTGAATATTCCTCTGGCAATTGCTTTTATTTTAGAATATCTGGTAGTTTATTTTAAATATAGGTCTTTGCTATGAGTTTAACATATGCAATTGCATCTTAGAAAAATAATGGAAATACAATGGCAATAACATAGTCTTAGTCTTCTGTTAACAGTATTTTCTCTTGTACAATTCAAAGTTATTGGAGTATTTCTTGCTATATATTTGTTCAACTTAATATTTTTGCCTTTTTCCACTTACTCATTATCTCCTAATAAGTAAAGTGATACAATTTAAAAAATTAATCATTTGATTTTTTCTATTTTTTGTTAATGTTTAATGTGTTACCTTAAAACAAGTCATGCGTTTTCTTCCAAAAGAAAACATTTGACATAATTTAGACCTATTTATTATCATACAATAAAATAATATAAACATTTGACTTAGTTCATTATCATTATAATAAAAATAATAAAAAGAAAACTTTTCACCTTTAAACAATTTATTTTGTTCCAAATATGTCCCAAGAACCATAGTATGTTAATTCTCTCATATTATAAAAATTAAATTTATAAAGAAATCTTGTAATTCAGTCTTCATAATTGTCTTCACTTAAAATGAAGAAACTAAGACTTCATTGAGTTTAGGCACCTACCCCAACACTATCAAATGATGCATCTGAATATTAAAGCCAGGTTTTCCCAATACAAGTTCAGTGTTCTTTTCTTTCACAAAAATAATACATTTACTCTTGCTTTATGTTATTCATTTTTAAGATGTTTACTTCTAGTGTGTCATTAAGGACATAAAGTGCAAATATTACACAATCTTAAGGTAATTAAAAAACAAAAGCATTTATAAATTCACATGAGAAATTCATGGCTAAGGAGGATCTAGGCACAATCCATCCTTGCTCTTTTTCTGTGTCTCTGATTGTCTTATTTTAACCCTTTCCAGATGTTGGCTTGATCGTTCATTTGGCATCAAGATGACTGGAGATGTGACAGGTAACAAATATGACATGTATAAATGGGAAAAATGTCCATGGTATTCAATGGAGTGAAGAAATTTTACCCAGATTACTCTCAGGTAATGCTGTCTCGTGTCTCATTAGCAGACTTAGACTACAATCACATTCCAGAGCCATTCACCAGTGTAGGTCAAGAGAGCAGCGTGATTCACTCGAATTAGTGAGAATTCATAACTGAATCTGGGAGTGTGCCTGGCTTACCCTGAGTCACTTAAATAATACAGGGAGTCTGTTACAAAGAAGGAACCAAGGAATTTATATGTCAAGACTACTAACAGTTCACTAAAACTATCTGACTGCAAACTGCTAACCATTAACAGTATCTGCCACATTTGTCTTCTACAGTAGAATATAGTTAGAGAGACTGAGATATACATTCTGAAAGAAAAGATGTGCAAACACTTGTGTTTAGTGTGTGTGTATGTGTGTGTGTATGCATTTGTTGAAAAATGTGGGCAAAATATGCAAAAGAACAGAAATCTGAACAAGATATAAGATGCTGCTCGTTTTAAACAAATTAGAACAGACTGTATATGCATACTTAGTTACTATGATTTCTATTGCTTACTTAGGCTATGAAGTCATCTTGTACCATTTCTAAAACTTTATGAGCTTGGCTGGTAAAATAGAATAAATCAAAATGAGAAATAGAACTCTGTGTCCTCCTAGCATAATGCAATTTTTACCAAAGTAAAATATATATATAGCTAGTATTTGAGATAAACATATGTGATAAAAGTTCCTAGGGAAGGGCAGCCGAATTAGTCAAGTTAAGCCAGACGAACTAATAAATCCGGAAATTACATTGTTATAGAACAAGAAAAGTTTATTTCTTATTCACAGAAAATCTACTATAGGTCAAAGGAATGACTCTTAAATACAGTGACACATTGCCACACTGTATCTATGGTTCCTATGACGCTACCAAGTCAACGTGTAGAATTCAGATAGTGGAGAGGAAAGAAGAGATGAAATGGCTTTTATTTGCCGCAGTTGGACACGTATCACTTCAATCAACCCAACTGCAAACAAGGTTGTGCTACAGCAGAAAATATGGGTAGTCAGTGTGTATTAAGAAACTGCAACAGGAGCTTTGCCTGGGTAAGTGGGCAATTACGTTTAAGAGGTTAAAGAAGGAAGAGAGAAGGTAAGAGGTGGTATCAGAGTCTATAAATGTACTGTAGTATTCGTGTCTCATCTCGAGTGATTATTCTTCCATGCTTGGCTGCATGATTTGCTTTGGCCAATAGAATAACATCAGAAGAGAAATTCCACTCCTGAAAAATATCTCAAGATTCAGTATTTTCTACAATCTTTTACCTCTAAAATGATGACTGAACATGATCCAGATAAAGTCTACTTAATCAATGCTACAGGGGACAAGCAAGGTCAACTGAATGATCCTTTGGACATTCTTTTTATGGTTTCAGGTTTTTGTGATTGTTTCAGCAACCTCACAGGCATGCATTTATTACATTGCTCAAGTGAATGCTAACTCACAGGAAATTCCAGGAGTGATTCCTGAGGAATATTAGACCCACATCCAAACTTCTGAGATGAAAGCTAAACCAAGTGAGCTATTACATAATCCAATTTATTCCAACTCCTACCAAAGCTGAAGAGCTCAGAGATTACCAGTACCTTCTGTGTAACGCATATGCTAATGAGCATGTGGTTCATTTATGGACTCTGTGCAAGGGAAGGCTAGTCATTTGATGTCTCTGAGGTTCAAACACGAAAAATAATAGTAACTAATTCAAGGGTTTGCTGTTGCTGTTGTTAGACTATATCTAATTATGCTACTTAAATTGATGTCTCAGCAAAGCTAAGTGTTTTTGACATAGAAGTAACTTAATATTTGTCAAGGGAAAACACTTATTTGATAAATTTAACATTTACAATATAGATCGGAAATATCACACATATTTCTAAGAGGAATATCTTAAAATATCTTTATTATATAAGGATTGCAAAAGTGACCTAGATTTCTATAACTGATGCCACCTTCCCTGATTAAAAAAAAAAAAAGTTCCTCTCCAACCTTTTGTTTTAACATTCAAAGCAGCAGTGTAGGAGGAGGCAAAAAAGTTTAAACATTGACAGTTTTTGGTAAGGAACCTGTGTGTGTACATGCACATAGGCACATAAGAGTTCGGTACTTAACTGTGTAGGTGGTTTTATTTGCATATTTATATCTAAACTTATCAATTGTGAGATATAACATGTGATTTGACCAAGTTTGAAAACAATCCTTCAAAATATATATTAGTGGCTTGAAGAAAGAAAACTAATTCAATTCTCAGTTGTGCCTTCAAAGCTCATTTATACATAGAAAGCAGATTAGAAATTTACTGCTTTTTTAGATCCAGGGTAAAGGAATCACAAGATATATTTTCACAAGGGCAACTAAACCAGTTGAAGTTTATAGCATAATAAAATAACAGAAATTACTGAGTGTTTTGGGGGCAACAAATGGCAGTGATCTCACTGTGTTACCACAGAGGTTTGAAATGTTAGAAGAATCTTGGTGTGTAGGCTATAATTGATGATGGCAAAATACTCAGTGGGGACTTGAAAGAACAAAAATTATGCTCTGAGGACCAACAATGATTCAGAAGACTCTCTAGATAGTAGGCCCACGGTAGTCATTTGCTTTGAATTATGTTTCTTATACCAGTTAGAAAAAAAAAATCACTTATTTGAAAACCTAATCACAAATATATTTGTTAGGAAAAAAATCACTAGTAAGCAAACTTCATCAAGATTGTTGTTTTTAAAAATATTCATTTTAAGCTTTAAAAAATAAAATGATTCTGTTCACGATTTTCATAATATAAATTAAATTTTAAATCCAATTAGTGGTGTTTGAAAAATAGGTGTAAAATTTCAAAAATAGATTACTCTGATTCTGTTTTCTTCCAAAAACTTTGAATAGTTCTGAAATATATTAAAATTAATCTTTAAAAAACAATCCATTTCATACTTGTATATGAACCTTACTATCTAACACAAACTATATATATAAAACATGAGAGTAATGATTATCTTAGATATTTCAGAAATCTTCAATTATACTAAAACTGTCATGTGAATTATTTTTCCTTGCATTTCCATTCTCAAAATGCATATTTTCTAGATAAGTAACACCACCTAAATCCTGAGTAGCAACTGTATTTCACTGACAATCATTCTGGAGCTTTAATTGAGTTAGGACTGCCTATTGACTAAATGAGATGTTATATCCATTCATGTATTTTCAGTGTAGTTTAAAAAAAAAAATTCATGTATTAGAATGACTATTTAAATAAGCAGACACTGGATGACTCAGATATTTAACAAATTCATGGAAGTTCTTTTTGATTAAAAATAAAGAAACAAAAATCATAGAGATAATCATCGTAAGGTTACCAAACTTTCATAGAAAATAAAGGATACAGCCACATTTTTAGAAGAAAGTTGACTTGAACATAATTCTTTCCTAAGCTAAAAAATACTTACTCATTGATAAGTTACTGGCTATAAACTATTTAAAATTTCTTTGGAGGTCAGCTGCAAAAGCAAACTGTCTGTTTATATAACAGACCAATAATAAATGCATAGTCAACAAACAGATACTAATCACATAAAGTGAACACAAATATCCAAAACATATTCCTATAATAGAAAATAAAGGCAGGCAAACAATAGTTTTAGGAGGCAGACAATATGTATATATAATCACAGATGTCATTTGTTTAAAGAAAACACAATTTTATAGCTGGTATCTTTCTTTTTAATTTTCATCAAGAAAGCACTGAAGCCTTTATCTTTTAGAGACAGCTGGAATTTGAGGCCTTCCCTGGCCACAATCCATGTCTTACTGTTAGATGCTTTATATTATAATACAAGTCAATATTGTATAAAACAAAATAAAACATTTAAAAATAGTATATTAGAACTGTTTTCTTATTAAATTTGTTTTATCTAAGTTAAATTACTTAGTTAATAAATGTCAACATCCATCAAAATTTTATTAAACTATCACCATAAGTAGGAAATTAGTAATATTTATACATTGGAATTTTTATTTAATTTTCCAAATAGTCATATTTGTGAAATATCTTTTTATCATTTTCTAATAGCACAACAGTCAATGCATGCATTCCTCAGTTAAATAAACAAATCAGCTAATTAAAATTCCTTTATATTTTCATGTTTACCCATTTGCCCCTTGAAAAATGTCATTATTCCTATAATATTAAGATATACTCCTGAGCTTTATTACTGAGAAAATAAAATCTATATTTAAATCATACAATGAAAATATTAATTAAAATTAAAACACCACATAATCAAATATGGCTAAAGAAATCAAATAGCACACCACACAAAAAAAAGTAGAAAAAGAAAATGCTAAAAATATGGATTTTTTTTACATGCTCACAAATTTTGCAGTAGCAAACCTGTCTCTTCCTTCAGTATAGCTGCATAGTGCTAACAGAATATCCCACAAAGCCTGTCGTCAAGAATCACAGACAGTGGTAGATGGATTGGGGATTTAGAGGGTAAGGGAGATGCTCTAAGTGAAAGCACCAATTTATCAGGCTCTGACAATCCTGAATCTGCAGGAAAAACCAGGAAGGTGGACAGATAGCACATGACAATGAAACAAGGAGTGGAAACTGAATGTTTATCTTCTGATTCTATGAAGAGTTAACTGACAAAAGGTAAAAAATTCCTGTTGGGAGTTTTTTAAACATAATAAATAATAAATTATATACTGTATATACTGTATACTTGGATTTTATCCTAATGTATTTAAGGTTATAAAACAAATTTTCACTGAATGTCATATATAACTTCATGTAGATTTTCTTTTTTCTTTTTTCTTTTTTAAGATTTTATTTAAAGAGAGAGAGAGGCAGAGACATAGAAGGAATAGCAGGCTCCTTGTGGAAATCCCAATGTAGGACTCAATTCTGGAGCCAGGGATCATGTCCTGAGCCAATGGCAGATGCTCAACTGCTGAGCCACCCAGGTGTCTCCATGTAGATTTTCCAAAATGCAGCATATCTAATCTCTAAATGTCATTCAATAATGATATTATTGAGTTTAATTTCAATTAGACTTTTAAATATGATGAAGTCAATCTCAAATGCTTATATATTTGGGAAAAAAAGTATCAAATTTATGTGAAGGGAAAACAGGTAAACATTTTAACCTATTTAACATAGATAATTTAACATTTGGATAACATAGCTGACATTATTTGTTAACATAGATCAATTCTAATATATTCTAATATAAACCAAGAGGTTTCCCAAATCATGTTACAAATTCATGCCAAATATATGATTCTTTACTATGAAATATTTATTCATTGTTGACCTATATATATTAAATACTTTTTACTAGTTTTGGAGATATCCTATAAATCACAGGCCATGTGGTTTTGTGTAGATGACTGTGCCACTTAAAACTTTCTTTAAAGTTTTAAGCATATTTTGTTCCTAGATATTATGTTGTAAAATTCCAAACTACCAATTTCAACAAGTCCAAATATATCATAAAACTTAAAAAAAAAATAAATTCTAGTTTTACTACTACTATCATTACCACAGCTACTACTTCAATACTTCTACTAGTATTAGTCCTACTAATCTAACATTCAGTGATGAAATGTGTCAGATCTAACACAGTTGGCACATATTTTTAACTTTTAAGATATTTACTTATGTATTTATTTATTTAGAGTGTGCAAGTGGGGGAAGGGGCAGAGGGAAAAGGACAGAAAATCTCAACCTGATTTAGTGCTAAACTAAGAGCCCTACATGGGGCTTAATCTCATAATCCTAAAATGATGACTTCAGCCAAAATCAGGAGTCTGATGTTTAAGTGACTGAGCCACTCAGGCACTCCATTGCTTTTATTTATTCCACGTTGTTAAATAAATTTCCCTTGCCCTGTTTTTTGTTTGTTTTGTTTGTTTCTCTCCCCCCACCCCCACTCTACTCTACTGTGATTAGTGCTTAGCAGTCATTTAACACCTTCATGTTTACAGAATACAGTGCTTTGGCTAAAACGTCAAAGGAAATGCTAGTTCTTAGTTAAAACTTTCTTTTTTTATTTTTTATTTTTTTTAGTTAAAACTTTCATTTTTGAATATTTTTGACACTGATTTTTAAGTGTGGGATTAGGCTCCTGGAATAAGATGTGTGGATATCCTTTGAGATTGTATAGTCTTCCTAAGAAAAAGCATTTTTTTAAATAGATATATGAAGTGTTATCAACCCATGAACATTAAAAAAAAATCATTATAGGTTTCTGCTAACCAGACATTTAAATTCATGTTTTTCTCTGAATAGAGTTTTATCACTATTATGTGAATGTGCTTACATGTGTGTATATAAATATATATGTGAGTTATTTTTTTAAATAATTTACTCAGAATTGTATAAATGTAATTTTGATATTTCTCTTTTGCCCAAATATTTAAGGTAAAGTGTTTGTTTTTTGTTAACTTGGATTTCACTGTTAATTTTTACTTATATTGTTTTCATAGAGAAACTTGGGCTAAACAAATTCTGCATTTTGACTTTACTAAGGTTTTCCTTGTGGGTCAACATATGCTTAGTTTTAAAAATTCACCATAATAATTGTAATGAATGTGCACTTTATATTTGTAAGATTCCCATCATCTGCACATATGAAACATAATTTCAAATATATTATCATCTTTTAATTCATATGAACCTATTTATACTTACATTGATAAAATTATTTTAGGCTTTCATTAAGTGTATATTTTTTCCATATCTTCTTAGATAAAAATCTTGTTTTTATGCTTAAATCTTCTATTTGTATAGAAATACCCAAAATATTAATCATAGATTTTACATAACCCATATCAAATTACCTACTATATTAGCTACCTATAACCCATATCAAATTGCTACTTTATCATTTTTAATTTGTTTTTAATTATACAAAGATTATCTTGGCTTCTTCATTTTCTTACTATCAAACTACTATATATATTTTTAAAGATTTTATTAATTTATTCATGAGAGAGAGAGAGAGAGAGAAAGGCAGAGACACAGGCAGAGGGAGAAGCAGGCTCCATGCAGGGGGCCTGATGTGGGACTCGATCCTGGGACTCTATCCTGGGACTCCATGATCACGCCCAGAGCCAGAGGCAGGCACTAAACCACTGAGCCACCCAGAGATCACCAAACTACTTTACTTTTAAACATTCTTTCAATTTTTCTGGTTTATTTAGGTCTAAATTGATCTTTCTTACAACATTTTAACCAAAAGTTTTCTCATAATGTTATGTGAAATTTCAAAAAAAATCAAATGGAATCTATCTGGGAAGTTTGTCTTCATTCGTAAAATAAATGTGACAACCTTTTCAGATAATATAAAATACACTATGAAAGGAAATTAAAATACAACCTGATAGTGAAAGCAGCTCTTATCATTAACATATACTTATCTTTAGAGCACGAATAAAGTTAATGCTGACAAATAAATTACACCTGACTTTCTCTACATTCCAAATCTTGTCATATTTTCCATTGTCCCACCTTAAATTATAGCAAAAGATGATTGCAGCAGCTACACTCACCTCCCAGCAGTTAAGATATATCAAGTTTCACCACTGATATAATCACTTGTAGCTCTTTTAGGAGCTCTGAGCTTTACAAACAACACCTCCTGAACAGGAAACTGACAGACCAAATAATCTTCAGTAAACACTCTGCTATAGAAGTCCTTTCTTCTCTTTCATACTAGTGTGTTAGACAAGTGGACATAAAAAATTATCGTCCTTTCCTCAGAATCCATCTGCCAACAAGCCCTTATTTAGGAACATATTTCAAAAACAAAACCAAACATACTTTATTTCATTTCTCATGAAAGAGCACATTATCCAGGACCTATGAAATCAATTTACCTCTTTGTTTTCACTCCCTGCCATTCCTATACCTCTCTTCTAGAATAATTGCATGACCAGACTGAGTGGCAATAGAATGAACTGCTGAAGGTATGCTAACCTTGGCCTGATTAACTGTAAAGGTGAATCCTTGCTGTGTTTTAGAAACAAAACAAGACATTAATCTCCTTAAAATTGGATAGCTTTCCTATCTTTTATCTTTATGCCTTAACATCTTTGAAGAATATAAGCTACTCATTTTGTAGCAGTACCTCTATTGGGTTTTTCTATGCTTTCATTCCAAATGTGCTTTCATAGATTCTGTATTTGTCTGTTTGGCATTCATTCAACACTGGCCAAATTATATTAATTATATTTTCTTATTTTCTGTATTCTGAATGCTTAGGCATTTATAGTCTCACTGTGTGGGAACAGAAAGACCCTTCTCAGAGCTAAGTCAATTTTTAGATAGCAAAGTTTTACCTGGGAGCATGCTTTTCACATCCAAATTAACCAGTCCAGAGCCTTACCACCAGCCATTTTCTTATCAAACTCACACAAAAGCCAGTACCTCCCCTCCTCTAAATCATCTAGGGCCAAATGGAGGCAATTATTAATTATTCCTATTGCTTGCTGAAATTATTCAAACTAGCTTATCCGAAACTGTTTACCCTGTTTTGCCTTTCCTTCCCTGTGAAAACTCCATTAAAGATTTTGGGCTGGACATTCTTCTTGCTCCTGCTTCTGTCTCCTAACCAATATACTCTCCCTGTGGCCTTGCATGGTATGGCATGCACTTCTCTCAGAAGTGTAAGTAATAAAAATCTTTCAATGGCATTGGCTTCTCTGTGTTGCCACTCAGTTACCTCCATAAATTAAAATTCCATGGCTACACGTTAGACAGTTTCCTTATAAACAGAATCAGATTATGTATTTTGGTCAGGAATTGCATGAAGGTCATGTTTCCTTCTCAATATTATATCAGGAAGCACATAATATCTATTCCTCTAATTACTAATGATATTAATTTAATTACTTAGGTAAGATGGAGTCTTCCACATTTTATAATATAAAATTATTTCTCTAAAATAAATAAGGATTTTATATGGGGCACCTGGGTGGCTCAGTGGTTGACTGTCTGCCTTTGGCCGGTCGTGATCCCAGGGTAATGGGATGGAGTCCTGCATTAGGCTCACCGCATGGAGCCTGCTTCTCCCTCTGCCTGTCTCTGCCTCGCTCTCTGTTTCTCATGAATGAATAAATAAAATCGAAAAAATTATAAGTATATTATATGCAGTAAAGATAAGATGCACATACTGTCTTTCATATTATGTCTCAGCCACTGGACTTATTATTCTTCAATGTCTTTTGTCTGAAACTATTATGATAATGATCACAATAGTGATCAAACACCATTCTTTATCTAAGTATCTACTTATGGAGATTGATTTTACTCTTCAATGTTTAGCAACATATGGCTACATTTAAAAAAATTCTTATCTCCCATAGTTATAACATTAATACTTATTCATTTATATGTCCATAATTTTAATTTACACTTCAGTATGTCATATAGATTTGACTTAATTGCTTATGCATTTTAAATTTTCTCTTGTTAAATTATGATCTTGCCCTAGACACATTTTTTTTTTACTTAAGCAAATATCTGATATAACTTACAGCAGGTAATAATAGTGATTTCAAAATACATGCACATTCTTTGATACTTTTCTCTTCAAGAGTTCTAGTCAGTGGCATGTAAATGGAAATTCTGTGAGCCATTTTTAATACTGGCTCATGAATATTTGCTAGGCACAATCTTCCACATTCTTTTTCCTTCTACTGATTTGTTGTACATGATTACCTGACCTCAGAATTCAAATCTGGAAAATGTAAAACTGCACATTTGAGGAATCCTGTGTTCCTGAATCACCACTGGAGATAAGCTGCCCATCAAACAGGAATGGCCATGGTGGACTTTGTCTAAATAACATAGATATTTCTCATGTCTGTTTCAACTATTGTATATTTCAATAATTGTTTTTTGTTACAGCAACTGATAACACCTGATCTGATATACTTCACTTCAACTGAGGTCAGGAATGAAAAGTTTTTCAAAGTAATATGTGACAATTGAAAAGGGTCCATATTGGCCAGTAAATGGGACAGTATAGAGAAAATCTTGAGTACTTAGTTAAGTAAAATAGTGGCTCTGGGAAAGTTTTCTATATTAGTTTGCACTGAGATAGGACTTGGGTTCCAAAAGAGGGAACACTGAGAAAAGGACAAAGAAAGGATCAAGGTTCAGACTGCATGTTTTTGTGAATTATGAGAGAAATATTCTACTGTGCAAATAAATATATCTTGAATTTCTACTTTTGAGAAGTCATAATAAGCAAGTTAGTTACAAAGTATCTGGTTGAATGAAAAAATATAGAGAAAACCACATTATTCAGAATGCCTATTTATTCATCTTCAGAATGTCCATGTATCAACCTATTGATATGCCATATTTCATCTGAATTTTGGGGTTATTAGAACTAATATTCAAACTAAAAATGTTGCCAGGTATAATATAGAGGAGATCACTAGAGAATGTAGCAGTAGGTCATCCAATCGCATGGGCTTCTTGAAAACAGATTTAAAAACTCAGGCTTTAGGCATTTATCAAGCAATGTGATAAATAGAACCACATTGAAAACTTTGTGGAGAAATCAAATGATTAGTCATATATTAGTTTTCAGGATGGATAAATCCATTATTACTCTAGAAATAACAGAATGAATGGGAAATATACAGGTTCTTTCTCTGAAGAGCATTGCTATGGTTTGAATGTTTATGTCCTAAAATTCATATATTGAAATCTTAATGCTCTACTTGATTGTACTAGGAGAGGGGGTTTTTGAGAAATGTTTAGAATATGTGGGTGGAGCCTTCTGGAATGAGATTAGCAATCTTAAAAATGAGGCTCCACAGAGATCCCTAGCCCCTTCTTCCATGTGCAGATAGTGAGAAGACCACCAGATTTGAACAAGGATGAGTCCTCACCAGAAGGTGATCTTGTTGGGACCTTGATCTAGGATTTCCCATCCTCCAGAACTGTGATAAAAGAAGCTTTTGTTGTTTATAAACTACCCAGTGTGTGGCATATTGTTATAGTAGCCTGAACAGAATAAAACATCCATAAACTCATAATGGGCTTATGTCTTCAAAGAGACCACAATAAATCAATAACATCCATGAATAAAAAGTAAATGAATTAATACATTAACATAAATAGAACTGGAGAGGAAATCAGTGATATGGAATTCAATGGTAGTGCCATGGTAGGTAGCCTCAAAAATGGGTCCTAATGATACTTGCTTTTGGGTATTCACAACCTTGGGTAATCCTCTCCTCTTGGATGTAGATTGGGCATATCGACTCACTTATAAAATGAAGTTATGAGAGAACACTTCTGAGATTAGGTTGTAGATATACAGTAGTTTCTGACTCAGGTCTCTCTCTAATTCCCTGATTTACTTACTCTGCAGAAAGTCAACTGATGTGTGAAGTGAACTATGGAGAAATCCATCTGGCAAGGTACTGATGTGTCCAACCAACAAGTGGAGATCTTAGACCAGCCTACAGCCATATGAGTGAGTTTAGGAGTGCATCTTCCCCAAATTGAGCCTTTCTATGACTAGACAGGACCAACATCCTGATTGAACCCTTGTTAGTAACCCTGAGTCAATGACATCCAAATTCTTGACCCTCAGAAAATGTGAGTAAACAAATATACGTTATATTGACCCTCTAAATCTTGGGGCAATTTGTTCTACAGCAGTGGTTAACTAATACAAAACCTTTCTCAGGACACCTGGATGACTCAGTAGTTGAGTGTTTGCCTTTGGCTCAGGTCGTGATCCTGGGGTCCTGGGATCAAGTCCCACATCAGGCTCCCTGCAGGGAGCCTGCTTCTTCCTCTGCCTATGTCTCTGTCTCTTCCTGTGTCTCTCATGAATGAATAAATAAAATTATAAATAAATAAATAAATAAATAAATAAATAAATAAATAAATAATATCAAATAAACACAATTCTCATTTTTATCCAGGGGTAACTCCTTGTTTTTAAGGGCCTAATGATCAGAAAATGAAAGCCTTCATGACATTTAAAGTTGTGATGTTGCTCACTATTGTGAATAGTATCATAAAACTATATTTTTCTTCATTTATCTAACTATGCTAGGAGAGAACATCTGGATGACTCAGTGATTGAGCATCTGCCTTTGGCTCAGGTCATGATCCTGGTGTCCCAGGATTGAGTCTCATACTGGGCTCTCCACAGGGAGCTTGTATCTCCTTCTGTTTATGCCTCTGCCTCTCTCTGTCTCTCATGAATAAATAAGTAAAATCTTTAAAAATATGCTAGGAGGATGGTTACCAAATTATAGTATAAAACTGTGTTCTAATTAGATAACTAAGCATCACTTAAAAACTCAATCCTGTGAGGTTCTGATTAAGTTTATCTGAGCAAGTACAGATCTTCTTTAATGTACTGTAATGATGGGGTTATAGCCAACAAACCCATCATAAATTGAAAATATTATAAGTCAAAAATGCATTTAATATACCTAACATACTAAACATCATAACTTAGCTTATCTTAAACTTGCTCTGGATATTTGCATTAGCCTACAGTTGGGTAACATTATCTAGCAAAGCCTGTTTTATAATAAAGTACTGAAAATCTCACATAATTTGTTGAATATTGTACTGAACATGAAAATCAGAATGCTTGTATGGGTAGAGAATGATTGTAAGGGGATGAGTGGTTTATCCTTGTGATCATGTGACTTATTAGGAGCTACAGCTCACTGCCACTATCCAGCATCATCAGAAAATATCATACCGCATATTGCCAGCTTGAGGAAAGATCAAACTTCAAAATTTGAAGTACAATTTCTACTGAATGTGTGTTGCTTTCACGCCATCATAAAGTCAAAAAATCCTAAATTGAACCACTGTAAGCCAGAGACTGCCTGCATACAAGAATCTGGACATTTTAAAGTATTCCACAGTGATTATGGTATACAGGCAGATTTGAAAAACAGTGATAAATTAATGGTTTATATTATTAATATAATGTATATAATCCATGAAAACATTACAATATACTCTTACTGGAACATAACTATTATAAAGCAAGATACAACATTGTGTTAAAACACCTTTTCATATAATACAAGGACCATTAAAAGTGTACTCAGCTTTAATGTAATGCCTAAGTTTGCAGCCAAACATTGCTAGTCTACCAATCAATAAAGTAATATGAACTGAACACCTGTTAGGCTCTCCATTTGATCCCATAAAATCCCTCTCTCCCCCCAAAACAATCCTTGTGTCAGGTATTTTATATTACATTGGGATTTGGTGAAATAAATTTCACTCCAGGTTCTGCAGACATAAAATGGCAAAAGTATGATACGATTTGTATTTGGGCACATCTAATCCCAAATGTACTACGTCTTGTGAACTATAGAGTGCTGAACTTGGTGTTAGGTACATGGTGACACTGTACCAAGTACCATAGTGTGAGTCAACTCAGATTTCCATTGTGTTGATTTTGTCTTGAGGCAGAACTTGCTGGGTGGATTCATTATAAATTAAATTTATATTCACCTGAGGAGCTACTAGATTTCCCCTTCTCCAGAAATCAAATTGTTTCCTGCCTTAATGCTATCTATCATTCCAAAATAAGGAAGACAGGGCAAGGAGAAAATTCAGTGTTCAAACAAGAACTTGAAATGGCTCAACTACTATCTGCTCATTTATTCACTTATTTGGGGAACATGCATTCTGTGATACCACTGAAATGGCATGATGATAATGAATATGTCCCACCCAGATCTCCTGCTGTAGGAAGGGACATTGACAAAAGGCCCCTGTTACTGTACTCTGAATCCATCATCCTGTTAGCACTTAAGCCACACCCCCAGAAAGACTGCTTGAAGCTAATAACTGAGAGTAGCTACATACAGTAATGCAGACCCATACATACAAAATGATGTAAGATTCCTCTGATGGGAGACTTTGGCTCAGGACTCATTTGACCAGCTGAATATTTTTTAGACCTCTGACCCTTCTTCTCTCCCATTCTCTGCCATAGAGGTAATACATGAATCATGCTCTGAAGGTTCTCTTCACTATCTCTGGCTCCTCTTGTTTTTTCTGTCAAAGAAATTTTCCTCAATAAATCTTTTTTCAGTCTAGTTCAGCTTGAATGTCTGCTTCTCAGAAAACCCCAACTAATCCAAGTGATGCCTAAATGTCCTGCTGGAGGAGAAGGCCACTGAAGTGGAATGATTCAAGCATTCAAAAGATAAATGGGCAATGATATCAACAGAGACAGTGGAGTTAGTGCGTTTCTGTTAAATTGCATCAGTACCCTGCTGAGGGACAATAAGACATCTAGAGTTAATAGCAAGCATAAAATACACTATTCAGATATACTGCTCATGCAATATAATTGCCTGTTGGTTCCAGCTGCTACTCTCTGAATTTAGTGGTGCTTTTGCACTGGGCCAGGGGTCCCATGAGCTGTTTCAAGCCAGTGACTGAATATAGCAAGGATACAAATGCAGGTCGATTTCTACAAGACACAGGACTCTTTGGATGAATGGTCGGCTTTGGCTCAAGGACTCCACTGGCCTGACTGAAACTTTCTTGTAACCACGCTGCAATCAGAGACTTCCTAGGTAACCATCCTGCCTTGTTTCTTCTACGGTGGTCAAACCTGTGTTGTAGTCTGAAATCTTTTTTAGCCTTCTTGCCCATACCCACTATCCCTCACAAGTATTTCTCCCAGTGAATCTCCTCTGTGTCTAATACTGTCTTAGTGTCTGCTCCTCTAAGAACCTAAGTCACACAAATGAAAGTCTTACTCTAAATTCCTCACATTTATTGTCACAATTCCCATACTCTTTTCTCTATTTAGTGCTATTATGAGAGGTGGAGATTACTTAAATTTATCAACAAATAGGGAATACTGTTTTGTGACTTTTTCTGCTCTCTTGTTTGCCCTAATGTAAACTGGTATTTTGTTAAAAATATATAATAATAATAAAACATATCTTTGTTTCTTGACTGTATTGCTGAAATTGCTATCAGTACAGTGATCTCGACTTGCAGCCAATTCAAATGCTGTTGGCTGTCATCATTTAAATAACTGAACTAAATATCATGTGCTTAAATTAACCTCAACGTCGTAAGTCTATGATATATTAGATTCTAGTACTGTTCTCCAAAACATGGCCCCTTGAAATCTATGCCCTCAGTGATTAATAGCTACACATTCTGGATTGCAGCTGCCATTTTTTGTTCCTTAAATTGACTTAGATAAAATTGACAGAATTTTTAAAAATATGTCAAATCAAAAAGTTGAAAGTTTAGCAATGCAACTGTACTCAGTAATATTTATAATTATTGGCTTAAATGCTTCTAGATATTTCTGTATCCTTTTTCTTTAATTTTCTGAGTGATTGTTTCATTTTTTCTCACTGAATAATGTCTTTAATCTCATGTTGCTAAAATTATATGATATATGTTTTAATATTTCTGCTACTTAAGATTTTTGAAGAATTAAGTTTGAAAAATTGCAGAAATGTGCTCTTGTTGTTTTATCTTATGCCAGACAATCTGTCTTGAACCATTAACTTGCAGCTGATAGGACCATAGTAAAATATGAAAGATTTTTCTAGAACCCTATGGATAGAGGGAAGATAGGAGCAGGATCTAGTAGAAAGGACTATTCTCAGAAGAAAGGAAGAGACTGCTTATAAACAAACAGAAAAAAAATTTTATTGTCCACTATATTCTGAAATTTAGGTTATTATTCCAGAGTTTAGGATGTAATAGACAAATTTTAGAACATAACCTTTAGTATTAGTGTGACACGTGAGATTGGGGAAATGCAAGTAAAATTAACCATTAAATATAAGAGCAAATTCAGAGATGGTTGATCAAGTAGGTTTGTACTCAATAGTAATTTGTAAAACTGTTTAGTTGAGTATTTTGATTAAAAGAACAGTGTAATAATACTATTATGATTTAGGCTCATTAGTCATTCTAATAAGTCATTCTAAGTTGCAAACCATTTATCAAATATAGTTCAGAGTCTTCCACTGACAAAGATCTAAGCTCAGAAAGTCATGTACAATTTTAATAACATATCCCACCAGATTGATCACATCTTTTTCTACTATTTTGTACCTTGTCTGTGTCATATCACTCATCATATCATACTGAAGTTATTTATGTATTTGCTACTGCTGTTTGACAGTCAGTTTCTTGAAAGTAGGGATTTTTTCATATTTATATCTACATTCTTTGTATTTGTTAAAATGCCTAGACAGTGTGCACTCTGTAAAAATTTATTATTTAATACAAAAAGAACTAACCAAAAGCAGATTTATTACCAGATATTCAGGATTCATCATTATGAAAAAAAAAGTAATATGAAAAGTGGGAAAACAATCTATCTGAAGGTTTTTAGGTCCTAAACAAAAGAACTTTACACAAAAGGGCAAAGAGGTAATGTACTTAGGAAACAGCTTATATAAAGAATGCATTGAGACCTACTCAATATTAAGACAGTGAACTATTGACCACAACTAAGGCCAAGTATGATTTAGGGTGGAAAACATACGTAAGCATTTAAGTGAAAGTCGAGAGGGTTCAGCTTCAAAGCTGACAGATAATAAAAGCAAAAATGGTTTCTTGTTTGAATACAGCAAATATCATTTCCCTGTACTATAATAAAACTATGTTATACTATGATGATAAAACAGATTGCATTTTCTAAACTATTTAAGACATCTTATTACTGTCACAACCATGTTTTATAGTAAGGAAATCATAAAGTAGCAGGAGGCAGAGATACAGATAGGATAGTTCAATTTTTTAAATGCCTAATTTTAAAAATACAAATAAAGTCAAATAACAGGAAGACAAAAACAGCTGGAAAGTCTTCAGATGCTGTTCATCCTTCCTCTACTTGCTACTCACAGAGATAGAGAACTAAATGTGTTGAATTACTTAGGTTAAAATCTAACTATCCAAAGCAATATGAAATGCAGGATGATGGGGATCCCTGGATGGCTCAGAAGTTTAGCGCCTGCCTTTGGCCCAGGGCATGATCCTGAAGTCTCAGGACCGAGTCCCACATCAGGCCCCCTGCATGGAGCCTGCTTCTCCCTCTGCCTGTGTCTCTGCCTCTCTCTTTCTGTGTGTCTCTCATGAATAAACAAATAAAATCTTAAAAAAATAATAAAATAAAATAGTTGTCTCTGCCTCTGTCTCTGTGTCTCTTATGAATAAATAGTTTTTTTAAAAATGAAAGTGATACATTGAAGCATAAAGGTATAATTATATGCTTTGCTTTTATAATACTAGGAATAATTCCATGATAAATGATGATGAGAAAAATATTCTAGAGATACAGTGTTTATCCTCACAAGATATGGAACTCTTAAAGAATCAGGTATTAGTAAATTATTTCTTTCTGGGTACTAAGTGGCAGCTTGCTGCTCAGGAAGAATTAATTTAGTGTGTTATGTCTTTAGAACACACAAGCTAATGTCAAATTATGAAATAATTATCACATAATTAGTTTTATTAATAATAGTAATATGTTCATGTTATACTCCATAATCAGCAAGATTCCTCCAGTTAGTCACTCAGTAAAAATAAGTTTAATATTTTAGAAGCTAATTAACTTTGTCAGGCTACTAAGCGCCATTTAACATACTAAAGTTGCAATTTACTGGGTGGTAGAATTTGACCTAAACTAGAGATATCAGCTCTGCAATTCAAAATTATTACAGTTTTCATGGCCTCTGAAACTTCCACCCTATAACGGGCCTCACTTGAAAAATACTGTTATAGATATTTAAGGAAAACACATTTCTTTGGATTGTTATCCCTATTCTCATATAATTCTGACTAAGCTTATGGCCTGTTGACCTCTGGGTGCTGAGTATAGGCTCCACTGGGTGGCTTCTATTGGTGTAGCCAAAGAAGTATGCAAAATTATGCCCATGAAAAAATTAATAGATGAGGACCTTGAGCACCAGCACATATTTCTTCAAAAATGCCTTCCATTCAGTTGGTCTTTTTCATTTACAAGTCAAATTTTTAAATTTTTAAATTTCACATAATAGTATAACACCCAAAATCAAAAATTATGCTCACCTAGTCTTTTCCCTTCCACATTACCTCTAAGAAATAATCATTTTTCACTTTTCTTTTCTACCATGACCACATTAAGTAGGAAATTAAAAAAACAAAAAACAAAAAACAAATGAGGCTTAGAAACTTTTCCTTGGTTAGGGAAATGTATACTGCACTTGAGCTTTCCCTAGAAAATGCGGATGTCTTTAGTATTGTTTCTTGTAAAATAAAAACAAAAATAATTTCACACATGGCCTGCTTTTTATTACAATATAGATTTTTAGTTCCTTCCTTTTAATTTATTTACTCGGAGAAGATATCTGAAAGCAAAGAAGTGACAGACTTTGGCAAAATCTATGAAGCTATTTTTATTTCATGACGTCTCATGTCTTTATGATACTGAGACTGATCTTTCAGTGCTTCTGAATGTTGAAATTAATGATCACAGATTTTTAAATGCTGTGATACAAACAATTGGCATTTTGATTGATTGCCTGTAATTGCTTGTTATGAAAATATAGTAAGCAGTGACAATGTAAAATATCATGTTCATAATATAATATATGACTTTGTAAGATGGAAAATGATGTGCATTTCAGTAAACATTTTGGTCAACTTACAAATACAGTTAAAATGATAGGTTATAGTCTGGAAAATGAGCAGAAAACAATATTTTGAAGTAATGATGTAAATAAATGTATAAACTACTGACTCTGGAAAACCTGGAATATATTCAAAGGATTTTTTTTTTTGAAACCTTCTTGCCATCAACATTTCCACATCTTATGAAATAATAGACTTACTCTTCCTCTCTCCTACAGGTACTTTAATCAGTTATTTCTCATAAGTTTCTATGTTCTAATAATAAAAACCCTGATTATATCCCAAACCCAAGCTATCCCTCTGCATTATTCAAATGCTATGGCCAACACTATTACCCAATAACCAATTGAGAATAAAAGGATTACCAGCTGAAATGTAATTCAAGTTTCCTTCCCTGAAGTCACCTGGGGAAAAATGGTCTAATTAAATAAATGTTCTTTTAAATGTGTTAACTGGATCTCTTGATAGCATTTATTAACAGAACAGATGTTTTCTTCTATGGCAAGCTTTTAGCAGGACATATCTGAGCGGCCTAGGTTACTCATGGCAAATACATTTGAAATGTATGGATTTGTAGGGTACAGTACCCAGAAATATATGAGATATGTAATTTTTGTAAAAAGTGTTGATATTTCTTGATTTTGCTCCTTATAATTTTGTTGCTTCTTCGTTACAAATTCACCTTTTTAGATAGCTCTGTGAAAATGGAGTGAGGTCCTTTAAAATATGTTTTTCCTCTGTCAGTTGGCATAAAGTTTTGTCAGTAGAGCCCACTGTCAGAGAAAGAGTTTTGTTTCCTACTTCTGTTGTGCTGGCTTTGCAGGTTCCTGCACTGCTCACAACTTCTCTAGTGACTATCTTCCAGCACAGAGCAAGAAGCAATATCTGGCCACCAGCAGTTTCCTGTGACATCTGACAGCTTTGTAAAAGAATGGGTCCCAGTGTCCAGCTCATGCAGTCCATGTCAGCAGCAGCCTTCCGTAGATGACAGACACTCCTCGCACCTCAGCCAGGGTCTTCCCTGCTGAGGGAAGTGCACAGTAGGTAGCAGAATCCCACAATGAACAATTTTAGCCAGTAGTAGGGTTTCTGTCAAGTTCCAGATGACATATTTCCAGCTCTGCTGGTTTTTCCTTGGGTAGTTTCTCTCTCTCCTTAAAGATTTTATTTATTCATGAGAGACACACAGAGAGAGAAAGGCAGAAGCACAGGCAGAGGGAGAAGCAGGCTCCACGCAGGGAGCCCAACGTGGTACTCAATCCCGGATCTCCAGGATCACACCAGGGGCTGAAGGCGGCGCTAAACCTATGAGCCACCAGGGCTACCCCGGTAATTTCTCTCAACCACAGGACTTGTGACTGCTCCTTAAATCTGTTATTTCTATATCATGATTTCACTTTACTTTTTACCTGCCAATAACTCCTCCCTCTAATCACTTACCATAGTTAATGATGCTTTATATTAAACCTTCCCTGTTCAACCAATTATGTAGTTTCCTCTCCTGTGTGGGCCCAAAACAATTAACAATCTCAAAAGGTCTCTTTGAAAGTGATACTCTGATTGCATCATGTAGAAGCTGACATGTTAAATTTGGACCAAGGTGTCTTAACATGACAATGGTCTGTGGGGATGGACTGGTCACCTCAGAGTCTTCCATGCTCTGCCTGTGTTTTATAATTACCTGTAACTTTTGATCTATCGGTAGATTGATTCTGAGAAAGATACCTGATTTTTCTAAGTCTGATAGGACAATCCTTGTGTTATTTATCTATACTATAATGAAAGAACAAATCATTGTAAAAATTACACTGCTAACTACCATAAATAAGACATTCACTATCACAGTATATTATAAATACATTATTGCAAGAGTACTGGTATGTTCCAAGTAAAATACATTTTATGGCTTAAACAAAGGAAAAGATACATTTTTAATATTTAGATATTTTGGAATATATGTATCTTCATTTAATTCTAGAGGATCCTTAAGTTTGGCTCCTGGGTAATATGCTAACATTTATTTCCCATCCCCCATTTAGGAACTCACATAGATATACTATCAAAATTGTGGTTGATCACAAGTTTAATAAAAGGTGAGCAGACACACATGTTTAAAAGTTAAGAAATATGCATTTTAAAGCTTTATTTTTTCATCTATAATTAGGAAATCTAAAAACTTACTAATAATTTTGTAAATATTCAATTAAGTAATGTGAAATACTCTAATAATTATTTCTGTATTATTCAGGTTATAACAACTAATGTACAGTAACAACCAATTCTAAAATTAAAATAATGTAAGATAACAAAGGTTTACTTATTGTTCACACTACATGTCCATAGCCAAGCAACTCTCTCACTTGCTACTCTAGGACCCAGGCTGAAAGAAGAGTCACCCAAGTAAATATTGGCATTCTTCTTGGCAGAATAATAGGGATCTTCAGACAATCTTATGCACCCAGTAACATGCTGATATTCAGAAGTGACACTTAAAATTTCTACTAACAATTCATTGGATATAACTATCCTCCCCCACACACACACTGAAAAGGAGCCAGAAAGTGTAATGCCATCAGAATCCAAAAACAGAGAATCAGAATTATTATAAAATTGAAGCAGTAAATACCCCATGATCACAAAGCATTTGGTTCAGTTTAGAATCCAAAACAAACAAAAAATGATTTTTTTCTCTAAAAGGTAACTCAAGTCCATGATGCCTACATGTAATCTCTGTAGCAGACAGACTTGAACCAGTTATTATAAAATAAAATGACAACTTATCTACCTTCTAAATACCCAACACACCACAATAAACTCTCCCATTTGAAAAGAAAGAGAGAAAAGACACAGAAGCCACTGGTTTGTAGCAAACCTGATACCCTGCTCGGCAGTTATAATCAAGGACCCCCGCCAGTACTCCTCCTCAGTGGGTAAGGAATCCCCATATGATATTTTACCATGAATCTTGTCTCTGCTTCCCAAGATTTTTTTCCCTTCTCCAGTCTTACCTGGCTAAATTTGAAGTGAGCATTGGGGGATATGCTTGCTTTGTGACTGAGCAGTTTTCTCATAACCCTTGTCCAAAAGTTACATTCACAGTTTGAAGACCTGAACTAAAGATAGAGTCAGATGCTTAATTGACTGAACCACCAGGTGACCCACTTTATCAAACATCTTAAGAAAAAGTTGTTAGCAGTTTCAACCATGAGACATTATGTTTACTCTTACTCTCCTATCTCATTCTTTCCAGTTATAAATTCTCATCCAGAATATTACTTCTGATATTTTATTGCAGATTTTGTAAATCCTCCCCATAATAATTGGTCAGCTCTAGGTTAGAAAAATCATCATCAATATAATGCAAAGTGTTTGGAAGGCTGGGAATATTTTCTGACCAGATATATATAACTCCTAATATTGATTAGTGGTGATTTATACCTAATTCAATATATATTAAATGCATATACCATTTTAAGCATAAAATAATTATTCTCACTTGAATTTTTTATATAAAACTCATAATTTCCAAAATTATATTGACAGTGACTCTAAAGCTTTACTGAAATTTTTCATCAGAAAAAAACAGAACCTGGAAGGTTGTCTATTATAGAGAAAGAAGAGATTATGAGAGGGAACTAGTGATCTATCCTCAACTAACAAATGCCAATACCATTAAGGTCTTGAGTGAGTTAAGCATTATAGAAGATGAAATCTAACTTCAGCTTACTATTGTTGCAGGTCTCAAAAATTAAATACTAATATATATATATACATATATAAGTAATATATATGCATGTGAGTATGCACACACATACATATACACAGAGAATGACAGACTTCTGGTAAAATTACTCTTTTTTTAATACATTTATTTTTTATTGGTGTTCAATTTACCAACATACAGAATAACACCCAGTGCTCATCCCGTCAAGTGCCCCCTCAATGCCCGTCACCCATACACCCCCATCCCCGCCCTCCTCCTCTTCCACCACCCCTAGTTCGTTTCCTTTAAACTATATTATAATCCAAAATTTCTGTTTTATCTTATACACCAGTAAGACAGACTACATGACTTGCCCCATTCAGTTGTTGCTCACTTTCTAGTTTGCCCTCATAACTTGTCTTTGATTTATCTTCTACTTACACCTCTTTGCAAGCTAAGGGACGTAGATCCATCTCTATCTTACTATAACAATTTTATGGAAGAAGTATTCTAAATAAAATATGACAACACAAGAGAGTAAGCCCAAAGATGAATTATTTAGATAGTGCTCTATGTTGAAGAGCTTTTATTTGTTGTCTTCAAGAAAATGTTCCAAGTCAAATTGTGCTATATCCATTATTTTTGTCATTTCTAGTCCTTACTGATAATGGAGTGAAATGGGAGGACAACCATTGATTTTTATTGGGATGAACAGTGGCTTACTTGGGGTTTATGTACCCTGAGGATAGTTGACCAAAACTAAAATAATAATGATGATGATGATGATAATAACCTGGAAAATAATTTTATTGCTTAATTTCAAATTACATTGAAATTTTTCTTTGTGAAAAAATACTTGACATCTCATTATAACATTACAATACTGATACACTCAAAACAAATATAGGTATCTTAGTAAACTCCTATTGAATACCATCTGTTCTTAAGTATATCAAATATTCACCTGCCCATTTGTCATTTTCACCTGAATGTCTTATAGGAAACTCAAACACAGTATTGTACAGTTAAATACTTCGTTCTATCATTCAACACTGCAGTTAACAAAATAAACAACCAAGGCTTCCCCTACCTTTAAACGTCACCAGTGTTCACTCAATTACCCAAGGCCAAAATCTAGGAGTCACAATTAAACCTTTCTCTCATTTGCATGAAATTTTGATGAAGAACACCAGGTGAAGTGATAATGGAAGGCTAGAGGTTCTTTCAATGATTCCTTTCCTTTTTCTTAAGTCTGTAAATATATTTAGTAAATTGCAGGGAATTAACCTTCCCCAAAGGTGTAACCCATACTCTAACTAGCATGTATCCAGTTTGTATAATTAGAGAAGGTTCAGAGACTAGAGTGTGAAGACAAATTACCTGCAAACCAGAGGGGGAAAAAAGAAAAGAAAAGAAAAAAAAAAAAAGACCTCTAGAAAAGGGAGCTTTCTGTCAAATCGATCCCATCCAGGTCTTTCTGAGTGAGACTAGATATCTGAATTTAGACTATGCCTGTCCCCAGAAGGGTCAGCACGCATATCTGCCATACAAAATGAAACAAAACAAAAGCAAAAGAAGTATACCAGATAGAGAATTGTACAGGTATAAGAAATTGTATTCTAATGAAAGAGAAAGAGAAAGCAAGAAAGAAAGAGGAAGGAAGAGGGGGAAGTCAGGGAAGGTGGGGAGGGAAGAAGGGGAAGAAAGCTTGCTTTCTTTTTTTTTTTTCAATGGTATAAATTTATAGAAAGGGTACTGAATTTATTTACCTGAGCAAGAGAAATTGAATAGTACAAAATTCCCTGGGTCAGATATTTGAAAGGACTCACAAGACTTTACAGAACATACTCATTATAGTTATCATTTAGGGCAAAGGATAGAGGCAGCGGAATAAAGTGCAGGTGAGCACCGTAGGTCCATGAGACATGCTATGTGCATACTTCTCATGTTTTTTTTTATTTGAACTCATGTATTGTACTGTGTTTATGGTTTCAAATATCAATATCTGTGCAAGAAATCATGTAAACAAGTCAGGTTTATTTAGCTGGTTAGGCCAATTGAAAGCTACTGTTAAATATGCTGACATTGAGGGTCCTCCAGGGAGTTTTAGTCTCTAAGAGCATAACATAAATCCATTGTCCTTATTTTTATTTTTTCTTTTAATTTTTATTTTTCTTATTTGATAAAGAGACAGAGAGAGAATGCAAGCAGATGGAGCTGCAGAAGGGGAGGGAGAAGCAGGCTTTCCATTGAGGAGGGACCCCCAACTTGGGGCTTGATCCCAGGACCCCAGGATCATGACCTGAGCTGAAGGCACATGCTTAACCAACTAGCTACTAGGGGCCTCATTGTCCTTATTGTGATCCAGAGTTAGAGATCATGCCCTGAGCTGAAAGCAGGCACTCAACCACTGAGCCACACAAGGCATCCCAATAAATAAATCTTTAAAAAAAATGTTGAAAGGGGGATACCAAACCTAATCTACCACCCAGATTGTCTAGAGGCTGGTATTCTGCACTGCTTGAAAAATTTTCTTTTTGAAATTGATATCTTAAATCTGCTTTGTGATATTCATATTCTCCATTTACAACATTTTTAACAGAGACAGAGTTAATGTGGGGGAAATTCCTAGGGAAATGACTAATGAGAAAGATTCTGAGTAGCTAATTTCTTGCTCTATTTATGATGCATTACATAGTCTGGACAAAGACAAATTACCTGATCGTAGTATTTTTTTCTTAAAAACCTGTTCTTCAAATCCATAAAAACCCTAGTAGAGAATTAATAAAATTTAAAGGGATTGATTCAATTGCAGAAAGAGTTAAACTCTGAGAAATTACTATACCCAGGTCAAAAGTCTTGACAGACTATCAACTTGGACAGTAAAAAGTTCTGGGAAAGGGTCCAAGAGAGATAGCACCAAGATAAAGAGCTATTTATCTTAAGAATGAAGTTCTCTCTGCATCTAAAGGACTACTTTACTTATGCTTTTCTTTTTAAATTTAAAAATTTTTTTGCCTTATAAACCCTGAGGCATATGGTAGGAACCTATCAATGGTATGGGTAACAAATCTTAATCTTTTTCTCCAGGTTCGTTAAAATATCAAAACTGTCTGGAGGGACCTAAGCTGTATGCCAGAGCTCAGGTATTTTGAATGAGATAAAATTTTTGTTTTTTGATTTTCATGTTTGAGATTACATAAAAGAGAAAGACCATTAGAGAAAATAAGTAACACAAATCTGTTTGCTAAGTTGCGGTAACTGGGAATGTTTTCATGTTTCCCTGGGTGTGTTTTATAACTAATTTATGTAGGGGTGTCCAGCTGGCTCAGGCAATAGAGATTGTGACCCTTGATCTTGGGGTCATGTTGGGTAATAGAGATTACTTTAATATATATATATAGATATAGATATATCTGTATATATGTATATATATGAATTTGTGCAGCTGTTGCAAAAAGACCACAGGCCTTGGACATGGATAAGGGGAATTCTAAATGGGATATCTCAAAGACCTTAATCCTCATCAACATTATAAAACAAGAAATATATATATCGAGTACCAGGATTAATGAATAAAATTACAATTTACATTCCAGAATATGGAGGAGCCAGAAACGATCTAATCTAGTATTTATGATTTTTTTTAAAGAAGATTTTATTTATTTATCTATTCTTAGAGACACAGGAAGAGGGAGAAGCAGGCTCCATGCAGGGTGCCAGACATGGGACTTGATCCCAGGTCTCCAGATCACACCCCAGGCTGCAGGCGGCGCTAAACCACTGCGCCACCGGGGCTTGCCCATGTTTATGATTTATTTGTCTAAATGACACCAGGAAATGACCTATGGGTATTAAAAAACTAAATGAGGATACACCATCTCAGTAGGACAACTGATATCACATTTATTTTGAAAAATCTCTCTACATTCCATCTTCTTTGATAGGAAGCCAATGATCTGAGAGATTCATTACCTTTAAAGCAAGGATATGTTGACTACCCACAATAGTTTCACATTACTTTGGAAAAGCAAAAAAAAACATTCCTATTTCCTTTATGTTGTTGTTTTGTTTTTAGCCCAGAATATATAAATCTATCAACAGTTTCATAACCTTAAAAATCATAATATAAATAAGTGAACTTGGAAGTTGTGTTTTCTGGGAAACAGAATCTGAGACAGGAGTTTATGTCCAGGAGATTAACTGGGAAGTGCTTTTTGATGTACATCGTAGAGAAATGAAAAAAGCGAAAGTGATAGAACAAGAACTTGAAGTGATATTTCTTTATAACAACAGTCTCAGCTCATCAAACTCAGATATCTGTGATGGGGATGGCCCTGCAAACTTGTCCCATATTGATGCAATGGAACTTGGCCTACCTTTCTTGCACTGACTAGTCTTTTGGATAAGAGGTATAACTTTGGGCAAGAAAGCATTCTTCAGATAATAACAATTCCTGGAGAGGTACACAGTTGACTATTGTCAGCTCCCAACACTCCTGACACCAAGGAAATGAATGATTTATTCTAATAGCAGGGAAATTCTAGGAAGCCCCAACGGCATCCAGTGTAGACTTAACCCTTGTGATCCTTGCATCCACTTACTCATATAATATGTTAGGGAAGTATATTCTCCATAATTCTGATCAGCTGCTTTTCCTGGAGTACTTACAAGGTGACATTTAGTAGGATAAACCAAAGTTTCCACTGCTATGCCTGGTGAGTATTATATTCCTAATGGAGATGCACTGGTACAATCATGGTAGAAGATATAGGATCTGACTATCTGCTCACATAATGTATTTGTCTACTCCAATATTGCTTTTGAACTGGATTTTCCACATTTGTACTATGGAATGCTGACTGGTTTACCCAATCTTATAACTTAAAGGATGAAACAGAGCTTATTTGATGTTCTGGTTAGGCATTTCATCTCTACCAGGACTCAATACCATACTAGGAGCTATTTTGCAGAAGATGTATAATTTTCCTCTGTAGATAGCATGGTTTTTGTCACATGTCATTATCCTATTAGGACTTGCTGTAAACTCCATAAGTCATCTTCCTGTAGCACTAATACTTTTAATACCATAGGGTCTGCTGGATTATATGGCAAAAGTAGTATGAACCTTCATCATGCCCTGGACATTCTGTAGTGCCCTTTTCTGTTCTGATCCCCACTCAGCGCTGGTAGCCTCTTGTGTCACCTTGTACATGCATTAAAATAGTATTACCAATTGTGGAACATGGTAATCCAGAACCTAAAGATGTCTATTAGAGGTTTTGCTTCTTTTTCTTATTATGGAAGGTGTAAAATGTAATAATTAATCTGTTACTCTGGAGTAGTCATCTGAGTATACTGATAACCTATAGCGCTAGACACCTCATAGTTTTATGGTAGTACAAAGCCCCTGAATCTTTGTGAGCTTTGCTATCCACTGTGTGAGATGCATGTGTCTTACCAACATTTTTAATCTACTGGTCACTTTCTGTTTATTGAGAGAGAATTAAAAGAATGTTGTTGATATAGTAGTTCAATGTATGTGAAATGCCCTATTTCTATAGAATATATTATGGCAGAGAAGAGGCAACTGTGTGTTGTTTAGGATCCCGCCTATATCCAAACTGTTTTGGTGTTAGTTCAGTTCTACTGAGAAGCAAATGCAAAGACCTAATTAAACAATGAAGAGATGTATGGTGGGAAAAGGTAGGCAGAGCCTTCAACCATGATACAGGTTTTATAACTGTGAAAAGAGGAAGAAATGAGGATTGGAAAGAAGATTCTCAGACTGCAGTGAAGTTCTCAAAAATTGTTGGCCAATTAGATGGAAAGGCCCAGAGGGGAAAATGCCATTAGTGGAGTACCACACTGGGCAGAAATGACCCAGTAGTCCCCTGTCATCTTCACTTCTTGTCTGTGAGCAGGCCAGAAAGAATGAAGCTTTGTCTTGAGCACTGCTGGGCATCTAGTTGTGTGGCAGCTAGAGAGTGTCTACCAACTACTCCACTCACAATAATTCTCTTCAAAGTAAAAACAAACAACAAAACAAACAAATCCCAAAACAGAGGAACACAAAGAAGTTTGGGAGATTCTGGATAGTGAATCACTGGTGTTTGCCTATGTCCAAACTCAATTTAATTGTAAACATTAAACGTGTGCGGTTTTTAGCATATCAATTATACCTCAATAAAGCTTTTTTGTTTGTTTGTTTGTCTGTTTTAATAAAGCAAATGCATCTTAGCAGCAAAGCTCTACGGCGGCCAAGGTCTACTCCTGTTAAGTTTTATATGGATAGATGGATTGTTTTTTAAAACAAAGCATGTGGAGGGTGCCTGGTAGTTCAGTGGGTTAAGAATCTGATTCTTGATTGTGGCTTGGGTTGTGATCTCAGAGTAATGAGATCTAGCATTGTGATGGGCTCCACACTCAGCTCCGTGGGGAGTCTGGTTTTGTTTTTTTTTGTTGTTGTTTTCTTTCTCTCTCTCTCCCCCTTTGTCCCTCCCCCACCTCGTACATATGCACATGCACACTCTCTCTCTCAAAATAAAATATTTAAAAAATAAGTAAGATAAAATAAAGCATGCAGTTTCTGGCTGAGGCATCAGAATTACCTATAGCAAAGCAGCATCATTTCCCCTTACCCCAATCTCTCTGGGGCAATACAATGAAGGCAGTTGTCAGCTGCACATACAGGAGGATGTACTACTGAGGAGGAACACTGATGTAATAAATTTGGGAGTTTATAGAGGAATTGCTGCACAGCTGCCACTCTCTTCTCCGGAGAAAGGGAGAAAACCCTCAAATCTTCTATGAGAGAGGTGTCTGGGATTTTAGTTTTTTGGAATATAAACTAATGGCTTGGGCTTTAATTCTTCATTGGACTGTAAACACATAGCTCAGAAGAGGTAAACCAATAAATCTCTCAGAGGTATTTTACTCTTAGGGTTACTACTAAACAATTCTTTAACCTAGATTGTCTGTATTTTTTGCTCCAAAAGCCCTGAACATTTAGAAGCATGAAAATACCTTCTCTACAATTTCATAGCACCATGTGCTATACAAATCACTTCTCTACACATATATGGGAAGCAGCTTTTCTATGGCTCTCTTGGGCCTCACTTCCTCAGTTAAAATTTGGAAGAAGGTTAGTGACATGCAGGCCCAGTTCTGCAGTTGTTTTCAGGGCCACAACTAGTTCCCATCATCTTCTTTTTCTATTATTTATTCTAAATCCTCATTCTCCATTATCACTATCACTTACACTTAAACTCTCATTCCTAAGTGATACAGGTTCTTATTAACTTTACTCGTCTCAGGGTCGAAATGTTGCACATATATATTCAGTTACAATCAGGCAAGAAAAAATGCTAAGGGATGCAGAAGTGGATCACCAGGGTTACACACCCTTCCTTCCTGCCCTCATCATATAAAAGCATCCCAAATTTCTTAGAGCTGATCAGGAATAGGAACCCTTGCCCCATCAGTGACTTCTTTTCTTACTTCCTGGTGCAGTAGAGAAGCTGCCTTTCACAGGAGAGGGCTTTTATATGGAAGGGAATTCTTAATCCAACCTTACATTCCACCACTCTTGATTCAGTATCTTCAGGATCCAACCATACACACAGCATCCCATCTTCTGCTAATACATACTTGTTGACTAAATTCTGTAGTTCATTAATAGTATAGTCTGTTCCTTTTTTACTATGCCTACCTCTTTCCATGTCAGATACTGCTATGAATTAATTCTGTAGTAAGCTAAGGAATGACAACCCAAAACTATCAAGTCTTTAATGCTTGAGAACTCATGTTATCCTATGAGGAAAAAGGGCCTTTGAGCTGAGATTAAGGTAAGGATAGTTAAATGGGAAGATTATCCTGGATTATCAGTGTGGGCACTATATACAGTCACAGGCATCTTTATATAAAAGAGATCGGAGGGGCAGGAGAGGCTAGGTAGGGATTGATAGGAGGCTATGTGATCAGGCTCATGCAGGGAGACTGAAACCAGGCTCACAGAAATCCCAGATGTGGAGAAATGTTATGGATGAAATACTAACCAGAGAGAAGGGAACACCTTGTCTGGGCTCATGATATTTACATGAACCCTTGTTTAATCTCATGATAGTTAAAAGTCCACCATGTTTATTCTAAATATAGACATGATATTTACAAGTCCACCATGATATTGACAAGAAATTTACCAAGTTCCCTGGTCAGTTTCCTGTAAAAGAGTACCATGAAAGACCTCATTGGCAATCTATTCTGGACTCCTCTCACTCTAGAGAGGTGCTTTTCTTTCCCATTCTTTTCTTTTTTTTAAGATTTTATTTATTTATTCATGAGAGACACAGAAAGAGAGAGAGGCAGAGACACAGACAGAAGGAGAAGTAGACTCCATGCAGCGAGCCTGATGTGGGACTCCATCCTGGAACTCCAGGATCATGCCCTGGGCAGAAAGCAGACACTAAACAGCTGAGCCACCCAGGTATCCCTTCTTTCCCATTCTTAATAAACACTTCACTTAATAAACTTTCACTTCACCCTTTTGTGTCTACAGGATTCATTTGATTCTGAGAGACAAAAACTCTGCAACCCTGCAACATTATGACCACAAACCAAGGAATGTAGGTAGCACCAGAAGCGGAAAGAGGCAAGGAATGATTCTTCTCTAGACCCCCTTGAATGAACACATCCCTGATGGCACTTTATCACCTAGTAATACTGCTTTTGGACTTTGAAAGAATAAATTTTTATTGTTTGAAGCACCTAGGTGATTTGTTGCAGCAGCCACAGGAAATGATTAACAATGCTAATTAAATTTGTGGTCAGGAGGAAATAGGCAGTTAGATGATGAGGGGAGCACATGTTTCCTACAAGGAAGACACCTCTATATTTTCTTCAACCAAGAGGTGAATTCTGAGCTTTGGCACAAAGACACAAAGGGATAATTTTCCAAGTGCAAAGCTGTCAGAAGAATCTGATGTTTGAAGACTTCTGAGTGTGCATTTACAAAGAAAACTCCATAGGAAGTCTCAGAGTCCCAATCCTTCCTTTCAGAGCCCTGACCTTAGTGTAACATATTGCTGGGATTGAGAATACAACTTTCTCAGGAGCTCTGCTTCTTTCATAATTAAGTTATAGCCCTGATCCTACGTATTTTCTATGTTCCAGCTGCAGGAAATGAGAGTCCCTGTACATGCTGCCAATGAAGCCATATGCCTTTCACATTTAGGTTTTAATTGAGGATTGATCATCCTCAGCCTTTCCAAGGCATCAATTGAACTCAGCAGCATCTATTGGAAGTATAAAACAAAACAAAACAAAAAAACAACAAAAAACACCTTTTTTAAGTCTCTGCCACCACCATTATATCCTACATTAGCCAAAATTTCAGGTCCTTTTAAAAACAGAGTGAATATAGTTTAGAAAGTGAAGAGACTAGAAAACAGCTAGATGACTTCTGACTCTTAAGTAAATTTGTTTCAATTAGTACGTAAAATAGTCCAAAAAGACTGACAATAAGATAGAAAAAAAAAGAGGTTTTAAACAATTCTTTCATGTTGTGATCTCTTTGTAGGACTGAGTTTTAGATTTCTTTTTTAATTGGTTGGAACCAAGTCGTAAGGCAAGTACACACTTAGCAACATGTCCCCTGAGAGACCTCTGGTTTCTTGAAGTACTCTTTGTGCCACATAAATCTGCATAGGTAAATGGGTGTGATCAGCTAGAAAGTAGAGCCATTGGTGGGGATCTTCCTCCCTGAGGCAGAGAAGAGAGGAGGCAGGAACCAGTAAGTCTGCAAATTAGGGTAGGCATGGGGTTAGTCTGTTTGGGACGGGATTTTTTTCTCATCGACTTTGTTTTTAATAGGTTTCAAAAATTCTGTGACAGATTTCTTGGTCAAGTTGTTTTCACTTAAAAAGTACTGACTTTAAAAACTAACAACCTAAAGCTGCCATGAATACATCCAGACAAACACAAACACACAGACACACACAAATGGTCCATAAAACATTCTCTTTTCCTTCTGAAGGTTTTGCTAAGTATTGTTATCATTAATTGGTCTTTTACTATTAAACTTAAATGGCCAATTGGGACGAACAGTTTTGAGGCTTTTTTCTACCACTGATTAAGACTGGGTTGTCAGGTATTATGCATAATATTTAGCCTCCTGAGTTTTCTAAGACTTGAAGTTGGGGAAGACTATTTTGTTCTTGAAAGAGCTAGAGGAGATGACATCTAAGCAATATACTACAATATTTACCAGAGCTGCCTACGTAAATGAAGTATTAAAATTATATGTTAATTATGATTACACATATGACGTTAAAACTAAATATCCATATGTATTTTATGCATGTGCAAAAACATTTGATGATTAACACATGATGGTATACCAAGGATATTAAAGTTAAAACTTCTTTGACCAAGTAGAAGATGATGTATGGATGGAATAACTCTGAACCTAAGAAGGGAAGAAGCAATGCCCAAAGGCGTAAAAATGTAATGGATTTTTTTTGTAAATCTGAGCATGGGAAATATAAGACCATATAATCATTTAAATCAAAAGACATATTACATTGTTTTCAATTCTTATAAATGCTAACAAAAATAAAAAATATTATTTAGACAAAATATGAAATATGAGCAATGGCAAAATATTGTACTTCCTCTCTACTAGATTAATTTTTTGCATCTATCTTAATTGCTTTTGTATGTCTGTGTTATCTCAAGCTAAAAAAATAAAAAAAAAAGATAATGGTACTGTTATAAAATGCACTTAACTCCCTTATCAATTCACTTCCTATTTATACTTATGATGGTTACATCTTTAGATCAATTGATAGCCATATATTTTCATGTATTTTTGATCTGGAGTATAATATTGTACCTTGTGAGGATTGTAACTCAAATTAAGATAAATATAGCAGTTGCCAGATAATCACAATGTTCTTATTGTCTCCCAAGCAGAGTTTGTCTTACGTAGACCACTGTGAATCTTTGGTCTCTTTTTCTTGTTTGAACAAACTGTATGTTTTAATTGACATATTTATCTGAATGATAAATGTTTACATCTTTTTCCACTGAGGACATGTTTTAATGAATCATCCTATAAAGACTAGGAGTTTCAATAGCAGTGTATGGTAAAATATATATTTGCCTTTGATCTACAAATCCTCAGAAAGTGAGAACAAAAAATGGACAATCCTAAAATTAACTCAGATATTATATATTTATATATGTTTCATTCAACTGACTAAGGTTACTCTCTATACCTCTGTAAGAATTACAGCCAAAAACACTATGGGCACCTTAATTCATGCTATTATATGTTGACGGAAGGACAAAGTTGCTGACTAGAGGTTTATAGCATTTGTCTAAAGGTCTGGGACCACGGTCCTTGACAAAATTAAACTGTAAACTATCTCAGTTATAAATTATTTAACTCTTGATTAAATTAAATTGACTAATCTTATTCTGGCAAAATATGACAATTGAAAAAAATGAATGGACTATAGAATTGTAAACAAACCTCCAAATAAAGCCATATATGTTGTATAAATTTGTGACTAGTTAGAAAGTTTGAAAAGTTATTCTGAGGTGATGGATAAAAACACTTTGAATACTCTTAGATTTTAATGATTATTTATTTCACTGGCATTTTGAATTACCTTGTCAAATTCCCTAAAGTGCCATATTGGAATTTCACATTACATTAAGTTTGTGTCTTTATTTCCTTGAATAAAATGCATCATTTTAGGTCTGTTTTTCTATATTTTTAAGTAAATTTTATATTTTGATTAAAATAATGTTTTTCTCTATTAGATTAATCTTATTCATGTGTTTTGTTTGCTGTTATATTTTAAATTTGTTTATTTTGGAAATGAAATTATTTTAATGGTTCTTGTAAAACACAAATGTTTTTGACTCATTACTGTAGATACTTCTAAATACTTCTTAATGGCAATTGATATGGTAAGTATATTTTCTTTTTCTCTAATACTTATAACTTCAATTTTTGACATATTTTTCTTATTATTTAATTTATTTTGTTGCCTATGAGTTCAGAAACAATACTAAAGATGTGGTGTCTATGTGTACATTCTGGTCCTTAAATTTGCTGTAGAGTTGTGATAAGTAACATTTATTAGGTTAAAGATATTCTTTTAATTTTCTATGAAGCATTTTAAATTTCAAATTAGTCTTTGATTATATGAAATACTTTTTATCAAATATTTGTATCACATATTTTATGTATTATGTTGATTACGTGAATTATTTTAATATATCTAGTTAAATAATTTCAAGAATATATTAGTGTCATGAATTTTACTACCATGGTTATCAAGCAGTTTTTAACACTATGTTATAGTTGTGAATTGTATAAACATACTTGTGTTTTTATTATTTTTATAAACATACTTATTTTTTATATTGTATCATCAAAACGGCACTGATACTGGATTTCCTAATCAGATTTTCGTGAATCAGAGACTGTGGTCCATAAAGCTTTTCAAATAAGTACAAGGTGAAAACAGAAGAGGCCAGGACTATAGACATATCTCCTTAGGTCTTTTCTTTCTTCATTTGATATTCACTGACCCAGATTAAGAGATATATTTCTAAGATAGGTGGGTAGTGACCATATTGGCACAGAAGCCAGGTAATGAAACATCTTCATTTTATACTCAGAGGCTAAATGGCTTATGTGACATTTTCCTGGAAGCCATGCCTCATAAATTTATATATTCCAGGCCTATTTACCATTATCAATCCTAGACAAATGAGTACATACTGCTAAAAGCCAGTCGCCAGATTGTTTCTTTTTTCTTTCCCACAAACCTTCCTCTGATAAAGTGATCTACAGTTAAACCATTCATAATTACAAATTATCACACCTAAAGAGAATGATAAATTTTAATAAATTTTGCACAAGTGAGCCATCATATAATAGCCACCCAGGTCAAGAAATAAAACCCAGTCAGCACTCTTGAGGTGCAATAAACTCCTTTCTAATAACATTAATGGTAACCCAGAGGTAATCTCTAGCCTAATTTTTATGCTTGTTCAATCTCCTGATTTGTTTTTTTTTAAAGTTTGATTGATTTAGAGGGTGTGTGGGGGAAGGGGTAAAAGGATTGAGAGAAAGAAGCAAAACCCATTGAGCAGGGAGCCCCAACGCAGGGCTCTTGATCAAACAACCCTGAGATCATGACCTGAGCTGAAACCAAGAATCAGAAGCTTAACTGATTGAGCCATGTAGGTGTCCTGATCTTATATATTTTTTATGTCAGACTGTGTGGATAACTCCTTTCCCCTCACTGTCACTCACTAGGTTATCTACTTCTGTTTGTTTGGATTTTTATTTTTTTAATATTTTATTTATTTATTCATGAGAGACAGAGAGAGAGAGAGGCAGAGACACAGGCACAGGCAGAGGCAGAGGCAGAGGGAGAAGCAGGCTCCATACAGGGAGTCTGAACTGGGACTTGATCCTGGGTCTCCAGGATCAGGCCCTGGACTGAAGGTGGCGCTAAATCACTGAGCCACCCAGGCTGCCCCTTTTGTTTGGATTTTTAAATAAAAGTATGAGCTGAATTTTCATAAGCCTGTTGGCAGTTTGTTTCTTTTGAGAAATGTTATTCTGGTTCTTTGCTCATTTTTAAATTGGATTATTCATTTACGTATTTTTACTATTGAGTTTTAAGAGTTCCTTACATATTTTGGATATTAACTTCTTATCAGATGAGTGGTTGGCAACTATTCTTTGGGGAAAAATGTGTATTCAGATCCTTTGCCATTGGGGGAAAAAATCAGATTATTTATTTATTTATTTATTTGTAAATTATTGAGTAGTATGCGTTCTTATATATTTTAGAATATGAACCCTTTAACAGATGTATGATTTGCAGATATTTTCTCCCATTCAGTAGGTTGCTTTTTCATTCTGTTGTTTCTTTTGCTGTACAGAAGGTTAATAGTTTGATATGGTCCCCATTATTTATCTTTGCTTTGTTGCTTGTGCATTTGATGTCATACCTAAAAAAATCATTGCCAAGACCAATGTCAAGGAGATTTTCCTCCTATGTTTTCTTCTTGTAGTTTACTGTTTCAAGTCTTACACTTAAGTCTTTAATCAATTTGTTATAGAGTGCCATAAGATTGTGAATAGCTGCTGTTAAGTAAAAAAGTTTGCATGTGTTAGGTCCATTTCGTCTATAAGTGCTATTCCAGTCATCTATTTCTCTTGATTTTTCTCTCTGGACACCACACATACATATAATCCACTATTGTAAGTGGGTTATAGAAATTATAGAAATTCCATTATAGAAATAGAAATTATATTGCTGTCAATTTCTGCCTTGAGTTCTGTCTATATTTGCTTTATAAATTTAGGTACTCTGAAGTTTGATGGGTGTATATTTATCATTATTATATCTTCTGGTTTAATTGACCCTTTATCAGCATATAATGACGTTCTTTGTCTCTACACTTAGATTTAAAGTCCATTTTTTCTAAAATAAGCGTAAGCACTGTTGGTTTCTCTTTGAAATATCTTTTATCTTCACTTCTCATCCTATTTGTGTCTTTAATTATAAAGTAAGTCTTCTGCAGATGGGAAGTTGTTGGATCTTAGTTTTGTTTTTATTTTTAGAAGTTTTAGATCGACAGCAAAAGTGAGCAGAAAATATAGTTTCCATATATCTCCTGTTCTCACACATGTACAACCTCCCCAGAGTGGTGCATTTATTACAAGTGATGAACTTACATTGACACATCATTGTCACACAAACCCAGAGTTTACATTTTAGTTCAATTTTGGTGTTGTACATTCTTGGTGTGTATTTGGACAAATACCTCATTATGGTATCCCACAGAGTATTTTTACTGCCCTCAAATCCTCTATGACCCATCTATTCACTCCCAGCCTCATCAACCTTTAGCAATCACTTACTTTTTTACTGTCTCCATTGTTTAACTTATTGTTAGGACTTAGTGGAGACTTTTTAGCTCCTTTCAGGTGGAACTGGTGAAAGTACATCTTGTTTTTGTATCCATTCAGATACTGTACTTTTTGTTTGGTGAGTTTGATTCATTTATATTAAAGTACTTTTGCATAAGTGAGGACTATTGGCATTTCGTTAATTGGTTCTGTTTATCTTCCATTTCTTTTGTCCTTCTCCTCTCCTACTTTCTTTTTGTTTCCTTTTATATTGTGCATTCACTAAGAAAATTTTATCTATTAACTTTACATTAGAGCATAAAGTGACTTATGCATCACCTTTATAGCATTACTTAAACTGTCTATGCCTATATATTTGTCTTTACAGTAATGTTTTTATATGTTTTTGTGGTAACATGTTTTCAATTTGAAGACCTTAAGTATTTCTTATAAGGCAGGTCTTATGATAGACTCCCTCAATTTTTGTCTGAGAAAGATTTTCTCTTTTCCTCTTCTTCTTTTTATTTTATTATTTATTTATTTATTTATTTATTTACTTACTTACTTATTTATTGAGAGAAAAGAGCACAAGCATGGAGGAGGAGCAGAGGAAGAGGGAGAAGAAGCAGATTCCCCACTGAGCAGAGAACTGGACTGCATCCTAGGACCCTGAGATTATGACCTGAGCCAAAGGCAGATGTTTAACCGACCGAGCCACCCAATTTTCTTCCATTTTTAATTTTTTTATATATTTTTTTAATTTATTTATGATAGTCACAGAGAGAGAGAGAGAGAGAGGCAGAGACACAGGCAGAGGGAGAAGCAGGCTCCATGCACCCGGAGCCCGATGTGGGATTCGATCCCGGGTCTCCAGGGTCGCGCCCTGGGCCAAAGGCAGACGCCAAACCGCTGCGCCACCCAGGGATCCCCTCTTCCATTTTTAAAAGATAATTTCATCGGTATAGATTTCTTATTTGGTAGTTGTTTTATTACTTTGAATATATCATCCCATTCTTTCTTGGCCTACAATGTTTCTTCTGAGAAATCTGTCAATCTTATGAGCTATTCTTATACAGGGAAAAAACACTTTTCTCTTGGTACTGTCAAAATTTTCTCTTTGTCCTTGACTTTAAACAATTTGATTACAATGTGTCTTACTGTAGTCTTTGGGCTGAAAGTATGTGGCTATATTATATGCCATGGAGAGCGAGGGTTGGAGTAGGAAGAGGAATGGTGGATAAGGTGGCAATTCCTTTACCTCAAACTTACTTGGGTAAGTTATTTCCCTAAAGACTTGACAGGTTAAAGTATGCTTATAGCAGTTGGGAACCCTTAGACCTGGTGCCTCCTGTCACATGCTAGAAAGTAAATCAAACTATGGCAATAGCATGGAAGGATTTGTCTGGAAGCAAATGCATTTTCTTTGATGGTAGAAATGATTGAAAAATAGCTACATTTTTATTGATTTGAACTTCAAGAGTTTACAGCAACAAAACTAAGTGTGTTAAATAAATTACACTTTTAATACTTCTAGATATCCTATGTTAGCATATTGCTATAAACTGAAGGTTTAATTTTTTTAAGATTTTATTTATTTATTCATGACAGAGAGAGAAAGAGAGAGAGAGAGGCAGAGACACAGGCAGAGGGAGAAGCAGGCTCCACTCAAAGAGCCCAATGTGGGACCTGATCCCGGAATCCCGGGATCATGCCCTGAGCCGAAGACAGACACCCAACTGCTGAGCCACCCGGCATCCCTAAACTAAAGTTTTAAGTTCCTTTATAAATATATTGGTAACTAATCTCTAGTTTGAATCACATCAAATTGGTTCATATTTAATGTTTTCTTTAATGAAATTTTACCAAAAATTCATTGTAGTATACCTCCCACTCCCTCTTACTGCTGATGTATTTATCCTAAAAACAAAACAAACAAACACAACAAAACAAAACAAAACAAAAACAAGAATACAGAAAGCAGAAAAAAGTAAAAACAATACACATTGCAGGGTCCAAAGCTTGAGAAATCTACACAATGATTTATTCATGGTGTCTAAATTATGACACCATGTCTAAATTCCTGATTTTCTGCTGATAGGCTATCCAGGGAAATGAAACTATTAACTGAAAGATTTTGAAAGTGAAAAATTGTGTCCCCAAAATTTATTTTATTTCTTTATTATTATACATCTCTCAGAAAAAAATTCTTAGTAACAAAGGATCTATTAATAGCTCTATCTTATAAGTGTAGACTCTTCTTTAAATTTGAATTGTGGAGATTATATTCTTGTCATAGCCTGTTTAATTTGTGACCAGATTAATGCTATTTAAGTCAATGTTCTAAAGAAAAACAATTATTAATTTAATAATTAATAATTAATTTAATAAAATATTTGCCTTGTCCTTGAATACTTAGAAATAATGTAGTTTCTAATAACAGTAATAAGAGCTGAATATTATATGCATGTTATCATTGCATCATTTTATTTTGATTAATATAAAGATATTTCAATTTACAAATGATAACTTCAGTGATGCTTAATCCAGTAGTTTTAAAAAGCTCATTTATTTTTGACCCACTTTGTGGTATAAATTGAAAAAGGTTGTAATAATAAAAATTACTGTTGGAAACAAGATTTCATCAGCTTTTATTAGAAACCCTTTGATAATAACTGATTTTAGAGATGGTATGTTTCCTTCATTTTAGAGATTGTTAAGACAATTCCCTCTGATGACACTAAAACATTTTTAGGAAATAATGTGAAAATAGTGAAAGTACATCTAATGCTTTTATTGTAGCCTCAAGCTATTCTATGAATATATAAATTGCCATTATTTTTTGGTGTTCTGTGATTAGAGAAAAAAAGGTGACTTAAGTGTATTGCTTCATAATACCTGGTTGCCAATGACATGCATTGATATAAAGAATCAGGCTAACTTGAAATGAGCTGTAATGTTATAAGAAATCGTACCTCTTTATTCCCTGCCCCACGGTGAGGGTGAGTTGGCACACGAAGGTGCGGGCTGCAGGGGCTCCAGCCTGGAGGAGCTCCGGGAGGCGGGCTCCGCAGGAAGGTGGCGCGGACCATTGGCATCTCGGTGGACCCGCGGCGGAACCAGTCCACGGAGAGAGTCCCTGCAGGCCACCGCGCAGCGGCTCAAGGAATACTGCTCCAAGCTCTTCCTCTTCCCCAGGAAGCCTTCGGCCCCCAAGAAGGCGACAGCTCAGCTGAAGAACTCAAACTGGCAACACAGACGACGGGACCGGTCATGCCCATCCGGAATGTCCACAAGAAGGAGAAGGCCAGAGTCATCACAGAAGAGGAGAAGAACTTCAAGGCATTTGCCAGCCTCCGCATGGCCCATGCAATGCCCGGCTCTTTGGCATCTGGGCAAAAAGGGCCAAGGAAGCTGCAGAACAGGATGTTGAAAAGAAAAAATAAAGTGCTATTGGCAACTCCTAAAAACAAAACAAAACAAAAAAACAGTTTATTGTAAAAATAGATGGATTTCAGCTTCCAAGGGTTTCCATTCTCAAAGTTATTCAAAGAATATTTTGTAGAGTCAACCCTTTAAGTTATTACATTTGTATTAACCTTATTTGGAAATAATTGTTTCAGTAGTATCAATTGAATACCAATCATAGCACTCTTTTCACTCAAAGCTGAGCATAATTTTATTTTTATAGATAAGAATATAATTTAAGAATCTACCATTTAGTGGCTTAACCTAAAGAAATCCTCAAACAGCATGTCTGTTAATGTTTGAAGCAGCTTCTTCATGTTCTTAACGGTATCTCTAGATGAGAAGTTTCAAATTTTGATGAAATTCATCACTTTCATTTTTTGGTTGTTCTTTTGACCTCCCTAAGAAATATTTCTTACAGAAATCAGATGGTTGATTTCTACAAGCTGCTTGGATTTTGATCAGGATACATTTGCAATTACCAATCATTTTAGAGATAATTAGCATTATAACAATACAAAATCTTCTAATGTATGAGTATGATATGTCTCTACATTTTCAAAGCCTTTTGATTTTCTTTACTCCATAAAGTATGATAGTTTCCAGTGTAGTGGTCTGTCTTCAGTAAAAGATATTCTAAAGTAATTGATGTTTTAAAAATCTTATTGAAAATTGCACTTTAATAAAACATGCTTTTTCAGTTTTTCTTGCTAGTTTGCTAGCTTATAGAAACAACATTGATATTTTATTCTTAGGGGGATCCCTGGGTGGCTCAGTGGTTTAGCGCCTGCCTTCGGCCCAGGGCATGATCCTGGAGTCACGGAATCAAGTCCCACATCAGGCTCCCTGCATGGAGCCTGCTTCTCCCTCTGTCTGGGTCTCTGCCTCTCTCTCTCTCTCTCTGTCTCTCATGAATAAATAAAATCTTTTTAAAAAAATTATATTTTATTCTTAGACTTTGGTAAATTCACTTATTAGGTTTCTTAGGATTTTTCCAAACACATATTATCTGCATGTAAAATATTTTTACTTATTCCTTCTCTATCATTATGCTTTTTATTTCATTTTCTTAGATTATTCCACAATTTATGCCCTGTGCTGTAATAATTAATAGAAATGTTAAGATGACACACCCTTTTTTTTAAGATGACACACTCTTATCTTAGTTTCCAAATTAGAAGACACTATTTTGTATTTCAACCTCCAGAATATCAGTTATATATGGTTTGTACACAATCTTTATAACTTAACAAAGTTAACTTTTCCTATTTTATGAGAGATGTTCTGAAATTACAAATTGGTTTGAATTTTGTCAATACTTTCTCTGCAAATTTTGAGGGGATTGATTTTTTTTCTTTTTCTTAATAATGTAGAATATTACTTTGACTGTTTTGGGATATTAAAACAACCTTCCATAATGGGGATAAAATTATACCAAAGTTTGTTAAACCTTTTGTGTGTTTCATAATTTGATCTGCTAATATTTTCATTGAAAAATTTCTTTTTATGTTCATGAATTAATTACTTACATTGAATAAATAAAATTATTTTGGGAAGTATCCATTGTCCTCTATTTTCTGAAATAACTTGTGTAAAATTGTTATGATTTAATTATTAAGTGTTTGATAAAATTTATCAATTAAGCCATCTGGCCCTTGAGACCTCTTGAGAGAAAAAATTTAAATTGCCATTAAAAAATAGATGTAGAGATGGAGCTAGAAAGTATTATGCTAAACAAAATAAGAGAAAGAAACATACTATATAATTTCACTCATATATAGAATTTAAGAAACAGAACAGATAAACATAGGGGAAACAAAAAAAGAGAGAGGCAGGGACCCCTGGGTGGCGCAGTGGTTTGGCGCCTGCCTTTGGCCCTGGGCGCGATCCTGGTAGACCCGGGATCGAGTCCCACGTCGGGCTCCTGGTGCATGGAGCCTGCTTCTCCCTCTGCCTGTGTCTCTGCCTCTCTCTCTCTCTCTTTGTGACTATCATAAATTAAAAAAAAAAAAAAGAGGCAAACCATAAAACAAATTCTTAACTCTAGAAATCAAAGTGAGGGTTGCTGTTGGGGAGGTGTGCAGGATGATGGGTTAAATGGGATAGGTATTAAGAAGTGCACCTGTGATGAGCACTGGGTGTTATATGTAAGTGACACTCATTAAATTCTATACCTGAAACTAAAATTATACTGTATGTCAACTAACTGGAATTTTTATTTATTTATTTATTTATTTATTTACTAACTGGAATTTAAATTAAAACTTGAAAACAATAGATATAGAGCCCTTCACAATTTTTAATTCTTCACATGTCAACTTGACAAATTTTGTTTTCAGATTTTAATTTTATTTGAATTGTTAAAATTATGAAAATAAAAATTCTTATTTATACTGACCAACTATACATTTAAGGTCCATATGATGGCTGATGGTGGCTCCTCCTTCATTCCTCCTATATTGATAGTTTATATCTCCTTTTTTTTCCCACTGTGATCAGTCATGTTGGAGACTCACTTGTTTTATGAAAATTCCCAGCAGTAGGCTTCCTTAAACTTATTATTTTCTACTTTGTTGATCTGTTTTCATTTTTAGTTATTATCTTCCTTCCACTTTTTTCCATTTCTATAATTTTAGCACAAATTTCTAGCTTCTTAATGTGTATTTCATACTTAACATGTAATTATTTGTTCAAGTATTATGATCTTTATTTATTGCATTTATGTTGTTTAATACTTTGTTTCCTGCAGTTTTACTTAACAATCAATAGAATGACGTCTTCATGTTCTTACTTGATTATAATAGCAGCAACATAGTCCTTATAAACTAATTCCAACATCTGGGTCAACTCTTGGATTTGTTTCTATTTAGTGCAATGTATCCTCTAGTTTGTCAGATATATTTATATGTGTAACTGCTTTTATATATCTACATCTATCTATATAGAGAGATATGTGTAACAGATAGATACATAAATATATATATATATAGACACATATATTGAAAAACTGGTGTATATGAAGATATATATGTATATAAGTGAGAGAGAGACATGTGGATATGAAGATAGATATTTATATGGCAATAGATACAAATATATACATCTCCATATACACATATATCTGCTGAACAAAAATCAAGGATTTGAACAAAAATCAAAATGTTTGGGGGCAGCCCGGGGGGCTCAGCAGTTGAGCGCCGCCTTCAGCCCAGGGCATGATCCTGGACACCCGGGATCGAATTCCATGTCAGGCTCCCTGCAATGGAGACTGCTTCTCCTTCTGCCCATGCCTCTGCCTCTCTCTCTCTCTCTCTCTCTCTTTCTGTGTCTCTCATGAATAAATAAATAAAATCTTAAAAAAAATCAAAATGTTTCACAGGAAAATCAAATTATTCACTCTTTACCATGTGCCATTAACAAAGTCCAGAATGCAATAATAAATCAGCAGACTTGCAAAGAAACAAACATATGTATAAATACAAAAATGTATATATATCTAAAACAACATAAATATGTGTATATATAATATAAACATATTACATATACAATGTAAATATTTGTAGGGTTAATCTGAATGATCTAAGTGATTGGTGCAGTTTCTCCACAAGGGGTGGGCTATTTAGTTCCAGCATTTTCCAGATATGTGTAATCTGTTACATCTTTGTTTATACCTTCAAAACCACTAATTGCTAGGTTTCAAAGAGGCCTCCACGAAAGTGCAAGCAAGAGCTTGGCCAATGACTTGAGGAGAACCCCTTTACATATTTCAGTTGTCTTTTCTTTAGGTAGCTGTATCTTTTCAAACAACCTGGCCCACAAATTCTAGCCACTGAGAACTACAGACCCTCCATTTCTACATCTCAGCTCAGCTTGGGATCCATTTTCTTAATTAGGAATATGTTCAAAGGATGAAATTTGAGGTGAATGTGGAGGTCTTATCATCGTTCTAACTCTTCTCACTGTGGTTTATTATTCAATGCCCCAAACAGCTGCAATATGAATGTGCCCAGTTTCGCCATTGTTTAAAGTGGAAGTTATTCCACCTTAGCTATAGGTAGAAAAATAGTTATATTTTTAACACTGTAGAGAATTTGGTTAATTTATAAAAAGCTACTGACTAAACCAAGCCTCTGCCTCAAAATTAGAAAAATTAATTACACACACATACACACTCACACACACATATGCAGACAAAATCAGTAGTGAGTGATAAAGGTCTAATCCTACCTAAAATTATCCTGATAAACAAAAGAATTAGAAACAATACTGAAAAAAAAAAAAAAACAATACTAAAGACAGCATGTTCACCGCAAAATTTGCTAAAAGTATCAAAGCTTAATGTACTTTTAAAAAATGATTAAAAGATATTAAGACATTTACACAAAACATGAAAAAATAAAATGTGAAAACTAGAAATAATCTGAAATGAGAAGTAGAAGAACGAAAGAAAGAATTAAAATAAACTAAAAATATCATTTAGAAATTAAGATTAGACAAAGAGAACCCAACATGCATCAAAGTGATAATGATATTTTAAGAACTATATAAGGTTAAAAAGAAACAAATTTAAAAGCCAAACATAAAAATGCAACATAAATTATTCAAGGAAATAAGGGATATTAAATATAGACAATGAAACTACAAATTAATAGGAATTGTTGAAGGAGAAGCAAGGGAGCAGAACATATAGTAAAATGTATTATTTATTGAAACTGTATTGATTTAAAATAGATGAGGGCAACCATGGTGGCCCAACGGTTTAGCACAACTTTCAGCCCCGGGCGTGATCCTGGAGACCCAGGATCAAGTCCCACGTCAGGCTCCCTGCATGGAGCCTGCTTCTCCCTTTGCCTGTGCCTCTGCCTCTCTCTCTCTCTCTGTGTCTCTCATAAATAAATAAATAAATAAATAAATAAATAAATAAATAAATAAAATCTTTAAAAAAATAAATGAAAACTATGTGATGACTGCGATTTATTAATACATATTGTGATAAAACTACCTGACTTTAGACAAAGAATAAGTCCTTTGGGTGTGTAGACAGAGAAAGAGTACATGTGTAAGGGAAGAGCATGCTTAGACTTTGACAACACCAATTTGTGCCAAAAGAATATCACAGGAACAATATATTTAAAATTTTCAAGGAAAGAAAATGTTTTCTTGTGTTGCAACCATTGTTGACCAAATGGATATTTATTTCAAGAGTTCATAACTGTCCCTTCAGTAAGGAAGAGAACAGCAAAGTCAAATGAAGGCTTTATCTTGTAATACGTATTCTTTAGAGAGAAATAATATGATGAAGAATAAGCTTCTCTTCTGAAGTAATGGCCTTAGGAGATAAATACCAGGAAAGAGGATAGTTGTTCATGATTAAAGGCCTGGAATGGGACAAGATCTTGAAACTTCATTTTTGAATAATATTTTGTGAACTGAATGGGCATGAGAGCATCCCAGAAATGAATAAACTCTAATTAAAGCCCTAAACTGCAGATGACAAGTCATTGAGTAGTCAACTCTATCAGGACCAACAATGCTTAGCCACAAAGACAATGCTGGTTGGAAACCAAGGATGGAAGCCTAAAAGGGTATAGAGTTGTTTTCATATATTTCTCCTTGATCCACTACAGTTGTCATGGCAAGGGAAGAAAGATTGGAGAATCATACATAAACATTTCACTATTTTGGTAAAACAAATACGTTATATATTAAATAATATATATTATATAATACATTAAATATATTTAAAAACATAAATGTCTTTATCTATATCTATGTCAGTTCATATTTTTATTTGCCAAAGCAAGTCACTTTGCCTTGGATTTACTTCGAGGACTCTGAAATGAGGAAGAGTTGATAGAATATTTGATGAATACCATGAAATCCACACCATTAAATACTATTATTTCTATTATACAGATGAGGAACCTGGAGTTATCCATATTGAAGTCCCTTATTAAGGTGGTGTATCTACTGAGTGGTAGAGCAAAAATCCATACCAAGCAATCTGATCCAAGAACTCACATGGCAAAACATTATAAGGTACCTCTCTTTGAATTTCACATATTTTACTATTGAATCCATGTTGTTATATTTACAGATACTACCCCGATTTATGCAACATAATCTTGCTTTCTAGCTGTAATATCCCATTCAGAAAGACTTATGTTATCTACATTTACAAATACAAACCACATCTGGCTGTCCTAACACAGCTCAACTTTTTTTTTTTTAATATAAATGTTAAATTTAATTTCAGTATAATAGGGACAAAAAAAAAAAAAAGGCAACTAACTTGTCACCCTGCACAGTAACTTTAACATGAAAGGTTTAAACTTATTTTGTCAATATTTTCTTCATTGTATATAGCTTTAAAAAATATCAGAAATCTGTGAGATATATATTTATAAACAAACAAGGCAAGAACATATACTCTCACATTTCTGGTGAGTTAATTCTGCATTAAAGGGGCTTAAGTTATTTGTAATAAGATAGAAATTACAAGAAATCCTTTGACAGAGGTAAGAAAATAAACAATTTTAGCTGGAAATCATGATGTTCTCATTTCTTCTCCTAGGTATGCAAATAACATGTCTAAATACTTACTAGAGGCAAATCTATCTCAAAAGTTTGGGACAATAATTTTTCTCCTTTCTGTCAATACTCAATGAGAAATTAACACTTAGAATAAAACTTTTCGATGAATAAAGGATAGTAATATCCACCTTGGTAAAAGCATTAATTTACAGATGGCACTTCATTCCTTGCGGTACACCTTTCAAAAGACCTAACATAAGAATTGCTGGGCTAAGTAGGGGAACTGTTCTATTATGGTCTTCATCCTATCATTATTAAACCTTAATCTCCTATCCTGTTCCAATGCATTATGTGAATGTTCAATCAAAGAAGTTAGGTTGTTCTCCAGAATTGGCTCTCTCCTAAAGGTCAAAACCGTGGCGGCGCCCCACGGCCACGGTTCTTAGACTTAGGCACCAACTGCCTTGAACTTCTCAGATAATTCAGGGTTGAACTAAATGCTAAGAGGGGGATCAAAGGATTACAGGTCTGCTAAGTACATCCATTTCTTGCCAGTTTACTGGGAAGTGTGGTATTATCCTGTTTCCTGAGAACTAGTAAGAATATATATATAATAAAGTTCAACATCAAGGAAACAAATGATTTATTTTGCTATCACATCTTACACGTAGAGTCATTACAAAAAATTCCATTCAATCAAATTAATATCAATCTCAACAGCTTGGCAGGTCATTCATTTAGTAGAAACACATTACCTATCTTGACAATACTACAGCTATTCTACATTTGTAATATTCACAATTATAAGGAACATCACAACCAGCTGCAGAAAATGTGACACTGAGCGTTATAATAGGCACTATCAGAATTTCCTCACATTTTCTGTGTCAATCCTAAATTGACGTAGGGAAGAAAGACTAAAAAGTTTAGGTAGAATAATTTGTACATAACTTTCCTGTGTAGTCTGTACATTTGAAACACATGCACAGCATGTTAACAAGTATGTGTCTGTGTGTGGTCTGTGTGTGTGTGTGTGTGTGTGTAAGCAAAGGGCAAATAGTATTGACTTATTTCTGTAAGTCAAATAATATAGCGGAAAGACCTTAAATTAATGATAACAGCTGAAATTAAATACCAGGCACAAACATAAAGAATTATTATTATTTTACAATTATTATAAATAAAGACATTCAGACTTTAAAAAATAATAATTTGTTCTTGATCACACAGCTACTAAATGATGGAAGATATTTGAACCCATCTTACTTCTAAAGCCTTCATACTGTTGGTTTTCATTTTGAAAGAGACAACAATAAATGATACAACAGGTGATTAGGTGTAAGCCAATATAAGATCATAAATAAAAGTCAAGGTCTATATGCATTAGTTTCTAACAGCTGCCATAACAAAGCACCACAAACTGAGTAGCTTAAAACAACAGAAGTTTGTTCTCTCACAGTGGAATCTAAAAGTCTGAAATCAGGATGTTGGCAGAGTTGATTCTTTTTTTACTAGAATATTTTATTTTTATTTATTTTTATTTTATTATTCTTTTCATCATAATAAGTGAGCTCAATGACACAAGGAAAGACCACACAACCCTCTTCATCTTCTTTCCAATTGAAAATTTGATAACTCTTCCATCTGTTAAAAGGGTAAGATTTAAAATCGTTTTCTTGTGAAAACAATTAAAAAAGTATAAGACTTAGCAAATAAGATATTTCTACAAAGTCTAATTTAATTTATTTTTAAATTTTTAAATTTAAATTTCAGTTACTTCACAGTGTAATATTAGTTTCAGGTGTACAATATAGTGATTCAACACTTCCATATATCACCCAGTGCTCATCACAATTGCGCTCCTTAATCACCTATTTCATCCATCCCCCCACCTACCTCTCCTCTGGTAACCATCCCTTTGTTCTCTATAGTTAAGAATATGTTTCTTGGGACACCTGGGTAGCTCAGTGGTTGAGCATCTGCCTTCAGCTCAGGGCGTGATCCTGGAGTCCTGAGATCCAATTCCACAAATGGCTCCCTGCATGGAGCCTGCTTCTCCCTCTTCCTATGTCTCTGCCTCTCCTTCTCTGTGTCTCTCATTAATAAATAAACTGTTTTCGTTTTTTTAATAGTCTGTTTCTTGGTTTGCCTGTCTCTCTCTTTTCCCCCCTTTGCTCATTTGTGCTGTTTCTTAAATTCCACATACAAGTGAAATAGTATAGTATTTGTCTTTTTCTGACTTATTTTGCTTAGCATAATACTCTCTACCTCCATCCACATTGTTGCAAATGGCAAGACTTCATTCTTTTTTTATGGCTGAGTAATATCGCATTATGTCTATATCTGTATGTATATATCTATAAATCTATATCTATAGATATATATACAGACATAATATAGATGGCATAATATATATAGCATAATATATATAGAGAGATATACCTCATATTCTTTATCCATTCATCAGTCAATGGATTTGCAGATGACATGATACTCTATATAAAAACCCCAAAACAAAACAAAACAAAACAAAAAATAAATTAAAATAAAAAAACCTAAAACACTCCACCAGAAAACTGTTAGAACTGATACATAAATTCAGTAAAGTTGCAGGATACAAAATCAATGTACAGAAATATGTGGCATTTCTATACACCAATAATGAAGCAGCAGAAAGAGAAATCAAGGAATTGGTCCCATTTACAATTGCAGCAAAAACCATAAGATACTTGGAATAAACTTAACCAAAGAGGTAAAAGATCTGTACTCTGAGAACTGCAGAACACTTATGACAGAAATTGAAGATGACACAAAGAAATAGAAAAAATTCCATGATCATGAATTGGAAGAATAAATATTGCTAAAATGTCTATACTACTTAAAGCAATCTACACATTTAATACAATCTCTATCAAAATACCACCAGCATTTTTCACAGAGTTAGAAACACAATCCTAAAATTTGTATGGAACCACAAAAGACCCCAAATAGCCAAAGCAACCTTGAGAAAGAAAAGCAAAGCTGAAAGCATCACAGTTCTGGACTTCAAGATATATTAAAGAGCTTTAGTGATCAAAACAGTATGGTAGTGGCACAAAAATAGACACATAGATCAATAGAAAAGAATAGAAATGAATCCACAACTATATGGTCAATTAGTCTTCAATAAATAGGGAAAGAATATCCAATGGGAAGAAGAAAGTCTCTTCAACAACTGGTGTTGGGAAAACTGGGCAGCAACATGCTAAAGAATGAAACTGGACCACTTTCTTATTCCATACACAAAAATAAATTCAAATGGACTAAAGACCTAAAATGCAGACATGAAGCCATAAAAGTTTTAGAAGAGAACACATGCAATAACTTTTTGGACATTGGCTATAGCAACTTCTTTCTAGATATGTTCCTTAGGCAAAGGAAACAAAAACAAAAACAAAAATAAAAATAAATTTTTGAGACTTCATCAAAATAAAAAGCTGCTGCACAGCAAAGGAAACAATCAATAAAACTAAAAGGCAACGTACAGAATCTGAGAAGATATTTTTAAATGATATATCTGATAAGGGGTTAGTTCCCAAATTACATAAAAAACATAAATCTCAAGACCCCCAAAATGAATAATCAAATTAAAAATGGCAGAAGACATAATTAGACATTTTGGCAAAGAAAACATATAGCCAACTGACACATGAAAAGATGCTCAGCATCAGTCATCATCAGAGAAATATAAATCAAAACTACAATTATCCCATACCTGTCAGAATGGCTAAAATCAACAACACAAGAAAGAACATGTTCTGGCAAGGATGTAGAGAAAGGGAAGCCTTTTGCATTGTTTGTGGGAAAGCAAAGAGGTGTAGTCCCTCTGGAAAACAGTATGGAGGTCGTCAAAATTAAAATTAGAACTACCCTACAACCCAGGAATTGCACTACTAGGTATTTACCCAAAGAATACAAAAATACTAATTCAAAGGGATACATGTACATCAATGTTTATAGTAGCATTATCTACAATACCCAAATTATGGAAACAGATCTAATTTTAATTTTAATTTTTAAACATCTAGTAAGGGGATAATAAATGGAGTCATCATTTTTATACCAGCCATTTACTACTGTGAAATGACACTCAGTCATTACTACTTGATATTAGAAGTCACTAGAACAAGTTTATCTTATTGTGTGTATGACATAATTTATAAATTCTATATTGCACATATATACATATATATATGTCAAGACCACCATAGAATAACTGTAGCATATTGACCTAGTCTATTCCTAGAAAATATTGCTACACATAATCTTTGATGGTTAGAGAAAGAGTTCAATATTCAAACAGGTAAGAATGCTGTGTTAAAAGTAAAATTCATAAATTTTGAAACATATTTTGTGTGCTGAAAACAGCAATGATCCCAATACAACAGTAATGTTTTATTCAGACAATTATACCAAAGGACTTATGGAGCAGAGGCCAATTTTATATATCTTTTATCTTTCATATGTTTCACATCACTTCAAGTTATAAGAGGCAACATAGCTAATTTGCTACTTTGCATATATTTTTCTTCATATTTATGTTTGTGTGTAAATGAATTTTTTTGTTCATAAAAATTTTTCGTTTTAATATAGAAACAAATATGCCCTAAGAAAAGAAATAAAACATATTAGATTTCCAAACTCATATCTAAAGTTATTGGCAAACCAAGATTTGGACCAAGTGTTCCCAAATACATAACTATAGTTAATTTCATTAAAAACTGCCATATAAAGATAAACAAAATTAAAACTCTAAATATCATCAAATCAAAACATCAAAAGAACAATTTCAGAATATTCTTAAGAGAATATCCATGTAGGAAACACCGTCTTATTAACTGAATTTTACTAGGTGACTTGAATAGATGAAGAATGTTTATAGAAACAACTACTAATGGTGATAGTTAAAATGTATCCCATTTGTTTTTAAAAGCCTCATATGAAATTATCACCCTTGTCATTATTTTTAAAAAGTTAACAATTTCAATCTTCTAATTAAATTAATGAAAATATATGAAGTTTACTGCTTTTATGGATTAAGTAAACTTGTAAAAAGAATCTGAGACATTACATAAAAAAATAAAATAAGAGTCATTACTCTAATTATAAACAAGCATATCTTACAGCTAATTAATGTCTGAAATGGCAGTGAGAAATTCATAAAAGAAACAGTACTAGCAACGAGGTAAACATCCCAATATTAATTTAATGAACTCGGCAAATACAGTAGCTATAAAAAAAAAAAAAGAAACATAAGAGAGCAGTATAACTGTCCTGACTGGGTATGGAAAATACAAAATACAAGCAGTAATATAAATACTTCATATATCTGGGGCAACTGAGTGGCTCAGTTGGTTAAGTGCCTACCTTCAGCTCAGGTCGTGATCCCAAGGTCCTGGGATTGAGCCCACATTGAGATCCCTGTTCAGCAGAAAACCTGTTTCTCCCTCTCCTGCTGCTTCCCCTTCTTCTGCTCTCTCTCTCTCTCTCTCTCTCTCTCTCTGTCAAATAAGTGAATAAAATCTTTAAGAAAAAAATACTTCATACATCTTCTGAAAAATAAGTCCAATAGTGTACTGTAACAACTAAAAGACATTGCAGGTTAAACCAATCTGTATTCAGAGATGAAAGATCAGAAGTACATTTTAGAAATAATTTAGAGATTCCAAGGGTAGGAGTAAAGGTGTGCAGAAATTAGTTTTTGAGATATAAATCAAAGAGCAGTGATTATACAGTTTTTTTAAAAAGATTTTATTTATTCATAGAGATGCAGAGAGAATGAGAGAGAGGCAGAGACACTGGCAGAGGGAGAAGCAGGCTCCATGCAGAGAGCCTGATGTGGGACTCTAACCAGGGTCTCCAGATCACGCCCTGGGCTGCAGGCGGCGCTAAACCCGCTGAGCCATCAGGGCTGCCCCATTTAAAGCTTTTCAAAAATATTTTTAGTCAATTCTTCAAATGCAGTAAAACACATCAATATAAATACCCAGATCCTGAGTATTCATTTCAATAAATTATCACAAAATGAACAAATCTACAACTACCCACCAATTTAAAAAATTAGTGTAAACCTAGAAGCCCCTGATTTGCCACTTATGAATCAAAAGTCCCTTGACCCAAAGTGAAGTATGCGCCTGATTTTTACCCCAATAAATTAATTTTATCCAACTTTGTTTTTATATTTATGGAATCACATATTTATATGTATTATGTTTGTGAAATTTATCCTTTTATGTAGTTCATAAATAACTAGCTCACTTTCATGTAGGTTATTAATATTCTATTAATAGACACGCGTCATTTCAGTGTCCTGAATACTTCCTGTATGAATGCTTTTGTACATGGATTTGGAGTAAGGATACAGGTTTCCTATTTGTTATAGCCTAAGGGAAGAATCGCTGAGTTATATTGTATGGGGATATCCAACTCTGTTAAATTTCCTGTTTGCACTAATTTTACTTCTACCATTAGCTACTGCTCCATATTCCTAGCAAGACAAAGTATAACCATTATAAGTAGGTTTTCATAGTCATGCTTCATTGCAGAAAGAGGGACTGGGCTTTGTGTCCTACATTGGTATTCCTTGAGTGAAAACTCTGCATCCCCTGACAACTTCTTAGAATAAGGCTAGCAGCAAAGTAGCCAGAAGCATGACAGCAGCTGGAAGAATAAGTCACTTAGTGAAGCCTCATATACGTGATGCATATCAACACGACATTAGTCCAGCTCACAATTATGTAGTAATAGTAGTTTTAGGAATAGAGTAATTAAATGTTTAAAATACTGGAGCTATTTAGAAGTAAATGCCTTTTTCCCTTCAACAACAGTATTGACTTTTTGAGGTATGCTAATACTAAAAAGAATTATGGACATTGCTATAGCTATTTCTTTAGATCTTTGAAAGAAGGCATGCTGTTGTTAATGTATCGTGATTTGGTCTTTTAAATTTTAATTCAAAATCAAGTCACAGTTCCAATAATTAGGAATAACTTTGTCTTAAAAAGTGATTCAGGCCACTGCTAATGTAAAATCAATTAGGCGTAACACTCCTTAAATCTTGGAAGCAGCTAGTTAATATTGTTATTGCCCTGAGCTGTGATTAGAAACATGTTTTATATGTGATTTTATTTGATTAAGATGTCTTTTCCAATACTTACAAACACAATTACTAAACTTGTTCTATAATATGCTATGTGGTGGTAAAAAGAGTATCATTTATCATACTATATTTTATCTGAATATTTTCATTGTTAGAATATCTTTTAATTCATTATAAACTAGTATTTAAACAAATGAATATATAGATTGAACACAGTCCACATAGGCAATTTTGTTTTAAAATTATTCTGATGCTAAGTTGCTAAAAACAACAACAAAAAATCAACATATCCCAGGCAGTGAATTCTTCAAATTTTAATAATATTATTATCAGAATCACAAAAATGGGAGAAACTTTATGAATTCAGAAACAAAAAGACAACTAGATAGAAGATAATATTTCATAGAAAATGAACAGATTGTGAAAAGAGTTAAGGCAGTTGCTTTTGTTGGTTATCTTTTTATAGAAGATGCATTGACTTCAAGCAGAATCCTACAGATTAATACAAAATGTGCATAGTAAAGCCTTATAAAAACAGTTCTTTTCCCATAAATGGTACCTATAATACTCTAACCATCAATCATGGGTCATTCCAAACACCAAATCTTAAGAAATCGTATTGAATCATTCAGTGGGATATTTTAATTTTTTTTCCTATGTCTCTTGTTTGGGCACATAATATGTTTTCACATTCATTTTGGGACATTTCTTACTACAGACAAAAATGCATGAGCTTAAGACATTTAGCTTTGATTTACCCAGAGATTCCCGAACATTGCCTTGCATTTAATTGGTGTATTTCTTTTCATGAACAATGACTTCTGTCTTCCACAATTAGAATACAAATGTATTGTAATTATTGACCTAACCTAAAATTGGGAGATACAATGCACATAGATATGTCTTCTTCTGATCATACCCTAAATATATATTCAAAAAGATAAGAATATGTACTCCCACTATGTGCACAAATAGATAATCTGTGTAAGTGTTTAAGCATGTTCTATATTTAGGTATGTGTTGTGTGCATGTGTGTGTGTGTGTATGCTCATGATTTCTTCCCAAGCTTCATTTTGAAATAAAAAGATTTCAGCAATGTCTATGCATTTTGGCCCAGCCATAAAATAGTAATTTAGCCTTTTCCATGGGCAAATGTGTTTATATGTGTGAGTGTGTGTGTGTGTGTGTACAAAGTTTTATTCCTGTTTTAGAAATGAAGAAATGAGTCCAAAGGCCATCAAGTGATTTAACAAAATCACACAAATAGCAAATTAAGAAGAGCATCTGTAGTGAGGTAGTCTTCATATTTATATTGTTGCTTCTATTACTTCTTAGTTCCTTTGTATTACTATTAAATCATTTATATTTGTTTTTACTCATTGTGATATCTATGTGAATTATTTTTATGCTTATAATTTTATGTAATTTTAATTTTTGAAATGCCTTCTTGTTTATTGATAATATATATTTATGTATTTATTAACAATGAATCAGTAATAAAATTTAATAATTGGATGTTTTCAATTATTTCAGGGATGATCTTGCCTAGAACCTAGGTTATTGTTATTTTTTATTTTACATTTTATTGCAACCTGGAATTATACATGAGTATGGGTTATTACTGGCAAATGGTCCTAAAACTTTCATATGTAACAAACAGAATTTCAATAAGTTTCTTTAAACCTGAGAAATTTTGGGGAAGATTGCACTTAAATGTATACTGTAATGTTTACTATAAAGATTTCCAGGTAAATGACAAGAAATGGTATATATATATAATTTTTAAGTAATTGTGTGCTTGGTTTGTACTTTAATATGTTTTGGAACTATTTGGAATTATTACATATAAAACTTTCTTCTAGATGACTCTAACAAAATCAGCTAATGACTCATGAGGAGAATGAGGATATAGATATACTCAATAGAGAATTGACTCTCCCAGGATGAGTCAACCCACAGGAAGTTCCTATGAGTTGTTGAACTTGGGAGGTTCCCTCTTTTTATCTCAGCCTTTTCCTCAACCTGGAGCAAATACCATTTTTATGATTTCCTTGGGAACTCCCTTACTCACTGCATATATCTTGAGAAGGTAGGGACACCCTTTATTTAAGGAGCAACTGCTATGAACGCAGTACAGCACTGCCCACTGGACACAGCTCACTATGAGATGATAGGATCCTGGGATTATTTTGTGTTCTGCTCCCTCTGTCTATAAGCCCTCCTCTACAACCCCCTCCACAAAAACCATATTTTATAATTATACTATATGGTACTAATAATCTATATGCCCTTGTTCCTCTACAATAAATAATTAAATAATAGTGAACAAATATAATCTCTTTTAAGTAATTATTTTAAAATATATTCAAAGGGTGCTTGGGTGGCTCAGTGGATTAAGTGTCTGCCTTTGGCCCAGGTCATGGTCTCAGGGTCCTGGGATCAAGCCCTAGAGTGGGTTCTTTACTCAATGGAGAGTCTGCTTATCCCTCTCCCTCTAAATTCTTTCTTTCTCTCTCTCTCAAATGAATAAAATATTTAAAGAAAATGAATAAAATGTTTTTATAAAGAGAAAGTTATACAAATCTATTTTTTTAGGAATGGGTTTTACTTTTTTCCTTATATTTTCTCCAATAAGAAATTTTCAATCACTGAAAAACATATACTTTTGAAAGAAAAATAGTATAAGAAATAAAATATAGGTACAACTTGAAATACTCTCTGAAGCCCAAAAACAGTTTTAAGAAACTCTTCAGGCAAAAATAGAAAATCTCATTAATATCACTAACTTATTTGGAAAGAAGACAAAAGGGTTCTAAAATGTAATGGCTACAATTCTTCAGAAGCACCCATCTGGAAAAACCCTAATACTCATGCTAATATAATTCTGTTTTAAGCATATTATAATGTGTGTGTGTGTGTGCTCACGTGAGTGTATGTGTATGTGTGTGTAGCATAGAATACTATTTGATGATGTAGCATGGAAAAATAGGCCATTTTTAATTCTAAGAGTTCAAATGTTGGCATTTAGATTAATTTTATGTTCTTTCCATTCATAAGTAAAAATGCAATTTTATTTACTCTCCCAGTTTTAATGGTAGAAAAATAAAAAAAATAAAGCAAATATATGCTTTTTTTTTTACTTTTCAGAGTTACCACAGAAAGGATTATTAGTTTTTCAAAAATAAAATACTCAAATGATTTAATTCATAACAACAATAACAACGATAATAATAAAGGTTATGCATTTAGCTGCAAATTAATTCCTGACTATAAGAATTGCATAATTTCCATGGATTAAAAAATAATTAAATAAACCTGTTCTCAATTTTCTGCTTATTTTTCAAATATTTTCTGTAAATAGTGGGAGAAAACTTAGTATCTGTTGAGCCATTGCTATTCGAATGTAGTTAAGCATCTGACTCTGGATTTCAGCTCACATCATGATCTCAGAGTCTTGAGATTGAACCACATGTTGGGCTCTGCTGAGCATGGAGCCTGCTTAGCATTCTTTCTCCCCCTCTGGTCTTTCCCTCCTCTCTCTCTGTTTAGTTAACTTTTTTTTTTTTTTTTTAAGTGCAGAATCTGGAAACCTCCCCTGAAATACTGAGTCCATATTTTAACTCGAACCTCAGTTGATCAATTTCCAATGGAAGTTTGAGAATCCTTCTTGTACGCCTATAATTCTTGAAGTTGTCTAGACATTAGAATCACCTAGAAGGATGGTAAAACTGCTGATGCCTGGGTCCATTCGTTATTGCGATTTAATTAATCTAGTTTTCACTAGGCATTAGAGTTTTACAGTTTCCCCAGGTTAATTCAATGTGATGCCAAGTTTGAAAACTTATTCCTGAGGCTCCTTAAGAATGCTTTATCTCATCCAATTCTAAATACAATCTTGCAATTAGGACATTACTGCCTCAATTTTGTAGATGAAAAGAGAACCTAAGGTTTCAAATGTCAGAGCCAGTATTTGAACAACATCCACTGGGACGCCTGGGTGGCTCAGTGGTTGAGTAGCTGCCTTCAGCCCAGGGCGTGATCCTGGAGTCCCAGGATGAAGTCCCACATCAGACTCCCTACATGGAGCCTGCTTCTCTTTTATATATATATATATATATATAAAATCTCATGGGCTATTCTTTTCATACAAGATTCATTAACCCTAAAGTGATTTTTAGCCTATTTCAATTGAAACCTGGACTTTACTCTTTACATTTTTCTATAAAATAACACAAGAGCACCATCAAAACTGAAGAATGTCTTAAACCATTAAGTGTATGGTATCAGTTAGTTTGTGTGTTTATACATATGTGTGTTTAATGCAAAATCACACTTATTCCAAAATTCATTTAAAATGATGGATATATTTAAATTAATGAAATTAAAATTGCCAAACTGGATGCCATGCCGAAAAAACAAAGAAAAATTTGGTAAGGATTAATATATATATATATATATATATATATATATATATATATATATACATATATATATATATATAGAGAGAGAGAGAGAGAAAGACAGAGAGTTTATATGTCTACTTGAAAATCATATTAATTGCTTTATATAGGGCACATGCTCAATGCTACATTCTGGCAACAAATATGAAAATGGGAATTTGAGTAGTTTCGAAAGTCACATTTTTTATTAAACATAAATAAAATGATTGTATAGAAATAAAAAAAAAAAAACACTGGATATTAAGACCCGAGGGACTTTATTGAAAAAGTTTCTTCATAAAGAATAGGAAAAAATATCTCCAAACAGATAAACATTAAGTGGATATTCTTTTTTAAAAATAATTTTTAAAATCTTTTTAAGGAACTGAACATAAAATAGGTAAAGAATTCTTAACATATAATTTTAAATTATTTTACCCAATAATTTACCTAATTCGGTGAAAGTGTTACATGTATTTGTAAAACACTAAAAATGCAATAACTATAAATATGGCTAAGCACTGTATATAATAGGTAATGTATAAACTTTATTTTACATATACTTAGTAATAGCTTCTTAGATATAGTTCTCATATTTTATAGGAAAAAAGTAGAGATTAAAGTTGATTATTAGAGTAGATTCAGTTTAACTAATGGCTTGTGAAAAGTAACTGCTATTAGACTGAGCAGCTATCAATTGAAATTAAAACTCTCTTGGCCTACTTGTTCTATATTTTCAACAAAAAAGCACATCCATTCCCTATAGGAATCAGACAATAAATAGGCAAATCCAGCTTTCCTGGGTTCTTGTAAACAAAGTTTTATTTATAGCTATCTGTTTTTTTTTGTTTGTTTGTTTGTTTGTTTGTTTGTCTATGGCTGCTTTCACACTATAGTGGTAGAGGGGAGTAGAGGTGATGAAGATAATAGAGATTTTTAAACTTGGAAAGCCAAAAACATTTACTACATGGCCCCTTGCTGAAAAAAATTGTCAAGCCATGACACAGAACAATATTTTCTTAAATGTTGTTTGGAATACAAAGTGTATAATCAGTGTGCCATGAAAAAAATGTTTTTAATCATCTAATATCTCTGAAAAATAATGCATGAAAGAAGCTAAGCAGTTATTGAACGAAGCAGCAGTTATTATAACAATCTAAATGTGAGATTGTTTCTCAGAGGGTTTTTTTTTAAGATTTTATTTATTTATTCATGAGAGAGAGAGAGAGAGAGAGAGAGAGAGGCAGAGACACAAACAGACGGAGAAACAGGCTCCATGCAGGGAGCCTGATGTGGGACTCGATCCTGGGTCTCCAGGATCACACCCTGGGCCCAATGCAGGCACTAAACCGCTGAGCCATCCAGGGATTCCCCATGTTTCTCAGAGTTTTAAATAAATTAATATCTTTTGCAAATCTTAATTTTTCAGGATACAAAGTCAATATACAGAAATCTGTGGCATTTCTATACACCAATAATGAGGCAGCAGAAAGAGAAATCAAGGAATTGGTCCCATTTAAGATTGCACCAAAAACCATAAGATACCTAAGGAATAAACCAAAGAGGTAGAAGATCTGTACTCTGAGGACGATAGGACACTTATGAAAGAATTTGAAGATAACACAAAGAAATAGAAAGATGTTCCATGCTCATAACATTGGAAGAAAAAATACTGTTAAAATGTCTTTACTACCCGAAGCAATCTATACATTTAATGCAATCTCTACCAAAATACCACCAGCATTTTTCACAGAGCTAGAAAAACAATCCTAAAATCTGCATGGAACCATAAAACATCCCAAATAGCCAAATCAACCTTGGAAAAAAAAAAAAAGAAAAGAAAAGAAAAGAAAAGCAGAAGTCACAATTCAAGACTTCAAATTATATTACAAAGCTGCAGTCATAAAGACACTATGGTACTGGCACAAAAAACAGACATGTGGGTCAATGAAACAGAATAGAAAACCCAAAAATGGATAGGGGGCAAGATGGCAAGAAGAGTAGGGTCCCCAAGTCACCCGTCCCCACGAAATTACCTAGATAACTTTCAAATCATCCTGAAAACCTACGAATTCAGTCTGAGATTTGAAGAGAGAACAGCTGGAATGCTACAGTGAGAAGAGTTCGCGCATCTATCAAGGTAGGAAGACGGGGAAAGAGAAAGAAACAAAGGCCTCCAAGGGGGAGAGGCCCCGCGAGGAGCCGGGCTAAGGCCCAGGGAGTGCCCCCAGGACAGGAGAGCCCGGTCCTGTAGAAGCAGGAGCTTCACCAATCTTCCCGGCGAAAGGGGCTCGCAGGGAGTTGGAGCAGGACCCAGGAGGGCGGGGATGCCCTTGGGCTCCCGGGGACACTGACGGACACCTGCGCCCCAGGGATAGCGTGCCACACCCCACAGCCGAGCTCCCTAAAGGGCTGCAGCATGCTCCCCAATGCCCGGGAGCAGCTCCGGGGGCGGCTGGGGGAGGCTCCACGTGGAGGGGGCTGTGCAGCCTCCAGAGCACGATTCCAGTGGCGCAGGCCCCAGAGCCGAGGGCGCCAGGGGACACAGCCCAGGATCCTGCCCTCCCCCTGGGACAGGTGGAGGCCGGATGGACACAGGGCACCGAGGACACTCCAGCGGCCTGACGGCCCCCAGCTGTGCAGATTGGCATCCCCCGCCCAGGGTACCTGTCTGAACTGATACCAAAAGATTGGGATCGTCCCCTGCATATTCTCAGGCCATAATGCCTTGAAATTAGAACTAAATCACAACAAGAAGTTTTGAAGGACTTCAAACACTGTGGAGGTTAAGGACCATCTTGCTAAAAGATGAGAGTCAACCAGGAAATTAAGGAAGAATTAAAAAGATTCATGGAAACAAATGAGAATGAAGATACAACCGTTCAAAATCTTTGGGATACAGCAAAAGCAGTCCTGAGGGGGAAATACATCGCAATCCTGCATCCATCCCAAAACTGGAAGAACTCAAATACAAAAGCTAACCTTACACCTAAAGGAGCTAGAGAAAAAGCAGCAAATATATACTACACCCAGCAGAAGAAGAGAGTTAATAAAGATTCGAGCAGAACTCAATGAAATAGAGACCAGAAGAACTGTGGAACAGATCAACAAAACCAGGAGTTGCTTCTTTGAAAGAATTAATAAGATGGATAAACCATTAGCCAGCCTTATTAAAATGAAGAGAGAAGACTCAAATTAAAAAAATCATGAATGAGAAAGGAGAGATCACTACCAACACCAAGGAAATACAAATGATTTTAAAAACATATTATGAAAAAAAAAATAAAATAAAATAAATAAAAAATAAAAAATAATAAAATAAAAACATATTATGAACAGCTATATGCCAGTAAATTAGGCAATCTAGAAGAAATGAACACATTCCTGGAAAGCCACAAACTACCAAACCTGGGACAGGAAGAAATAGAAAACCTGAACAGGCCAATAACCAGGGAGGAAATTGAAGCAGTCATCAAAGACCTTCCAAGACACAAAAGTCCAGGACCAGATGGCTTCCCTGGGGAATTCTATCAAACGTTTAAAGAAGAAACCATACCTATTCTACTAAAGCTGTCTGGAAAGATAGAAAGAGATGGAGTACTTCCAAATTCGTTCTATGAGGCCAGCATCACCTTAATTCCAAAACCAGACAAAGACCCCACCAAAAAGGAGAATTACAGACCGATATCCCTGATGAACAGGGATGCAAAAATTTTCAACAATTCTCAACAAGATACTAGCCAATAGAATCCAACAATACATTAAGAAGATTATTCACCATGAGCAAGTGGGATTTATCCCCGGGACACAAGGCTGGTTCAACACTCGTAAAGCAACGTGATTGATCTTGTCAGCAAGAGAAAAAACAAGAACCATATGATCCTCTCATTAGATGCAGAGAAAGCATTTGACAAAATACAGCATCCATTTCTGATCAAAACTCTTCAGAGTGTAGGGATAGTGGGAACATTCCTCAACATCTTAAAAGACATCTATGAAAAACCCACAGCAAATATCATTCTCAATGGGGAAACACTGGGAGCCTTTCCCCTAAGATCAGAAACAAGACAGGGATGTCCACTCTCACCACTACTATTCAACATAGTACTGGAAGTCCTAGCCTCAGCAATCAGACAACAAAAAGACATTAAAGGCATTCAAATTGGCAAAGAAGAAGTCAAACTCTCCCTCTACGCCGATGACATGATACTCTACATAGAAAACCCAAAAGCCTCCACCCCAAGATTGCTAGAACTCATATAGCAATTCGGCAGTGTGGCAGGATACAAAATCAATGCCCAGAAATCAGTGGCATTTCTATACACTAACAATGAGACTGAAGAAAGAGAAATTAAGGAGTCAATCCCATTGACAATTGCACCCAAAAGCATAAGATACCTAGGAATAAACCTAACCAAAGAGGTAAAGGATATAACCTAAAAACTACAGAACACATCTGAAAGAAATTGAGGAAGACACAAAAAGATGGAAAAATATTCCATGCTCATGGATTGGCCGAATTAATATTGTGAAAATGTCAATGTTACCAAGGGCAATTTACACATTTAATGCAATCCCTATCAAAATACCATGGACTTTCTTCAGAGAGTTGAAACTAATCATAAGATTTGTGTGGAATCAGAAAAGACCCCGAATAGCCAGGGGAATATTAAAAAAGAAAACCATAGCTGGGGGCATCACAATGCCAGATTTCAGGTTGTACTACAAAGCTGTGGTCATCAAGACAGTGTGGTACTGGCACAAAAACAGACACATAGATCAATGGAACAGAATAGAGAACCCAGAAGTGGACCCTGAACTTTATGGTCAACTAATATTCGATAAAGGAGGAAAGACTATCCATTGGAAGAAAGACAGTCTCTTCAATAAATGGTGCTGGGAAAATTGGACATCCACATGCAGAAGAATGAAAGGAGACCACTCTCTTGCACCATACACAAAGATTAACTCAAAATGGATGAAAGATCTAAATGTGAGACAAGATTCCATCAAAATCCCAGAGGAGAACACAGGCAACACCCTTTTTGAACTCGGCCACAGTAACTTCTTGCAAGATACATCCACGAAGGCAAAAGAAACAAAAGCAAAAATGAACTATTGGGACTTCATCAAGATAAGAAGCTTTTGCACAGCAAAGGATACAGTCAACAAAACTAAAAGACAACCTACAGAATGGGAGAAGACATTTGCAAATGACGTATCAGATAAAGGGCTAGTTTCCAAGATCTATAAAGAACTTATTAAACTCAACACCAAAGAAACAAACAATCCAATCATGAAATGGGCAAAAAACATGAAGAGAAATCTCACAGAGGAAGACATAGACATGGCCAACACCCACATGAGAAAATGCTCTGCATCACTTGCCATCAGGGAAATACAAATCAAAACCACGATGAGATACCACCTCACACCAGTGAGAATGGGGCAAATTAACAAGGCAGGAAACAACAAATGTTGGAGAGGATGCGGAGAAAAGGGAACCCTCCTGCACTGTTGGTGGGAATGTGAACTGGTGCAGCCACTCTGGAAAACTGTGTGGAGGTTCCTCAAAGAGTTAAAAATAGACTTGCCCTACGACCCAGCAATTGCACTGCTGGGGATTTACCCCAAAGATGCAGATGCAATGAAACGCCGGGACACCTGCACCCTGATGTTTCTAGCAGCAATGTCCACAATAGCCAAACTGTGGAAGGAGCCTCGGTGACCATCGAAAGATGAATGGATAAAGAAGATGTGGTTTATGTATACAGTGGAATATTACTCAGCCATTAGAGATGACAAATGCCCACCATTTGCTTAAACATGGATGGAACTGGAGGGTATTATGCTGAGTGAAATAAGTCAATCGGAGAAGGGCAAACATTATATGGTCTCATTCATTTGGGGAATACAAATAATAGTGAAAGGGAATAGAAGGCAAGGGAGGAGAAATGGGTGGGAAATATCAGAAAGGGAGACAGAACATGAAGACTCCTAACTCTGGAAAAGGAACTAGGGGTGATGGAAAGGGAGGAGGGTGGGGGTGGGAGTGAATGGGTGAAGGGCACTGATGGGGGAACTTGATGGAATGAGCACTGGGTGTTATTCTGTAAGTTGGCAAATTGAACACCAATAAAAAATAAATTTGTTATTAAAAAAAATGAAATGGGCCAAAGGCATGAACAGAAATTGCACAGAGGAAGACACAGACATGGCCAATAAGCACATGAGAAAATGCTCCGCATCACTGGCCATCAGGGAAATACAAATCAAAACCACAATGAGATACCACCTCACACCAGTGACAATGGGGAAAATTAACAAGACAGGAAACAACAAATTTTGAAGAGGATGAGGAGACAGGGGAATCCTCTTCCACTGTTGGTGGGAATGTGAAATGGTGCAGCCACTCTGGAAAACTGTGTGGAAGTTCCTCAAAGAGTTAAGAATAGAGATCTGCTCTACACCTAGCAATTGCAGTACTGGGGATTTACCCCAAGATACAGATGCAGTGAAACACTGGGACACCTACACCCCAATGTTTATAGCAGCAATGTCCACAATAGCCAAACTGTGGAAGGAGCCTCGGTGTCCATCGAAAGATGAATGGATAAAGAAGCTGTGGTCTATGTATACAATGGAATATTAACAAGCCATTAGAAATGATAAATACCCACCATTTGCTTCCACGTGGATGGGACTGGAGGGTATTATGCTGAGTGAAGTAAGTCAATCGGAGAAGGACAAACATTATATGTTCTCATTCATTTGGGGAATAGAAAAAATAGTGAAAGGGAATAAAGGGTAAAGGAGAGAAAATGAGTGGGAAATATCAGAAAGGGAGACAGAACATGAGCGACTCCTAACTCTGGCAAAGGAACAAGGGGTGGTGGAAAGGGAGGTGGGCAGGAGGTGGGGGTGACTGGGTGACGGGCACTTAGGGAGACACTTGATGGGATGAGCACTGGGTGTTATGCTATATGTTGGCAACTTGAACTCCAATAAAAGAAAAAAAAGAACAACAAGTATAAAAAAGAAAAAAAAGAAGAAAACCCAAAAATAAACCCATAGCTATATGGTCAACTAATCTTCAACAAAGCAGGAAAGAATATCCAATGTGTAAAAGATAATCTCTTCAACAAAGAGTATTGGGAAAACTGGAGAGTAACATATAGAAGCATGACACTGGACCGCTTTCTTACACCATATGCAAAAAAAATAAAAAAAAAAATCAAAATGGATGAAAGACCTAAATGTGATATGGGAAACCATCAAAGTCTTAGAGGAGAATACAGGCAGCAACCTCTTTGTCCTTGACCATTGCATCTTTTACTAGACTGTTACCAGAGGCAAGGGAAACAAAAGAAAAAATGAGCTACTGGGACTTCATTAAGATAAAAAGCTTTTGCACACAGAAGGTAATAATCAACAGAACTAAAAGGCAATCTTCAGAATTGGAAAAGATATTTACAAGTGACACATCTGGTAAAAGGTTAGTATCAAAAATCTATAAAGGATTTGTAGGATGCCAGAATTCTGCAACCAGTCTCATAGCCTCCTTGTCTCAGTCAAGTAACTTAACTCAAGGGATCTGGTTGTATAGTTTGTGCTCTGAAGTATGTTTTCTTTTTTCCCTTGAAATATATATTTTGGCTCTCTAGGTTAACCAATTAGTTTATACTTAAACAAACGACAGTATTATTTTTCTACCATCTCAGTAGAAAACTAACTTCAGCGCAAGATTACTCCCCCAAATGGCATTATGAGTGGTTCATTTTCATTAATGCTTTTTAAATTATATTTTCTTGACCTTATGTGTACAAATAGCTCTCAACATTTAATATTAAGAAGGCTTGTATGCTGTGAATATGAGTGTTGTGTTTTTTAATATCTTATTAAATAGCTTATTGAGATAAAATTCACAGATTTACCTATTCCAAATGTATAACTCATTTTTTAATGATATTCACATATGTATAACTATCACCACAGCCAATTTTAGAACTTTCACTGTCCCACAAAATCCATGCACACTAGCAGAAATGTGTTACTCCCCCTCAACCCCTCTGACTGCAGGCAACTGCCAATTTATTTTTGGTCTCTATAGATTGGTCTATTTTGGGTATTTTCATATAAATGTAATCATACAAAATGTGGTCTTTTGTAGCTAGTTTTTTTCACTTAGCATGTTTTCAAGGTTCACCTAGGTAGTAGAATACATCAGTATCTCATTCCTTTTAAGGTGAATAACATTGTATTGTATACCACATTTTACATATTCATCAATCAATGGGCATTTGTGTTACTACAGCTTTTTGTCTATTATAAATAATGCTGCTGTGATAATCTATATACAGGTTTTTGTGTGGACATATGTTTTCTTTTCCCTTGGGTAGATGCCAATAAGTAGAACTGCTGGATCATATGTTAAGCCAATGCTTCAAAATTTTGAGGAACTGCTGGACTCTGTCAAAGCAATGCACCATTTTACATTCCTCATAGCAGTGTAAGTGGGTTCCAACTTATACATATATTTTCAAACAGCTGATTATCCCCTTTCTTATTATTATCATCCTAGTGACTGCAAAGTAGTATCTCACTATGGATTTGATTTACATTTCATTGATGTAATAATAGTGAGCATCATTTTGATGTGCTTCTTTGGATTTTTTTTTTTTGGTTTATTTTTTTTTAACTCTCACCTGAAATGTTGTTTCTGTAATATAGAGTGAGAGGAATTAGAGCTGGTGAGGGAAAGCCCCAATTTCTTGTGCACACCTACCTGGGGTGGATCTTCCATTGTATTGTGCTGGGGGAAGAGCAGGAAGGCAGCAGGTAGGGGCTCAAGTTGCCACAGAATCTCTAGGTTTTGTTGCTTTAACAGGTTTTCTCACCTAAGTGTGATTTTTGGTTGGTTGTTGTTGTGTTCCCTTAGGACAAACTCCAGACATTTTAAATGTGTGTATATGTGTTTTTTAAAATTATTTTACCAGTTGTAATTGTTCTTCCTGAGAGCAGGTATATGGAACTCTTCACACCCTCAATATAGAAATGGGTCTTCACTATTGTGTTTTAGACCACCATACTTAAACACAATATTTAAAAATTTAAGCCAAATAAAATCTTTGAACTAGCAAATGACTATTGGCTTGTATGTCCAAAGGGAAAACCATTGTTGTGTAAATGTTCATTTGATATTAATGGGATTTTACATTTATTCGATGGCAATTTTTAATTTGAAAACATTTGATATCACCTTCCTTATGATTACTTATTAGAAATAATTTGACTAGTTCATTATTTATAATATGCCATAAATCAATTTGAAAACAATAAAAATAGAGCTTGAAAAAGTTTCTGAATATAAAGGACATTATAAGTGTATGAAAAGAAATGACAGAGAGCAAGGAATAGAAATGGCACAGCAATAAGATGGAAAGGACAGGAAATATTGCAGGTTTTTGACAGTAGTTAACCTTCACTTTCTTATTTGATTGTTTTACAACATATAACTATAATCACTTTAGAATATAGAATAAAATCAATTTTAAAAAATCAACAAATATAACTCAGAATGATTAATAACTAATCAGCTCAGTAGTGGCCTCTGGATACAAATTATTTAAAGTCAAATTGGATACACAAAGGATATGATAAATATCTACAGAAGCAATAACAAAAATAATCACCTCATTACTTTGCCTTTGAATATCTACCCATTTAAATAAATATTTTTATTTTTAAAATAATAAATAGAACATGGAGAAGCTTTTGGAGGTGGTAGATATTTACGGCATAAGTTGTAATGATAGTTTCAAGAGTATTTACTTATCTTCAAATTCATGAAGTTGTATACATTATATATGGAGAACTTTTTGTATGATACTCATATCTCGATAAAGCTGTTTAAAAATTATTTTCATGTTTATCTCATCAAGACTGTTAACTCCTTGGAATATGCATTATCTTATGCAAGTCTGTATCAATAGTTGCTACATAAAGCTGCTTAGTAAACTCTCATTATATATTTGTTGATTGTAAGTTTAAATTTGTTTAATATAATGATCTATCCTCAAATAACTATGCAATCATCCACTGGCAGGCATAATGCTGGAAATACAGAAAAAAATGTCATTCTATGGGGGAAGTGTTATTCCCAAGTGATAAAGGGAAACGGTCAGAGGGAAATGAAGGGACAACGTGGCTTCATCTTTATCCTTTCATCATTACCCGGTCCCATTCTTATCAAAGCATCATAGCTCTCATTAATTTTACAGTCTGGAATCACTAGATAATGAAATAAAAATTTTAGTCTACCTACTTTTAACTATATAATTTTAATCCTATAAGAGCCTTTGATTAACCCTTGGTAAATAGAATGTAGAAATTAATACCTACTAACAAGACTGCTTTCATTAATTAAATGGCATATGGAGATTATCAATAAAAGGTAAGCATTATCATTGTTCAGTCTAAACACCATGTTATGTTTTTAACTTGTATTTTTGAAACATTAAACTCATTTATATTTTGTATAATTAACTTCCTCAGGTATATTCTAGATGACTAAGTGTCTGATATTACATACAAAAACCTCAAAAATGAGTGGTTCATTAACATGTATCTGAATTATTTTGAGGAATTGTTCAAAACAGATTTCTGTCCCATTTCCTGATTTTCTACTTCAGTAGGTCTGGGTAAGGCCTAGATATTATATTTTGAAATGTTTCTAGATGATGTTAATTTAGCTAGTCCAGGAACTATATTTAGAGAACCAGATCTCCAAATCATACAATAAATGAATTGCTATATTTAAAATTTTCATTAATTTCACAAATCCAAGGTTGAATAACATCTTATTTTGTCTTTTATTTTATTTTTTTTATTTTTAAATATTTTATTTATTTATTCATGAGACACAGAGAGAGAGAGAGAGAGAGAGGCAGGGACACAGGCAGAGGGAGAAGCAGGCTCCATTCAGGGACCCTGATGTGGGACTTGATCCCGGGACTCCAGGATCATGCCCTGGGCCAAAGGCAGGCACTAAACTGCTGAGCCACCCAGGAATCCCCCTTATCATGTCTTAAGCAAATAAATTTGTGTCTGTCTTCTTACATGAAAAGGTTTGCTCATATTTCCTCTAGCTTTTTAAGCTAACTTTATAACCATGTCTGGAAGTTCTGAAGGTCACCATCTCTATTTCACTATAATATCTGTCTGACAACACCCTCAACATATCATTTACCCTGCAAATGATAATAACCAACAATTTTATAGTATTTACCATATGCCAATAACTTTTCTGGATATTTTACATAATTACTAATTTAAGTCTCAAATGATCCAATGCAGTAAATACTAATATTATTATCATTACTTTACAGATGTAAAAACAGAGACAAAGGTCATTAAATGAATTGCCCAAGTTCACATAGTTAATAAATACCAGAAAATAGATTTAAACTCAGGCAGTCAATTTGCAGGGCACTTTATTTTAGTTACTATTACAAACTATCTCATTTTATAATGTGGATCTGAATTTTTTTTCATGGTACCTACTCTTTCATATTTTCTTTAGTCAGTAGATATAAAAATTGAGTTAGGGAACAACCCAAAAATAAGCGCTAATTTATTTGAAATATAACTAATGATTCTGTAAAGAATATTCTTTTTTCAGCATCTTTTTTTTGTTTCAATATATACACGTTATGTATATATGTATGTAAGTATGTATGTAGGTATAGATTTATGATGTTTGTAAATATTTGCCCCCAAATAACAAAGCTTAGTAGATTAAATTTATATTGTTACAGGATGAAAGAATTATAAAATTTCTTATTGTGCCCATTATTAGTAAATTAAAAAAAATGTACGTCAAAATGTCATATCTCAAAGTAACATCCAGTAAATATTCCCACCTGTTTACCAGGAAAAAATACAAGAAAGCAAAGAGAGAAAGATGTAAGCTATATTTATGATTAAGTCCAATATGAAGGTTACAATTAATCTGACCTTCTAGTGGAATCTCTGAATCAAGCAGATAACCCACTCAATCACAGTATAACTCAAGGAAAGTAGCTCTCATCTCTTCAGGATCAGAGCCCACACCTGGGAAATGCATGCCCTAGGGAAAGAAGAGCATAGCAGTGCTAATTAATCATTGCCTTTTAATCATTTCCAAATTTTCTTTGGTGAAATTAGTTAAAATTGGTCTTAAATGGAATAAGAAGTGTTATGAAAAGAGACTTTTTTTTTTTTTACCAATTGGAAAGAACTATCAAGAAGAGAAAATAAATAATGCCCCAATGATCATCCTCCAGCTATTTTTCCTTACCCCATTGGTCTTAATAATAATTAAGATCATGATTACCAATGATGAGGTTATTCATCTTGTTATAGGTGATTAATAGTCTTTCAGCATAAGCCTGCTACCACCTTCCTGTACTGCCCCTACCAAACCAAACCTTCCCCTTTGATACCACTGGAGAATGGCTAATATTTTGCTGTCATGGGCTGTGAAATAGATCTGAATAATACACTAATTAAATTTCATGCCAAACCTACTCTGCTCCAAGGCTGAAAATCTATTCTCTATTCCATTTCTCATCTCAAATTAGGTTTAGTCAGATTAGACATAGCCTATCAGAAATTATACCAGGGTCTAAATGTCTTCATTAAGAAATCTAATCATAAAATTCATAAAGGCTTTCAACAATAGAATGCCAGCATCATACACATGCCATAATATGAATATAAGCCCCTTAGCATTACGTACTCTCCAAGGAGATATTAAAGTTCAAAGATTAAATCCTCTTTCTATTTAAACTTCAAAGGAGTTCAAGTCTGAAATAAAAAAAAATATCCTGCCTTAATATGTTAAAAATGCAAAGGAATTAAAATCTGTTCCAATATCTTACTGTGCTTTGCCTTAGCCAAAGTGGTTCTTCAATCTTAGGTGGTGTTAGAGTTCTGTCAACTGCTGGATTATGAGATTTCTTTCACTGGAACTATTGGGGTTCTTTCAGAGATCCAAAAGTTTAACTAGTTAAGGCCAAGTCTTGAGGTAGATCATACTGTTGTTTAACAGGGCAAAAATATTCTTGAATTCACCACCATCAAAGTTAAAAACAAACTTGTCCCTCTCCTAGAAGAATAGTTGAGGCAAATCTGTCTTCAGAATCCATTTATTAGTGATGGCCAAGAGCATAGCAAAGATCCGGTGATATTTGAAAGTTTCTATGAAGATATTTTTGGTTTGTTTTCAACTGCGCCTGCAAATTAATCATGTTAATGATTTTTTTTTTCAGAGTTAACAATGGAAGACTGAATAATATTCTAGATAAGACTTTGTTTAACTTTATGTGTTTTCTTTATCTGGGCTAAAAATATGCTTAAATCTCTCAAGTGTGAGAAATTTGTCACCTAAGGAAGACTTTCAACTAGTATTCAGGTACCTTGAGCAAATAAACAATATTCAGAAGAGTCCTAACTAAAGCCAATATTTTAAATCTGAATCATAAGTCCATTAGACCTATAGAGAAACAGTACTTCTGTCTTGTTCTCCTTCAGGGGCTGCCTTTCTGTGTGTGTGTATATATATATATATATATATATATATATATATATTTAGTCATGAGAGACACATGAGAGAGAGAGGCAGAGACACAGGCAGAGGGAGAAGCAGGCTCCACGCAGGGAGCCTGGTGTGGGGACTCGATCCCAGGTCTCCAGGATCACGCCCTGGGCTGAAAGCACTGCTAAACCGCAGAGCCACCCGGGCTGCCCAAGATGATATTTATATGAGCTAAGAAGAAGGATAGGGGTCTGAGGATACAAAGGGGGCAAAGACTATTAGCAAGAAGATGAAAGGAGATATTTAGAAAACAAAGGTTACCCTATTATATAGTTAAGTTTCTTAGGTAGTGAGAAGTCTTTGCTAAGAGCTCTCTTGCTGGTACATGCAGACAGCTGAGAGGAAAGTAAAGAGATTTTTCTGAATCTGTTGGGTTTGGATTGCTTTGAACTCAAAATAATGTTCATGCCAAAGTGACCCATCTTGGGTGGTCTGCCCATGGCCCCTATACTACAAAGTCTCCAACAATTGGACACTGGGCATAAATGGAAAGAAATAAAGCAGGGAATAGAATTTCAAAGCCAAATAACATGTCAGAGTCTTGTAATAAGGCAGAGTACACAGACCTTGGCTAATATGTGGACAAGGTATATTGAACTTGTAGTTTGTAGAGATTTCTATGTGGCTAGACTGGTTGTTGCCATAATTAGATGACTTTAAACTGCTCTGACCTAAGGAAGCTACAGTCATTTTTGACTATTGCTTATAATGAGACTATCCACTGATGAGTCACCAAAAATACAAGTAGTAAAGTTTAGGTCTCTGCAGAAGAAGCAGCTGCATGTTCAGTCTTGGCAAATTTGTAGGTAATTTCAGTCGACTACTACAGTGACCAACAAACATATACTGGCTGCCCAAACTTCAACAAATAACCAGCCTGTAGGAGAGGCACAGTTTCAGAATGCAAGGCTACTATTTCTCTCTACACAGGCACACATTTTTCTACTAGACAGGGTTTTGTTTTTAGAATAATTTGGTCTTTCTAGACCTATTGAATTGATAAGTTTTGCTTGCCAGAGACAGCATTACTGATAACTTACTAGTGTATAACACTAGGTAGGTAACTTTAGATCTGTTCTTTTAAATTTCAACAAGCATAAATTTACAAGGAAATCTTTAGAAGTAGTAACCTCAGCTACATGTAGCTTGTCCATGTGATCAAGAGTAGGGGAAAATGATTATTTCGACCCAACATATGTACATGGACATACAAGTTTGTCTATAAAAATATGCAAATCTAGGGATACCTGGTTGGCTCAGTGGTTGAACATCTGCCTTGGGCTAAATAAATAAATAAATGAATAAATAAATATCATCTTGCCTATCTTGGAATCCCCTTGTCTGTGTAGATTCTACTTACAAAATGCTACTAAATTTGATCTTATTTTGATAATCTGTCTCATGTCAATTTGATTATTTGTCCAGCTATAAGGACCTTAAAGGATAGGGAAAATTCTTCCTTTCCAACAGTAGCAACTCCCCAAATCTCTCTATTCTCTAACAGTTTAGAAATAAAGGAATAAAATACGGTAATTTAGATATTGCTCTTGTTGCAATAGTTTGTCAATACTGTTTTGCAGAAGATCAAAACAGGACTTAAAACTGAACTCCATATCAGGAAGGGTTTACCCACCTAGATGCACAGAAGCAATTCTAGGGTGGCAGGGATCTCCATATGATGTAGAAGAGTCTGTAGAGGAGAGGGGGAAGCTATCTTCCAATAGACACAGAGGGATAGCTGAGCTAAAGATGTCCAGGATATTCTGATTTTTTTTTCAAAAGGCAAATGGTCCTACCTTCTCTTGAGTGGAGTAAGTAAAGTGAGATAAGGGAAGTAAGTAGCAGCACAGGGATAAGTAACAGCACAGGGTATGTTACTTATATCTGAGTAGAGTAACATAGAGTATCTCCTCCTAAGAGCTCATGAACTAGTGAATTTAGAATGTACTGTAAGTTCAGGTTTGAGATACAATTTAATGCAAATATTACTAAATATATAATAATTATGAAAATACATACTGTATTTTTAAAGAAAATTTGCTACAACAAGTCAGGGGCTAATTTATTTTGCAACAGCTATGTTTGTAAGTCAATGAACTATTTGATAAAATTCAAGCCTACATCTTTATTTCTATATGTGGATCCCTAAATAGCTATACTGATTAGTTTCATTTCTAGGAGATGGATGGATCTTTTTTGGAAAAAAATAGTAATTGCTATTCATAATTTAAATATAAATAGCAAGCATAATTTTATTATGAATTGGTTAACTACATTTGAGCAGAAATGTTCAGTTGCTTATCAGTCTTTCAAAACCCACAGATTAAAATAATAATAATAAAAAACCCACAGATTTTTTTCTATCTTTTTATAAAAGTTCAAAAATTAACAGAATCCATATTCCCTTTTACTTCTGTTAGTAGAACAAATAGATTATTCTGTTACCAAGGTCTAATTTACAACCAAAAGTCCTGTTAGGTCTGCCTAAATTGATAGAAAACCTCAATTAGATGGTTGGTCATCAGATTAAAGGGAACTTCAGTACTCAGCCCAGTCCTCTCAACTGGCATATACATTAAGTCCCACAGCAAGTATGCGGCAATAATGAGGTAACTCTGAGTTCTTCTGATTCTGTTTCATTACCCTTTATTTATACCAACTTGCCTTCCACTTTTGTACTACTATTGCCACATTTAAGATAATTACAATGAGCTCTGGGAAAAAAAAAAACACACACACATTAAATGATTTGTTTGTGCATACCAATATCCTAAAGTAGAGTCAGCCTATGGACAATCTTTGAGTCCTTAGGAATATTAGGAGTTTGGCTAACAGCAAATTCTATCCTACTTTTCAGTTACAAGAAGTGCACTGAACTTATCTCTAAGTCATGAAGCTCAAGAAAAGGTGATAATCCAAGTCAATCAAATATTGAGCATTAACTCAATATTAAATAGTTTATTTTATGAAATAAGATGCTACTATGATAGTGACAATAAAATTCATGCATTTAAGATATAATAGATGGTTGAAAAGTTAACAATTTCACAACAACAAAAAATGGACCTTCCTTATAAATGTATAGAAAGTTTCTTAGTTTTTGTGACTTTAGAAGTACCAGGATAATATATAATAGCTTATTATCAAACTCTACAGCTCATACCAAAGGCTTCCTTCAAAAAGGCACACTCTAGTTAGTAGAGAATCTATTAGTACTGGGCGGGACACTGAACAAAAGTAAGGCATAAAGAAACTTTAATATAGCTCTAATATCCTGTGTTAGCATCATGCTCTATTCATCTCCTACTTGGATCTATGTGCTGGTGATGGGTATGATAGTGGCCACTCTTAAAACACTCCTCTTCTTTTTTCATAAGACATAATGGATCTTGACAGGTCTGGAAGTATCATACAAACATGCGGGATTTGTACTGTAACAACTCTAGTATGAAATGAGGGATCAATCTCATTCTTTTCCCAGTGTCTAGAGGTTCATTTATTTCTGTTTCTTTACTTCCCAAATTATAGTGTTATGAAGTGAGCCTCATTTCTAAAACATCTTTCCTTTAAAGATTGCCACATTGAGGTAGGACTTCCTCCGTACTGGATGAACATGCCAGAACCTCAGGAATCAGAATGTATCATGTGGTGATATGTAACTGCTGTTTTCTTTATTAATTCATTTGGACAACATTTATTTATTGAGAAATATATCAATAAGTGTCTTACAAGAAAACAAGAAACATTCTAGGTATTTCAGAGATAATTTTATATAGAAAATTGTATAAAATACAAGATTTGAGAGGACAAATAAGAGATAGTGAAGTGACATAAAAGAAGAACAATTGGGAAGGCAGCTCTCATCCAGAAGAGAATGGACACAGGGATGAAGTATTGTTACTTTAATTCAGAAACCAGTGTTGTGTATAAGTACCTGAGGACTTGTTAGAAGGATCCAAACAAGGAATAAAGATACCCACTACAGAAAACTCAACTTAAGTTGAGAATAAAGATACCCACTACAGAAAACTCAACTTAAGTTTGGTTGAAGCTACCAAGTAGCCACCGGACAAAAGAATCCAGATAATATAGTTTCCAGAACAGCAAGGAATTAATTGAAATCCAAATAATAAGTGTCAACTATGTACCAAGTACTCTTTTAGGCAATAGAAATTCAGGAATAATAAAACCGACCAATGAGATACCACCTCACACCAGTGAGAATGGGGAAAATTAACAAGGCAGGAAACCACAAATGTCGGAGAGGATGCGGAGAAAAGGGAACCCTCTTACACTGTTGGTGGGAATGTGAACTGGTGCAGCCACTCTGGAAAACTGTGTGGAGGTTCCTCAAAGAGTTAAAAATAGACCTGTCCTACGACCCAGCAATTGCACTGTTGGGGATTTACCCCAAAGATACAGATGCAATGAAACGCAGGGACACCTGTACCCCGATGTTTATAGCAGCAATGTCCACAATAGCCAAACTGTGGAAGGAGCCTCGGTGTCCATCGAAAGATGAATGGATAAAGAAGATGTGGTTTAGGTATACAATGGAATATTACTCAGCTATTAGAAATGACAAATACCCACCATTTGCTTCAACGTGGATGGAACTGGAGGGTATTATGCTGAGTGAAGTAAGTCAGTCGGAGAAGGACAAACATTATATGTTCTCATTCATTTGGGGAATATAAATAATAGTGAAAGCGAATATAAGGGAAGGGAGAAGAAATGTGTGGGAAATATCAGAAAGGGAGACAGAACGTAAAGACTCCTAACTCTGGGAAACGAACTAGGGGTGGTAGAAGGGGAGGAGGGCGGGGGGTGGGAGTGAATGGGTGACGGGCACTAGGGGTTATTCTGTATGTTAGTAAATTGAACACCAATAAAAATAAATTTAAAAAAATTAACCATTTAAAAAAAAAACTGACCAATTCCCTTTCTTTGGGAGGTTAATTTGTAGTGCTTCCTATGTATCAGTTACTCAAATTTACTCTAAATATACCAGTATACTTTAAATACACTAATCCATTAAACCTTATACAAGTCTATGGTGTAAATATTATCTTTGCCTCTCCCATTCACAGAAGACATTAAAGACAAGGAGGTTAAATCCCTTAGGGCACAGTGCTTACAAGTGACAGAGCCAGGATTCAAACATTCAAGCATTCAGGCTCAGAGTATGTTCTCTTTAATCTTATTCCATTCCATCTTTTTGTGCCTAGAACTTTCTATCCTGTCTTCGTATCACAAATAAAGATGATCATAAGTAACACTGAAAAACTTAAAAAAAAACATGCGGGGTTCACATACTAAGATTCAGAATATCTGAAACACTTAGCATAAATTTGTTCACTACCCTGCCAAATACGAAAATTATTTCTCTATCTCTTGGATAATTCAAAACTAAGTGGAGAATCATGCATTAGTAATGTTGCACAAAGCACACTGAATTTTATGAGTGATAAAAAAAGAGAACTTCTCAGTTTTTAGGATTTTTATATGGGAAGAACAAATAACCATAACAAAAAATAATCTTGCAAATTAATAAGTACTTCTGAATAGAGAATATGAACTTAGCCTATCTTACAAGTTTTCCATGTGCTATACAAAACCAAAGAAAGCTAATAGGAAGAGGGCTTTTCTAAATAAATGAGTGTAGCATTCCCAATGCTTGCTGTAAGGTACCAGAACAATTCTTTTCTGGGTCTATACTGTGATTTTGTTTGTAAATGTGTCAATGTGAAAGCATTTTGAAGGAAAATTAAGTTTTACCTCTTTCCCCATTATGTATTCAGTAGATCAGAGGTAACATTTGTAAAAGCATTATTTACTGTGCACTATTTCACATAGAACAATAAAAGAAGAAATGTCTCCTCATGAAAGACTGAGGCACTGTGATAGTTTCATTCCTCTAGCCATGGTTCTTATAAGAAAACTTACTGTGCCTTGCCCCAAGTGGGTGGCATATCTTCTGTCTTAAATTATATGGATGCAGATCATAATGACTTACTATATGATCTTTGTTTTTTTTTTTTAAACTTCAAAACAACTCCTAAGTGTTAAAAACAACTGAAATGTGAACTCCTGACTGTAGAATTCCTGCTTCCTTTTGTGAATGATGTATGGAATGAAAATCTCTGCCTGGTGCATAGAATACTGACATCATGTAATTCATCCAGGCCCACAGACCATTTACTCAGAATGCCATTAGAAAAAGCATACCTGTTCTACAAGTAATTCAGGCTGCATAAATAATACTATATAATGGAGGGCTTAAGTTTGCAGTCTGCACTTTTACTTTCCTGTTCCCACTTTCAACTAAAAAAGTCATTCATATTCAAATTTTTATCTTAATTTCAAACTAGGTATAAAAATTTAATTTCTTAAAAACATTGAAATATTATTATCTACCTACAGGCTTCTATACAAAAATCATACTCTATAAGCAATTCACTTGTTTGTGGAGCTTTCCATTTGTTACTATTTAGTGGAAGCTGAAGAGTAAAAAAGGAGAATAGCAGAATGACCATGATCGCTGTCTTGAAATAATGTGAGGCTTCAGTTGTCTTCTAAAGACAAATAAGAAAAAAAATAAATAAATAAAAAAAAATAAAAAATAAAAAATAAATAAAGACAAATAAGAAATTGGGACTGCTATTCACAACCAAAAATTACTGATTGTAAAAATTCCATAAATGTGTGCTTATGTTTTAAGTATTTGAACATATTTAATCATGCCTTTAAATAAAGTATGTACAAGTAAAATATTTCTAAGAATTCTATGGCAGAATTAAACTCTTTATACTGGCACACCCTCTAAATGTGTTGTAAATGAAAGTAATGACACTGATAAAAAACAAAAATCCATATTAAACTTGCAATACCCAAATACATCCTTTATAAGTCGCCATCCTTGGAGTCCATGAATTTATTAAAATAATGTGATCACTGAATTTAATTTTAAAATTCTTTGAGGGGTGTTGCCTGGATGGCTTAGCGGTTGAGTGTTTGCCTTCAGTCCAAGGCATGATCCTGGAGTCCTGGGATCAAGTCCCACATCAGGCTCCCTGCTTGCTTCTCTCTCTGCGTATGTCTCTGCCTCTCTCTCGTGTCTCTCATGAATAAATAAATAAAATCTTAAAAAAATATTGAGATATTATTTGTAAGGCTTACAGAATCCAACGATTTTTTTCATACAGGGAAAATATATTTTTATAATATGATGTTTAGTTAAGGGAAACTATAATTTTTATGGTATTATCTTTAGTTAAGGGTCAATAAACATTAGAGATTATGGAGGCAATATAGGAAGCTACCTTTAAATTACCTTTAAAATTTCATAGTGCAAATTAACTTATGACGAATTTCCCCTTTAATTATCAACTCAAGCACGGGGATGTTCACTTTTTCCCTTATTTTTCACATCCACAAGTAGATATTATGCTCAGATTTGAACCCCAGGTCACACTGGACTTTATAATGCAGGGACAGAGTGTCTACAAACCACCTTTCTGCTCAGCCACCTGGCTCTTTGTTAGGCTCAACAATAGGAGGAAGTGCCAGAGGGAGAAAAAAAAATGGAGAATAAACCTGTTCCTTTCTGCTATCTTCTGTTGATTTTTCTTTTTCATCTTATTTGCTTCCTATTTGATTCACTATAGTGACACGGTAATGGAAGATTCACTCCAGTGATAAACAGTGAACATTTTGTTCCAGTAAGAGTGTGATTCCATTATTTTTTTCAATATGTTTAAAACCGTCATCATGTCCCTTCAGAGCTGCTAGCATTCACGAAAGACTGAATGAAATTAAATAAAGGCTTTCTATGCTAATATATAAAATGTCTGGTGCCATCCCATGGTGTCCATCTGCTGAGCTTTGAGAAAAAAGCACTAGCTGCATCATGCCTTTTTACAAAGAGTCTGAGTTCCAGTCTCATGTGGTTTCTCCTCCAACCCTCTAAGTTTTAGTTATCTCAATCTTTTCTCTGCTCTAACATCCTAAGTGGGTAGCTGTCTTTTGCGGTTGCTACCCCCATGAACCTAGTCTTCTTTTCTATGCTTTGTCTTCAGTAAACATTTGTCAACTATTCTCCCATCTTTGTACATTTTTGCAACTCTTCCCATTACGTGGATTTTTTTCCTTTCCTCTTGAATTTGAGTTGACATGGCAACTTGCTTTGACCAATTTGGGATAGAAGTTAGGCCTGGCAACTTTATATTTGTACTCTTGGAGTTTTATGCCACCACGTAAGAAGTCCAGCTATGTCACTTTGAGAGAAGTATAGCCATGCTTGGACATTTCAGCTACCCTATCTGAGATGCCAGACTGCAGTTGTGTGGAGCTGCATACATTATCCCAGTTGGACCACTTGCTATAGAAAGACTGCCAAGGTGATCCAAGTCAACCCAAAGAATCATGAGAAAAATGAATCATGATTGTCTTAAGTCACTAAGTAAAAGGATAGTTGGTTACATAGTAGTATATAAACAATAAAGCCTTCTTAGTTCTTAAAAGAGCTAGTTGAACTTTGTAACACACGTTCTCTATTAAAATAACCATTGTGTGATTTCTATCTCCTGAGTGGACTTTGATAAATCCAAACATAAATACTGAAACTAATAAAATAATTTGTTCGAAATGAGATTATATGTTTCGCCAGTGTCTTCCACAAGGTGAATTAACATAGATTTTTAAATAATATCAATTTCAAACCATCAACAAAATAGCTACAACAAGAATCTTATTATCAGAAAAATTTAAATAATTCATTAAGCAGTATAATGACAAGAGCCTAATAGCTAGGCTAATTTTGAAGAAACAGCTAATTTTGTTAAAGGAAATGCTTAGTATTTAAGTATAAAACTACTAGCTGTCCTCTTAACTCTATTATACAGATCACTGATAATATTAAATAGAATCAAATTTTGGTAAGTTGTATATTGTTTTTATATGAACACAATGAATTTAATATTCTGTTAAAGATGAAACTAATTGTTATAGGTTACTGATAGCATTTGTAGTTGAAGAGAAAATATTAACTATGTAAACGTGAGGTGCTATAAATGGATAGTAATTTTTAAAATATTTTATTTATTTATTTGAGAAAGAGACCGCGGGAAGAGGGAGAAGCAGATTCTCCACTGAGCGGGGAGCCAAATGTAGGGACCTGACCTGAAGGAGCCACTCAGGCGCCTTGGAGAGTAATTATGATAGTGAATGTTATAGGTATGAGGTGATGGATAAATTGTAACTATAATGAGTTTTAAATATTAAGTCTGAAATTTAGCTTATGTAGATTGACAAGAAATAGTATTAAAAATCTAATTGTAGAAGGCCATATGACTGGAACATTTTACATTTTGAAACATTTCAACAAAAGTGCTTATGATATTGAAGGATATTATCTTCCACAGACAGACCTGAACAGGATTCAGCATAATTTCCCTGTGATTACGTACTCCTAAACTATCAATAAACAAGCTTCCCAGGAACCATGTAATATCAGTTTATATAATGTCAGGGCATTCTGTCAAGGGAGAATTTTAGAACATCTAGATCGGCATCAAATATAAAAGGATAAGGAATATGTTGAGTATGTAAAAATATGGAAGGGATGAATCCCCATATTTACTCCCAAGAGCCTTTATTAATAATCAATTCTCTATCAGGGGATGGGGAGAATGCAAAATCCTATAACAAGAATGGTATAACTATATCGATTTCTTTTTTCCTTTCACCAAGCCTCTCTAATACCCTTAGGTGAAAGAGCTGAAATAAGTTCTCCCTATTATGTTCTTAACCTGTATATCTTATAGAAAACCAATTTATATTATGGTTTAAATATATATGATTGAAATAAAGTTTCATGCTTATTTGTCTTCAAAACATCCTAAAACTGGGAATACACTTGCCATAGTCTTTCTTTCTTTTATTTTTAAATTTATTTTATTTATTTATGATAGGCACACAGTGAGAGAGAGAGAGAGGCAGAGATATAGGCAGAGGGAGAAGCAGGCTCCATGCACTGGGAGCGCGACGTGGGACTCGATCCCGGGTCTCCAGGATCGCGCCCTGGGCCAAAGGCAGGTGCTAAACCGCTGTGCCACCCAGGGATCCCCTTATTTTTAAATTTTATTTACTTATTCATGAGAGACACAGAGAGAGAGGCAGAGACAGAGGCAGAGGGAGAAGCAGGCTCTCCATGGGGAGCCCAATGCAGTACTCCATCCCAGGACCCCAGGATCAGGCTGAGCTTAAGGCAGATGCTCAGCCACTGTGCCACCCACGCATCCCTGCTGTAATCTTTCTGAAGAGTAAAGGAAGGAAGGAATAGAAAGAAATACCTGGTAGAGGAAGGAAGTAATTTCCACATCTACAAAATAGTGCTGAAGAAACTGTATGGAGGTAGGCAATTGGATAAGACACATCGTGGACAATAAAGCTATTAAAATCATAGCTCCATGTATGTCTGTTAGAATGAAAATTCCACACCCGAAAAAAAGTCACAAACAATCATGTATTTTTGTAAAAATCACTTAGCTAACATTTATGTGGTACCTACTCTCCCAAGTATTGTTCTAAATTATATATAATATATATATTATATAAAATTTTTCACTGAATATATTATATATTATATACATTATATATAGTATACATTATATACATTATATATTATTGTATATTATATATAGAAAATGATTCCATTTTCACAAAATTTTATTACTTAAGTGTAAGTATTACCACAATTTGACAAATGAAGAAACTGAAACAAATATAAATATAAATAACAAGTAACAAATATAAATGGTGGAGTCAGGAGAAATACATCTACTGCTGTGACTATGCTTAAAATTATGCTTTTTCAAAAACATATGTGATTGAGAAAGTTTTGCAACTAAGAGAGTAAATAACTCTGTTTTTATAAGTAATATAGAAAATAAACACTTTACAGTCAACATGTATTATTTGTGTCCAACATGGTGGGGTGTCTTCTCTCTAATGTAGTAATTGTCTACATTCTAAGCCTGGGTTTCCTAAAGTAGAAACTATGCAATAAACATTTCCAGACCCCCTATGTTTCTGGTGTGCATGAATGTTTCTTAAATGCTGCCAGTTCAGAAGCAGCCCCATGAGGCTTTAATTCAAAAGTGGGCAACATGCAGTTGTAGTTGTATATCCTAGCAAGCATTTGGGAGAGGTACAGCTGTTTTTGATGGTTGTACAGGTGGTATAATTTATTAACCAATTTTTTTGAAATTTAAGTTGTTTCTAAATATTTCATATTTGTATAAATGTTTCAGCTTCTGTATACAATTGTGGTTAATATTTTTTATTTTTTCTCTCATAAATTAGATTCTCAGTGAGCACTTATGATGGGCATACTAATGTACACAGGCTATATGAATGTTTTCATAAACGTTTTATTAAGTTTATAAGTCTGACCAGCACTGAATCTGTCTTTACTATTGTCTTACCTTCAAAAGCATTAAATATTATCATTAAAAAAATGTCAACTTGATGGGTGAAAATGCACTCTTATATTTAATGTTTTTTTTATTCTTTATTCACATTTTACTTGCTGTGCATTCACATTTTATTGTCCATGTATATTTTATGTTTTCAATTTCCTGTTTATGTCTTTTAAGCACTTTGTTTGCATTTTTTATGTTTTCTTTTTATTTTGCAAGCTAGAAATACATTAAATATACTAACTTTTTTTCATATTGGTTAAAAATAGTTGTGTTTTTGTTTAGTTTGAGAAAAAAGAAATCAGAAGTACAGGTGTTACTTGTAGTTTTTAAATATATATGATTGATGATAACAATAATCATTATAATTTTGATCATTGTTCTACTTTTTTTTTTAATTTTTATTTATTTATGATAGTCACAGAGAGAGAGAGAGAGAGAGAGGGGGGCAGAGGGAGAAGCAGGCTCCATGCACCAGGAGCCCGACGTGGGATTCGATCCCGGGTCTCCAGGATCGCGCCCTGGGCCAAAGGCAGGCGCCAAACCGCTGCGCCACCCAGGGATCCCTGTTCTACTTTTAATATACAACATCACCTGATAGGTGGAGAAACAGGTTTGGTTATTCATGTTTTATTTTTAAAAAGTACTTATTTATTCAAATAATAACTATCGTTTTCAAATTTAATGAGCTAAAACAATGCTAAAATATGAAAAGAAAATAATTTAAGTATTGCAGTCTTATTGTCATTTATATAAGTATGAATAAAGTATATATGATAAAGTATAAAAACGACTTCAGTAATTAACTCTTCTGCAACTATATATTAAGCACTATTTAGGTTCAAAGTTTTTTGCTAAGCAACATAAAAAGATATGAAATGAATCAGAATGAAATCTTAAGGCACTTGTACTTCAAAAATGAATAATTGTTTAAAATCACTTAAACAGTTTTAAAAACATTATTTAAAAATGCTCCTTTTTATCACCATAAAATATGTAATTAGGGAAACACTGTTAGTTTTCTTAGTGGATTTTTTTTTCATAAATGTTGCTACACTTTTTTCTATACAACAAATATAGTAACCAAAATATAATAGGGAATTCCCAAAAGAGAGGAAAAGCAAGCCAATAAATAAATAAATAAATAAAATAAAAAAAGAGAACTATGAAAAAACTATCAGGTATCCTGTGCAGAAGAAAAAAAAAAAAAGTCCACTCAGAAGAAGCATTGAATTTTAAATTACAAAAATTATTGATAATATTGTAATTACTTTGTATGATGACAGATGGAAATTAGATTTAATGTGTAGATTATTTTGTAATGTATAAAAACATTGAATTACTATGATATATGCCTGAAACTAATGGAATATTGTGTGTCAGTTATATTTCAATAACAACAACAAAAAAACCTTTATTGTCATAACACACTCTGGTTCCATGTGTGTAGGCATTAATATAAACGATCCACTTAAGAGAAAAAGGTATGATGTTGAATGAATCTTCCCTGGGAAAATGTTTATCAGCATTAGAAGGATTTCTAAGGAATACCACACTGAAAACTGTCAAAGGTGATATGGGACATCTTGGAGTTAATGGTTAGTTAATGTATTCAATAACCCTAAACTTTTTTCTCAGAACTCAGAAAGCTAATTTGCTATGCTAGTTATAACCCAGATTTCACTAAGAATGTATAAGTTACACATAGCTGAAGCTGAAACTTCAACTAAGGGTATGGCTTGTGTCCGAAAAGTGGAATATGGAAGAACTTTGTGGTTGTAAAACATTTTAAATGTAGACCAAATGATAGTATGAATGGCTGGTAAGCATTTTAAATACAGACAAAAAAAGACAGCATGAGTGTGTGTTTCTTTCGGTAAGTCAGAATAATAAATGTCCAATTCTGTGTCCTTCTCTTTTCCTATGAGAAACAGGAAAGGGTATTTCCCTCAAACTGCCCATTTATTTATTTATTTGTTTGTTTGTTTTTAAAGATTTTATTTATTTATTCATGAGAGACAGAGAGAGAGAAAGAGAGAGAGAAAGAGAGAGAGAGAGAGAGAGGCACAGGCAAAGGGAGAAGCAGGCTCCATGCAGGGAGCCCAACGTGGGACTCTATCCCGGGTCTCCAGGATCACACCCTGGGCTGAAGGTGGCGCTATACCGCTGAGCCACCCGGGCTGCTCTCAAACTGCCTATTTAAAGATGTAACTGTGAGCATAAGTTTTAGAATGGCTAGAGTAGATGATTTGAGATATTTTGTGTATTCTCATGAAAACCTCAAGGTCCATGGTTATCCTGCTTTGAAGGACTTTTGAAAGCTCTACAGGAATTTGGAATGCTCACACGTTTATATGTGCAAGAGAATAAAGGAAAAGGATCATGTATAATTTGGATGCTTATCAGGAGAGGGCCAATGTAAAACTGATGTTATAGGGACATAACAATGTAAACTAACAAGCAACAAAGTTGATAGTTGGTATATTATATGCCTATTCATTTGTAAGAAGGGAATTAAATGACTTTGCCAGTGAATATTTAAGAGACAGATATCTAAATAAAAATTCCAAATGAAGAATTGTGAGTTGAGTTTTGTTTAGTTGTCCACTGAGTTGACACACATCAGTATAAAAATAGAATAGAACTAATAATTCTGAACTTCACTTACAATAAACATATCTTGGGGTACCTAGGTGGCTCAGTCAGTTAAGCATCTACCTTCAGCTCAGTCATGATTTCAGAGTCCTGGGATTGAACCCTACATTGGGCTTCTTGCTCAGCAGGAAATCTGCTTCTCCTGCTGCCGCTCACTTCACTTGTGCACTCTCTCTTTCAAATAAATTTTTAAAAATAAGGATATCTTAAATTTTTTATACATTACCTCTTAGAATCAAACATCTAGAGCAGCCCCGGTGGCTCAGGGGTTTAGCGCTGCCTTCTGCCCAGGGTGTGATCCTGGAGACCCAGGATCAAGTCCCATGTTGGTCTCCCTGCATGGAACCTGCTTCTCCCTCTGCCTGTGCCTGTGTCTCTGCCTCTCTCTCTCTCTCTCTCTCTCTCTGTGTCTCTCATGAATAAATAAATAAAAACAATTTTTAAAAATCCAAATTTTCATTTTTATTGATATGTTTACATACTTTGATTGATTTAAATATTTATATATTTATTTATATAAACTTAAATGTATAAAATTGCCAAAGTTTTGCCATGCAAACAAAAATTTGGATATCTGATGATACTACAAATTATTGATTTCAGTTCTCCATATATTGTATGGAAAATAATATATACAAAAGTAATACATACAGATCAATAACAAATCAATTTTTAGAAGTTTAGCACAAAATATGCCTCTTCAAAACTACCAATCATAACATTCACTTGACACTTAATTATGTCACACCTTATTTTCAGTCAATTGGCAAATATTCTGCATACTCTATGAAAATTACCATGCGGATATAAATATGTATTAAAATTACTTCCCATTTTATCTCTAACTCTTAACCATGTGCATCTTTTTCCTTTGAGAAGGTCATTTTTTTTCTTTCTTTTTTTGAGAATGTCTTTTTCTCTATCAAAATATGTACTGTAAATATTTTATCATTTCCCCTCACATAACTACAAAGCAACCGCTACGATCCACACTAGGCACTCAATAAGCAGTTTTATAACAAGACAAATGAGGAATCATAGAGTTTTGTTCACAAACATTGGTAGGTGTGTGGGTTTGAAGGTTCTTGTGAGCTAACATGATGGATTTCAGCCAAGTGAAATCAAGCACATGCATTTATTAAACTGATCATTTTATAATTTATGGGTGCCAAGTTGGAATTCAGAGACCCATAACCTATTTGATCAGCTACAATATATTTAAATTGAAACTTATAATGTTACATTATATTCCTAGAATTAGTGAATTAGTGTTGATTTACTTTATAACATATTTTTATCTTGTGTATTACTGTTTGAGAAACGAGGTCAAAGCACATTACTTTCCAGATACAAGCTTACATTGTTTTAAGAACATAATGAAATTTTATTATTCTAATATATCTATATGTTCCTAAATATGGCGTCAAATTCCTTCCTTATGATTCAAATATGATAATAAATTGTTGTGGTTGCATGCCGCTCAGGAATAAACCAGCCTAAGACTTAATGGCTTAAAATTGGTGCTGATAAAGTACTGCCTACAGCCTGTGTCCTGGTTTTGTATGACCTGTAAACTAGAATAAGTCCATTCTTCACACTTTTAAAGGGTTATAAGAACAGGGACCATATGTGGATCACAAATCCTAAAATATATATTATGGAACCCTTTGTCAAATATGGTTGTCAATATCTGGCTTAAAATGACCACCATTTTATTATATAGTCACAATTTAGAAGGAGCTCAGCTGGTTGGTTTCTTTACTGGTTTTGCTTCAGGTCTCATGTGGTTGCAGTCAGACAGTACCTGGGTGTACAGTTGAAGCTAGTTGTTTGTAATATTGTAATACTCCATGTGGCTATTGTCTCCAGTTAGCACCTCATCATCCAGGACGTCTCTTAGCACCTCATTATCCAGGATGTCTCTTCATGGACTTCTATTTACATAATAGCCTGTATTTCTTGTATAAAGTCTTATAGCTCCAAAGGTAAAGAAGAGTGAGTTACCTTAATGCTCTTCTTAATTTAGGATCAGATCTTCCAGAATGCCACTTCCTCTGCATTCTATTTGTCAAATTAGTCACAATTCTAGCCTGGATTCAAGGGGAAAGACTTAAGTTCCACCTCCTGATTGAGTATCATTTGCATCCTGTATGGGGCAGATTTTGAGACAATCCACCTTCTGGCCATAACAATTTATTTCCTTCCATGTGCCAAACCTACCCATTCCCTTACTAGAACCCCAAAAGTTTCATCCTTTAATCAGCTTTAATTCTAGAATTCCCTAGTTCAAATTTCTCAGCTTTTATATGTTGTCACTTTTGAGCTGAGGACTTCTGAAAGAGAAATACATTTTCTGCACTCCACTCACTCAAAATACAGTAGTGAGCAGAGACAGAGAATCTATAGTTGGCTTTCACGAGAAAATGGCACGAAGAGAGGAATAGGTAGCTCATGAGAATTTTAAATCCAGTTACATATATATCGAGTTCCTTGATTAGAACTTCCAGCTCCACTGAAGTGTCTTCCTATAGATGTTGGCTCTATCTTCCTACATTTTAATTTGCTCTCTGAGTTAACTTCACTTCTGTATAAAAAATGACTCATGTTTGTAGCTCAGTAGCTTTTTCAATCTTCATCCCGCTTATTGACTTGAGGGTCCAGAGGACTCTTTTCTTTCTTTTCTTTCTTTTTTTTTTTGGACTCTTCATCATAAGTTGTATCTGTCCTTTTTAGTCCAATATAACATAATTTCTTTAATAAAATTTATGAATTTTTATGAATCAGATTATAATAAAATCCTTTAGATAAAAATAAGTATTGCTTATATTTCTTTCAAAGGTGGAATCTTTGGTATCTTGGACCTCTTGTGAGGCTGCTGAGTTAAGTGCCCTTAAATTCTTAGAAATCCTACTTTTAACCTAGAGCCCTTTTTGTCTGGGTCAAAAAGTCTAGAGATAACAAATTAGAGTTTTCTGAAGTTTAACAAAGGGGTTTACACTAATCCTTGATCTAAAATATATCCTGAGGTGACATTTACTGGCAGTGGCCTAGATCTGACCTTTACTCTGGCTATTACTGAGGCTATTTCCTGCTTACTTCTATTTCTTATTCTTACTTTTTTATATTTCCTCTGACTTATCCTGCCAAACTGAGTGTTCAGCTGACTTCTCCTATACTTTATCACCTATCAAACTTTATTATTGTTATTATTAAACAAAACCAAAAACAGTTGACATTCACCATTCTGCCTAGAAACCTCATCAGTCAGAACAACATATTCTTCAGGGACTCTCTCAACCTTTTGTGAAGGCTTTTGGTAGGCTATTTGGTTATTTATTTTGCTTTTATATAATATAGGTCCCTTTCTTTCCACCTCAAATAATAATTTTCTCCCTTTCTTTCAAGCAGAACAGTCTTCACAAGGCACTTCCAGCTTTTATACACTATGGTGTTCCAAGATGAATAACACATATTCTAAGTTTTTGTTTTGTTTTACTTTTGCAACAGCAGCACATCACTTCTACATAAAAAAAGTCTATTCCATTTCAGTAATGTCCGATAACAAATAACTCCAAAATGTAGTACCCAACAGAACAATCATTGTATCTCATGATTCTGGTTGACCAGAGCAGAGCTGGTAGGTTGCTTTATAGATCTAGCTTAAGGTCTCTTGTATAGGTACAGTCAGATAATGGCTAGGCTTGTCTTCTGAGTCTGCATGTCTGGTGTCTCTGTATTCTCTATGTGGACTCTCCACATCATATCTAAACTATCATGACATCTTCCAGTGGCTCTTTCTTCATCAGGATTCTTAGATTTCTTACATGGCATCTTAGGGCTCTATGATGGAGATGGTAGCTGCTAGGTCATCTTAATGCCTGAGATCAGAAGCATTTAACCCTCACTTTATTCACATTTTATTGACAACGCAGTCTCAGGACTAGCTTGGGTTCAAGGGAAGGAGAATTTCTACTCTTGATGACATGTGCTGAATGCACATGGAGTGAATGGTGGATAGGTTTTACACTATCTTTAGAAATTTGTTAATACATATAATGTGTCTGTGTGTTTGTGTGAATGTAATCCTTTTTTCAAAGATTTTATTTATTTATTTAGAAAGAGAGAGAGAGAGAGAGGTATCAAGGGAAGTGGCAGAGGGAGAGAGAGAGAATCTCAAGTAGACTCCATGCTAAACAGAACTGTATACAGGGCCTGATCCTATGACCATGAGATCACAGTCTGAGCTGAAACCAAGAGTTAGATGTCCAACCAAGTGAGCCACCCAGGCACCCCTGATTCTTTATTTTTGAAACAAAATTAAATTCTTGAAAAACAGGCTTATAATTTATTTTCTTGTTTTTCTTTCCATTTCAAGGAATAAAACAAATGCTGATTTACCCAACTCTCCCATTTACCTCCCTCTCCAAATGAAATAGTTACTAGAAATAAGGTAAGGTAATGTATAAAATACCTTTTTCAGTTTGTACTATTTTAGGACTTCACTCTTGTTAGTCTAATTGGGACATTTTAATTGCTATTTAGAAATTTGTGACAACATTGGAATTTATAATAGGATTTTAATATATTTATTCCTATAGATATGTGGCCTGGATGAATGATATAATAATTTGTCTTGAAAAGATAAAACCCCAAAAGCTGGAAAACAAGCAAGGTCATTCAGTATGACAGGTAATATAAACAGTAGAGCTGACATTTCTGGAGGATTTAGTGTCCCAGAATTAGCAATGTCTTAATATGTGTAGCTTAAGATTCTGACCTCTCATCCAGACAGTGCAAATTAGAAACTGAATATGTCCAGTATAACTATACTTCTAACACTATGAAATCAGGACAATATGGCTCATACAGACAAAAATTATAGGTATCTTTTCTAACAAATCATAATTTAATTGACTGTTCAACTTAGAGATAAATGCTAGCAGCAAAATTTAATGTTCAGATACTTCATCCCTCTAACTGATATTGAAAACATTTGCTTCTCTTTGAGGGTTACATTTGCACTATTTTTTTTTTAATATTTTATTTATTTATTCATGATAGTCACAGAGAGAGAGAGAGAGGGGCAGAGACACAGGCAGAGGGAGAAGCAGGCTCCATGCACCGGGAGCCCGACGTGGGATTCGATCCCGGGTCTCCAGGATCGCGCCCTGGGCCAAAGGCAGGCGCCAAACCGCTGCTCCACCCAGGGATCCCTGCACTATTTTTTTGTAAGTTTGGAAAAGAGTAGACAAACTTTGAAAGAGTATATTTTTTCTACGACTTTTAGGGGAAAGAAGTTCAGTTTTCTTTGTAACATGTTTTAGGCATGTTGATATATCACATATAAATGTTATTCAGATAATATTGTCACATATATATATGAAATATATATACATATTATATATATATTATATATATATAAATAAATATATATTATATATATATATATAATTGAGGTACTGGCTTCAATAGAAAGTAAATTACAAGTTCTCAGAATTTGAGTTGATGCCCAGAATTAAAAAGTTTTATGTAATGGTGTATGAAAATTATGCATTTTAACTGCCAACTCCAGGTTACCGTAACACCTTTTGAAACTTGCTGAATTATTGAGGTGGATATTTTCTTCAACATCTCCTCACTGTAGTGAAAACACCAGTATAATGATTTCATACTTAGGCATTATTCCACATATGTTGTCATTTTTAAGGTAAAAATGTGTGAATTTACTTTAGAAATTGAGCAACATATCTATTTTAATATAATCTCCCCTTGGGTAATTACCTTGTGAAGAGTGTCCATATTTTTTCAGTTCTTCTCCTTTATCATGGCTGCATTATTCGTATAGGTCCTAAAAGACAGAGAAACTCACTCATTAGAATCACTGCAATCTGTTAGTGTTAGTTTATGTGAAATTTATACTCCCTGCATGGAATTGATCACTGAATATACTAAATCTCTTTAGATTGGGGTAGATCCACTTTAGAACAGTAATAATTCTGTACTTTTCAAAATAACTGCAGTTGGTTGAATATATAAATTGAACTTCAGAGACATATTTTTCTGCTCCAATGTGCAATAGTGCAGCCACATAGTAAACCTTGGAAAATCATACCAGCAAATTGGCTTCTGAGCAACAATAGAGCACATGGTGACTTTTGCACTCAAAAGATGCTAACAGATGGTGAATAATTCAGAGAGACTCAAAAATATTCCAAACTTTGAAAATAGTAGGAGTAAATCACAAGCACAATATGAAGAGGTGGGTGGCTAGTATGGACTCTTACACCAGATTCCCAACAGTTTTCTATGTGAAGAAACCAACTTCAATCCAGATGGCTGCCTATATCATTAAAATCACAGATAATTTAAATACCTCCTCAATCTTATGGAAGGTAGTCTATTTTCCAATATGCTGACAAATACCCATGGCTTATGATTTCATGTTTCCCTCTGGTTCCAATTGTATTGTTACTAAATTCTCTCTCTTATTCATTGTTGCCATGTCTTGTTTCCCTGCCCAACACTAACTCAAATATGAAACATAACAATTTTCCCTTGTTCTCTCTTATAAGCCAATTAGAAAAAAATAGGTGTATTTAGATAGCAAAAGATACTCAAGACCTAGGGAAACTTGTTAAAATTATAATTAAAATGGTAGATAAAGTAAAGATAAACATTTAGCTTTTCTTAAGCTTCCCTTGTCTACACACCTCCAAAAATTATCCTAGATACCACTTATAAGATGCCTTAGATCTTTCTTATGATACACTTAGTATTTAAGCCTTTTTAAAAAATCTGCTCCATAAACTCAATATTCCTAAGCAATGTACACGTATAATAAAATAAAATGGATAGTTTAAAAAAATGAGTAAAATTTGTGGAAAATCTTTCATAGGGAATTAACACCTTTGGGGCAAGAGTTGTAGTGGTGGTCTTCACTAAAAAAAAGATCAATTATTTAATCTTTTTAGAATATTAAAATATTTCAATAATAGAACTGAAAATATGTATGTAAAATGATACTAAAAATTAACCATAATCCAACATTTGTTACATAACTGCTGTTAGCTTTTCATTTATTTCTCTATTATTCTTTTGATACATACTAAAGATCTACCTAATCGGAGATAATCTCATCTGACATTTTATCTTATTTCTTTGATTTTTATTTGCATATTTGAAACCATGGAGGCCAAGACCAATATATTAATATGTAAAAAAAATAATATTCAGTGGATCTAAAAGAGGTTTGGTGAAAGATTCAGAGTAGATGGCTTATTATTAAATTATTCATTCATATTTAAATTATTGTTAATATTAAATAAAATCTAATAATTCAAGTATTCATCATGATGTTTGGAATTAAGGAATAATTACTAATATTTTTTTAAAGATTTATTTATCTATTTATGATAGACATAGAGAGAGAGAGAGAGGCAGAGACACAGGCAGAGGGAGAAGCAGGCTCCACGCCGGGAGCCCGAGACGGGACTTGATCCCGGGACTGCAGGATCTCGCCCTGGGCCAAAGGCAGGCGCTAAACTGCTGAGCCACCCAGGGATCCCCCTAATATTTCTTGAGTGACACTTATGTTGTATATTTTGTAGATAAATAAGTAAAACTTTACATTCACATTTCTGAAATGCAAATGTTAATTATTTTGGCTAGTGATAGAACAAAAGAAAGTTTCTGGTTTGTTTTTTAAATGATTATCAGACACATGGAAATATTCATCTGTATTATATCAATAAAGAAATGGGTCAAGAAAACATCATTTTAGGGCACCCTGGTGGCTCAGTTTTTGAGCCTCTGATTCTTGGTTTCCATTTCTGTCATGATCTCATTGGTCGTGGGATCTAGTCCCGATTTGAACTCTGGGCTCATCCAGGAGTCTGCTTAAAAATTCCCTCCCTCTGCCTCTTCTCCCACTCTTGCTTCTGCACTCTCTCTCTTTCAAAAAAATAAATCTTTTAAAATATGTTATTTTACTGAGAAAACATTTCAACAAACTCTGATCTAACTAATAGAAGTGAATTTCTTCAATTGAAAATGGGCAGGTATAAAAAAACAGAAGTGCTATCATATTTAATGGTAAAAGAAAGAATGTTTTTTTCCCCAAAATCAGAAATATAGCTTAATGTCCTCTCTCCTCATCCAGCACAGTACATGAGATTCTAGACAGTGCAATTAGCCAACTGGGCAAAATAAAGAGACAAAAATATCTGGTTTTAAAATTATTTTATTCATATACAACATGAATATGTATAAAGAAAATCTTAAGAATTTTACATACACACAGATGTATAAAAACTAATGAGCTCAGCAAGAACTCAGGGAAATATATAAAAATCAAATGTACTTCTAGCAATAAATAATTGAAAATAAATAAGAAAGGAACTACATATTCATAGCATCAAAAAGCATATGATGCTTAGAAACATATTGAACAAAACAAGTGCAAAAAGGTATGCACAAACTTACAGAGCTTTCCTGAGGGAAGTTTTTAAAAGATCTAATTAATGAAGAGTATTATGTCCATGAATTCAAAAGCTCATTATTAGTAAGCTGAGAATTCCTGATCTATATAGATTAGGGCAGTTTCTATTAAAGTCTGAGTACTATTTCCCAAATGTTACAAGCTATTCCTAAAATATATATGGAAAAAGAAAAGACATAGAAACTTAAACACACACACACAGAGACAGAGAGAGAGAGAGAGAGAGGAGAGAGAGAGAGAGAGAGGAGAGAGAGAGAGAGAGAGAGAGAGAGAAAATGAACTTACAGTGCCTGACTCAAAAGTTGTTTTAGTAGGCTCCACAGGTGAAGCCTGAAGCCAGGCTTGAACTCTTGACCTTGAGATCAAGACCGGAGCTGAGATCAAGCGTCCGCTGCTCACAGCGGACTGAGCCGGACTGAGCCACCCAGGAACCCTGACCTCAAAAGTTCTTATAAAAAGGAATGACCTGAGCAACGACGACAGCCTAGGTAGCTTTGATGGCTCATCTCTCCACAAAAAACAGCGAAAAAAATGAGCAAAAAGTGCCAGAATCAATTTGCTGGACCTCTGGAAAACAGGGAGGGGCTTAGAGAAATCAAGTAAACGCTAAATCCAGGAAAATTCACCTTTGAAATGGTAGAGGTGTGCAGCTTGTTCGCTCGTCCTTCTCTACCGCGCTCCCCACGGCCCCCAGTCTCGGCAGCCCAGCAGCACGTGACCCGGCTCTGGACCCAGCAGAAGAGACGGCACAGAACTTGCGTCTGTTGGAACCTGTCTCGAGCTGCCCGAAGAACCGACGTGTAACCGCATTTCGCTTTGTTACACCTAAAGTGGAGCTCTCTCAGGGCGGAAAGCGAGCTATGATGAGAGCATTCCTCGAAAAGTGTTGAAAGGCCAGGGAAAAACCCCTCTGGGACACATGATGCCAGTTCAGGCAAACAGTGAACATGATGGTGTCTGGAGGGGAGAAAAGAAAGCTGAAGAGAGAGACTCTTTGGAGGTAAGTGAGGGACTGAAAAGCTCTCGCAGGTGCTGACAAATATACACCGCCTGATGCAAGTGCTGCGCATCCGCACCCCCGGGCGCAGGCTCAGAAAAGACCCGCGAAGACCAAAGCTTTCGCCTCTGGCTTGTCTTCATCCCACCCGGGAGAGGAGAGTGCTAACCGCGGTGAACGGAGCAGCCCACCCAAGTGTCAGAAGAATAACTAACAGAGCCAATCTGCAAAGACAGGGAAGGTAAAGGTATATATTTTCTTACTTCTTCTTTGTCTTCTTCCAACACCCCCCACCCCACCTCCCCTTTTGCTCAAGGCATTTAAGAAAACCTTTGTCAACAGGCAACTTGTACCTGCTGCACAGCTTTCTTTTGTTCCAGGCTCTGCTCAAAACTAGCTGCTTCTCCAGTCAATCAGTAAATGAGACACAATAGCACACCCAAATGAGGAACATGTTGCCTTTAAAATTCTAAAGGCCATTTTACCTCTCTGTGTGTGTGTGTGTGTGTGTGTTTCTGTGGTAGGAGGGGCAGGGTACAGTAACTCATACCCTTATACCCTCATACCCTTAGAGGGTAGAGTTTGGCCAACCATTGGGCCTCTAGAAATTTCAGTGAGGTGAAAGGCCCTTGAATTGTTGGATTTGTCTAAATTAGTTGTATTTCCTGATTCCTAGGTCCAATCAGCATAATGTCATCAATGTTAAAGATCCGTGTGCTGTCTTGTGGAAGGGAAAGAGGATCAAAATGTCTCTTGACTAAATTCATATGTCTGGAGAGCTAATATATCTCTGAGATATTTTGCTCTCCTTGCCAGCTGATAGAAAAACGCTCTAGTGCTCCTTACCAACAGCTATAGAGCAAGAAGCATTTTCCAGATCAATAGCTGCGTACGGGGTAGTAGGGAACTTCGTTTCAAGTAATGAAAACACATTTGCGACAGCAACTGCAATTTGAGACACCACTTGATTAAGGTTATAATAATCCACTGTTATTGAGTATACCATTATAAACTCACCAACATTATAGATCTTTGCAAATCAGTGCTCTGATTTGTGCCTACGTTCTAGAATTCATTAGCATAACCATGCTCACCTTATCTTTGACAATTAAGTACAGTCACTAAGGCACTGTTAACCAGGCTCCCATTATGACTATTACATTTTAGGGGTTACAGTTTGCTGGTAGTAATTTCTGCCCTAGTCTCTAGTCTACAAACAAGACACAACATAGAGCTTTTCAAGAATGCTGGGCTTCTCTCATAGATACATTTCTCATAGTCAAGGTGGAAAATATGTACTTTGAAGCAGATCTACATAAGTATACTCTGGCATTCCAGTATTCCTAATGTCTGGACACCTGCCTCTATATTATACCAAGGCAGTTTTAGCATTTTAACTTCATTTAGTATGGGCTATATTTGACCTTTCAAAACCCTCAAACTTATACATCAAATCCAGGATCTCTCCTTAGTGAACAATATCAATAAATTCAGCCTGACACAACTTTATATTTTGGCCATTAGGATTCACTATCCTTATGATCCCAGTTCCACACATATTCACTACATTTTATTCTGCATAAATTGTATAAAAATCCAGATATGTGGGAGTATCATGCCATTTCTCATGAGTCAAACTTTGTATCTCATCCTGTGTAGCTTATTGGGATTTGAGTCTAGTTATAGTCTAAAACCAAAGATTGATGATAGGGCTAGGTCCTGAGTAGAATCAGCAGTGACTTGCTAGGCAACTACCCCAGGAGATGCAATTACAGGTTCTCTAGGTGAAAGAGAGTTAACCCACACAGGCAGGGGAGGAATAGCTGCTGCTTCTGGCAAAGACGACCAAGCAGCATTGGTGGGTTCAATGTCTCCAGCTTCATCAAAATCTGCCCATATCTCAAAATCTCAATTTTCAGGATCCTATTCCCTCCTCATCCATAACTTCACTTTAGGAAGACATATTTAATCTGTAGAGCAGATCAACCTATGGGGTTGATAATTCAATTTGTTTTGTAATTCAACCACTCGAAGTATTTATGGGTTTGATTTTCAGAAATTTCTGAATTTTTTCAAGTCATAGGAGATAGTGATTTATTTCAGGACATATAGAGATTTTAAGTCATTAACACACAGAGCTGGGAATTTGGAGCCCTGAGATCTTTGTTACCCACTTTCTTCTCACAGGACCAACAAGCCAATTCTATTTTACTCCTTAGTTTGAATAAAATATTCTAAGGTAGTAAATACATGATCATGTGGAACCTTGCTTTCTGTAAGCATATGATTAGGAATATCCAATGGCAGTATTTTCATATTGCCATTGTCACATTATGCCATGGACTCTCAGTGCCCTCTTGATTACTAAACATACAGTCATTAGTGCCTTTAAATCTAATCAGATTAGAGAACCGATTCCATACCAAAATCAATTCAGGAAACTTGTCTTTAAGATTGTATTCCTCTAGAACTATTTCAGGTACCAAAATATTTATCAGTCAGGGTTCAGCCAGAGAATCAGAACTAGTAGGGAATATATTGATATCTATTGCAATAGATTAATTTATATAATTGTGGATCTGGCTAGACAAGTGTGAAATTCCTACTGCAGAACACCAGGCACCCTTGGACATAAGCTGAAGTTGCTGTCCACAAGCACTTATCTTCATCTTCAGAGAAGACTCACCTCTGCTTTTTAACTGATTGAAGCAGGATCACCTGCAAGATTATCTATGATAATTCCCTTACCTAAAGTCAATTGATTATGGACTTTAATCACATCTACGAACTACCTAGATTACTGTTTGACTGAATAAATGGAAAACTGCAGCATAGCTAGATTGACATACACGCAAGAAGACCATCTCGTGTATAAATGTATGTATCTATATTACTCACAGAATCTTGAAGGAGCAATCAGCAATTTTTATTATTAAAATAAACCTACATGCATATATCAATTTTATTTGTAAGGTAATGGATCTTTTGACTTTCATATCAGTTACAAGATAAGGCTGACTGCTATCCTTATTTAAATTTGATTTTGCTGTTAAAGTTTTAATGGATGCAATAGATTAGAAATAGCAAAATTAAGAATCATTATAACTAATTTGGTTGGAACACTAGAAAATTTTGTAGTTCATTGAATTTGGATCCCATATTTTATAACAATTATGTATCATTAAACACTAGACTTACATGCCCCATGGGATGCCTAGATACCTAAAATCTATTTGAAGTATTAAACTTCACCTTGAATTCAGTGTAGGACATACATAAAGCGAAATCCATCCATCCTGTTTAAATTACTCCTCTTTCTGTCTTTTTCCACTTATTGCTAAGTATATATTTCTGCTCTACAGTTTAAATATGTCTGTTTGCATTAATAACGAATAAGAAAGCAAATGGATTTTTAAGTAAAGAGACATTAAGTCTTATCTTAATACTAATTCTTAAGTTTAGACAAAATTTTTATGTATGATTAATTTGGAACTAATATGATAAAGAAAAAACCCTTGAGATGCCTGGGTGGCTCAGGGGTTGGGGATGTGCCTTCTGCTCAGGGCATGATCCTGGAGTCCCAGATCGAGTCCCATATTGGGCTCCCTGCTTCTCCCTCTGCCTATGTCTCTGCCTCTCTCTGTGTGTCTCATGAACAAAAAAATAAAATCCTCAAAAATAAAAAGAAAAATCCCTCCAACCTCTCATGTTACTTTAAAAAAAATAAATCTCAAAGTGTTTACTTTGTTGGTAAGATTTCAAAGACAATTATTGTTAGGAAAATATCTTAATTTCTTGTAAATTGGTAAAAATGATGAGCCCCTAAATTATAGATGAGAAAAGTGAGGCATAAGGAAAAAATAGACAAAGTTAAAATATTTTGAAAAGTATTTATACATGAGAGACACCTAACTCTGGGAAACGAACAGGGGTAGTAGAAAAGGAGGTGGGCAGGGGTTTGGGGTACTGGGTGATGGGCACTGAGGGAGGCACTTGGAGGGATGAACACTGGGTGTTATGCTATATGTTGGCAAATTGAACTCCAATTAAAAAATAAATATAAAAAATAATAATATAATGGGTTAAAAAAAAGAGAAGTAGTTATATAAAACTAGTATTTCTGTAACATAAAAGGTATAATAAATTAGGATTTACAGAATATGGCCTATTCATCTATCTGAAATGTATATTTGTTGTTTTTTTTTTTTTGTATATTTGTTTATACTAGAATGACTCTTTTGGAGTAAGAGCAGTTACATATCACCTCTTTTGGTATACTTCTGTGTTTTTAGTCTTTTTCCTTCAATGAGTATGTGTGATATATAAAAGATAGAAAATAAACTATGATATAAATTTAAAAAAAGAATGATTATAACTAATTTGGAATTTCATCTATTATTTTTTCCCAATATAAGGAAGGATACTGTACAAGACAAAAAATTACCGACTGATATAGAGTGTTGGCATGTATATATTAGTTATTCTTATGCATTGCATTAAGAATGTATTACAGAGATTTATAAAATGTACTCTATTGATCGACCAAGTCTTTTGGCTCAGTTGGATACATAAGATATGCATAAAACACATATGGAAATAGAGTTATCATAGCACAGGTTATCATAGCATAAGTTACAACTTAGCCAGAAAAATGTAACTTTTCCACTTGTACAATTATTTACTGACTTTTTTTTTTTAAATCAGTGAACTTTACTAAGGCTTTTGGAATTTAAAGATATGAGACCTCCATGTAATTTCTCAAAACTTAATTTGTAGATAGCAATTAAATTTATTGTCTTTAAATCAAAGTATTCTATAAAAATATAATCCAATTGAATGCTATTGAAAAGCTAGGCAGGGATCCCTGGGTGGCGCAGCGGTTTGGCGCCTGCCTTTGGCCCAGGGCGCCATCCTGGAGACCCGGGATCGAATCCCACGTCGGGCTCCCGGTGCATGGAGCCTGCTTCTCCCTCTGCCTGTGTCTCTGCCTCTCTCTCTCTCTCTCTGTGACTATCATAAAAAAAAAAAAAAAAATATCCCATATATTTCAAAAAAAAAAAAAAAAAGAAAAGCTAGGCAAAGAGAATACAATTCACAGAATAGTACATGAATCACTGTATTAAATAATATTGATTCATTATTCCAACCTAAGTTTGTAATCATCTCAAATCATAATCCTCTCTACTTTTTCTTTTTTCTTTCTCTTTTGATGGTACTTCCCAGAGAACTATTAAATAATATTGAGGTAGCTGAAGTGTCAAAATGTCCAACATGATTTAAGTAATTTATGTAACTGACTCCGATTTATTTGGAAAGTTATTAAATTATTCAAAAACATTCCTAAAATTGGCTTACTTCCAAAAGATTATATTGCCAGTCATGGTGATTCATTGGATCACTAGCTGATCAAGAATTCTGGAGTTAATAATTTCATGATCTTGAAATAGTTTGCCTAGTAAAACCGGGAAGAGGCATTGATAGAAAACTATCAGTGACCATTTTATTGAAATTTTTATCAATTTCATTGAAATTTGTACATCTACAGGGCTTTGTCAAAAATTTTAAAATGTTCTAAAATAAATATCATACCTAAAATCAAATATTTACTCTTATTTAAATTTTCTGTAAAGGCATCAAAATACTCAGTAATGGTAATTTTTGCTCAGTCTCATTATTTTTCTTTCTACAATATTATTTTGCTATTCTTCTTAGAAATTATTATAGTCTCACTTTTATAATGACTATATTATTACTTTATAAACTGAACAAATGACTGAAGATTTAAAACTAAAATCTTTCCTCATCCGCATTACCCATCATTTTGAGGGATTGAAAGTGTCAGAATATAATAATATACATCAAATGAAAGATCTATGCCTGCTATGAATATTTACCTTTAAGGCTAGAACATCTTTTTAGAAATATGTTTTTAGCTACAAAGTTCATAATGAAGATGATTTTATTTTTTACAGGTGGGAAAACATGTCTGTACTAATAAGAGCAAATTAGAATAAAGCAGAAAATATCCTGTGCCAAAATTTGACACGTAGGCAAAGCAGATCTAGAAAAGTGTAATAAAAATAAGGTCTCAGTATTATTTTCTGACAGTTTAAAAAATCATAATAATAAAATTTGCATTTTGGATGCATAATATATTCCTGAAGTTATATAATATAAATTATTTTAAAAGTAACTTGATAAAAAATTAGGAAACATTGCATTAAGTTACATCTAAGTTTATTCTTATAGTTAATTATTATAGCTATCTTACTATAATTTTGAGTTCTTAAATGAACAGTGCATATCTTAGCATAATAGCATCTTAAATACTGAATATTTTTTAAAAACTACACAGAAGTTTAATATGAAAAAGTAAAAACTAGACACATTTCTCTGAAGTACTGACTAACAGTATCCTGAAAATGTTGAATTTACACTAATTTTTTTTAGCTTAGTCCACTGTGGACTGTAATAACACACTGTAGCTATTTAATAATGATTTGGAAAATGTATGAATTAAGACAATGATTCAGAGATAATTATTTTCAAATTGGATTCAGACCAAATGGCATTAAGTAATTTTATAAACTCATGTTCATGCCTTCATTAATCATGTTATTTAAAATGTATTTAGCAAGCACAAAATATGGACTCTGTTTTAAGAGGATGGCATTAAAAATTGAATAGAATATGGTGGTTTACTCTAAAAAAATAATCCAAATGTTACTGGGATGCAGATGTATTAGTTTTGTATGGCCACTATAACAAATTGCCATAAGCTTAGTGGCTTAAAACAATGCAAATTTATTTTCACACAAACCTAGAAGCCACATGTTTAAAATTAAGGTGTCACCAAGGCCGCATTCCCTCTGGAGACTCTAGAAGATAATCTGTTTCTTGATTCTAGCTTCTGCTGGATGGCAGCAATTCTCGGTTTATGGCTATTTCACTCCCAATTTCTGCCTCCATTTTCACATCCCTCTGAATCTTGGTTTTATGTTGAAATAACACTCTATGGGAAGATGGAGAATACTTGAAATGATGGTGGTATTCTCTAATATAGGGCATACTAGAGGTAGATTAGTTTTAGGGGAAAAGATCAAGTTTCATTTGTTTATGTTGAAATAAAATTTATTTATGACATCTAGGAAGGTATTTTAAGTATGTAATTAGATATTTTGGCCTGGAGATAGAGGTATAAATATGTGGGTCTTCTGAGTACAGATATTAATTTAAAACATAAATACTTTGGTATTCTAAATTAAGATGAGACAGTGCAAGTAAAGTGACCCTAGGGCCAAACCTTGAGGATCAATTAATAGCTGAATAACAGAACATGAGTTTACAAAGAACAGAGAGGAGTATGGCAAAGAGAATTATGAAAGAAATATGGAAAATGAATTAGAGGAGATAATGGGATATATTGTTTAAAGGAAGAAGTAGCAAGGATTGTTTCTTTCTTAAGTAAAAAAATCTGGCTACACTAGGAAAAAAGAAAAAAAAAGGCCTGTTCTCCTTTAAGTAAACAAGAGACATTTTAATAATTGCTTTCTAGCAATCAGCTTTTATTTGCCTTAATATAAGCTTTGAAGCAGTTATCTTAGTGTTCACTACCCTGTAATGATGTTAAGAGGTCAAGTGAGATTAGTAATTAGAATGTCCGTTGGATTTAGCAGTATGTATGCCATTGTTGTGATCACAACAAGCTATACCTGTGGGAGATGAAATCAAACCAAAGTACGGAATGGGAGATTGAGGAATAAGGATTGGAAGTGCAAAGTCTAAAGCGTTTTTTGAGGAGGCTAGAAAGTCTATAATTGGAATGATCTATGAATTTATTGTGTATTGTATCGCTTCTAGTTTCTAATAACAAGGACAAATATGACCAAAATAAAAGTTAACCTGAAGAACCAAAATGAGAGACAGTGGCATGGTATACATAAAAAGGAAAGGGAAATGGGTAGTTCTTATAAAAGAAGAATGGAAGCCTCAGGACAGTATGTTATTTTGTCCTTAAAGAGGATGACTGACATTTCTCTATTAAAATTGCATGGTAAAAAAAATAAAATAAAAATAAAATTGCACGGTAATATAATAACATATAGGCAGACATACATGTGTGTATGTTGGTATTGGTATTGAGAATACCAGGGGTGGGTGCCATTTTCTTTCGTTTGTTCATGTATACAAAGGGAGTGGGAAAAGGTAAGAAAATAAGTGGTATGCAGGAACAATAGAAAATGTGTGATGTAATGATTATTAAATAACATAAAATTTCAAAGTATTCTTGGTGGGGGCAGTTATGTAAGGTTTCTGTGTATGATGTGAGTTTTCCATAAGTGCTTTCTGCTCAAATATATATGACAACATAAGGATGCTTAGGTTTTTGTGAAATGGAGCTTTATCTAGACAGGAAAAAAGCCTTTGGTCAAGAGTATTATTCAAATGATTATGTGTTAACTCTATTACAGTACAAAGATAAATGTTGAAATATGAGTCCCGAGGTAAGTTGAGACAGAGTGAGGGAGACAATAAATAGAAGGTGAACAAGTGGATTGTATATACCTAAATAATATCTAAAAACATATAGAAATATTTCCTATAGGATTTCATTGTGCTTAGTTTGGAAATAGCAAAGACTTTGTCTGGGTTTGTTGGACTCCTATTAGGAGCTCAGTGACCTAACACACTGCGAGGCATCTCAACCAAGCCTGATTTAGAAAACTCTAGTAGATGAAGTCCTATTCAGGATACAGTACAGTATTTACCAAAAGAAAGATAAAATGTAGTTCACATGTTTCCAAAAATTATCTAAATAATACTGAGAAAGCCTGGTAAGAAATTCTACTTACAGTAATTTGGACAAATTAAGTTAACTGAAAAAGCATCCAACTTCAGAACATCAAAAATGCTGGATAAAGTAAAATACACATCCCTTTTATCTAAACTTATAATAAAACAAGGGAAATAATGACAGACCAAAACCAGGATTCCAAAGTGGAAACATAATTTTGAGACCCTAATGGATATTAGATCCTTTGCCAAAACCCCAGCATTATGTTTTAATATTCGTACAGAAAAGATAGACTCTTTTTTTTTTTAATTTTTATTTATTTATGATAGTCACAGAGAGAAAAAGAGAGAGGGGCAGAGACAGAAGCAGGCTCCATGCACCGGGAGCCCGATGTGGGATTCGATCCCGGGTCTCCAGGATCGCACCCTGGGCCAAAGGCAGGTGCCCAACCGCTGCACCACCCGGGGATCCCAAAGATAGACTCTTAACTATAGAGAACAAACTGATGGTTACCAGAGGGGAGGTGGGCGGGGGGACAGGTTAAATAGATGAGGTAAATCTGTTGTGATGAGCACTGGGTGTTGTATGTAAGTGTTGAATCACTAAATCGTACACCTGAAACTAATATTACACTGTATGTTAACTAAATGGAATTTAAATAAAAACTTAAAAAAAAAAGACAAGAGCTTAGATGTACTAATGTTAGAGACTACTTTATTAAGTATGAACCTGAATGAATAGAGCATCAATGAAAGAGTGGACAGGAAAATCTTGGCATCCTAGAAAAAGAAGGCTATCTTCTTAAACTCAGGTCTACATAGGAAAAAATAATAGTGAAAAGTTCTTTTACAAATCTGTGATTTTTATATTGCATTCACAATGGTGTAAGGTTTAATATTATACTACCTGAATGGTCTGGTTTAAAAATTAAATTAAAGTGGTCTCAGGTTGCCAATAAACACAGATGCTTAAATAATGCAAGAGCAAATCCTCTCTGGAAAAACAGATCTATTCAAGTCCTCATGATCCTTGACAATGATATCAACCGTGAGTTTACAATAAAACACTTTAAAACATGGAGAAACACGTTGATATAAATAGAAACAAAGGGAATGGAGTTTGCAAGTACTTCAGATATTGGAGTTTCCACATACAAATGTTAGAATACAAGAAAAATAATGTAAAAACACAAAGCAAACATTAATAATAAGAAAGCTAATATAGTTATATTAGTGTGAAATAATATAGATATCATGGCTAAAGGCCTAAAAGGGATGCAGAGCATTTGCTTAATGATAAAGAGTTTAATGCAGTAAGAAATTGCATTTAAAGCATTGAAAACTGCTTCAGGGATCCCTGAGTGGCTCAGTGGTTTAGCATTTGCCTTCAGCCCAGGGTGTCATCCTGAGGTCCTGGGATCGAGTCCCACATCAGGCTCCCTGCATGGAGCCTGCTTCTCCCTCTACCTGTGTCTCTGCCTATCTGTCTGTGTATGTCTCTCATGAATAAATAAATAAAATCTTAAAAAACTTCTTCAATTTAAAACTTCAGTAAATCATAAAAATAATCTCAAGTTATGTAAGACTAAATTTTGCAGAAAGGTGGAAAAATGGACAAATACACTTGCATTTGCAGATTCAAAAATTTCTCTTGAGTAACTGATATATTAAACAGGCAGTTTAGTAAGGATAAAAGGATCATCTAAAGATGTATGCAAACATACTTACACAATAAACTGTAAAAACTTATTTCAAGCCCATCATATATTGACAATTAAAAATTGACTGCCAATTGAAAGGATACAGAACTAAAACCTTATATTAACTGTAATAAAACTAATTTGGAAATTCATTTAAAATTTATTGAAAACTTTCCATAGTAATGGGATTCAGTTGAATCTTTATTTAAATGTAAACATAGTTCATGTATATGAGAATCAAAGGACTGAAAGCCAATGATCAAAAGATCCAACCTAGTAATTTAGAAGGGAAGGCCAGCACAGCAAATTAAAGAAAATAAAAGAAAAAGATAAACATAATATCAGAATTATGTAGCCAGGGATCCCTGGGTGGCACAGTGGTTTGGCGCCTGCCTTTGGCCCAGGGTGCGATCCTGGAGACCCGGGATCGAATCCCACGTCGGGCTCCCGAGGTGCATGGAGCCTGCTTCTCCCTCTGCCTATGTCTCTGCCTCTCTCTCTGTGACTATCATAAATAAATAAAATTTTTAAAAAAAGAATTATGTAGCCAAATATTGCTTCTTTGAATGTTCATTATTTTCGTGACTTGGATATACAGAAAAATAGAATGTATTAGAAAGCTCTAGGGAGACATAGGTACAAATGAAGGACAAATTAAGTGACAGATTGGAAGAAAAATAGAAACACAATTTTACCTATAAACTTAAAAATTTAAATTGTAACAGTCTAGTTATTATCAAACATATCAAGAAGAAACTCGAAAATTTAAATATTTCTATAATTTAGAATTTTATAATTGAAAAATCGATGTTCATATAGAACTTGAATCACTAGTTAAAAATTGTCATGAACAGCATCAAAGCAAAACTAGGTGACAGTGGTGTATACATGAGAATATTAAAATAGGAATAAGTGGAGGTCAGGCACTGAATAGCAAAAGGGAGTCTGGGTGGCACAGTCAGTTGAGCGTCCAACTCTTGGTTTTGGCTCAGGTCCTGATCTCGGGGTTGTGAGATCCAGCCTTACATCTGGCTCCATACTCAGCAGAGTCTGCTTGAGATTCTCTCCGTCTCCCTCTGCCTCTCCCCGCCCTCTCTCTCTCTCTCTAAATAAATAAATCTTAAAAACAAAACAACAACAACAACACTGAACAGCAAGTCAATTGCATAATGTATCAACAGCTGTGAGGAAGAAGTAGTAGGAAGACAGATTTATGAAGGGCTTGATAACTAGAAAACATAGAGATTTCCAATAGGTGCTCACCTTCAAAGTGAAGGATCATAAATGCTTATGGAAATCTCAGCAGGACAGTTTGATAAGAGTAGCCCAAAATGTGGGGGGCTTGGTGGCTATAATTTCCAACACAAATACTTGCACTAAGAACAAATTCCTGGGAGTAAAATCAAAGAGAAAAGAAGAGGAACAGTAAGGGCAATTGAAAAAGAAAGTACAGATAAAAACAAAAGGGTAGAAAACAAGGCACATTTTAGAAATTTTTATAAAGACACATTTTTAAAAATTGCTTGTGATTACAACAGAAGAAGAAACATTAGAACCATGAAGCTAAGGGAAACTATCTTCCCCTCAATACTGATTATTCCCTTCTCAGAGTATAGATCTGGGGTTTGTCAGCTTACACACTATTGAGATTTTGGACCAGACAATTCTTTATTGTGGGAGGCAATCCTATGCATTGTAGGATTGGTAGCCATATCCTTGGTCTTACCCACTAGCTGCCAATGGCAATCCACCAGTTACGATAACCAGAAATGTCTGCAAACACTTCCAGATGCCCCTCAGTGATAAAATTATCACTATTGGAGAGATCATCTCACCTAAGCATTAGCGATAGAAAAGAGTTGTGGCTGAATGCCACACAAGTCATTGCCAGAACAAGAGGGAGAAAGAGAGTGAATGTCCTTATCCACAATGATGGCAAATGAGAAAAAAATGTGTCCACAAAACACATACTCAGAAGAACCAAAAGAAGTAAAAAAAAAAAAAAAAGTTATGAACAAAAGCATAAATAACAATTAGGAAAATTTTAGAAATGAGTTATGACAAAAGGGTGATCTGAAACGGAAATTGACAAAGCATAGATAAAACTTTTTGAGAAAAGTTAAATGTAATGTAATGAGGGCCAAAGTAGAAGGAATACAAGAATGAGGAAACACCATGGGTGTGGACCCATGACCATCAGATCCACTGATGTATTACATATCACACCATCCAGAAGACTAGGGAATTTCTTTAGAGTTGATACTGCCATCTTTGGAAGAGCCAGGGAAACTTCATTGCAGCGTTGAAATGCAAAAGTGTATTTATAGATCAAACAGGGTATCCAATATCCTTTGCAATAGTCTGAAAATCTAACATTTAAAATGTAATAATAAAATTGAGGATTATTCTAAGGCAAAATTGCCAAGCAAAATGAAAAATCTTTTTTCCTTTAGCTTTTCCATCCATATTTACATTGACCATTTCCTGGATTATTATTATTTCAGCTTAGCTTCAATATTTCTTTAAACTCTAAATTTATTTATAGGTTACCAACTATCTATTAATCTGAATAATATTCATTATTATCTGTTTGCTGAGGGTGACAAAACTTAATAGTATGATGTGGTATGCTTTTAATATTTCCATTTAATGTATATTACTTTAGTGGAATTCTTCCAAAACTGTTAAGATAATTTTCTTAGCTAAGAAATTCTAATACTGATTGGATGGAGGTGCATACTGGAGGTTCAGTAGAGGTACTTGATGAAATTAAAAATCAAAGAGTAGAAATTGACACTTTTAAGCATTACCTTCCAACACTAGTCAGACTAAACACATACTAAATTATTAAATATTCTTCAAAATAAAGGGAAGATATTCCAATAGTCAGAGGAATGTATGTTTTAATGGAGACCTTTATTCTGATAAAATTCTACTCTCTATTGTGTGGTAAAAAGAGAATGCTATGTTCTTGGAAAGCATACAGATGCTGACAATAAAGAATACTTTTCTGGGATCCCTGGGTGGCGCAGCGGTTTGGCGCCTGCCTTTGGCCCAGGGCGCGATCCTGGAGATCCGGGATCGAATCCCATGTCAGGCTCCCGGTGCATGGAGCCTGCTTCTCCCTCTGCCTGTGTCTCTGCCTCTCTCTCTCTCACTGTGTGCCTATCATGAATAAATAAAAATTAAAAAAAAAAAAAAGAATACTTTTCTAAAACTAGAAGGTATGTTGTAATAAAAACTGCATTATGGTGATAGGCAAAGAAGGATCATCTTTAGAAACTAAAATAGTGTATAAAAAATGTCAAAGTTTAGGGACATGGACTACAAATTTTAGTTAACAATTGTTAGATATGAAACAGCAAGATATGTATCAAACAAATAAGCCTCACATGTTTACAGATTTAGTATGCCAAGGCTATTCAGTGGCTTTAATGGTATCATTATATTAACTAGCTTATTAATCACTACTCATTTTTGAATATTTGAAATGAAATTCTGAAAAGAAATATTTTGTGTAAAAACGGTATCGTGAAATTGTCACGTGCCAATCGAGGAAAACTTGTTGAAGCATACACTTCTCTTGTGTAAACGGCGAGCTCCAAATCCCAGTTCAACTGGCTATAGTTTAGAAATCCAACTCTGCATCAGTGTATAACTTAAAAGAGATCTATGCGCCAAAGGGAACCATGCATTTTTCTAGGAGTCAAATCAAGGAATTATGACAGAGCAGAATAAGTTTATGTTATTTTTTAAGATTATATCTATTTATTAGAGAGAGAGAGAGAGAGAGGAAGAAGCAGGCTCTATGGAGGGAGCCTGACGTGGGACTCCATCCTGGGTCTCCAGGATCACACCCTGGGCGGAAGGCAGCGCTAAACCACTAAGCCACCGGGGCTGCCCTGTTATTTTTTATTTAAAGAGAAAAATCAGTAGTTTTCTAATAGATGCTTTCTTCCTGGGATAGCATGATGTCTTCTAGAATAGTTTCACTCCTCTAATGTATCAGCATTTTTAATGAAGCAAGTCATAACACTTCCAACATATTTTTACTTTTTAATGTTAGTCTTTTAATTTTTAAAAAATTAACACCAACATTTTTAAACATACTCTAAAAGAAATGTTAAAGGTTTCTCTAACATTCATTCGTAGTGAATTTTTGATATAATTTTCAACACCCGGTTTAAAGAAATGTATCTGAATTTGAAAAGGCAGTTGTGTTGAAGTCAAGGAAAGAGCAAAATTTTAAAATAGTTATACATTATGAATGTTTAAAATCACCTAGTTATTCCTTGTGAAATTGTTGGTTTTATTTTGGAAAAAATCTAAACTATGCTCAGTGTTAAATTTATATGAAGGAATAACATTTGAAAAACAAGTATTAATTATTTACTTGATGGTACATGATACTAAGCCCTTCTGGAAAATTAATACAAATCATGAGATACTTCTCACATAGGCATTAGAAGAAATTTGCTTGAAAATTGTCCAAGAGGAACTTAGTTATAATCTGTAAGGAAGACATTTATTAAAGATTCAGCTTGAACAGCTTTATATGAACTTCACAGAGGGCACTTGGCCCTTAAATCCTCAGATACTGTCAATGGCTTTGTCTGTTCTTGTGACTGACATGTCAGCTTTCATTTCTGAATCTCAAAATCCCTGATGAATCTATATTCTTTCTGGTTCCTGATATCTCAATCTCACTCAAAGATGATACAATATTTTGCACAATTTTTGGTATATAGACCTTTAAAAATTTAGGATGTATTTACCAATTTCTACTTCTACATTTATATTCCCTCCCTCCCCTTCCACCCCTCCCACCCTTCCTCTCTCTGTTTCCTCCCTCCCTTCCTTCCTTCCTTCCTTCCTTCCTTCCTTCCTTCCTTCCTTCCTTCCTTCCTTCCTTCCTTCCTTCCTTCCTTCCCTAAGAGCTGAGAAGAGAAAGCAGGCAGGTAAACAGTGGTATGTATTTTTAAATGTCACCTCCTACAACCTTTCCTGTTCACTGGCTTCTCTGCACTACTAATAGTGGATTCAGCATCAAAGGTGAAACCAAAAAATAGGCTGAATGTAGGACTAGAACTTTGCTCTCCTCTGCCTCAGGAAAAACACTTCAGCAAAGCCACAGATTAGATATCGTGTGCTAAGTGGCTATAGCAAGCAAAACACTGGGTGAATATCTAGGATAAACACAAAGTGTTAAGCATCCTTTGCTTTGAAGAACTTATATTTTGCATATACAAATTTTCAAAAAGGAAACAACTGAGTTATAAATAGACAATAATACATGGATGTGTGTGTATGTGTCCAGAAAGTAGGAAGAGCTTCAGGAATGGTGTAAATATGTTAAAATTATATAGAAGCAGGCTTGCATGGGATATATATACTTACCAAATACAGAATTTGAGTATCAACATATGCAATAACAACAGATTATAATATATGGAATAAAGTAAGATTCATAAGCCTATACTTAGATAAACAAATGAATGAATCAATGAGGGAAAAGAAAAAGTTCTTTCTTATTGTAGAATGCCAGCTAGTAAAATGTTTAAGAACTGGTGGAATTAGAGAACCACCAAGTGGCAACCAAAATAGTGACAGTTGACAAGGGAAAAATCATCAGTGGTTGCTAAAATTGTTGGATCAAAGTATGAGAGATAGAACTTTGTCTAGTTTCAGAGCATCTCCTCACAACACATTCATTAATTATAGACAAGAAATTAGTAACTTACTCGGAAAAAACCTGGCAGATGCCACCTTAACCCATGTGACCAAAATGAACATCACTGGTAATGGAAGAAGTCAAAATCTTGCATCACCTGATAAGATATAAAGAAAATACAGTTCTGATAAGATATATTGAGAAGAAAATACTTCTCGGGATCCCTGGGTGGCTCAGCGGTTTTAGCGCCTGCCTTTGGCCCAGGGTGTGATCCTGGAGTCCTGGGATCGAGTGCCACGTCGGGCTCCCAGCATGGAGCCTGCTTCTCCCTCCTCCTGTGTCTCTGCCTCTATCTCTCTCTCTATGTCTATCATAAATAAATAAATAAATATTAAAAAAAAGAAAATACTTCTCTGATATTCCTGTTAAAAATTCATAACTAGAATCTAAGCAGAGAGAGGGTAAGGAGAGACATCAGAAAAACCTAAACTGAAATAACAAAGTCAGAGCCTTATAGTCTTCAAAATATTAAGATTATGAAAAATATGAAAAGACTGAGGAATTGTTCTAGATTGAAGGTGGCTAAGGACAAATGCCAGTAAATACTAGGTATGATCTTGGATGGATCCTTTTGCTATAAAGTTCTTTATTGGATAAGAGGTAAAATTTGAATGGTGTTTATATATTAGGTGGTAATATGGTTATTAATATTATTTACTGACTTATGGTTATGTGTAAATATATATTTAAATACTTTTAAAAAGTTTCTTTTCACAGGATAATAGAGATGAAGGTTCAGAGATATCTCATATGCCCTCCTCCCCTATTAATAACATCCCCTATCATAGTGATATGTTTGTTACAATTGATGAAGCTACATTGAAACATCATAATCAACAAGAATACATACTTTCCATGATAGTCCACTCTTGCTGTTGTACATTCTTTGGGTTTTGACATAGGTCCAATGACGTATACCATTATAGGGTATTTTTACTACCCTAGAATGCTCTGTATGCATTTATCCCTCCCTCCCTCCTAACCCCTGGAAATCATGGATCTTTTTTTTATTGTATCCATAGTCTTGCCTTTTCCAAAATGTCATATGGTTGGAATCATACAATATGGTGTTATTTTTAATAGGCTTCTTTCACCTGGTAATATGCATTCAAGATTCCTCCATATTTTTTCATACTTGATAGCTCATTTCTTTCTAATGCTGACTAAAGCTTCTATAAACATCAGTGTGCATATTCTTGTGTGGACAGAAGTTTTCAGCTCCTTTGGGTAAATACTAGTGACTGTGATTGCTAGGTCATATAGTAAGAGGATGTTTCATTTTCTAAGAAACTGTCAAACTGTCTCCCACAGTGGCTGTATAATTTTGCACGAATCACCAGTAATGAATAAGAGTCCCTATTATTCCACATCCTTACCAGCATTTGGTGGTATCAGTGTTTCAGATATTAGTCATTCTAAGATGTGTTCATTCTAAGATGTGTGTCATAGTATCTCTTTGTTTTAATTTGCATTTCCCTGAGGGCAAATGCAACATCTTTTCATATGCTCATTTGTCATCTGTGTATCTTTGGTGGGGTGTCAATGTCTTTGGCCCATTTATTAATCAGTTTGTTTTCTTATTGTTGGGATATTTCTGTAATTTAGGTAACACTCTTTTACCAGATATGTCTTTTGTAAATAGTTTCTCTCAGCCTGTATCTTGTCTTCTCATTATCTTGACCAGTGTCTTTCACAGAGAAGAAATTATTAAGTTTAATGAGGTTCAGTTTATCAATTCTTCCTTTCATGGATTGTGCCTTTGGTATTGTTTTGCATCTATGTTTAGCAGAGAGATTGGTCTGTAATTTTATTTTATTGCAATGTCTTTGTATGATTTTGTATTAGAACAATCCGGACCTTACAGAGCAAGTTAGGAAATATTTCCTCCACTTTTATCTCCTGGAAGAGTTTGTCAAGAAATTGGCATAATGTATTCCTTAAATGTTTGGGAAAATGTTATATATTGTACTTTTGGAAATGTCCTAGCTATTTGTGGATGTTTTAAGTCCCAGAATGTCATTTCTTCCCATTCTGTTGGTCAAGTAAACTGGTAATGTTGACTTAAATTTAAGTTTTCTTTGATATGCTGACTTTCTGCTGTGAAGAAGATAGACAAATAAAGGGTGAGATTGAAGCAGTGATTTGCTATGGGGAGAATTATAATTAAAAATAAAATCTTCTCCCTATCCAAAAATCCTTTCCATAAAGGTAATAGCAAAAGAAAATACTTTTATTATTGAATAAGTACTTAAACCAGAATTTGATGCACATCACAGGAAATTCACTAAGAGATTGCAAAGACAGAAAGGAATCTCCCTCCCCTATGTAGGCAGGCATATGCAACCCATCACATACATGGTTTTCATGAAGAATAGCTAGTTCTTAGGTAAGAGGACCTGATAGCACTATCTGTCGTGCAGTTTACACAAACTATGTGCTAATTAGGGTGCCCACCTATGTTAGCTTATTGAGTTTGTCCAGAGGAAAACCAAACTTCTCATATCTTTATATGAGCTTGGCAACCTGGAGCAAGTTGCCTATTGAAATTAGGCTCCTAACTGACTCCCAGACTGAGAAATAGGATTCTGTCTTCCTTCATGTTTACATTTCAAAGTGATAGCTCCTGGGTTTTAAAGAACAACATTCTTGGTTCACAAAGCTCACAAAAATACCATTTTTATTTTTAAATAATTTATATGCATTTCACAGAAAGAAATTACTTACAATTTTAAGTTTTCTTATGTAAATACTCTTAGAAAAAGAAGGAGAATGGGATATCTTCCCCTACTTTCAAAAGATGATTAAGCCTCATTTTTAGTTTTTGTTTGTTCTTTCAGTTAATGATTGGCACAACCTCACAGGAAACTTTCTAATCCAGCCTGGTCCATAACATTTTTGTTATGGAGGCGACATCCACCATATGATTGAATTATTCTATATCTCTGCAAGTCATGATCCCCAAGTTTGAAACTCTTCCTCCAGCGGATTTATAGTTTCTATTAATTGTAACTATAGAGACTTAATTTTCTTCCATTCTGAAGTAGGTTTTTGGTTATTCTGTCTCTTATTTCAGAATTTTCTTCTGTACATTAGGCAAATGTGGCTGGAACTTCTAATTATCCATGTATGATCTATTTCTAAGTTTCTTAAGTACCCTGCTTTTTCCTTTAAATTTACCCAAGCTTGTGTAAATTGTTGAAATCCCATAAATCTCTCTTGATCTGGCAGATATTAGATGGGCTTAATTCTTTCTTTATAAACTAAAGACTTCATGATTATTCATTCCCTAATTCAAAAACATTCATATTAATGTTCTTATGAAGTGTTTCAAAGTCATGGGAAACAACTATCATCTTTTGATGAGCTATGGAGAACAGTAGTGAAAAAAACAAATATACGAATTAAGGGAAAATAGTAAAAGTGAACTCTTCAGACATTTTAAATGTTATATGGTTGGTCTTTTACTTAAAAATGAAAAGAAGGACGCCTGGGTGGCTCAGCAGTTGAGCGCCTGCCTTTGGCTCAGGGCGTGATCCCGGAGTCCCACATCAGGCTCCCTTCATGGAGCCTGCTTCTCCCTCTGCCTGTCTCTGCCTCTCTCTCTCTCTCTCTCTCTCTGTATGTGTGTGTGTGTCTCTCATGAATGAATAAATAAAATCTTTTAAAAAATTAAAAGAGACTTATTGAGAAACTGCAAAATATATATGGGCATATCCAATATTATGAGACATATAAAGGTTTTAAATAGAACTATGTAGTGACGCTTCAATTAGTGTGTTCTCTGTAGAAAATGTCCTTTCAGAGTAAGTCAGCTGAATTAAAAAAAAAATCTTCATAATTCTGATGAAGCAGACTGCTTTGCAGCTGCATGAAAAAAATATTTTAACCAGGAGCATCTATTTGTTATAGGACAATTGAAGAAAATATAGTCAACCCAAGGGAAATTTATGAAGTCTATCAAGTTTATTGTCCATGTACTATCTCTTCTTTCTTTCCTGCTATGAGATTGCTAACCTCAATTTCAAATAATGCCCTATGCTTTTCTCATTTTATATTTATCTATGAAAATTGGAGAAGACACTGATAAGTAGTTATTTATAGATTAAGACTGTTGTACACTGATTTAAACATCTTCAATTAAACAAGTCTTTAAATGTTAAATAATGGATTAAAGGATTTTGCTTTGCCTACTCCCCCCCTCCTCCTCACAGTCCTCCTACTCCTTCTCTTTCTCTCCCTCTTCCTTCTTGAAGGTATAATACTACTAAGATATGAGATGTTAGGATGGCAGATAGAAGGAAACCCTGAAGTTGTGGTTGATATTCTTAATTATAAAGTACACACATGTACACACATTCAAACAAAATGAGGTGAGCTTGCATGGTCATTCAAGTCAACTGATTAAGTACATATTATGCATATGTACTTGTAAAAGTATGTGCAAACAATTTACTTTTAGTGTGTTTATGTTTATGCTTGCTTATAAATATTCGGATATGTTTTGTATTATTTTTATATTGCTTTGGTAGCAAATTACAACGCACTTTGGCTTAAATCAACACAAATTTATTTTATAGTTCTACAAGCTAGAGGTCTAAAATGGGTCAGCAAGCAACCTTTCTTCTGGAGGCTCTAAGAAAGAATCCAGTTTGCCTTGCCTTTTTTTTCTAGCTTTTAGAGGCTGCCTACATTATTTGGCTCACTTTGACTTTTGTTCCCATGATATGTCTTCTTTCCCTCTACTTTTGTTATCACATTTCCTTCTCTATCTGTGACCTTCTTGACGGTCTTTTATAGGGACTCTTTTAATCACATGAGTCTATGTAGATAATTCAGGATAATTGCCCCATCTCAAGTTCCTTAACTTAATCACATCTGCAAAGTTCCTTTTGCCATGTAAGGGAATATATTCACAGGTTCTAGAGTTTAGGACATGGACACATTTGTGAGGCCAATTTTTTATCCTATGACAATTTTGAAAAAAAATAAAATTTTAAATAAAAATTGCATTAATAGGGATCCCTGGGTGGCGCAGCGGTTTGGCGCCTGCCTTTGGCCCAGGGCGCGATCCTGGAGACCCGGGATCGAATCCCGCGTCGGGCTCTCGGTGCATGGAGCCTGCTTCTCCCTCTGCCTGTGTCTCTGCCTCTCTCTCTCTCTCTCTCTGTGTGACTATCATAAATAAATAAAAAAATTAAAAAAAAAATTGCATTAATAAAATCTATGTATCAACCAAAAACGAAGACAGTGTTATTTTATCATAATATACTCAGGATATGAGTATATATAATGGAATATTATATATAAAGATCCTTGGAATACCTCTTCACTTCCGTTCTTCTATTCTCTTCAGAATCATTCTCCAAACTGAATTTCACAAGTAAATTTCTAGCTTATAGTTAATGACCATTTTCAGCATAGTGTTGACATTTAATTTTTTATTTGGATGTAATAGAGGTATGTAAATCTAAATACTGGAAGATGTCTATCAAAGACAATTACTTCTTTAGTGTAATTGAAATTGAGCTTTTTTTCTCCCTTAAACTTAGATGATAACATTAGGTTAATATCATTTTGTTATATTGTTAACATCAATGTGATTATAGAAAAGAAATATTAAAATTTAAATATTAAAAAAGTAAATAAAAATGGCTGGACAATCACTTCATTTATTTAATATTTAGATTTTTACATATACCACTGCCTGTGAATGGTTTTTCTAATTCAGATTTTAACTATCTTTTTAAAGGTAAATGCTATATGTTGATTAATATTATAATTGATATAACTTTACTATTTTGATTTATATAGTTTCTCATTGTTCCTCTTTATTGTTATGTTATGACTTGTTTTTTAATTACATTTTGTCCTTTCCAGGTTAATATTAGAGACATTTTCATCATTTTCCAAAATAACACTAAAATATCCATTTGACATATTTGAATTAGATTGCATCAAAATAATAATTTATTTTTTGAAGTATTAGCATAATAACATATCCAGGAAAAATCATTTGTCTCTCCATTTTGAAGTAAATTTCCTCCTTGAAAAAGTCACATTGTTCTTGGCTTGTTTTGCTATCATATAACATAATTAACATATTAATAGATTTTAGAGAGATATTGATGAAGGAGATGCAACATAACCATTGTTGTGTATGAAGATAACTAAGATAATAGAAGAGAAATATAGTTAACTTATAATTCAAGAAAAGCAATGAGCTGAATCTATATGTTAAAATATTACACTGTGACCTAGAAAAGTCAACACAGTGATTTACATACAGGAATATGCTACTAAATTTAAGCAGCAGAGCAAAAGGGCACTGGAAGAATGGGACAAAATAATTGCAGACTACATATCTGAAGGGGTGTTATTGCCCAAATGGAAAAAAAAAAAGCCAAAAAAATTACTGGCAAGGATCTAGAGAAATTGAAACTCTTTGTACACCATTGGTTGTAAAATGGTGCGGCCTGTAATTATAGAAGTTCCTCAAAAAATTAAAAATAGAACTGCCATTTGACCCAGCATTCCTCGTTCTGGATATTTATCTAAAAAAATTGAAATGAGGATCTCAATGAGAGATACTTGCTCTCCCATAGTCATTGCGGCAGTATTCATAATCGCTGCCTTGTGGAAGCAACCTAAATATTCACCAAGGGGTGAATGGGTAAAGATAATGTGTTTTATACCTACATTAGAGTATTATTCAGCCTTAGAAAAAGAAGGAAATCTTATCATTTGCAACAACATGGGTGAATCTGGAGGTCATTATGCTAAGCAAAATAAGCCAGTCACACAAGGACAAACCCTGCATGATTCCACTCATATGTGGTATCTAAAGTTGTCAGTCATAAAAGCAGAAGATAAAGTGGTGGTTGCCAGGAGCTGAAGGGGAAGAAGATGGGAAATTGCTGTTCAATGGGTATAAAATTTCAGTTGTGGAAGGTAAAGAAGTTCTAGAGATCTACTCTACAACATCGTGGTTATATCTAACAATACTGTACTGTATAAAAACTTGTTAAAAGGCTAGAGCTCATGTGTTTTTTTTAACCACAAAAAGTGTCATTTAATTTGGCGACTATCTCAGATAGTGAAACATGATTAACATTGTGAATGACACACATAATGTAGTGTAGAATAGTAATAGATCTATCTCCAACACCATTATTATTTTCATAATTATTATGACTTGTATTACAAAAATAGATTCATAGTGCATTAAGGATACATATTTTATATATACATACCATTTAAAATATGTTTTTGCAATGATTAAAAGCTTTATGCTACCTATAATTTTTCTAATAGGTAAACATTTTATACTTTAGACACATGTGTTAAGTATTTGAATTTCAAACTGCTACAGAGAAAAAGTATAAAATTAATTTTCCTCACAAAGAAATAATGATAAAAAATTTGATTGAAGGCACTGAATTATGATGTCAAAAATAAGTAATCAAATCTAAAATGATTATCATAAGTTTATAACTTTAGTATGTAATTTCACCTAGATATAACTGTTTGAAATGATATGTTTGGAAAATAAAGTAATAGAAAATATTTAAGTTGGAACATTGAAATGAGTAGAAGTATCTAAAAGAATTTGAAAGATGGTAACTTGAATATATTTATTTTTATATATAAAACTGAAGATAATGTATAGTTGGAATCCATAATATAGGGGTGGTAAAAAGAATCCAAAATAATCTCTTACAATTAAAAGGAATATGTATTTATATGTTCTGAAACTATCTTACCTTATAACTACAGATCTTTTAATCTAAAGGGAAGTTTTCAAGACAATGACTTATTCTTAGACTCTGGAAAAGAAACCTAGAGCTATCTGCTAACATCTAATCTTAAATATTTAAAAATGAAGCAATTCATGTCAAACTCCTAAGAAAGAGATCCATATTTAATACATTATGAAATGCTAAGTTTCTAGAGTAAGCCCGCTATATTTTTATATATTCAAAACACATTGATATCAATAATGGAAATGTACTTTTTGTAAAATTTTCCTAAAACATCATAGGTAGCTGACTTATTAATCTTATAAAAACAAATTGTAGTCTTGTTGATTTTTTCTACTTTTTTATATTCTCTATTTCCTCGGTGTCCATCGAAAGATGAATGGATAAAGAAGATGTGGTTTATGTATACAATGGAATATTCCTCAGCCATTAGAAATGACAAATACTCACCATTTGCTTCAACGTGGATGGAACTGGAGGGTATTATGCTGAGTGAAGGTAAGTCAATTGGAGAAGGACAAACATTATATGTTCTCATTCATTTGGGGAATATAAATAATAGTGAAAGGGAATATAAGGGAAGGGAGAAGAAATGTGTGGGAAATATCAGAAAGGGAGACAAAACATAAAGACTCCTAACTCTGGGAAACGAACTAGGGGAGGTGGAAGGGGAGGAGGGTGGGGGGTGGGGGTGAATGGGTGACGGGCACTGAGGGGGCACTTGATGGGATGAGCACTGGGTGTTATTCTGTATGTTGGTAAATTGAACACTAATACAAAATAAATTTATTTAAAAAATTCTCTATTTCCTTCGTTTCTATGGTAATCTATCATTTTCTTCAGTCTGTTAATTTTGTGCTTAGTTTGTTCTTCATTTTCTAGTTACTTTAGGACTAAAAATACTTTAGTAGTGGAGTTACTTTCCTCCACAAATTTTCCTATTGGAATCAGGCTTTGCTCTCACCCAGGGTGTGGGAGCCTATCAACTGGTCCCTGGATTTCTCACATATAGAATCGCTCTATATATTGTTGAATGGGTGTGTCTGTGAGGGGAAAGAGATACCATCTTGCTTATGTCGCAGCCACTTATATTTTACAAGTGAGGAAAGTCAACTTCAGAACAGCCAGTGTACTTTGCCAGTACCACATAGCTGCAAAATGTCCAATACTTAACGAAACACCGGATTTCTCCCTGTTTTCTATGGAGTCTCTTATGATGTTAGGTTGGGCAAAACATCTTTTATTCTTTTGCCTACTTTATATGAGACTCTAAGATGGAATACCAATGTTAATAGTTTATTCTCTGGCCATGTGACAATAACAAATTTAATTGACCCCGGTGGAATTTGAGCTCACAATTTCTAATTATCTTTACGTTCTAATAAATAATAGTTTTTAAGTTTAGATTTGGGGAAACAAGGCCAATTCCTATTATTGGGAGGCTTTCTGTCAGTCTTTGAACATACGCTCTTAGCCAAGATTTAATAAGAACTTTTATACTTTGAGCTATAACTACAAAATCATTGATTTTGTATGATTAAAAAATCATTCTTATTTAGACTTTATAACTCGCACCTATAAAAGGCTGAAGAATGCTGCTCAGGTAAGGAAAAAGAATGTTTTCCTTTCTAATTTCATGTCCTTAACTTTTAAATTACACGTTCATACGTTTCATGGTTTACTTCATTAATAACATATTTAATTCCATTTTATTTTTCTTCTAAATATTTGATGTGTACTCTGACTGCATCTCTAAGTGCATCATTAGTGCTAGTGATAGAATTTGGAATCATGTCCATATATTTAGGGACCTAATGGGTAAGCAGAAATGTCTCTTCACTTGAAAACAGACCCTTTTTCATAACCTAATGTATGCTTGCAAATTTTATGGATGTAATGGTGTCTGTTTAGTTTGACAGATGATTTATTGAAATGAGACATGTAGAAAAAAAGAAATTAACAATGTCATGCATCAGTGAAATATGATGACCTTGATTAAATGACAAGCATTTTAAGGAATATATGCATGGATCATAGGTCATCTCTAATGTTTTCCAAACTGCAGCAAATTTGTATGGAGCTCCATTAATTTTAACAGAAGTGATGTGTTACAAATGTGAAATGAGAGATCTCCAAATGTGTTATACAAGTCAAAGATTGTCTAAGCTGCTGCTCTATTGAATATATTATATGCTGTTTGTGCATATTAAAATATAATAAACAAACTTGCCCTCTAAACCAAAAATAAACAGAGGGAAAATGTCATTATTTTTACTTTGCTGATTATTATACTGGTTTTCCTTTTACACATGCATTTGTTTTTGAGATTATTATATATTTTAAAAATATATAGAGCATGAGAGACACCTACTGGTTTTGTAAACCATTGAATATTTTAAGCAGCTATCAAAATTCTGTCCAGTTGGCAGCTTTTTGAAAGACTTCAGTTCATGTTTTCATTTGCTATGCATTTAAAAAAAATTTTTAATCGACTATTTTAGAGCAATTTTAGTTTCACAACAAAACTGAGCAGAAAGTTCTTAATCCCCATACACCCCCCCTGCATCCCTGTTCTACAGTTTTCTGTATACATCCCCCACCAAAGTGGTACATTTGCTACAAGTGACGAACTTATATGGACACATCATTAACATACAAAGTCCATTCTGGTGTTGTTCATTACATGAGTTTTGACAAATTTATAATGCCATGTGTCCACCGTTATACATACAAAATAACTTAACTACCATAACAGTCTCTGTGCTCTGTCCATTCCTTCCACCTGGCTACCACTAATCTTTTTACTGTCTTTATAGTTTATTTTTTCCAGAATGTCATATAGTTGGAATCATATAATATATAGACTTTTGAGATTGGCTTGATATGGGTTTTTTTTTCGATTTATTTATTTATTTATTTATTTATTTATTTATTTATTGTAGACCGAGAGAGAGAGAGAGAGAGAGAGAGAGAGGCAGAGACACAGGAGGAGGGAGAAGCAGGCTCCATGCAAAGAGCCAGACGCGAGACTCGATCCCAGGACTCCAGGATCACGCCTTGGGCCAAAGGCAGGCGCCAAACCGCTGAGCCACCCAGGGATCCCTGATATGTATTTTTTAATATAAGAATGAATATGATACTTTACTTGGTAAATATATACATAGCATAGTTTATATATAGCTTTCTCTCCTGCACTGTACCACCACCACGTGTTTGCAGTGTTTTAATTATTGGTGCTGTGTTCACCTCCAGGCTGACCAATGTTTTTTTTTTTTTTGTTTTGTTTTGTTTAAGATTTTATTTATTTATTTGACAGGGGGAGAGCACAAGCAGAGGGAGAGAGAGGGAGAGGGAGAGGAAGAAACATGCCCCCCTGTATGGTGGGCTCTATCCCAGGAACCTGGGATCATGACCTGAACCAAAGGCAGATGCTTAACTGACTGAGCCACCCAGGTGCTCTGACAAAAGTATTGATGTAAGTTTTAGGTTTACTTTCTTCTACCATATTTTACTCAAATTGTCAGCAGTATGAGGAGATAGAACTGAATGTTTCAGATATTAGTAATTTAAGAAACACTTTAGATGCAAACAAAAATTACTATTATACCTATAGAATAAATTTTTAAGTTGAGAATATTTGAGTGATAACTTTACCTCAGTCTACTTCAGCAGGATGAATGAATTAAAATCATTTGGTTTAAATTATATTCCCTGCTTTTGGCCAATTTTATCTTTCCTCTGTACTCTTTTGCTCTTTGCTTCTCCTATAGTCAAATCAAGGTGTTCATTTCCTTTTTCAAGATTAATTTTTGTTTTCCATACCACTCATTGTCACCTAAATAGTTAGTAGGATTTTGTTCTATATCTACTTCAATATACTAGTAGTAACTGTCTGAAGTATTGTATTGAGAAGAACTCTGTATTGGTATAATAATAATAGCCACTTAACAAACTTCCAAATACATAATGTCTCTAAAACAAGTAGAATATTCTTTCTAATTAACCTACAGCTCCAAACATGAGTTTTACCTCTTATCATTTATTCTTAATCCACTCTAATTCATTCTGATGGATCCATCATATTAACATTAGGCTTTCAAAGAAACTGATGCCACCAAATAGGAAAGAATATGGGGGATAGCATGTAGGAGATCTTTATGGGCCAATTCTGGAAGGGGGTCATATCATTTCTTCTCATAATCCATCACTGCTAGACTTCAAACCAACAGGATTCCAAAGGAGACCTGGAAAAGTAGCACTAAGGAAAAATAGAGGTTTGGTTATCTATTAGCTGGCACTGACAGATTAAATCTGAACTTTGCTGGAAACCATTGTGATACACTAGTACAGGACCATATGGCCTGGGTTCCCTGGACAATCCGGGGTCAAGTCTATCATAATAATTCAGAGTCCTAGTTTCATTCTGAAAAGTTTCCTGGGTGTATAATAAACACTGTAATGATGTTTTACATATTACCTATATGCTTTATGGGAAATGTTTCTCCAAAGCCTTTCCTGAGGCCTTAAATGTTCAACCCTACTCTATTTTAACCCACATATTTTAGACATGTGTCTCCTCCATTCTTTTTCTTTTATTAAAGATTTTATTTATTTATTCATGGTAGACATAGAGAGAGAGAGAGAGGCAGAGACACAGGCAGAGGAAGAAGCAGGGTCCATGCAGGGAGCCCGGAACTCTAGGATGGTGCCCTGGGCCAAAGGCAGGGGCCAGACCACTGAGCCACCCAGGGATCCCCTGTCTCCTCCATTCTTTCCTTCTTGACTACCACACTTCAGTAGACTTTTTGTCTTGCTCTAAGTACAATATTTATTTACCCCCATCAGCCTGTCATTCAGACTTTCTCTGTTTTATTGCCAGATGTTTTATATATGTAGATGGAAAACACTACTTCTTACTTCTTTGTAATTACTTTGTCTTTAACTTCTTTGCAAATGGAATCTCTGGCCATCATCAAATGAAATACTACTTTAAATGAATGTCATGATTTCCAAAGTCAGTCTACATAGCATTTGGCATTATTGACTTTTCCTTTTTCTTTGAAATATCCTTCTTCTTCCTATAATTGTTTTGGTTCTATACCTCTCTGCTTCCTTCTTTCTTTGCTTTTTAAATTCTGCTTTCTATTACTATTCCTTTGAATGGGTGCTCCCTCAAATTTATCCATGTCTCTTCTTTAGTTAGAAATGTGTGGTAGTTCTGAGTAGGTATTGTAAAAGCAATCTCATCAAATTCTTTGGTGTTCTGCTATTATGCAGAATTTCTGCAATCTGACAATGCCTTGTGCCTAGGTCTTTGGCTTTTCTTCTTAAAAATATTGGCAGCAATGAGTAGTTGCCGGTTGATTATACAATAAGAGGTCAATATGAAGCAAATAAATAGACTTCTGAGGAAAAATAAAAATAAGAAACAAAAAAGCAACATAATAAGAAAAATCTCAATAAATGGGATACTAAAATTTTAAAATGAGTGTAATTAATATAACCAGGGAAGTAAGGTAATATCTTATTCTAGAAACAACAAGAATCACTTCTTTAAAAATATTTTATTTATTTATTTGACAGAGAGAGGGAGACAGCACAAGTGGGCAGAGCAGCAGGCATAGGATGAGGGAGAAGTAGGCCTTTCAATGAGCAGGGAGCCTACTGTATAGCTCTATCCCTGGATCCTGGGATCATGACCTGAGCCAATGGCAGATGCTTAACTTACTGAGCCACCCATGTGCCCCAAAGAATCACTTAAAAAAAAAAAAACTGACTCGTAATTTGAGTGTTTGTTGCCTAATCATCTCTCATTCTTGCTGTTTTATCTACTTACAGAGAAACACATTTGTTCAGCTATTACTCCATGTGACCCTGGGGAAAAAAAAAACCATTCTCTTTCTAGAATGAGCCTATCATTCATCAATACTAATTATTTCACTCTCTGTTTTAGAAAGGTGACTTCATTCTTTGCAATCTGATATAGTGGGGGCTTTATAGTTCATGCTTCAGGGCTATTTGGGTGACTTTTTGTTCATTTCTATTTTGTTTTCCTCAATTTGTTTACCCTTCTTATTCTTGTTAAACTTGAAATGAAAGTATTTAGCCTCAAAGTGGATTGGCTGCCATTTTTAAACCATGAGGAAAAACAAGCTTAAAATCATACAAACATCAAAGAGTAAAACAAAGAAACCAACAGACCAAAGACAGACAAAAAAGCAAAACAATATGACAAAGAAATGGGAACTAGGAGACGTAATTAAGCCAATTTCTATTTCTCTAAGCTGAAACAGAAGTGGAAACAGCACTTGTTATGATAGATCCTAGACATAATGGATACAAGTGAAAAGTTAGCTATTGCACCAGAAGGTGGAGCATAGGAATTTTCACAGAACATAGCACAAATATATAAAGATTTGGGAAAGGTTTACCTAGTTAATGTTAAATTGTAAAAATGTAAATGCTTTATATAATATTTTCTTAATGAGAATTATAGAAGGGGAAGTTTTAGCACTCATGCTTCCATATTGTGTATAATAACCTCGATCTTATTATATTAGACTACATTTTGTAAGCAAGCATGTTTTGGGAACAATTTAACATAAACATATAAAACGTCCCAAGTCCATAAAGCACAGTTGGGGAAGACAAACAAGCTTTAATTTCCTTGAAGGGTCTTGGTCTTTTCATTTTATGCCTCATATTGGGTTGGCATTATTTATTATCTTTTCTGAGAAAAATAGAGTTATTTGAGTTTTGAATGTAATTATCATAGATTTGAGGAAATATTCAATTTCATCTTTGTTGGGAATTATAGGACTTATTTCATTACTAACAGTGTATACTTGAATACTTGCATTTTTCTATTTAGCTTTAAAAAATCAGATGTTTTTCAGTTTGGTCTTTATAAAAAATGTTTGAAAAAATCCACTATTCTCTAATTTAGATGTATTTATTAGGATTTTCAATTTTTTCTTCAGACAATTTTTAGATTTGTTTCATGGATTTTCTTGCTGTCTTCATCGAAGATTAATTTCTCTTATTTCTCTTTCCTTCTCCCTTTCTATATGTGTAAAGGTTAATATAATTTATATACATAAGCTTAATGTAGATAATATGCTTAATACATTCATATAGATGCTTAATATAATTTTAGTTATTGAATAGAGTTGAGTTTTGTAATTTCATAATTGCTTAATATTTTTCTTTATATACCAATAATATTATTCAATCCCAAAATTAATAATATGTTGGTAGCTTCAATTTAAAAGTATTTAAAAAATAAATGCCCTTAAATATGCTCTTGTTACTTGGGAATAAATATTCCCTATAGGTTCTTATGTTTTACTTTTCATTAAGCACAAAATTTGTTGTATTTTTGTGTTCATGTTTAAACTGAGCCATATTAAAATTTATCTTGGCCGACTTTTATTAGTAGATGGTGCTTTATTCACCTATGCAGTACAATTTGTACTAGTTCAGATGCCAGTTTCAGTTTTGCAATGTATAAAAATGTATTACAATCACTACTCATTAGTACCACCCTCACACACCCTGGCACCCCCACCATACACAGACATAAATCTTCCCCCAGCATATTCTCACGGGTTTGTGGATATGTTAATAGAATTATTGAATAACTGATTGAATAAATTGATAAATAATTTGGTGATTAGTAACCAAGATCAATTTATGTATTACACTTACTGATGTCTGAATATATAGCATTTACTTATCAATAATGTTTTGATTTAGATTTTGCACAATTCAAACTTTTGTTTGATTTCCTAAAAATAATTTATGTATGAAAATCTCCAAATGATGCTTTTCTTATGTAATTTATTCCATTAGCCTATCATATTTTCTGCTTAACATTATTTCCATAAAACTATTTATTTGGGAGACCAAGAGCAAAATCCTATTTCTTTCTTATTCAGTCATATGGCTGATATTTAATTAAAAACAAAAACTGATTATAAACTAATGATTCAGAACATCCCCCTAGGGGATCAGAGAGGAAAGCTGACATAATATGACAGATGCTTTCTTTCAACCGCTAGTTACAGGAAATACATTCTAAATATGAAAGTCAATTTATTTTCAGAAAATATATTACGGGCGTAGTAAAAACAAAATTAAACAAATATCTTTGAAAGAGGGAGACATCAGGGTTATGAATAGTAAATCACTGATATTTGACCTGGAAAAAAATAAAGGAATAATATGCTTCATCAATTGTTCATTCTCTTTGACAGTGAATTACAACAGGAGAAAATCAGACTTTTATGCAATGGATGTTGATGCATTTTTAGAAGCCAAAAGTAAATAGCAGCCTCAGTTAGCAGAGATTCTTACCACTTCCAATCTGCACAATGTATTTTGATTGAATATAGATACTTGTGACTTAGTAAGATAATTGAAAAGGGAAAAAGTGCCATTTTTATTTCATATCAAAATCCTTTTATATGTAGTATTATTTACATTGAATGTACATGTATGACAGAAATGTGAAAACGAGGGAAAACTTATCAAATAAAGATCTTATTACAGATACTAGAATCGTGGACTTTAGGAGACATACATCTTTATAATAGTTACATAGTAAAGATACTTGCATAGAGGACAGAAGATTATTAACATCTATCCTAAAATTTGGCATGCCAAAAAACCAAGTTACTAATGAAGGAGAAGCTTTTGGGGATCAATGAAGATAAAACAAAGTATATGATACATCAGAATTAGTTTTGAATGAATCTATGCTTTCTTGTTCAAATAGATAAAAATAAACTTGTAGAAGATGTAATTTGCAGAAAGAGAATATATGCAACACCACTATTTGTTTTTGTTTTTTATTGTTTTTGTTTTGCCTTCCAGCAGGAGATGGCCAAGTGCCAGGATTTGGGCTGATAGGAATTGTGTTATACATTTTCTGGGATGTATTTTAACTTTCCTGCTATAGTCATTCCTTTTTCTCCTCTCCTTTCTTCCTGGTGGAATGCAGACTGTAGTAAAGGTACAGGATTCGTATTAAGATTGCATATAATAAAACTGAGAAACGGAAAGGAGAATCATGCAGATAGAGGACCTGCTATAGATGATCCAGAGAACTGACAGTCTTCGTAAGGCTTCTTCTCATCATCTTCTAGAGTCTCATCCTTTAATGTTTAGCTGCATTCCATTATTTTGAGACTAAGTCACACAGGATAACCAATACAGCATATTTTTTTCTTATGATTCAGTTCCACTAGGTGTAAGTGGATAGTATAAATGCAAAGTTGCTCAGAGGACAAACAATAGCATAAGAAGAGTAAGGAGATAATTGAAGGAGAAATTTACTAAGCAATAATAGGGGCAAAATCTCTGGGAAGCAGAAAGCCAGGCTTGGATACGATACAATAAAGAATAAGTACCTTGTCCCAGAGTCTTAACTGAACCCAAGTTTGTTTGCTGGACTTGCAGTAAAGCTAACCACTGACACATTTACTGTCAGCCAAGAAGGTTTATTTGAGAGGCAGCCAAAGAAATGGGAGGACAAGACTCAAATCCGCCTCCCTGAAGGGCAAAAGGGCATGAGAGTCAGGGCTTTTTAAAGGCGAACTAAAAAAAAGGTTTGGGTATAGAAGAGACAAGCTCCTGTCACTCAAAATCAGGGAAAAAAAGGTTACTAAGTGAGAGAGAGTTTAAGTTATTGTATTGTGCTCAAAGAGAAGATCTGTAGTCATGACAGGTTCTGGCCTACGTCTTGGTAAAGACTTGAGTCCCTATAAAACAACTAAATCAGCATTTTGTTGTCATGATGCCAGGCAAGAATGTTATCTATAAAAACATGGTGGCAAGCCACATTCTGAAAATAGATTTGAGTAAAAAGTTGCATTTGTATTTATAGGTCCTATTAACTCTTCAATTGCCAGTTTCAGCCACATGCTGAATTCTCACACTTGCAACCACTCAGCACTAATTCAACAACTCATAAAAGATGCACTGTGCCAGGGTGCCTGGCTGGCTCAGTCAGTAGAACATGTAGCTCTCAATCTTGGGGTTGTGAGTTCAAGCCTACACTGGATACCTTTTTAGGTTACTTTTGGAAAAATGGAGTGTGAGCTCAGATTACCCCTACACCTAGATGCCAGAAGTTTTGTCTCTACAAAGGAAAGGAAAAGCATATTTCAAATGAAAAATTTCATTTATTTCCAGTGTTGAAGATGACATTGAAAACAGAGCAAATTTACTATTATCGTAAGTGTTGGTTTCCAACTAGATCATTCATTCATCCATTTCTTTATACATTCGTTGAACACAAATGCACTTAGCATGCAGGTATTTATTTAGTGGTGTGACTATAGCAAACAACTGTGGTGCCAACAAAACAGTCGAATTCATCAGTGCATAAGTTATTATCTAAAGATATGTAGAAGCACATTAGACCAGGGCTTCTTAAACACAATCGCATACAAATCCACTAGAGGTTTGTTAAATTCTAAGTCTGGAGTGCAGCCTGAGATTTTGCATTTCTAGGAAGTTCCCAGGTAGCACAGATGCTGCTGGGTTACAGACCACACATTTTTATTACTTCTTTTTCTTTTAAAAAATTCCGGTCTAGTTAACATACAGTGTAATATTAGTTTCAGCTGTACAATATAGCGACTCGACAGTTCTGTACATTACTCAGTGCTCATCATGTTCCAGCCCATACTTTGAATAAAAAGGCTTTAGATAGTGGGAAAGAAAACAATTTCAGTAACTTGAAATTCATAGTAGTACTGATATTTTGACTTAATTCATAATGTTAGAACAATAAGGTCTTGAGAAATTATAAGTATTTTTATCTACATATTGGGAATTTCCTATATTTGTTATTTACAACAACTTATAATGTTCTGTAGTTTAACACTAAGGTTGCCTTTCTTTTCCAAATTATATCTGTAAAATGATTCTTCTCAATTCACTTTAGACTGTTAAGATGGAATTAAAAATTTTTCTTTATTCTGGTCCTTTTCTGGGATCTGCTAATCTCTAACTTATTCATCAGCCTACCAGGAAAATAATATTATACTGATTGCTATTAGTTTAAGTTTCGTACAACACTTTTCAATTCTTGTGCTATTTTTGTCATGTAGTTTACCTTATGTATACTATGATCATACAATGAATTACTGTATTCTCTTTAGCTAGTTAACTTTTAAAGCCATTAAAAATATAGCTTTAAAGAAAAAAAAAGAAAAATAATTTTTCCCTCCATTTAATTCATTCCAGCACACTGTATTTCTTTGTGCTAGCCTAGGTTTTCTGACAATTAATCTTTTCATTTTGTTCATGTGAGAGTTGTTATTTCTCCATTCTCCATAATCTTTCTAGTTTCTATTTAAGCATCCATATGTTCAAGAAGAATGAAATTATGTATTTTCTTTGGGCAAAGAGAAACTTAGAAGTCTTCAATATATAGAAAACCTCTGATTTTGATTTTATCTGTCTGAAGGTAGGAGTAATATCAGAAGGGAGTCTTAGAGTCTAGTGTAAGCATGAAAATAGAAAATTTGTAATTTTTTGAGGTAGAAAAAATAAAGAAGTAAATGAAGATTACTTCAAAACTGGAAAATAAAACAGGAATTTTTTTAAGTTTAAGAATTGTCATTGAGTGTGGAAGCAAGTTTGGAAGTGAATTCTATAGAAAATTACTTAATAATAATATACGAGAAAATCATGTTAAATATGTTAACTAATATTTTGAGCACTTGCTATTGAGACTATGTGAATATTTTTACACCATTTGCCTTGTGTTAAGGTAAACTATGCAGTTACATATGTTCATCAGTTAAAAAAGTGGGCATGATACATATTGGTTCAGGATTTAGCAAGGCTGATGCTGTATGTCTAAATCATATAGAACTTTAACCATATAAATGGGACAAAAACATAAAAAGAAGATGCTGGGGAGCCAGAAAATCCAGTAGCAATTAATCAACACATAGGGAAATAGCAAAATGTAATTAACTATTTTAAATAATTAGAGAAAATTAGAGAATCAAATATGAGATCCGAGTTAGATTCAGGAAGGAATACATAAATCTGGAGTATAAATTGATATTTATGAAATGATGTACATAATACTAACACTAATTAGGCTAACTAGAAGAAATGATAAATACAGAGAACTTACCATTTATCAAGTACACAGTATGATCCTGGCAATGCACTTAACATGTATCATCTCAAATTTTCAGAAGACCTTGTGTCATAACTATGGGGAAAATTGTACAGAATTATGTACATTAGAAAATAAAGAGAATACAAGTGTATGGTTATTGTAAATTCATTTTTGCTTATTTTTTAATGGGAAGTCCTGAATATATTTAGCTTCCTGGATTTGCTACCATTAAAGGGACTTTAAAGATGTAATTCCGTGAAGTTCAGATAAATATATTTAGTATCTAGGATGGTATCTGATTTGGCATTTAACAAAAGTACTAATAAAAATAGTACTAGTAATGATATTTCCTATTTATTGACAGCTTACTGTTTTTTTCAGTAGTGGTCTATTCTTTTTATATACCATTATTTCATTTAATTTTCAACAAACTCTGAGACTTAATGTAACTCTGTACCATCATACAATCTTTATCTTAGAAAAGGAGGGCAGGACATTTTGTAGGAGAGAGCTGGACACCATAAGATTAACACTGGCTTAATCTCTAGAGATTAATTTTATATATTTAAACAAGAGAAAGGGATAAAAGGAAGGCATTTTCTGTTTTACATTGTGCTTTATGGTATGACAGTGTTTGCAAGCTTGCTATTTTGTAATATGCTTACTGGAATTGGAGGAAGCCCAGTAACCAGAATAATATACAAAATATATGCCAAAATAATATTAGTAAAAGCTATACTTGGACAGCATTACTGACCATAACCCCAGAGATTAAAAGAAGCAAAAGTCACCTCATGAAGAACAGAATCAGTGACCAAGTCATGCCCAGGAAAGTAGACCAAGAGTGTTTTATCTTACAAACCTAAGTTTGAAGCAAGTGTGAGTCTTTTGTTTCTGATTGGACATTTAAAATGATTTACATCTGATGATTTCAAGTGTAATTATAACTCATTGAAAAAGCTGGACTTTTTCAAGAATGAAAGCAGGAAACTAATATTCTTTCACTTCTTCCATTGATTATTCTGTTAATGAATTCTTTCCTGCTTCTTGTATGAAATCTTGAATAGGTACTCTTACCCTTTTGTTTTTCACTCTCCAAGTAATAGTAAATATACTTATATCCCAGTAAAGTATCAAAATAGCAGAATTTCAATGTTTTCCGTTAAAGATTCTCCATTCTAATAGTTTAGGGACACTTCATGTTTGAAAATCTTTAGTAGCAGAGGTATTAAGGAGAATCTGCATATCTTATTTGCTATTTTCTATTATATAGTCCTTTTTTTCTGCATAGGGGTTTTAGTAGACCCAAAGAAAATGGAATAGAGATAAAAGATAAGAAAGATCTCGGGCACCTGTGTGACTCAGTAGCTAAGCGTCTGACTCTTGGGGAAAAAAAAAAAAAGAAAAAAAATGTTACTTGGTTTAAGTTTAACCCAATTAAAATTCAGATTTGATTACCTTTGAAATGTGGGGGATGTCAGCTGATGCCTTTTCAAGCTGCTTGATGTGACTTCCACTTAGTTTCTGGGCTCCTATCTTTTCATTTGTTGGAGTCCGCATTTACCTCCCAATAGCTCACTTGAAGAGAGACTCAGAATTCCAGGCTAGCTCCATTCAGCAGGGCCTGCATATTGTTCACTGAAAATATTTAATCCTGACCATCTGATAGTTTAAAGGGCAACTTTTTCTGTTGTAGCTCCTAGGGTTTGTTTGTTTGTTTGTTTCTTTTCCTACCAGTTAAAGCTATCTTCTTATTTCTATATTATTTTTTGGGAAGTAAGCAAAAAAAGATCTGTCCCAATTCCTGTGACACACTCCTGAGTTTCAAAAAAAGGAATTTAAGTCTATTGAGGATCCTTCACTCATTTGCTCAGAGTAAGGACAAAATGTTTTCTTCTACCCTTCTATGTAGATAATGAGGTAGGATGGAGGTGAGAAGGAGTCACTGCTTCACCAGCAGAGGCAGATCTGGCTGCGGCTGGATGTGTATCGATAGATCTTGGCAATTTTCTTAGTTCAGTTTCTTCTGGATAACTTGGAATTCCTAGACTCCAAGGTATACGGAGGAAGAAAGTAATTCTGAGATTGTGCATTTTATAATCAACTCGTTTCTCTCTATTTGGGGAGGGAGAGTGAAGAATGCACCCCAGAATGAAAAAATGTGTAGATTGACCACTCCGGATGTTTAAATGTAAAAGAGAGGGCTATAGTGAAGAAGTAGGTAGCACACTTGGTTGTGATGATCAGTAAATCTTGCAGTACAAGAGATAGTGATGCACAGTTGGACATGGAGAAGGAAACTAGAGGGTAAAAATAGATATAACCAACACATCCTCTGCACTTTTATGTTGAGCAAGGAAGCTGACTATAGTGGTCTATTACTGTTCTTTATATAAAAGAGCAAGTTGTTACTTTGGCAATTTATCATGCTATTTGTTAAAGTACTTTATTTTTTTGTAGGAAAATTGGCTTGATGGATAAAGATGAGCTTTTCTTATTTAGATGTTCACTTTTGTGACAACTTTAAAATACATTTTGATCATTTTGTGTTTCTCAAGTTCAGTCTCTGTGGGAAGCAATCTATTATAAGGCAGATTTGTTCAACAGGTCTTGCAGAGTTTCACAAATTCCTCCCTCCAGGGTTGTTATTTTTGGTGGTAGGAAACATAAAGAAAACCATTAAATAAAAGTAAGAAATGGATATAAAACATACACAAGAAAAAACAATCTTTATCTTTATTTTATACATTTATAAACATAGAGGTCAGCCCCGAAGAAAACTCATCCGTTGATTACCAAAATTTGACTTAGCTTTATCAAAATTAAGTTAATGCATTTTAGATAACATCTCTCCATTAAACAATTAAATGACAGTATTTCTTTCAAAAGTATTTGTATCTTTTTTTATTGTTTTGAATAAGAATTATCATACCAACCACATAGGAAATTACAATGTTAGTATACTAAGATCATTCCTAGACCACACTCCTATTAAGATAAAATAATCTAAATAAGTCTCAATTTCCTCATAGCCATTAATGAACAAATCAGCTTTATGAGTAAACAGGATATAATATTAGGTAGGAAGTCAAATAACCAACAGACACTCTCATCATATATTAGAAACAGTCTGAATTTCGAGATCTTCTGTTGAGTCTTTAAAAGTATACCACATTTCAGTTTAACAGATTTTTTAAGGAAAGAAATTTGCTTTGGTTCAGAGAGTAGCAGTATAATTCAGTGGTTGGGTAGAGGCTCTGAAGTCAAAATGCCTGGGTTCAAAGCCCAACCTTGTAACTTATCAGTGATGAGACTTGGTGCACATAACTTTGCCTTTTTTGGCACAGTTTAGTTTCTTCATATACAGCATTAGTATAAATAGTACTACCTACCTTATGGGATTTTTGTGATAGTTCAATTCACTAATCGATATGAGCTTCAGACAGCATATGCCAAACAGTAGGCAGTTTATACAGTTTATAAGTGATTACTATTGGTATAATTGGCATCTTCTTTGAGGAAACAAGATTACATCATGGAAAGATACTTACCGTTATATCAGGGAGAGATACTTGGTTTCTGGTGCTTATCAGGAGAACATAAATCATATTTTTTGCCTACAGGTAGTTCTCTCTTCTGTGCACCTCTGTACTACTAATTAAGTCCTCAACACCTTTCTTTTTTTTTTAACATTTTATTTATTTATTTATGAGAGACACAGAGAGAGAGAGAGGCAGAGACACAGGCAGAGGGAGAAGCAGGCCCCATGCAGGGAGCCCGACATGGGACTCGATCCCGGGTCTCCAGGATCAGGCCCTGGGCTGAAAGTGCCGCTAAACCGCTGAGCCACCCGGGCTGCCCCCTCAGCACCTTTCTAATCCTTCTTCCTGCTTCATTGAGAACATTAGTCTCTCTTTTTATCTACATTTCTTTCAGTTTTAGGGGATGGGATAGCTTATTATTTAAGAAGTCATTCCCCCAAACCCTGGATAACATTTCCACATACTGTTTCCTGGGCTCTGCTACTCAGTCATTTGCCATGTCTATCTGCTAAGTAGTTCCGCTGCTTTTCTCACTCACTTTCTGTCTTTAACTTATGTGCATATTCAGCTATCATCATTCCTATTTATACCCCTGCGATCTTTCCTGAATCCCGCATTACCTTTCAACATTGTCCAGTCTTTTATCTCCTGCTTCTGGCCAGTACTTCTAAAGATTGTTTCATATGTTGCACTCTCTACTGGCTCATTTCCAATCCTTGTGTTTATCTCTGGTTTTTCTCTTGAATTAATCCCATTAATAGCAGTCACAACTTCCACATGGCTATGTGTAAGCAGCAAGTTATCAGCTTTTCTTATTGTACATCACTGTCAAATCACATTGCAATATGTGACACACTTATTCCCACACCTCCACTCTCTGAATCCCATGACATACTCCTGGTTCTTCACACCTTTGTACATAATAATTCAATGATGTATCTTTTATTGGCATTTATTGCTTTGCACATCACTTAAAGATTGATCTTTTTGCGGATGCCTGGGTGGCTCAGCGGTTAAGTGCCTGCCTTTGGCTCAGCTCAGGGCATGATCCTGGAGTCCCGGTATTGAGTCCCCACATCAGGCTCCCTGGATGGGGCATGCTTCTCCCTCTGCCTATGTCTCTGCCTCTCTCTCTCTCTGTCTCTCATGAATAAATAAATAAAATAAAATAAAAAGATTGATCTTTCTTAGGATTCTGACACAAACACTACTTTTCTTTACTCTATCCTGCAGGATAAAATTCTTCATTCCTTTGACTTTCCCTACCAATTCCATATATTTATATTTTTATGGTCAACATAATATTTATATACAATAAAATGCACAGGTTTAACATATATTGCTCAATGAGATTTGACAATGTAACCCTAATCAAAATATAAAATACTTTATTTATCCTAGAAAGTTACCTATGATGCCTTTTAAATGTTTTAGGTATTGAAATATTGAAGTTGATTTAAATACTTTAGTTGAATAAAAATAAAAACAAATTGTATCAAAATTTGTGGAATTAACTAAATCACTGTTTAGAGGGATTTTTTATCTTTAAATACTTAAAATAGAAAAGAAAAATTGTCTCAAATCAAAAGTGTAATATCCCTCATACAAAAAACAAAAGGCAAATTAAACCCAAATTTGGTAAACAGAAGGAAGAAAATAATAAAGAACAGCAGTCAGTGAAACTCAAAACAAAATGAGAGAGGCCAATCAGTTAAACCAAATATTAGTGCTTTGAACATAAGAAAAAATTGATACAATTAACTATACTGATAATAAAAATTGATAAATCTTTAGCTGCAATGGAGGGAGAGAGAGAGGGAGAAATTACCATTATTAGGAATGCAAGACAGAGCATGAATATGGATTCTATTGATATCAAGAGGACTATGAGAGAATATTATATGACATCATGCCAACAAATTTGCCATCTTAGATGAAATGAATAAATTCCTTGAAAGATACAAACTACTGAAGGTTACTCAAGAAAAAAATATGCAACTACATAACTTTATACATATTGATATTGAATACTTTAATTAAAAATATCTTCACCTAAATACATGTGCATACAGATGCACACACACAAACTGTTAGACCCAGATCACTTCACTGATGAAATCTCACATTTAAAGAAGAAATAATACAAATTATATCCAAACTTTCCAGAAAGTAGAAGAAAAAGTAACATTACCCAATTTATTGTGTGTAGTGTTATCCTTTCCTTTCTAGTCTTCAGACTTTGTAATTTCTGAAATTATATCTTCAAGTTCACTGATTATTTTGCTATTTCTAATCTGATGCTGAATCCTTCAACAGCATTTTTATTTGTTAGTGAATTTTTCAGCTCTACGATTTCCTTTTACAAAGTCGTGTTTAAATTTCTATTGAGATTCTCTACTTTTTTTTTTTCATTATAGTATATCATCCTTCAAGCTTCAAAAGTATACTCATTTACTCTGTAAACTTAACTCCTTTAAAGTCATCATCTACTTGATCCAACATCTAATCCACTGTGAGTCAATTTCTACTGACATCTTTTCTGGATGTTGGGTCATACTTTTTTTGTCATTGCATGTTTAGCAATAAATATTTGGTCGGAAACTGGACATTATAAATGATGTTTTGTAGCAACTCTGTATTCTATCATGTTCTGTGAATTATTATCTTTTATTTCTAGTATGTGAATAACTTGCATGGCTTCAAACTGTAAAGTCTATCTTTACAGATAGCTGCTGCTATCTCTGCTTTAATATTATGGCTTCTTACTGCTACATTTTTTTTTAATCTGTCCCTTGGATGTTTCCCTTATGCTTGAAATAATTGCTACTTAGTTGAAGATCTAGACAGAGATGGGACTTACCCTCTCTGTGATTTCTTTGCTTCTGAGATTGCCCCCTCATTTTCAGATGCTCTCCTTCCTTCAGAATCTGCACTCCTTAATCCAAAACCATTCAGTGTCACATTTCTGCCACCTGAGCTGTGAACCTTTGAGGATACAGTCAGTTAAGGAAAGCAACAGTCTGACAGACTGGCTCTAATTTTCAAGAATAGAACTCTCTTTGGTCTCTGTCTTTTTTTTTTTTTTTTTTTTTTAACCAAGGAGACAGGGATGTCCCTCATGCATGCATAATTTAGCTTTCAATCAGATATTTTGGGAAGATTGTACTCATTTGGTTTTCACTGTTTCTGGGATTCTCTCACAGACAGGATTTCTGTATAACCAACCTTTCATACTGCTTTCCAAACCCTCATTCTGACCTGTCATACCTTTAATAGGTAAGGCTGTGGTTTTTCCTATTAATTTTTGTTTTCCTTGGAGATTAAATAGTGCCCTTGAGCCAGGAAATCATGAATTCTCATTAAATATTCCATGTAATTGCACTTGTCTCTAACAATTAAACTATTATCCAGCTTTTTTTTTTTTTTTATCCAGCTTCTGTTATATTCTGGACACTGTCTATTGTCTAACTTTGTACCTCCCCTTGGTTTTTATATTTGTTTTGCAGAAAGATCACATTATCATTCATCTCTTGGCATTACCAAAAGGTTTTTTTGTTTGTTTGTTTGTTTGTTTGTTTGTTTTTTACTTCTAAACTATGTTTTCATATCTTTGTTAAGGCATATTGACATAAAGCAACTCACATATTTAAAGTTCACTTCTTTTTTTAATGAATGAGTTTATTTTCTTTTAAGATTTATTTACTTATTCATGAGAAATACACACACACACACACAGACAGAGACATAGGTAGAGGGAGAAGTAGGCTCTTCGCAGGAACACTTATTTGGGACTTGATCCTGGATTCCGGGATCATGACCTGAACCAAAGGCAGCCGCCCAACCTCTGAGCTACCCACGTGTCCCTAAAGTTCACTTCTTAATGAGTTGTGACATATGGATATACCCAGAAAAATTATCTCCATAATCAAACTGATTAACATAAAAAACTCAAAATTTCTTCATGTACTTTTTAAATATCCTCACTGAGGAGTGAGGATATTTAAAAAGCTCTTGCCTTGTTCTCCTATACCAGACAGCTCTTGCCTTGTTCTCCTATACCAGACAACCACTATTATGATTTCAGTCACTAGAGATTAGTTTGTGTTTTCTGGAATTCTATAAAAATTTAATCATTCAGTATATACTCTTACTTATCTGGCTTCTTTTACTCAGCATGCTTATTTTGTGGTATGTTCATGTGGCTGTACATATCACTAGTTTACTACCTTTTATTGCAGATTGGTTTCCATTTCATGAATATACCATTATTTATCTATTCACCAGTTGATTGATATTTGGTTTGTTTCCACTTTGGGGCTTGATTATTACAAATAAATCTTCTTTGAGTGTTCCACACAAATAGTTGTTGGTTTTTTAAACTTAATTTTGTTTTGTTTAATGAGCATAGGCTTTCATTTATCTTGGGTTAATACTTAGGAATGGAATGGCTGGTCATGTGGTATTTTTAGTCTTTTAAGAATTGCCAAATTGTTTTTTCAAAGTGATTATGCCATTTTGAAGTCTTCAGTACAGTGTATTAGAGTACCAGTTGCTCCATATCCTTGCCATTACTGTTTTTATTTATCTTGGTTAAGTGGTGGGTTATCACCACCACTTCATGGCAGTGTATACATCAAATTTAATGGAAATATACATATTAAGAGTAATTTCAACATGTTAATCAATAAAGTATGATGGCTATTTTTTTTTCTATTAACAATGTCTTTCATTTTGATATATAACTATGCATTTATTAAATTTCTTCAATGTGTATATGTTTTTTTTTCTCAGCCTGCATTTCAATATTTGGTATAGCTTACACCAGATTTTAAAATGTTAACCTTACCTGGCCTTGTACAGTATTTGATATTTTTTACCACAATAAGTTTGCATATATAATGGGGACAAGAGATTATTTCAGACTGACAACAACCCTTTAGTCTCTAACTCAAATTTCCTTCTGTGTTGTGCCACACTGCTAATTAACGAATCTTTTCCAGGTATGGTGAGATTTTTATTTTGATTTTTTTTTAGCTTTGTGGCATCTGAACAGAGCCTAGGGGTTGCTGAAACTCCTAGATAGTTTGCTTCCAGCCTTTACTAGCATTTTGTGGAGCTACTCAGCAGGTTGCCTGAATGACAAACAGCATATCCTGCAATCCCCACAGGCAGCCAGACAACAAAAATGATGAACAGTGTCTGATGCTCCATACTTGGCTTTTAAATGCAAAATGTAGCTACTTGAACATCTATCTTAGCAACCAGCTGGAGGTGGTGCTGCCCATAGTAGACAGTGGGACTCTTATTCCAAATACCCAAGAAACACAGTACACTACCCAAGATATAGAATTTGGAAGCAGTGGAGCTGGGCTAGACATCTGGCAGGTGAATTGCAAGCATCAGTTGAGATACTGTCTCACTTATCTGGGCTGTTTCTCTTCATTTGCAACTGATGTACTTTTAGTGGAATCCAAATTGTAGCATGAGATTCTAGCCAAGACATATGTATCCTAAAAATTAGAGTTTTACTATTGTTTTCAAATGCTTCATATTATAGCCCTTATTATTATTACAAGAAATGCCAATGTTACATTTGCCAGTGAAAGAAAAAAAAATGAACTGTAAGAGTCTTTAAATATAAATTGTATCTCACCTTAGAATGGCTGTAAAATGGCTTTAAGCCTTTTATAACCTATTATAAAACAAAAAAAATTCTCATCAGTGGTGATTCTCAAGGTATTCAAAAGACTATTATCAAAAAGTGTAGAAAAAACAATTGTGTGAATCTAGTTCAAGCTTAATAAGTGATATAAAATTGTGTTAATGGCAGAAAACATCAATATAAATTGGAGAAAGTTTTATTTGGACATTTTTACAAATTCCATTTTAATAACTATTCTAACACCTTACATTTATTGTAGTTATATAGTATGGGAAGAGTTTGATTATGTTACTTATCAAGTTTCATATAGATTCCTTCACATTCTCTATAATTTATTACAGTGTGCAATACCATCATTTCATATAAATGCAATATTGTGAAATTTGGAGAGTACTACCCAAGCAAATATAATAGCAAATAATACCTAGTGATTGTTCATTGCTTCCAGCCACCTGTGTAAAGATGATAATCTTCTGAGTGTTCTCCTTTGCAAGTATTGATACTTAAAAAATTAGGACCCCTGACTGAAAAGTTATGTCTATTGCTAATACTTTTTAAGAATTATAAGATTACCTATCTAGAAAAATAGGAAGGTGATACGAAGTTTTGAGTACTTTTCTCAATTGTGGGAAGTTGTGGGAAGTTCAATCAAATTATTTTTTATCATTTTTCCCCTAAGCCTTGGAAACATATTATAGCTAGATGTGAAGGTGGATTTCTAAAATACCACAAAGGAAGGGATTTTCAGGCCTTAATATTTTCTCCTCCCTAAAAGTATACATGGAACTTGCATATTAAAAAAGAGCACAGTTACATATATCTGGATGGGCTGCTGTATTCCCAATCTTTTAGTTCCACGTTCCTTCCTTATGTTTGTAAAGGGCTAATTCCATTCCTTCAGATACTCAAACCATGATACTTGGTATCATAATGACCCATCTCTTTCTCTTACACTTACTATACAACTTATCAGAAAATGCCAATGGCTCTATCTTTGGGATATATCCAAAATCATACTTGACTACTCCATTGCTAACATCCAGCTCTTACACATGATTATCTTTCTCTTGGTTTACTGCAGTTTTCTGAAATAATTTACTACCAGGTCTTCCTAGTTCTTTTCTTTGTTTCCTTACAGTCCATTCTTTAAAAGCAATCAACAGAAGAAACCAAAGATGATTATCTGTAAATTTAAGTCATATCATATTATTCCCTGCTTAAAATCCTAGTTTCTTCCATTTCAGTTAGAATAGCAAATGTCAAAGTCCTAATAATCCTCTTAAAGACCTAGGAGTGATATGTCTTTGTAGTCAGTGTTCTCTAGAAAAACAGAATGAGTAGAATAAATGTAGAAAGATGTTTATTGTAAGAAATTGGCTCAAGGTTTTTTGGAACCTGAGAAGTCCCATGATCTCCTGTTCCCTGAAGACCCAATAAAGTTGGTTGTGTAATTTGATTGGAATCTGAAAGCCTGAGAACCAGGCTAGCTGATGCAGATTCCAGTCCAGGGTGAAGGCCTGAGATCCAAAGGCACTGACAGCAGGAGAAGATTGATGTCCCAACTCAAGCAATCAGTCAGGAAGGGCAGAACTCTTCCTTCTTCTGTATTTTGGTCTATTTAAGTCCTTAATGGATTGGATGATGACCACATAACTGGGAAGGGCAAATCTCTTTATTGGGTCTGCCAATTCAAAAGCTAACTTCATCTGGACACATCCTCATACACACACCCAGAAATAATGTTCAGTCAAAAATCTGGGAGCCTTATGATCCAGCCAAGTTGACACATAAAATTAACCATCACAGTCACCCTCTTTTTTTTTTTTCACAGTCACCTTCTATTAACTCATGACATCTAAGAAAAAGATTGATATGGAGGTAGAGTTTGTACAGTAGATATTGGAATAGTAGAAAGAATTTTTCTTCCATGAACTCAGTTTTCTCTGAAAAAGTATGGGTAGAAATAAAATTTTACATATATTTTAATCCTAAAAATAAAACCTCAATAGCATTTAGAGTAGAATGGATGATCTTGATCATGTATTCTAATTTAACACATGATTTGAATAAACCCCAGAACCCCTAGCAGAAGGGCATTAAACTATAGTAGGAAAAGCTTTCAACCATTAATTCAACTTAATTTCTTTCCAATCAAGGGAAGATACCTTGCTAAATATAATAGTCATTTTGAAGTTAATTACTCAAAATTATTAATTCCCTGTAAGCGAATAGTATTTAGACAGACGTAGACTTGTAAAGCCATAAATCTTATTTTACAAGAGATGGTTTTATAAGTATGAACAATTAGATTTAATGGAACTACTTTAATACTTGCTATTCACATTCATCTGTGATACGACCACTTTTCTCAGCAATTTTAGTTCCCTGTGAAATTGGTGCTGTCAAAAGGCTCTTTAGGGGAACTGGGGATTCCTTCTGTAACTACTGTTTCTACAATTTTAGTCACTGCCTTGCTGTAATTCCTCAATCATAAATAGTTGAGGATTCCTGGTAACTTAATATCTTTGCATTCAAAGGAGGCAAAAATAAAAAGCAACATCTCAGTTCATTATTCTGCTCAAGTTGTCATGTAGTACTCATATCTCATTTGTTGATGGAGGATATTACAACCTGAACAACTAGGGCATAGAGGGTTGACTTTTTTCCTAATGGTATTAAGAATTGATGAAAGAAAGTACCCTACATTTAATAATTTAAGATATATTTAATTAGGCATATATATTATGATTTACTGTTCAGCAATAAAGAGGTCTAGAGAGATTATGTAAATTAGTAATGTCTATGCAATTAGGTGATGGGAGAGTCAATATCTAATCTTCCTGAATCCAGATCAAGGGATTCCTGTCCTCTAGATTGCATTGGAAAATGAATGAATGTGTGATACAACCATGCTATCATCTCAAACTTGTCTTTCCATATAAAGGTTATGCTTTCATTTGTGCCCAATAATAAGTCAGATTCACTGAAACAGTTAGAACTTCATTTTTAATAATTGCAAGGCTCTTAATGAGCTCTAGGTTTTTAACAGATTTGAAAAACTTTATTCTTGAGACCAAGTTAGATATTTTAAGGTTAAGCAAATTAATTGATGTAGCAGTGTTGGAGCTTCTGAAATTTATGACTAATTAAAAATCTAGTCAGAGGAGTGATGCTTAAGTGGCTCAGTCAGTTGGGCATGGAACTTTTTGTTTAGGCTAGTAATGATCTCAGGGTCCTGAGATCCACTTCTGCCTTGGGTTTTGTGTTCAGTGGTGTAGAATCTAGTCTGCTTGTCCCTCTCCCTTGTCTCACTTGTGCTTTCTGTCTCTCAAAAAAAAAAAAAAATGAATAAATTAAATCTTTTTAAAATTCCAGGGAGAGGAGATAGTGTCCATAGACAATAACATTAATATGTTACAAAAATAATTATTTTATAAGATTAACTGGAATACTAGGCAATTAGACAAAATTTTGAAATAGACTCCAGAGAGGTATGGCAAGGGGAGCTACCAAAGAATGTACCCATCCCAGCAAGCATTTCTGTCCAACAGAGCTAGGGTAGATATGGCCAACACAATTGTCTAGTCCTGGAAGTCTCTTCATCCTTGTAGTTCTGAGACTCCCCTCCTCTACTGTCAGATACCCAGATGCCTGGCCCAGATTAACTCCTACTTTCCCTTGAGGTAACACCAGTAAGGACTGACTAATGAAAGCCACAGTGACGCCAGATAAACCAGGGAGACCAAAAATAACACAAAAAGTCCTAAACTTTGTCACTAAAAACACAGTGAACAAAAGTAGGCTGGAACATGCATGCTAAACCAAAATAGGATGCCTGCTTACTGTAATAAAATATTTAAATAGGGCCAGGAGTCTCCTAACATGGTAGATTAATGCCCAGGATATAATAAAAAAAAAAAAAAAACTCCTTCGTTATACCAAGAACCAAAATAATTACAACTTGATTCAGAAAGGACAATTAACAAAAATAAAAATGGAAAGAAATCAGATATTTTATTTACCTGACAAAAATTTTAGAGCAATTTTCATACAAGTGCTTCAACAATTATTTTTTTTTTCTTCCAAGTAATGTCCTTTATAGATCACATCAATGTTTCTACTTTAAATAGCTGTTCAGGGCTTAGACTAATACATTAGAGGGAAGGAAGCTTTTTTATTTTTTTAATTTTTTTAATTTTATTTATTTTTTTATTGGAGTTCAATTTGCCAACATATAGCATAACACTCAGTGCTCATCCCATCAAGTGCCCCCTCTCAGTGCCCGTCACCCAGTCAACTCCACCCCCCACCCAACAATTAATTTTCTTGAAACAAAAAATAAAGTATTACTAAAGATATATAAAATGTAAAAATTATAGAACTAAACATTAAATGGCAGGAAAAAATAATTTGCTAGATGTGCTCAATAGTAGAGTACAGATGCCAGAGGAACTATAGGACAGATTAATAAATTCATTCAATCTGTTTTTTTTTTATATTTTATTTATTTATTCATGAAAGACACAGAGGAGAGAGAGAGTCAGAGACATAGGTAGAGGAAGAGGCAGGCTCCATGCAGGGAGCTCGATGTGGGACTCAATCCCGGGTCTCCAGATTCACGCCCTGGGCTGAAGGCAGGCACTAAACTGCTAAGCCACCCAGGGATCCCCCAGATTCATTCAATCTGAATAGCAAAGGAATGTAGACTAGAAAAAAACAAAAAATGAACAAACAAGACTCAGGTACCTGTGGGAAAAGATCCAGCATTAATACCATTGAAGACTCAGAAGGATAGGAGAATGATATTGGGGCTAAAGGAGTATTCACCGACATAATAGTAGACTATTTCACAAATTTGGTTAAAGGCACAAACCTACAGATTCAAAAGCTGAACATATATCAAATAGTAAATACCCAAAAAATTCCAAGACACATACTAATTCAATTTTTAAAATGAAGGACAAAGAAAAAATCAAGATAGTGGGAGTGAAGTGATATATTACCTAAATGGGAATAGTGATTCTAATGACGACTGTTTTCTCACTGGAAGCCATAGAGATCGGAAGAAATTTTCTGTACAAAAATTTCAAGTGCTGAAAGACTAGAACTGTCAGTTGTGAATTCTGTAGCCATCAAAATGAATTCTCTGTCCTTCAGGAATAGGAAATAAATAAAAACATTCTCAAAGTAGATTTGTCACTAGCACACCTTCTCTCACAGGTTGACTAAACAAAGTTACTGAAGAAGAAAGGAAATGATGAAAGAATTTTGAAGCATCCAATAGGAAAAAAAGAACAAATGGCAGAATTATATATCCATATGATTAGTAGCCTTTTCCTTGTAAGTTTAATAAGTCATATTTAATAACTGGAACAAAGTTACTGTAACACTAGACAATACTCATGACAATGATATTTTAAAGTGTGGACAGGGAGGGACCTAAATGAAGCTTCTATACTTTACTCTCATACCAGTAGACTGCAATAAGTCAGATATGTATATTGTAATACTCAAGGCAACTAGTAAGGACAACATGAAAAAGAATATATTTAAAAAACACCAAAAGTGTTTAGTAACTCAGGAAGGCAAGGAAAAAAAGAACAGAAAAAATAGAGAAAAGAAACAGAAAACTGCAAACACATTTAAGAGCCAACCTATCAATACAATAATTGCCCTAAATATAAACTGTTCAAATATCCAGTCAAAGAGAGATTGGCAGAGAGGAGAAAAAATATGACCAAACTGCATGCCATGTAAAGAAACTTACTTCAAATTGAATAATAAAGATAGATTTAAAGCAAAAGGATAGGAAAAGATATTTCATACAAATAGTAAACAAATGCAAGAATAGCTGTATTATTATCCAAAGCAAACCTCAGAACTAGAATAAAATGGACACTGTACACTGATAAAATGATCAATTCATCATACATCAAGATGTAAAGATACTAATTGTTCACCAAGCAGCAGACTCAGAATTTGTGAAGCAAAATCTGATGAACTAAGAAGGGAAATAGTTGGAAACTTCAACAAATCCTTCCCTCATTTTTTTCTAGTTCTACAAAAATTTATTAGTATTTTCATATTGTTATAGCTTTAATTTGTAAAGGGGATATTGATAACCCTAATTACAATCACAGAAAATTTCCATGCATAGCTTAAGTATGTATGAATTACTTCTTCTAAATAAGATTAATTGGAGAATAGCTTGTCCATAAGTATTGTGCCCCAGAATGCAAAAATTTAATTATACCCTTTATAATAAAAATAATTATCCTCCAACATCTGAAATATAAAGTAGAAAATTAAAAGAATACAATAATATTTAGCCAAATACTCCAAGTTGAGACAAATTCAGGGTCTTTAAACTATAAATAAACTGTTAAAAAATACAAAATGTGTTACTAGATTATTGAGCACATAAACATAATTTCCTCTTGAAAACTTTTCATAGAAAAACTACAGAATATGCTTTACATGTGGACATAAAGTTGTGAATTAAAATTGTATCTTCCTAGGGATGCCTAGGTGGCTTAGTGGTTGAGCGTCTGCCTTTAGCTCAGGTGGTGATCCCAGGGTCCTGAGACAGAGTCCTGCATCAGGCTCCCTGCAGGGAGCCTGCTTCTCTCTCTGCCTGTATCTCTGCCTCTGTCTGTATGGCTCTCATGAATAAATAAAATCTTTACAAATAAATAATTTAAATTGTATCTTCCTAATAGGAACTTTTAAACAATTTTATTCACATACAATTCATATGCCATAATATGTATCCATTTAAAGTGTACATATATTTATTCACAGAGTTGTGTACCCATCAGCCCATTCTAGTTCTAGAACATTTTATCAGCTCAGTAAGAAAACTCATACTCATTACCAGCCAGTTTTTATTACTACTACCTATGTTCCCAGCCTCTCAAAATACCCCAGTTTTAGGTGATTAATAATCTACTGTCTTCCTATATGTAGATTGTCCACTCGGGACATTTTATATAAATTGAATCATACAATATGTGGTCCTTGTGACTGACTTTTTTCATTTTGCATAATGTTTTCAAAGTTTATCCATTCTGTACCGTGTATTAGTACTCTTTTTATTATCAAGCAATATCCCACTTATTACTATATGATATTCATGTTTATTTATCATGGATGGATATTTGGGTGGTTCCATTTTTGTCTATTATGGATAACACTGCTATGAATATTTGTGTAAAAGTTTTTGTGTGGACGTATGTTTCCTTTTCTCCTGAATACATCTCTCAGAGTAGACTTTATGTTTAATATTTTGAGAAACCATGAAATTATTTTCCAAAGCATTTGCACCATTTTATAATTCCATCTGTAGTGCAGGAAGGTCCAGATTTTTTTTTATATATATTCTCTCCAAAACTTTTTGTCTGTCTTTTTTTTTTTTTTTTTTTTTTTTATTGGAGACATCCTGATGTGTATGCGGTGGTCTCTTACTGTAATTTCGATTTGCATTTCCCTAATGACTATTTTCATATTACTCGAATGTACTTGTTCTACTTATAAGACTGACATTTTGAAAGAGGAAGACATTTGTTAACATGTTTATATAAACACAAGAGAGGCACTATCATGATAAGGAAAAAAAAGATGTATATTTAATAATAAATTACTGTTTTAGGCTTGGGGAAATCTACATATCCATTCTACTAAAGATACCATTTTCCTTCCTTCCTTCCTCCCTTCCTTCCTTCCTTCCTTTCTCCCTCCCTCCCTTCCTCTCTCCCTTCCTTCCTTCCTTTTTTTTGCCAATTGAGGAGTGACAGGGAAGACTGAAACATGTAGATTGCATGATACATTATGTATAGGTAGTAAACCAGAAGTAAACCAGAAGTAAACCAAATATACAAGGAAGCCTTTGTCTCTTTTTATCTATGAGATCTTACCCTAATCTAAATGAATTTTCTTGATTTTTCCAAGTTCCTGAGCCAATTCTTTACATTTTAGGGATGTTATCAAGACCCTTAGAAGTTAAGATCTATAAAGAACTTATTAAACTCAACACCAAAGAAACAAACAATCCAATCATGAAATGAGCAAAAGACATGAAGAGAAATCTCACAGAGGAAGACATAGACATGGCCAACAAGCACATGAGAAAATGATCTGCATCACTTGCCATCAGGGAAATACAAATCAAAACCACGATGAGATCCCACCTCACACCAGTGAGAATGGGGAAAATTAACAAGGCAGGAAACAACAAATGTTGGAGAGGATGCGGAGAAAAGGGAACCCTCTTACACTGTTGGTGGGAATGTGAACTGGTGCAGCCACTCTGGAAAACTGTGTGGAGGTTCCTCAAAGAGTTAAAAATAGACCTTCCCTATGACCCAGCAATTGCACTGTTGGGGATTTACCCCAAAGATGCAGATGCAATGAAAAGCTGGGACACCTGCACCCCGATGTTTCTAGCAGCAATGTCCACAATAGCCAAACTGTGGAAGGAGCCTCGGTGTCCATCGAAAGATGAATGGATAAAGAAGATGTGGTTTATGTATACAATGGAATATTCCTCAGCCATTAGAAATGACAAAGACCCACCATTTGCTTCAAGGAGGAGGAACTGGAACTGGAGGGTATTATGCTGAGTGAAGTAAGTCAATCGGAGAAAGACAAACATTATATGTTCTCATTCATTTGGGGAATATAAATAATAGTGAAAGGGAATAGAAGGGAAGGGAGAAGAAATGTGTGGGAAATATCAGAAAGGGAGACAGAACATAAAGACTCCTAACTCTGGGAAACGAACTAGGGGTGGTGGAAAGGGAGGAGGGCGGGGGGTGGGGGTGAATGGGTGACGGGTTCTGAGGGGGGCACTTGACGGGATGAGCACTAGGTGTTATTCTGTATGTTTGCAAATTGAACACCAATAAAAATAAATTTATTTTAAAAAAAGAAGTTCTGGATAGCAGTTTGGATCCTTCAAGAAGCAGATGCTGAGACAGAATAGGAAATATAAGAGATTTGTTAGGGAAATACTTGTTGAGGTTTAAGGAGAAACGAAGCAGGAATCCGTGGGGAAACCTTTTCAGATCATGATACAAGATTGACACTTGTAAAAGCAGAGGGCTAAGGGGGGAAGGATTGGGTAGAAAAAGCTAAAACTGCAGTGCTGCTCTGAAAGAATCTTAGCGAGTCCCTTGCAGAGCTCCAAAGCATCACTGTCCATTAGAGCAATCCTATGATGTCCATGAGTACCAACTCTAGTACCCTCATTCAGCCATTTCCAGGACTGGGAGCATCCTGGAAATAGTGTGATCTTGGCATGAGGATTAATGGCAGATTTCAATGGTGTAGCAGCATAAAGCTATCAGCTAACTACCTTGCTCATGGCAGTTTCCCTCTTAAATGGACATCTGAGTAACACACACCCATGGCTTCCGTAGTTCACCTCTTGGTTATAACAAATTCACTTCTTCATTTATATTTGTAAAGCAGTGCTTCCATGGCCTCTGTATGAAATTTAGGAGGAAGTTAGTTGGATAAATTTTATCCCCCACACTGCAGTTTGTCTCAGGGCAACAGCTGCTATTCACTTTCTTTCCCTCCACTATCCATTCTATTTTTCCTGTCCCTCATTTTTATATCTATGGTTTTGTTAATCTGGGACTATGAGCCAAATGTTTGTTCCTATGGTGTCTGACACCCTGATAATTAAAACTTCTTTGAGAAAGAGATTTCTGCACATGTTCATTGACATTCATGATTTGGCAAGGTAATACCGAGTACTATTGAATTAGGATCTCGCCAGTATTTTTTCTATGTTCCCATTGTGGAAAAAAAAAAATCCCATCTTTTTCTGTTCATTTGAATAAGATAACTCTATCAGCAAAATCATTTTTTTTTTTCTCTTGCTGGTCTCTGGAAACCAAGGTGTTCAGAATGCTCAGATTGCAGCTGGTGGTAATTCACTTGAACTTTGCTATCTTCTAGGAAGGGTGCCCTCTGCCTTGGGACCAGATCCTCTAGCTCTATAGAGCATAGATTTGAAGGTTTGAAACACAAAGTTTCCCAGTGGGTCACTGGAGCTAATGGTAAATGGAGACACTATTGCTTCCACACCTTCGTTCCTGAACTATGTGTTCTACATCCTTTGATCTTCAATTACCACCTCCACATTGATGCCATGTTATTGCACCCTCTCTGCACTTTAAGACACCCCATTAATCTTTTGTGAACCTTCTAGATGTCCCATGATGTTACAAAGACATTTGGTTTCTGTTGTAATGTTTTTGAATGCAGCAATTTGCCCAGTGTTCCACTTGTATTCAGCTGATTGATGTTATAGTGGGCTCATCCCTTTAGTTAAATGGAGGGTTTGAGAGATAGACTACATGCTTAGAGCATGTCAATGCAGCATAGCCATCAGAGGAACCTGGGGTTTGGTAAAGTAGAGAAGAAAGATATGAAAACTGGAAAATACTGTCAAAAATTACTCAATGATGTAAAGTAAAACCATGTGAATAAATATGAATTGCATCAGTGAGTTTCTTACCCGCTTTAACTTCTCAATGGTCATTATCAAATTTCATTTACATTCGGACAAAATCTTCTCAACTTTAATATTTATTTACCCATTTTTCATTTTCCATAGTCAGCTTTTTATATAGCAAATATTATTATGTTACTCCACTGTTAAAACCATCCATTGCCTTCTGCTGCCTCCAGTCTACCCGACAACTATGTTTGCTATGACAGGCATTCATTGTTCTGTTGGGTATGACATAGTGTTTCCAAATCTTTGTCGGTGAAAGACCCTGCATTACCTTGCCAGTGTTTACTCCTCCAATTTCAAACTCTTTCTCCAACTGTTCTGAAGTAACTATAGATCTTTAATTCACAATCCTCTACCCACAAATTTCACGGGGATTAGAGTCTGAAGGACAAATTTTATTTCTTTCACCCCTAATTTCGAAGTAGTTTTTCTTTACCTTCACTTTCTTCATCTCAGTAATGGAAATGCTTTACCCTTGTAGGCAATGCCATATACCAATATCAGTTGTTTTAATTTTTGAAGTAACTTATAGTATGTACTTTAGCAAAGAGCTGTCATTTAAATAATGCTATTTTTGGAAGATTTTAACTTTTTACATTGCAAATATTGGTAAATTTTTAATTCTTCATATATTGATATAATTTGTTTCATGTGTGCATATATATTTCCATGTATTCTGAGAATGTATTAACCATTGCACATCAGATAGAGTTAAGTATTTTGATTTTTAAAATTTTTTTGAGGCACTCTGGCTAATTGTGGAAGTCTATAAAGATGATCAAGCATTTTATTATTTTTATATATTGCAGGAATAAGTGAAGCAGCAACTGGATACCTGCAAAATGTAGATTATTATGAAAGCAGGACTTTCTGAATGATTACTGTAAGAAAAGTTATAGAAGTGACTGACAATTTCTTCTTATACAGGATCAGTTATTTAAAGTATAAGTTGGGGGAGCCTGAGTGGCTCAGCGGTTTAGTGCCTGCATTCAGCCCAGGGCATAATCCTGGAGACCTGGGGTCGAGTCACACATCAGGCTCCCTGCATGGAGTCTGCTTCTCCTTCTGCTTGTGTCTCTGTCTCTCTCCCTCTCTCTCTCTGTCTCTCTCTCTATATCTGTCTCTCATGAATAAATAAATAAAATTTAAAAAAATAAAATAAAGTATAATTTGGAAGAATATTAAATCACAAGCATTTTAATGTGACTTAATTATCTCTTTCACCAATTAATGGTCTTAGATTCAATATACATGCCAATACATAATAATGAATTAATCCTCAGTTCTATAGTTGAGAATTTTCTGTTTTATAGTGGTAGCTTGGGCAAAAAAGGAGAGAGGTTATTTTCAATAAAGGAAACTCAGAATCTTTTGGATCACATTAAATAAATAATTGTCTCTTCTACCCTGTTCCTATTTTCCAAGCAGCATAACTGGGAAAGGTACCGTTTTATTAGAATCAAATGCTTTTATTAGGAGCTCTGTACTATGAGCGAGCAAATAATGTGAGTTCCTGTGTGTTTAAATGCCAAAGGCAAATGGATGAAATATACCTCTGAAATACTGACAAGCTCTAAACATCTTGTTATTAGAAAAGAAAAGTACTGGTAATATTACTCTCTAGGTATATAATTTTAATAAATCCAGGATTATGAAAAATAAAGTAAGCATCTTAATTATTATACACAACTAAAGTCCTCTGCATAGTGAGAGAATAAAACAAAAAACATATTCCAAGTAACATACAAGGTCTAGAAGCAATATAAAATATATAAAATCCTTGGTAGTAATATAGGTTAGGTTAATTCACATCTTTTCTTAGCATTACATCTTGATTACCAGCTTCTAAGTGGAAAAGATCAAAAAAGAGGTAATTGGCAATTTGATGATGTTTTAAATATTACTTTACTTAAACTTTTAGTTAACAATATTGCACCTAGCATGCCTTTATTATGTCATCAATGTTAATGGTTATAGGATTTATTATTATATAATAAATGTACTAAGGCATTTTTAAAAGATGCACCAATATCAAACTGTATTTGAATGCCTTCTTAGGTCTTTATTCATAACAAATTGATGGCATTACTGTCACTTTTTTGGCAACAAATCATCAAAGAAAGCCTGAGATATGGAGAAAAAGCTTTTATTCAAACACACAACTTAAATAATACGAAAGGAACATACCCAATTACAATAAGCAAATTGGTTTTTGTAGACATGTAATATCTTTGTCGAGCTTTCTCCAGTGTGAAAATTCCATCCAAAGATAACAAATGTAGATCTGCACACATAGTACCATTCTCAAATCAATTCCATAGCATTTGGAGAGATATGATTTCAAACATCTCTGCTACATGAAAGCAGGAACTAATTCTTACCTATCTCTAATAAGTCTGAATGTGTCTTTGATTTTAGTTACAGTCTTCCGTGAAAGTTTCTGAGATGTCAGAACCCCGTGAGCAATAACATTTAACCTGTAAAGTAAATTACCATTGAATTACATTCATATTAAGAATACCTTCTGTGTATATGTGTGACAGAGAGAGAGAGAGAGAGAGAGTAGATAAACCGAATTAAGAATTAAGATTGGAAAGAATACAAAATGCTCAAAAGTACAAGACTAAAAAAACATAAGAATTTGTGAAGATAAGTAAAAAGAGTGGTATTATCTGCATCCACATCCAGATCTCAGTATAGATTTAGATACACAGATTTATATAGATTTAGAGATGTGGAATGGTGTCTTATTATTTAGTATTATATATTTTCACCTCTCCTTTTAAAAAAATTATTTATTTATTCATGAGAGACAGAAAGAGAGAGAGAGGCAGAGACACAGGCAGAGGGAGAAGCAGGCTCCATGCAGGGAGCCTGATGTGTGACTCCCAGGGTCACGCCCTGGGCTGAAGGCAGAGCTAAGCCACTGAGCCACCCAAGGATCCCCCACCTCTCCTTTTTTAAAAAAAGGGATTGCGTTGAAGAAACCCTTTACCATTAGTAACACTTTCCTAAAGAAATGCTTAAGATTAATGTACAATTTTTAGTCTTAGAAGTCTATCTTGTTTCTGACAATACAAATATTCTAATTTGAAAATCAATTTTAGTATTCTTAGTTTTTTGTTTTGTTTTGTTTTGTTTTGTGTGAGTGTGAGTGATAAAGTGTTGGACTCTCTTTTTAGTGTATGTCAGGTGCCATCCTTTAGGCTTTATCCTTTTTTATTCCCCTCTGACCTATATCTAAGAAAACTTATGCAAAGGACTATATGCCAACTCCTTTGGTACCCATGGGAATTTCGCACCATTTAAGCTCGTACTAGCACAGAAACTTTCGAGTAAGTCCCATTCCTAAACTCCAATAAAAACCCAAAGCCAGTCTCCTTTTCTTGCTCTCTCTCCTACAAATCATTTTCTTTTGGAAGCTTGGAAGTCTGAACTGCTCTCCCTAAGTCTGAACTGTTCATCATGTCACTAATACTCCTTTTCAGACTCTCTTGCGGTGTGTATGTGTGTATGTGTGTGTGTGTGTGTGTGTGATTATCAGTCTTAATATTTAAATCAAATTTCAGGTAGGAGTTCATCTTAACTCTGAAGAATGGGTGCAATAGTAAGAATACTATGTTGACAAATATTTTCTTAAACATAAGAATTGTTAAAATTCATATTAATATCATAATTGAATTGAATATTAATTCTTGATATAATTAAAATACCACAATAATATAAAAGAAAATATAATCTAAAAATGGAAAACATAACAACAGTATGTACTTACTGTATATTTAAACTTAAAGAAAACCTTGTCTAAAAATTATAATTGCAAAAGAAAAACACATTTTCATATAGTATGGCTTCTTACATTCTATTGAGTAAAAAAGTCTGAAATGATTATTCAATTCTAAGTGTTATTCATTTGTCAAAGTGGTAAAATAAACATGTTAAGGAGCCTTGCATTGTAAAATAATGAATTGACTTCCACAGTATGACATAGTGCAATTTATAATATGTCAAAGGGAATTACTTACATCACGATTCATGAACCAATTTTTTTTCATTTAAGTAATTTTAATGTCTTAGAGAGTAGCTGCAGTAAAATTATATAATCTGTAATTAATGATGAGAATGTCAGCGTTAAGTCTTATCTGTGATAACTGCTTTTTTGTCAGATAATGTATTTTTTATCATAGAATACATTAGCAAATACTGCAACTTTACATCATCTGAATATTTTTAAAGCAAAACTTACAATACAAAAATCAATATAATTTTTAATAAAAATGGGAAAATGAGTTTTTCTGCTGTTATTGAGTCAACATCACTTTCATTAACATCTACAGGTTCATATCTAACCTTTTCCCACAAAAGACTCTTTTTATATTATGCAACATAATGATATGTTATACTCTTTTGGTGAATTCAATCACTTTCATGGCTATAAATACTTTCTATTCACACCCAAACTCTTTTTCCTGATCTTTAGATTCATATCCAGTTACCTGTTTCAAGATTACATAAGTGTCAAAGTTTTCAAATTTATAATGTCCAAAACCACATTTCTAATGCAAACTCTTATTCCTCAGTAAACACAACTCTTTTTTAAAGCCTTTAGGCCTAAATAGAAGTATACTTGTCTAATTGTTTGCCTCACAAGGCACATCTAATCTGCCACCTAATAATTCCAGTTCTATCCCCAAAATATATTCAGAATGTGCTCATTTTTCAACACTTAAACTTTTGCACACTCTGGGCCAAGCCATTATCAATGCTTACATGAAGTGCTGCAGTAGATTCCAAGTTAATCTACCTTTCTATAGCCTTTACTTCTTCAATTTATACTCAACAAGCACCCAAAGTGATTATATTATAAATTAAATAAATCATATCACTCTTTTTGTTCATATCCATTCAGTGGTCCCCTATTTCAACCCAAGACAAAAATAGAGACTCTGAAAAAATAACCCATGTGTTCTACAGAATCTGACCCTTGTTATCCCCTGAACTTCTGCTGTTACACTTCATACTCTTTTTCAAATATGCTAATGAAGTTTCCACCTCAGGACGTTTGGACTTGATGTTTTCTTTTCTCTACTCTGAATGTTCTTGCCCTAAATATCTGAAAATCTCTATTGTCCACTTCCTTAGTTTCTCACCTTCTAGTAATATTTATGTAAGAATCTATTTTCAGCTGTTTCCAGCTAATGAATCACTAATGCATACTGTGCATACTCCTAATAATCAGTTTTCCTTATATTCCTAGGTGTACAAATAGACTACATACTATAGTCTCCTTGCTATAAAAACTATGCAATGTTCTGCAGGTCTTTCCCCCCTTCCTGATTAATGCAGGTGTTCAAATTATCAAGGCCTCAAGACATAAAAAGACAGAGTTCCTAAATAATCAGTTAGAGGAACATTACCACTCATATGGAAAACTGATTTAAAATATATATGAGAAAACAAACTAAACTTTCATATAATTTGGGCTATATACCTTATGGTTTATTTGTTAAAACAATAAGTTAATATACCACACTACGTAAAATCACAGTCTTCTCCAACAATCCCAAAGCTTTTCTGTACTTAATTTTTTGTCTTGACATTTATCACTTGTAACATAAGCTATATTTTATTTATTTACATCTCCACATCTCCATCTATACACTGGCATATATTTTTGTATACAACGTAGTTTAAATGAATTAATCAGAAGTCTATTTCCATAGGCTTCTACATATAAGTTTACAAACACATATCTTTTTGTATTGTGTTGTTTGTTTAAGTTTTTATTTAAATTCCAGTTAGTTAACATACACTATAATAATAGCTTCAGATGTACAATTTAGCAACTAAACACTTAACATACAGTACCTAGTGCTTATCACAACAAGTGTACTTCTTAATCCCCATCATCTATTTAACCTGCTCCCCAATCACCTCCCCTTTGGTAACCCTCAATTTGTTCTCATAGTTAAGGGTCTGTTCCCTGGTTTGCCTCCTTGTCATTATTCTCCCTATGTTCATCTGTTTTTTTAAACTCCACATATGAATGAAATCATATGGTATTTGTCTTTCTTTGACTTAGCATAATACACTCTGGTTCCATCCATGTTGTTGCAATGGCAAGATTTCATTATTTTTTATGGCTGACTAATATTCCAGTGTGTGTGTGTGTATCTCTATCTCACATCTTCTTTATCCATTCATTAGTTAATGGACATTTGGGTTGTTTCCATAATTTTGCTATTGTTTATAATGCTGCTAAACCATCAGGGTGTATGCATTCCTTATACCTCTTTGAATTAGTATTTTTGTATTCTTTGAGTAAATACCTTAGTAGTGCAATTGCTGGATCATAGGGTAGTTCTATTTTTAACTTTTTGAGGACTCTCCAAAATAGATAAAGAACTGGAGACATTTTCCAAAGAAGACATGTATATGGCTAGCAGACATATGTAGAGATGCTCAACATCTCTCATCATCAGGGAAATGCAAATCAAAACTACAATGAGATACTACCTGACACCTGACAGAATGGCTCATATCAACAACACAAGAAACAACAGATATGGGTGAGGATGTGGAGAAAGGGGAACCTGCTTGCACTTTTGGTGGGAATGTAAACTGGTGCAGCCACTGTGGAAAACACCATGACTTACACGTTAATGCTTCTGATTTGGTCATCATTTTTAGAGTCTACTCCAGAAATCTGCTAGGGTTTGAATCCAACTGTGAGGCTCTCTTCTTTGTTTTGAAGAATACCAAGGATTCTAAAAATTCTTTCTTATGGAAGAGTTTCATCTACTTTAGGCATTTCAAGCAATGGAATTCAAGTCTGCCTGCATTTCTAAACCTAATCATGTGGCTTTCTCATCTATAATTAAAGCCACTAAATTAATATCAGACTTCTCAATTTGTTTGAACTAAGGATGAAAATTATTTGCTCTCTTCGTTCTCTCTACTTGTTTGAATGAGATACCACAAATGACTAGACAATTCTGTGAACAAACTTTTACAATATTGATGTAAGAAGAGTAACTAAGAGTAACTAACTTACCATAACTCTGTATAAAAAAGGGAAATTCTATAGAAATAATATTTCCTTTCCTACCCAAGTAGAATGTAAGCTTTTTGAAGACAATATTTTCTCTGTTTTGTCAGTACCATTTCATAGCACCCAGATTTGTACCTAGAAAATGGTAGATACTCATTAAATATTTATAAATTGGAAGAGTGAATATTTTTCTATTTAACAGTTGGTAAACACAACATAGTCAATGTTTAAAGACTGAGGTCTGGAGTTGTATTGACTGTTCTCTAAAACTGGGTATATGAAATAAGCAATTGCTGAGCTACTGTCAATTTTTTCATCAAAAAAAGCATAATAATAAAACTAATCCCATAATGAGTTTTTACTTTGAAAATTTAATAAGAAAATTCAGTCAAAATTCTATGTACAGAACCTAGGACAATTTAAATGTATAAGATATTGTCAGTTCCTAATGTCACATGTTGGAATGCTTTTCCTCTCCATCAAATGTGTTTTATCATATGTGTCAGTTTAGCTCAGAATAAACATGCTTAATTATTTTGTTTATGGTTGTTTTCATAAGCTCACAATTAAAGGAGTCTCAGCCTTAAACATCAATTTAATATCTTAAACAGTATTTAAAAAAAAAAATCTTATGCTTTCGCTCTTTGTACCACCTGCTCAGAATCTGTGAAAGAACAAACATTGGTTCTTTTTTTTTTTTTTTCATTCATTACCATGTACTGTGTTGTTAAGCCACTTTAATAATTGTAGAAAATATTACTACCCAATGTCTTGGTTTCCTGACAGTATTTTTTTGTTTTGTTTTTTGTTTGTTTTTACTTCTAAAGGGAAGATTTGGTAAGAAGCTTTCATTTTTGATAATTGACCTTGACATAATACAATGTAACCTAGGTAGAGAAAACAAAAACAGATATATGAAATAACCAAAGAAATTATGATGGAAAAGGAATTACTGGAGAAAAATGGATAGAAAGTATATATCATATTTTTGTGTGCACTAATTTAAAATCAGTCCAATTTAAATATATATTAATTTTAAGATCAATGTTACAATGCATTAGCAGATTGTTCTAAAGATGTAACAGTTATTCTTGGAATATGCTCACTAGGTTTGATTTTTTTTTATATTTTTATTGGAGTTTGATTTGCCAACATATAACACCCAGTGCTCATCCTGTCAAGTGCCCCTCAGTGCCCGTCACCCACTCACCCCATCCTCTCGCCCATCTCCCCTTCCACTACCTCTTGTTCGATTCCCAGAGTTAGGAGTCTCTCATGTTCTATCATCCTCTCTGATATTTCCCACTCATTTTTTCTCCTTTCCCCTTTAATCCCTTTCGCTATTTTTTATATTCCCTGAATGAATGAAACAATATAATGTTTGTCCTTCTCCGATTGACTTATTTCACTCAGTATAATACCCTCCAGTTCATTCACATTGAAGCAAATGTTGAGTATTCGTCATTTCTAATTGGCTGAGTAATATTCTACTGTATATATAGACCACATCTTCTTTATCCATCCATCTTTCAATGGACACCGAGGCTCCTTCCACAGTTTGGCTACTGTGGATATTGCTGCTATAAACAATGGGGTGCAGGTGTCCTGCCATTTCACTGCATCTGTATCTTTGGGGCAAATTCCCACTAGTCAATTGCTGAGTCATAGGGTAGCTGTATTTTTAACTGTTTGAGGAACCTCCACACAATTTTCCAGAGTGGCTGTACCAGTTCACATTCCTACCAACAGTGCAAGAGGGTTCCCCTTTCTCCACATCCTCTCCAACATTTGTTGTTTCCTGTCTTGTTAATTTTCTCCATTCTCACTGGTGTGAGGTGGTATCTCATGGTGGTTTTGATTTGTATTTCCCTGATGGCAAGTGATGCAGAGCATTTTCTCATTTGCATGTTGGCCATGTCTATGTCTTCCTCTGTGAGATTTCTCTTCATGTCTTTTGCCCATTTCATGATTGGATTGTTTGTTTCTTTGCTGTTGAGTTTAATAAGTTCTTTATAGATCTTGGACACTAGCCCTTTATCTGATATGTCATTTGCAATTAGGTTGCAATTTAGGTTGCAATTGTAGGTTGTCTTTTAGTTTTGTTGACTGGTTTGAATTTTCCTAGAACTTTGAATTCTTCTGGGAAACTCATGTCTGAAATAAATGAAGTGCTACATTTCTACAAAGTTTCAGGTTTTAATTATATTATTTTTTTCACAATGAAAGGGATTTGTCATCCTAGTATTATCTTTACCATTAATAAATAAATAGCAACATAGAACCCAAACATTTTCTAGTGGTCTAAATCCAATGGATTCCTAGTATTTATAAATCTCATTTTGCTTCAGACCAGCTAAAAGAACATTTTGCTTTCAGCAAGTACCATGCTTAATCCATTCTTCATCTTCCATGACTTTCCCTACTCAAAGAAACAAACACCCTCAATCTATCAGAAATAACAAAGAGCAGAACTTAGATAAAAAAAAAAGACAGTATATTAGAAATGCCTCAATGGCAAAAAAAAAAAAAAAAGTGAGAGAGAGAGAGAAATTCATCAATAGAAATATATATATATATATATATATATATATATATATACATACATATACAGACACTGGCCACTTAATTTAATTTATGATATTCTAATGCTTAGAACAAAACATTTGGCATCAAATCTATTCTGATTGATGCTAATAATATCTGGTTCTTTGGGGAATTCTCTTAGTTTTTAATCATATTAATATGTAATAAAATATAAATGGATGTTTATTATCTATTCACTGCTTTTATTGAAAAGAAATTCATTTATTTAATATTTGTATTATTTACTATATAAGACTTAAAATTTTCAAACAAACTAATGAACTCCAAATAATGTCATAAACTGGTATAACATGAATTATATGTTATCATATCATTAATAAGTTTCCTCCAAACTCATTTTTAAGAAACAACCATACACACACAACCATGACCTGAAGACCATTTTTTTTTTCAAATATTGCTGTTATTTTTGCTTGGACTTCTCTATATATTGCTCTCCACTTTTTTACATGCAACTGTTCAAGTAATAACCCTGAAGATACATTTTGGTAGCTTGCTTTATAACTGCTATGTACTTCTTTTTTTTTTATTATTTCGTTTTTAAGCAATCTCTACACTCAAAGTGGAGCTCAAACTTACAACCTGAGATGAAGAGTGGCATGCTCTACCGACTGAGCCTAAGTTAGGCACCCCAATAATTTCTATGTAATTCTTGACTCTTCAATGCAGTCAAGTACTTCCTACTTTTATAATGCTTGATGAAAATGCTTGATGCATTTTCACCACTGTATTGGTTTCCTGCAGCTACTATAACAAATTATCACAAACTTGGTGGCTTAAAAATAAGAGAAATTTATATTCCCAGAGTTCTGGACTTTCACAATCTCTCCAAAGAATCTAGAAACCCTTCCTTACCCCTTCCAATTTCTGATGGTTCCCTGTATTGTGTAATTCTGATCTCTACCTCCATTTACAGATGGCCTTCTCTCTTTTCTCTATGTGCCTTCCATCTGTGCATTGGTATAAGGACACTTGTTGGATTAAGGACCTACATGGATAATCTATAAGGCTATCAGTTCATGATTGTTAATTTAATTACATCTGCAAAGACCTTTCAAAATAGGATCGCATGCATTCACAGGTTCAGGATTATGTGAACATATCTCTTAGGGCCACAATTCAATACACTACAGCCATTATCCTTATATTATTTCATCTGAACATTTTCTTTCTCCCTCTCTCCACCTTCTATCGCTTTTCCCTCCCTTCCTTCCTTCCTACCTTTCTTCCTGGTACTAAAGTGAGATGAATGAGGAAACTGCATAACAAACTTTAAGGGAATACACACACACACACACACAGTAACAGTAGTCAACATAATGATGTTTTAGTGAAATATTTGAACAAAAGTAATGCAAAAAATTCAGGATGAACAAAATACCAATATTCTCATAAAGATCAGATCAGTATTATTAAATTTTCCTTTTAAGCACTCTAAAAACAGTGCAGTTTTAGGTATCTCAGTTATAAATGTCCCTAGTTCATTCCCTCTCTTTCTCTCTGCCCATAAGCAATATTAAATTCCTCACCACATTCTTAATTTATCGCTAAAGAAAAATATGTTTTCCATCACAACATGGCATATGGTATGAATAATATATTAAGAAAGCATTATATATAAAAATGAACAAATGAAGTCATAAATGAATTAATGAGTTAAGGAAATTACTCTCCATTCTATAAGAAGTCAACTGAATGCGATGAAGAAACTTCTTTGTAGTATTGCTTTGTTATTGTTATTGTGGTTATTTCAATGATGTTTAAAGGCAAGACAAATTCATCTTTAGGTGCCAAGAATTTCAGAATTTTTACCTGAAACTCCCATCAAATTGAAAATAAAACCTATGTAAGTGGAGAAAGAATTCTAAGAGTCAAAAATAAGCTGTAATTTGGAGAAATCCATCAGGAATTGTATTTGAGTCTTGATTTGATTTTTTTCATTGATATTTTCATAAAATACATGTTTAATTAAAAATAAGATTACTATAATTTTGGGGCATTTAAGATAATTTAAGGTCTTGGATAGCCTTCAAATTGAATCAATGAAAGCAGTGTCTCTCTAGAATTGTTGTTTGTTGTTGTCTTTATAGAGTCAAGAACTAGTATATAATGTTTACCATCTAATGACTTCACAAGTAATGTGTGCTGAATAGTAAGTTATGTCTTGGATGTTCAGACAAGTGTTTTTTGTGAACCTAATAATTATTTTAATATATCTAATGGATTTCCTTTCCTATATATCTAGAATAGTGACTCTTCTAAAACCATTTAAAACTTTAGTCAGGTTGAGATTCTAAATATAGAAGCAAAAGTTCACCATGTACAGAGACTCAATTTTAATGTATTTTACTTCATTTTCATCCCATTAATTATTAAATTACCCGATATTTATTACACTGGTGTACATAGATACCACATAATGTGCTATTTGGTTGGACTGCGAGGGAGAACATGACACAAGGTGACTCTGCTCTTGTCAAGAGCACACTCTAGTATGGGAAAGAGGAAATATTCATTTAAATGCTTTAAATAAGTAAACATTGCCATCAATGCCAAGAAATAAATAAATTAGGGGTTTATATGGAGAAAGCCAAATGGCAAGGCCCCGAGAGTGTTTGGAAAACTCCTCTCTGGGAAAGAATCTATTTATGCTTTATACAATCAGAAACATGGAAGGTGACAAAAGAGCCAAGCATAAGATGTGAAGGGCAGATCTTTTGTATGATAACCATGAGGGCTCTGGGGGAGGGGGGGAGGTCGCAGTTTTAGGAGTGAGAGAAAACCAACATAATAGCAGTATAGTGAGCTAAGTAAACCGTGGTAATACATAGATCACATATGTAGACCGGGACCAGATGATACTGGACTGCATAGGACATATTAAATGTTTCTTTTTAAGGTTATTAATGTTTAATAATCTTTGGTTTAGACTAATGTTTAATAACCTTGGTTAAGTAAAGTAAACCAAGTAATTGTTTCATTGGGGACAACCTGAGATCTATATTTTTATAAACCACATCACTATAAATAAGTGCTATGGGGAATATTGTAGGTTTGAGAGATTAAAATTGCTGTTCCAAGGGAAAACTGACTTGTAAAGGAAGCAAACTGAAAATGCCCAACTTTTCCATTTTGTAGCAACATATATGAGAGTAAAAACCCTGACAATGAAATATGTCAATTACATGGCTTAAAAATATGTAGCATATTTTAAAAAAACTTGTTACCAAACAAGTAAAAAATTAAACATTTAAATTTATTATTGTGAAGCAAGTATCTCATCTCATTTTTAAAATAATATGTAGTTTATTACACACATCATTTTTAAAACAGTGAAGGTACAGTCATGTAAATATAAGTATTAAGTCAGTGACAATGTTACATAAATAGGTAAAGGATGAAAACCCCCCATGGTAATATAATTTAAGATATTTTGTTTTCCTAAAACACAGGAACTGGGATCCCTGGGTGGCGCAGCGGTTTGGCGCCTGCCTTTGGCCCAGGGCGCGATCCTGGAGGCCCGGGATCGAATCCCACGTCAGGCTCCCGGTGCATGGAGCCTGCTTCTCCCTCTGCCTATGTCTCTGCCTCTCTCTCTCTCTCTGTATGACTATCATAAATAAAAAAAAAACAAAAAACAAAAAAACAAAAAAAAAAACAACAAACATGTCTAAAACACAGGAACTGTTTCTCCCAGAAAGGCTATGTGAATAAAATAGAAGAGTAATCAAGTAACATTGTACATGACTCAAATAGTGTTTCAGTGATTTTAAATATATCCCAGTATATATCCATAATATAGTTAATTTTGAAAAGGTACAGTGATTTCATAGTTGTTAAAATAACTCAATACTCAACCTTAAATCTATTTACCACAAACCTATTGTAAATATTTATTGAGTACATTGTTGCAGACGCAATGTATATAGGCAACTAATCTAATTATCATCTCTGCATCAAAAGAACTTACATTTAATGGATCATACAGACAAGGAAACAGTCAATTATAAAAGAATATGAAAAATTCCAAGAAGCAATAAAGCAGAAATATTTGGGGATATACGGTTAGAGTCTAACCTGGCTTTATACAAGGTGGCATTTTTCTGAAGGATGTGACATATAATCTGAGTGCCAAAGGAATAATACCACAAGCCAGGGTAACATGACAATATCAGCAGATCTTTAGGTCACTGTATGTGTGTATATGTCAACAAATTTCCAGACACTAAGCAATTAAGCAAGTAAATAAAACCCTACAATGTAATTGAAAAAAAGAAACAGAAACCCTATTCTGGGAGACCAGCCCATCTAAGGCAAATCCCTTAATAGATTTTGGCTTCTTATAGTACCATAGTGTCTTGTATATTACTAATATTTCACAGTAAATTGCATATTCACTTGTGTACTTTTTTTTTTTCCTGACTCCATCCAATGTTCCCAAGCCAAGTACAGTCTCCATGAGGAGTGGCTTACACATAAAAAAGTAATAATTACTTTAAAAATTCAAAACAATCATTATTATTTATTTATAAATTATTTATAAATATATAAAATATGATATTAATGATTAACACTTAAATTATGAGAAAGCAAAAAGGAACCGGGTATAGAAAGGAAAATCAAAAGAAATGTTTTTAAAGAAGTGACACTTAAGTGCAGACAAAATCAGATTCACGATGGTGCTTGGAGAAACTTTTTTTCCAACCATTTTTCATTGGAGGAAAATGTTAAGATAAATATACTATTAATATTCTGTGCATTAGTTCTTTCTAAAATCATACTGTTCCAAACAACTGTGATTCTCAAGTGCAATGAGTCATCCAACTAAACTCAGGTGAAGAAGTAGAGGAACATGTAAGAGCATTAAAGAAAAATCTCCTAGGATTTCAAATCAAAATTTGTCCAGTCTCCAGAGGACAAGGACCTCTTCAGTTTTAGTTGTCGAGGTCAGTTTCTCCTTTCTCAGAGTATGCATGCTTTTTCTTTTCCTGCTATCTCTCAGGATCCTTAAAGTCTCTCATTTCTCTTCCTGTCTTCACTAACTCCTTGTTCTGTTGGAGGATTATTTTGCTTGCATATAACTTGCTCCTGGCTTCAAGTAAATGTAACATATAGTCAAGAGGCCACTACTAAAAGACTATACCAGTAGACAGTTTTCAGAGAAGATGCAACAGGTGCCTTGTCATCTACTGGACTAGCTGACACTTAAAATAAGTGGTGGCCTGAGGAATATATCCATATGGAATATAAGGCTTTGCTTTCTTCTGGCTTTGCATGAGGCCAGTTAATTCAAAGTACTAAATGGCATTTCATTAAATACCAACTAACTTTCATATTTCCAAATTTAGAAAAACCCTATAAATTTAGAATTATTTATTGAGGTCTTGCTATGTAACCCATGTTGTCCTAAGTTTTAGAGATGCATCAAGTGAAATAAATCCCCTGTTCTAGTAAGAGAAAATTAATTAAAAGTAAAATAAAGCCAATTTCATAGTATGTTAGAAAAGCATAAAGAGAATGAAAGCAAAGAGATTGCTAGGGGTGTTGGCTTTGCAATTTTAAATTAACTGACTTTCCTTAGAAGGTGGCATTCACTAAAAGACTTAGAATGATCCGTGCAGGGAAAAATGTTCAGGCAGAGAAAAGGCCAGTGAAAAACCCCTGGGGCAGGAATGTGCCTGCTTTTTTTGAAAAGCAATGTGGAGGCAGGTAGCTTGACCCTAGTGATCAAGAGAGAAACGGGAAGATGAGGTCAGAGGGGTTGTTGATGTGCATGAGAAATTTATCCAGTTTTCAGATAATAACAATACCATGAGGATCCCTACAAAACCTTTAAGTCTCACTTTTGCCCTCGATCTTATTTCTTCCAACAGCCTTCACATTTAGTTTCTCTCAATGATTCTCACTCACTTTGATGCTATAATTGCTTCTTTTACCTCCTGCATCTCTGCAGTATGTGTGTTTAAATGTAGCCATTGACCAAAAGAAGGAAATGAAATAATATTCCTTCGACCAACTTGCTTCCTTTAATATCAGAAGCCATTGCCCAGCATTCCAGAACCATTATTTTTTAAGATTTTATTTATCTATTCAGGAGAGACACACAGAGAGAGGCAGAAACAGGCAGAGGGAGAAGCAGGCTCCCTGCAGGGAGCCCAAAGTGGAACTCAATCCCAGAACCTCAGGATCACTACCTGAGCTGAAGGCAGATACTCAACCACTGAGCCACCCAGGTGTTCTCAATTATTTTTAAATACACAGAAACTGTGAGCTCAAGTTGGGCCACGTTAATATCAAAGCCTTTCGTTTAAGAAAGGGTTAATATTTCATTGTCATTCTGTCTTTAACCTGGGTCAGTTCTGGACTTCAGAATCAATTTCTTAATTATTTACCATTATTACCACTGTTTATTCATGATTGTACTCTATAGTCTAATTCTTTTCCAGTATCCCTACCATTATATTTCAGTGCCTATTGAATATATCCATAAAGGTGTCCCGGATGCTTTAGGGAAACATATCCAACGTCTAAATCATCCTTTTTTCCTGGAAGTGCAATTTAAGCTATGCCCTTCTGTCTATCCATTAGAGTCTTAGGCAGGAACCCAGCTAAAGAGCAAGCTCATGTATTTGGGCCTAGACAACTTGGAGACATATTTATACCTTGTCTTACTTTACTCTCTGTATCTTGAACACCACAGAACCTTCTCTATTTTTTTCACGTTTCTTTCTCTTTCCATGCATCCTGCTCCATTATGCAAATCCAAGTGTTTATCATTTCATATCTGAACTTGAATAGTAAATTTAAAAACGAGATTCTCTCTGCTCCTAATCTTCCATCTATGCAAGGAGTTGCAAATATTACTGTCAAAGTCATGCTGCTCATTGAAGACAAAGTTTCTTCTCTACGCAAACATTAAAGAATTTCCATTGATTACAGAAGAAGAATCAATATAATTGCTTCCAATCTGACCTTATCTGACTCAATTTCATCTCCAGCAGCTCTCTTCCCTGGAAAATGTCTAACCCCCTTTCGAGGCTAAGCTTTAGAGCCACCTTAACACCAATCTGCTTTACATTCTTCTTTCCAGACTTTCTTTCCAGAATCCCATTCGCTGTCTACTCTGTCTGCAAAATGCATTCCATCTTGCATTCTTGTTATTTGTGAATAGTTCATGCTTGGGCAGCCCCAGTGGCTCAGCAGTTTAGCTCTGCCTTCAGCCCAGGTCGTGATCCTGGAGACCAGGGATCGAGTCCCACGTTGGGATCCTTGCATGGTGCCTGCTTCTCCCTCTGCCTGTATCTCTGCCTCTCTGTCTCTGTGTCTCTCATGAAAAAATAAATGAAATCTTTTAAAAGAAAAAAATAGTCCGTGCTCTTACGAAATTTTAATTTTCTATAGGAAATATACTATATCTGATCTATTTTTAAATTTTTATCGCATTTTCATAGGTCAGTATTTAAATAAAATGTTTTTGTGTTGCACTTCTGAATCATTTCTACTTTTCTTTTATTAAATGGATTAGTTTTTATTTTACTGTATCTTGGTTTTTCAGAGGGAAAAACTTTATTTGGATTATGAAAAAAAAAGGCAGGTCAAAGATAAAATGCCTACTTGATATGGAAATAGCACTGAAGTCTTTAAACAGATGCTAGTATGCTAACATAGATCACTGCATAATGCATATGAGTACATGTGAAGATAAAGAAGTGATATAATGAAGACTATAGCATTATAACTAGAAACAAGGTTTGAATATCCATGTATATTCCTGATTTCAAGATTCATATACCCATCTAAGGAAAAATATCAACATAATATACTACTTATTTTTTTTAATTGAGGGAAAAGATGAAAGGTAAATAAGTAAGCCATGACATTTTAACTTTGCCACTTTTTAAACAGTGTATGGTGCTTGGAAATTGCCAAATTGGTAGCATCCAATTATAATTGGTAGCATCCAATTATAGCACCAATAGCTCAAGTTTTAAAGAAACATGGCAAAAACAAAATAGTGCTTCAATTATTGCTTATTCTCTTTGTGGACTAATATGAAACCCTAGAGACACTCTGAAAAATGATGATGATGATTATTTTTAAAATAATATGAATTATCCTCAATTATAAACATACTTACATTGGTTTTTCCTAATAGCAGGAGTCATGCCTTTTTTTAAAGATTTTTTTTTTTTTTTTTTTGAGAGAGAGAGAGCAGGGGGAGGGGCAGAGGGAAAAAGAAAGAGACTCTCAAGCAGCCTCCCTGCTGAACACAAAGCCTGGTATGGGCTCCATTTTAGGACCTTGAGTCATGACTTGAGCAGAAACTAAGAGTCAGTAGCTTTACTGACTGAACCACTCAGGTGCCCCAGGGGTCATCCTCTTACTATGTTAAATCTTTTAGGGCTAATCCAATAAAATTTGTTCTCTGAAGGTTTTTGTTTTGCTTTGTTTTGTTAGCATTTGTGTCTTCACATGTACATTTAATTTACACTTGGAATATTTTTACATAGATTCATATATTCTTTTCTCTTTGATACTGGATTCTGCCAATTTTTCATGTCATTCACCAAGGCATGCAGTGACAAAATTGGTATAATGCATGTTAATGAAGTCTATGGCTGAAGTAAGATGTTAGTAGATTTGGGGCAAGTGTTTAGAAAGGCATCAGTGATAGATGATAATCGTTCATAAGGAGAAGGACACAACTACTTGCTCTACATGTGCAGTGAATGGAGCATTCACTAGAATTCATTCTGGTGAATCTGATAATAAATACATGCTTATCAGTAGGTATGTGAGGTATAAAGACAGAGTAGGTATCAGAGCAGTAGATTCAAAATATGAAGGCACATTGGAATAACCTGGGAAATATTTTTAAATAAGTGAGTTTCAACTTTGATATAGGAATCACTGGAAGTGAGGCTGTGAACTATGCATAAAAACAAACAATAAATATTTCCATAGAATTCTAAAGTCACAAGCCAACTGACTGCTTTTTTGGAATTATGATTCTCAGAATATTTGGACCCAATACAAACAATAGGAACTATAGAAGAAAAGTCTACTTTTTAATAAGTTCACCTGAAATTTTAAAAAGAAAATGCAGCCCTAATATTACAGAGCTCTGTTTCAGGGTGTTTGGTTGCAGAATGCCAAGTATTTTGCATACCTATTTCATTCTGTCACACAAGAATTGTCATGATTAGGACATAGAGTTTAAATAATCAGTCTATGGCATGTTTTTGACATGAACAAAATGTTGTCTAACTTTGCAGAATAATGGTTGATTTCTAAAGATATATTTTTGATCTTTAACGGCTGGATAAGTCTCAGAGATCCTAGAACAGAGAGGAGGCTATCTCATCCTATCCTCCATATCATGAGGAACTTCTAAATAAGATGAAGAGAGAATCTCATGAGAAAGTCTTTTGATCCCCTCCCACTGGTATTTTGTGCGCTTGTATTTTGTACATGAGCCTTTGAAGACAGCAGCTGCCGTAAGGCCTGAGTCACTTTCTTAATTCTGTCTGCCCTTTCTCTTGCTCCTAGTTAGGCATGATTGGAGGTGGTGTTTGTGACTAGGATGATATTTGTCAGTCAATTTATTTTTTCTTTTCGCTACTAGAAATATATCACATCTGTGATTGCCACTAATTAGGGTATCCAGAGCCTGAAAAGACTTCTAATTACCATGATAAATTTAAATTAAAAGAGAGTAGATTAACTATGTTATTAAAATAAAGAAATTTAGAAGTATCTTTTTCTGGATACATTTATTTTTCATAAAAAAAACAGAAGGAAAGCACACACACTATATTTTCACGAAGTAATAAGGAATGTATATCTATTTATCCTTCTATTTTATATCCTTTGTGGAGGCATTAGGCAGTGGACCTAACTTAAACAAACATACATATACACATTATATATGCATATATTTATACACATACATATACAAACATCATATTATTAGTTTAGCTCACATAAAATTAATGTTTTTTGTACTGCAAAATTATCAATTTCATATAGTTCAACAAAATGTGTATATAACGATATCCTTGGAATTTTTTTAAAGTATGAGGCTTGTCTCAAACATTATAATTTTCTTTTAAATTCCTTAATGGAATAGCACAGTGAGACAAATTTAAAATAAACACTAGTTATTCTTTTTATTAACTTGTATGAAGTAGATGGCATTTGGAACCCAATCTAGAAAAAAGAGGAAAGATAACTATTTTAAAGACTTATGTATCTCTTTTACCCTACACCTAAAGTAAGATTTTTTTTGATAGTCCGAAATTAAGAAACTATTTTTTTTCTTTTTTCAGGAGATGTAATTCAAGATGCATGGGCACCCTACCAAGTAAAAAGAATATTTACTTTCTGCATGAATATTTATTAGAAAGACACAATCATCTTATTAAACAGTTGTCTTAAGGCTAAATTTTACCCTAAAATTTTTTTTCAGAACAACACTGGCTTCAATTTCATTTTGAAAATAAATCCTATATGATTGGTATAAAGTATATTTGTATTTTCATAGAACTTTCCACTTTTGAAAAGTGACTGTTGGTGCTTCTTTTAGGGATTTGCACTCTAACTGAAATGTACACATTTATTTAATCATCAATTCAGATGTTAAAGTATCTAAAAGCATAAAAAATAGTCAAATTATATCACTTGATAGTTTACAACTGTGAAGGACAAACTCTAAAATGACACATAAATGATCCTGTTTTCTGGTGCTCATGCCTTCCTTTGTAAAAGCCCCTGTCCTTGAGTGCAGGCATGAACTGTAACTTGTTTCTAGCCAATAGAATAGGGCAAACATTATGGAAGATTGCTGTATGATTATGTCATTCTTCAAGAAGATTCCATTTCACTAGCAGATTCAAGCTAAGAACTTTTTCCTTTGCTGGCTTTGAAGAAATAAACTGCCTTGGATGAAAGGACCTCTGGAGGGGACCACATGGTGAGGAACTGCAGAAACATTTAGTAACTCATAGCAAGCCCTGGACAATAGCCCCAGCAGGCAGTAGCAACCTAATCCTGCAGCCATAACTCTGCTAACAGCCTGAATACACCTAGAGAAGGAGCCATCCCTGGTCAAGTCTCCACTAGAGAACTCAGTTCTGGTCAACACATTGATTGTCACTTTGCACAGGGCCCAGTTAAGCTGTACCCAGACTCCTGATCCACAGGAATTGTAAGATAATAAATATTATTTGATTTAAGATGCTAAGTTTGTGGCAATGTGCCACATAGCAATAAAAGCTTAATAAATAAATACGGAAACAAAAATAACATCAGTGTTACAGTTAGTCTTAGAAATCATTTTATATAACACTTCAGGGAAAAAATATTGGCAAACTGCATTCCTACATAATACTTAAAAAATAAATTTTTCTTTTCATTTGCTTGATCATTGTTAGGTGTTTTGAAAATATCCTATAGATACCCTTTCTAAGTTACTGAATAAGATATATATGTACTTTTAATATAATTCATTTAATTTCAGAACTCTTGCATATTACTGGTTACTTTCTGTTGAGTATAATTTTGCCATGTTAATATTACAGAATGTTAGATTGCCACTCAACTATAAAGAACTTTATACTTAGACCTACCTTCCACAGAATTCATTAATTTTAGCAGTTTCTGGTGGAAGGACACTTAGCTCACACATGATCAATAGTTGTACACAGTGATATCCACTGCTCTTGGCAACTTCCATTTAAGTGATTCTACTGCTCACCTGCCTCTGTTCTTACACCATCTCTTCTCCAAAGTTATGGCTTGTCTAAATGCTAGAATACCCCTCGTTTATGTACATTTATTTTGGTATCTTATTTTTTTTTAACTCTGTAAGGTATGACACTCATAATTAACCTATTCCTTCGGATAAATCTGCATATATCTCATTCTCTTTGGTAACTTGAGCATAACATGGTTCCATGACTTGGAAATCCATGGCAGAGTTTCTAATTACATCTCTAAACACCCCTAAGAATTAAGAAATCCCCCAAGTCCAAGGCACTCAGGAATCTGCTTTGCCCAAATGACAAAAAATTCACCTACTATATATCATAACATCAAATAACAGCCTAACAAATACATGTTTAGTTCTAATTCTGACAAAACAATTTTATTGTCATCATCATCATTATCATAAAAATCAGCACTATTAAAAAAGAAAACAGATAAGTCTAAAAAGAACAAATTTTAAAACTTCACTCATATCACCACTGTATTTCTTTTCTTGAAGCAGATATTCTAAATTATACTTATGTATAATAAAAGACATGTAGCATTTCATTTTTAAATTACTTTTGACTAATTATACATTTTAATTTAAAAAATAGGGATGTATTGGCGATCCCTGGGTGGCTCAGCAGTTTGGCGCCTGCCTTCAGCCCAGGGCCTGATCCTGGGGTCCCAGGATCGAGTTCTGCATCAGGCTCCCTGCATGGAGCCTGCTTCTCCCCTGCCAGTGTCTCTGCCCGCCACCCCTCTGTGTGTGTGTGTCCCTCATGAATAAATAAATAAAATCTTTTAAAAAATAGGGATATATAGTATATGCATTTTGAAACATTAGATAGTGGAAGTACATTTATCTTTTAATGATTTGTGTAAATTTGTGTGTTTTGTAAATATATTACATATATATGCACATATATGTGACTATTATAGGTTTTTTTTTTTAAGATTTTATTTATTTACTCATGAGAGACACAGAGAGAGACAGAGACATAGGTAGAGGGAAAAGCAGTCTCCCTGTGGAGAGCCAGATGCGGGACTCAGTCCTAGGACCCCAAGATCATGACCTGAGCCAAAAGCAGGCACTTAACCACTGAGCCACTCAGGTACTCCATAGGTGTTTTTAATAATGTCCAAAATAAGAAGATTCAGTTTGCCATAGACTTATAAACATATCATAAGATTCTCATATTAATTTTGTGAGACAGGCAAGAGAAATGATTTTGTCTTTATGATACAGCAGAGAAACAAGGAACTAAAAAGTGTAATCCCACAGAATTTAGGTATCATTAAAAATGCTGGAACTGGGGTTCAGTTAGAGTGTCCCAAGGCAATGTACAATGCTGTTGCTAAATTTTATGGAAACTGAAACTTAGTAAAATTAAAAATGACCTTAAAATAACTAGAGATGAGGGAAATTTTTCAACTGATTTGTCAACAGTCTGGGGATTTTGCCTCCTTTCACTGTAATCTTGCAGTTATAATCCCAGGAATCCTGACATCTCTGGAAGATGATTTTGAGATTACCCTGGTATCTAGTGACTATTTTAAATACAAGAGATTTTTAATCATCATTCATATCTTCAACTGATATTTCTTGGCTGCCTTTCAGGAATAAGACATAATATCTTTATTTGACCTAGAGAATGTATCTTTTTATTTTTCTCACTGGTTATTTTGTAGTTTTGAGTCTCAAAATCTAGCAAAACTAGAGAGAGTAGGCTTAACCTGGTGTTTTACAACCTACTTTTTCTTTTACATTTATTTTTCCAAATATATCTGACCTTATTAAATTCAAAGCTGTGACCCGCATCATGGCTTCTCTCTGGTTAGGTTGAATTGATATAATATTGATAAAGTGATAACATGTTATTTACGCTAATTAGCAGACAAATTTTCAATCTGTGTCATGAATGACTGACATATTATGATTTTAATATATCCCAAACCATGTAATGAATTCTAACTAGTCTTTGGAATCAGAGCTTTTTACCTGTGTCTGGTCACAGGGTACTAGTCCAGCATGAACTCCGTGTCCCTTGCTTCTGGTGTCTTTGGCCTGGCTCTAGCCTCTGTAAACCCAGAATTTCATTTAAATGACAGACAATGTAATCAATTTAATTGCAACAAAAACATATTCTTTGCACTGCTTCTTGAATGTTTCAACTTTAGCAAAAGGAGATTGTGATTTAGAAAAAGATTATTACTTAGGAAATTCCCATTTGATAAACAGCTTTATGAAAGTGAGAGAATTATTTTAGGAAGATCCTTTATGTCCTCTAGTCTAACCTTACTATTTTTACTGTACTGAGGAAATAGCTTTCTCTGGTAGATAGAACAAGTTCATGCAAGTCCCACAAAGTGTACAATAAGCCCCTATCCATGAATTATTTATGAAGAAATCCAGCCCTCCATGCTTTTTTTCTTTAAGGTTTTCATTCTATTTCCACCCTAACTTGCTTAAGATATTTTTTATTCCTATCTTTGAAAAATGTTGCTAAAATCAAATGAAACACAAGAAAACAGTTAAATTATTTATATTTTTGTATGATCATCAATCTTTGGAACTTTCATGACAAGTAAATCTGTAGCATAAGATATTAAACCAAGCATATATGAGATGTGAGGCATCTTTGAAAAGCTAATGAGAAAAGAGAAATATTTTGATCCAGGTATTTGTATTATAAATTTCCCTGACATGATTGAAAATCAACTTCTGCTTTTTTTCTACTTCATCAGGAAGTGATGTAAGGAAATAGCCACCAAATAACAGCTTGCCAATAAGATGAAATGAATGTTACAAGTCCTGTAAATATGAGTTGTGTCATCTAGTTAATACTGAGCTTAAAGGAAATGGTTACTTACCATGTCCAATTTAAGCTTAATTTTTAGCTCATTATTCCTATAGAATTTACAATTTCAAATCAATAAATTGAGCCAAAGACATTTAGAAGATGTGTTTTTTAATTTAGATATTTACTATTTTGAAGTATATAAAAACATGAACTAAAACAACGTAATAGTGCGTAAATCAGACTGCTAAATCCAAAGATTTCTCTGTGCAAAGATTTGAAGCACAGTTTTTTTTGTTCTAGTAGTAGGTTCCAAAGATATTTGCTATTATTTTAAGAAAATGAATATTTAAACTCTATTATAAACACAATATCTAAAATTAGCCTTACTTAAGAATTATATTTCACTTTCACATTAGATTTCATTAATTCCTCATTAAAATACAAAAAGAGATATTCAGTAGCAAGTTCAAAATTCTAAATAAAAGAATAATAGACATACCAAACTTCTCTGAAAACTTCTCAGCCCTAAACTTTTTTAACAAATGATTTAAAATTTCCTGCAGATAATTTTTTGGATTGCAGAGAAGAGATTTTATTTATTTAGGTTTTCACATGTATTACTTATGATTTTTGTATAACTAGGAAAATGAATAGTGTTAGATATTATCAGTATTTAAAAGAACAGCTTCTTTTGTGATGGAAATTCACATCTCCAAATTATAAGGAAAGGACAGTTTATTGTAAGGTTATTATTAAATTATACTATTAGGATATCATAATATCATGTATGAACCATAATAAAATCAAGAATTTCACAGAAGTTCAGGATGAGCTAGAGGGCTAGATTCCCAGAATAGGGCATAGCCTGAGATCAAGATGTTTTAGGATCCAGGAAGCAATAGTTGGCAAGCTATCCTTCTTCCTCATCAATAGTTGATTATTTCTGCTCCATTATGACAAAACAAAACATTGTCTGAATCTGCCTCTGCTGACCCGGCCAAAAAATCAGCTACTTTTTTTTTTCTCATATCCACAAATATTCGCATACTGATTAAATATACATTCACACTTTACAAGGATGTAGCGCTGTGTAACCTCACAAAATCAACACACCAATGGAGTCAGCACGCATATCAAGAAACAGACTATTTCTCCTCTGCATGTATTTTGGATTTATGCTTACTCAAACTATTAGTCTCGGTCTACCTTCTAACACATGCTTTATTAATTCTGCCTATTTCATAATTTCCTTTGAGTTTCTATTCCTGGCACTAACTACTTGACCATATCTATCTGTCATTAGTGAATTTCTGGTAGAGAAAACTTGGTGGTCACAGTGATACTTCAGCAACCTTCTTAGGCAGTGTTATTATATTTTATTCATTAGAAATTCTAGCCATTGCCAAGGTCCATGCTAGATGCTAGAATTACACTTCATTTAATCACAAAATATGCAGTGTAGTTTCAGATATTCCTTAAAACATAATTACATAAATGTTCAGTTACTTACTATTCTTTTTTTTTAATAGTTTATTTATTTATTCATGAGAGACAGAGAGGCAGAGACATAGGCGGAGGAAGAAGCACACTCCCTACAGGGAGCCTGATGCAAGACTCTATCACAGGACCCTGGGATCATGGCCTGAACCAAAGGCAGATGCTCAACCTCTGAGCCACCCAGGTGCTCCATTTACTATTTTTGTAAGTGCTATATAGGAGTGCAAAGCTGCAAATGAATTTAAATTAGAGTATTTAACCTACTCTGGGGAGCCAGTAAATACTACAAAAGGGAAGTAACATTTAAGCAGAGACCTGAAGAATCAATAGATTTTAGCTACAAACATCTCTGCCTGTGTCTGTGTGTATATGTCTGTGGGGCTTTGTGCATGTTTGGGGGTTGTGGGAGTAGGAATGCAGAGATTATTCAGTTATTCTCACACACCGAAGAAAAATCTATTATAGCCAAGAAATATAAAGTTAGAGATTATGTAGTGGTAAAATATGAAGGCTACAAAATAGAAAAGGATAGATTAAGCAGGTCTAAAACTTGCTTAAGGACTTGGGACTGTGTGATCTGAGACCACATTTGATTCTGCAATCACAGAATCTAATCAGGATAGTGAAATGTTCCTTTGTCACTTTTAGAAACACCTGATCAGAATTTCAAGCTCTATTTGGAAATAATTACATATATGTGTATCTATTTGTTTATTGTGTGTTATCTTTTATAGACTCTAAATTTCATGAAGGACATTTGTACTTTGTTTAGTATTGGATATTACAAAAATTGGGAAAGAGAAAAATTCAGGGAAAAAAAGTGAAAATGATAATGATATTCTTCTGACTAGATGCTAGTGAAGTAATTAACAAGTAGGATTCCCCCCCCCCCCCCAGAATCACTAACTAGTATGGGTAAACATCTGGTTAGAGGCCAGGCTTATTTGAATTGAATCATATTTACGAATTTTTTTGCAGAATGTGATTGAGAAATTGCCAATTCTTGGTGAAAGTAAGGGATGATTTAAAAAGATTTTGAAGGGGATCCCTGGTGGCACGGCGGTTTGGCCCCTGCCTTTGGCCCAGGGCGCGATCCTGGAGACCTGGGATCGAATCCCACGTTGGGCTCCCGGTGCATTGAGCCTGCTTCTCTCTCTCTCTCTCTCTCTCTCTCTCTCTCTCTCTGTGTGTGTAACTATCATAAATAAATAAATAAATAAGATTTTGAAGCATATATCATCCCCAACACACACACACACATACACACACACACACACACACACACACACACACACACACATATTTCCAGGAAGGAGAAAGTGGTATTTAATTTGGCATGAAAATACTTTTGGTTTTAGTTTTGGTTTTGGTTTTTGGGGGGTGGATAGTGTTTGAATCTTTCAGTTAGGCCCATATTTTTTGTTGCTCTTTTTCATTGACTTTAAATGCCTAATTTAAGCAGAGTATGAATTCTTCAGTTTATAAGAATAATCTATTGCCTTCTGGAAACTTTATGCATTTAGTTTCCTACCTAGTATGAGGAAATATTAAAATAAACTCCTACTATAATACTAAGGCCTGTCATAAGATTCTGCCAATTAATTTTACAACATTTTCCCCCTCATTCTTACTCTAATTAAGCTATGCTTGGCTCCTTTCCTTTCCTTCTCATCCACAAGTAATTTCCCACCAGCAGGATCTTCAGACCTGTTTTACCTTTTCATGGAAACACTTTTTCTTGGCTCTTCTCAAGGATGACTCATTTTTATCCTTGCCACAACTAGTTAGTCAAGTATATCAATCTGTTTATTTCCTGTGGAGTACTTTTCCCAATGTATGCTTATCAAGTTTAATAATTTATTTGTTTACTTGTATCTTATATTCCTTCTCCTATGAGAATACAGTTATAGTCAGGGTTTACCTGACTAACTTACTCTCACAGATTAGATCGTTCCTGGTTATAGTGTGTACTCAAATAATTTAATTATTCAATAAACAAAAGAAGGTTAGATTTAGATTTTAGCACAGGAAAATAAGGATTAAATCAATTATGTTTTGTAAATGATTACATATGGCAAGTAAAAGAGAGAATGTATTATTTTTTTTCCACCAACCTATCTCAAAGCACATTTGCCATAGAATAGACTATATTTCCTAGAAAGATATTTATCCCTGCACAAATCCACTGGGTCCAGAATAAAGATCACATAGAAAAGAAGTCATAGATATCTTCTCCAAATGTCAGAGAAGATTCTAAAATAAGAAATTGATAGTGTGGCAGGCACTGAGATTATTGTGTCCAATGTAAACAAATACCTTTTCCAGTGAGGAGTTGTAACTCACAGGCTAAACTATGATGAATACCTTAAACCATAGACTATTCTTTGAGGATAACTAAACGGCCTCATTCGCCATAATTACCCTGCTAATCTAGGGCTAGACTGTTAATACGATCATGAATATCATTCACTGTGTTTTGCTTAAGAGCAATTAATGGGATTAAAAAAAAGTAACCTAGTATGAATTGAGTTGTTTTATATGTATATCACTGTAAGAAGCCCGGTGAAGTGTAAAAGCATAATAAATTAGAGCCCCTAAGTTTAAGCCCCAAACTTAAAGAAGTTTGTCTTTCTTTATTGAGGTAATCTATATAAAATTAAACCCTTGTACTATATATATATTATATATATAAAAAAGGCATCTACATTTCAGAAAATGAATTTTGTGGAAGCGTAGAAGGCGCTGTGATATCCAGCTGTGAAAATTAAAATATGGATTTTTTTAAGTTGGCAATTAAATGAGCTAATACATGTAAAGTGCCAGGACATTCATGCTTTGTCAGAGTTAGCTCTTATGATTATTACCATTATCAGTGGACCATGCTGAGCACTTTGTATAGGTTAGCTCATTTGATTTCCCCTCCCCCTATTACAAAACTAACTGTATTATTATCATCATTTTTCAGAGATGAATAAACAGTGGTCTGGATATTTAGTAAGTAGTAGAAGCAGCATTGGACATTAATGGGCTTTGACTCAAGGGACCCACTCTATTTAATACAAAACATTTCTGACGGGATGACATACAGCAAATCATTTCATTCTTGAGTTCTACATTACAGAGAACAAAGAAGTTCAGGCTTTCCATGAAACAGACTGATTAAAGATCAAGCAAAATAAACATTGTAAAGCCTGTTTAGGAGGCACCGAGTAGTTTGTTCCTATTGGAGTATATGATTTATGTTGAATAGAAGTAGAAAATTAGGAGAGGAAATGAAGCTGTGGCCAACTTGTGAAAGTCTTGGAATCAAAGCAAGGAAATATAACGAATCCCTTCATATATTTTGTATATAGAACCCTTTACACATGATTTTTGTTTTAAAATTCATTTTTCTTGTCAATCCTATTTTAAAGAGGTATATTCAGATATTTTTATTATTTAGTGATTTTATAAAATATTGCCAAGTCAGAAGTTGTGGTGTTACAGAAATACCTTACTTGCAAGCTAACAAGTTAGCTGCTATAGTTTCACACACATATGCTAACAGAAAAATACAAGAACCTTGGAGCAGAAAAACAATTTGTTACTCACAGAGTAGAAGAAAGCACACACTCAAAGCACACAGAGCATTATCAGGAGGGCTGTATATTTAACTGAATATGTTGTGGGCTTGCATAAGAAAAGAATGCCAGAATAAGGAGACCCTGCATTCTCATGGGGCTGCCCATATCTGTCTGCCCCACACATTAGAGAGAAAGATTATTTGCTACCCTGAAATGTCAACTGGTTTTCTCCAGGGGACAGGTGGAAGGCATCTCTGGGTTTAGGGCTCCAGAATGTAAGCAAACATGCCTAGGAAGGTATTTGAAGTTAGTCATACTGTGAAGTTATTAAACAAAAAGTAGAAAGAAGTAATCCTAAACAACTGTGTTAGAGGAAATATTTCTCTTTAGTCATTAACTGAATCCTAAAATGTTTAATACTGTCGTTATGTGTATGTGTTGCATAATCTTCAAAATCCTTGAATGACAGTACATATGGAATTGTGTGAATTAAATCATACTTTTTATCTATATTATAGGTTACTATAATTCTAAAAATATAAACATTCTGGGATGCTTGGGTGGCTCAGTGGTTGAGTATCTGCCTTCGGCTCAGGACATGATCCAAAAGACCCACGATAGAGTCCCACATCAGGTTCCCCTCGAGGAGCCTGCCTCTCCCTCTGCCTGTGTCTCTGCCTCCCTCTCTGTGTCTCTCATGAAAAAATAAATAAAATCTTTAAAAATAAATAAAAACTAAAAATATGAACATTTTATTTTATGACAATGTAATACAATGAGATCTTAAGGAAAGAATATATACTCTACCTCTGAGTGGTGATCTTCTTATCTTGGGTCTCATAATTGGATTATTTTTCTCATTTTTTCTTCTTTTTTACCTGTTTATATATATATATTACTTGGAAGAAAATTTTCTTTTCACTTTGAATCTATTATAAAATTAACTTTCATTTTCAAGAATGAAAGCCTGTCTCTTAGACTAACCATCTGGCATATAACAATGAGGACTTTTGATTCAATATTTAATAAGATTATTGAAAGCATCATTAATATAACAGATCTTTAAAAAATAGCAAAGACAAGATAAAGGATAGAAATAAATATTTACTTTGAAATAAATTAAAATGGAGCACCTGCATGGCTCAGTCTGTCAAGTGGCTGCCTTAGTCTTTGGTCATTATCTCAGGGTCCTGGGATTGACCCCCACAGGGGGCTCCCTGCTAAGCAGGGAGCCTGCTTCTCCCTCTCCTCCTAGTTTATGCTGTCTCTCACAAATAAATAAAATCTTAAAAAAAAAATGAATCAAAACCATGATTTTGTCAATTATAAAAGTGGTGGCTGATAATCTTGTAATGTCTTTTGAGTCTTTTGAAGTGAGAGAGAGAAAACTTGGAGTTCAAAATCCACCAAGTATGTTGAGTCTAGTGCCTTCCCTCACCTACTTTTGAATGACTATAGCCTTGTAAAATGAAACAATAGCCTAGCTCTAAAGGAACTTAAATCAAGTTTCAATTATCTCAATCTCCATAATAACTGAAGATGATCTGTTTATATAATAGCCCTCAGTCTCCAAAAGACATAAACCCATTCCATATGAGGCTGTTAACCAAGACCTGAGAGATTTCCCATACTTTCCTCATATAATATTCATACCTCAACTAAAAATAACTGTTTTTCCTAAGAAATGAGAAAACAAACAGCTAAAATTGAAATACAGTCTCCTGATAACTGAAGTATGAGAAATTAATATTACTCTAACAATGCTTAATATGTTCCAATGGATAAAATATGATTTTTCAGAAAATATGAAGCTATAAAAAGGAACAGGACTTCTTGGTTTATAGTTTCACATGTAAGGAGCTTGAAAGTCACCACTCGATTCTAACAAGTAAAAAGCTAAACAGACTAAAAAAATCAACAACTCTTCTCAGATCCAGATGAGAAGGGAGGACACAGGCTGAACTGCTTCCCCCAAGACTGGAGAGACAGAGGAATAGAGGAAGTCACAGTTTATCCACACAGAGTCTCTTCAGGTAGGGGAACCTGCAAGGCAATGCTCGACTTGGTTGGGGGAGTCCCCACAACACTGTGAGCTTTACCTTCATGAAGTAGTTTCTATGAGGGTTCCACAATTATTGGGGGAAAAGCCCTTAGCTTCCAGCCAGGGAAGGAGAAAAAAAAAAAAAAAACATTTTGAAATACATCAAAACATTCTGTTCTTAATAAGGCCTGCTCTTAGGGGAAACCAGTTAACCAGAGCTTAGAGAGCTAGGGAATATTCAGAACCTAACTGATCTGCAGAAGGGAATTACTGAACTTCAGCCCACTCTAGGCACACATAGATTAACAGTAAATGGATAGAGAAAAATATATCATGCTGACACTAATTAAAAGGAAAAAAGGAGTTGCTATGTGAATTTTAGGAAGAACAGACTTCAAAGTAAGCAAATTCATCAGGGATGAAACAAGCACATTCATAGGATGAATCTCTAAGACAATAATTTTTCTTAATGTGTAAGTGCCCATCATCAGAGCATCAAACTACATGAGGCAAAAACTGATAGAACTGAAAGGAAAAGTAATAGATGAAGTCACTACCAGAGTTGGAGACTTTAACAATCCTTTCTCAGAAATGGATGGATTTAACAGGCAGAAAAATCAGTCTTCTGTGGTTTGGGGCTTGGCCTGGGAGGTAGAGATTTCCATTTGGTGAGATAAGAATTGAGTCTTGCTTTCTTAGAAGTTCCCATTTCTTGCCCTACTATTCATCCGGTCTTAAAAGCTCTGAGTTCCAAGTGGCCTGTTCTTGTCTGGAGTGTATATTTCTGAGTATGTGTCTGCAGTCTCTGGCCATGAGGGACACTTTCTCCACACTGCGACCAGGTCTATAGAGTGCTCAGTCTTAACTTGTGGTACATTTGCAACTCAATATGGGTTTTCAATTTGTACAGAATAGTTAGAATATTATGTTAAAATTGTGAAACATGAAAAAATATGTTTTAATTTGCATTTCCCTGGTGGCGTATGATGTAGAACATCTCATATGCTTCTTTGCCATCCATATATCTTCTCTGAAGATGTGATTTTTTATAAGGGAGAAGATATGTACATGTGGGAGCAGGAAGTAAAAGGGAAATCTCTGTGCCTCCCTCTCAATTATGTTGCAAATCTAAAACTGCTCTTGAAAAAAAAAAAAAGTCTTTTAAAGAACATTCCAGGGGCACCTGGGTGGTTCAGTGGTTGATCATCTGCCTTTGGCTCAGGTTGTGGTCCTCGGGTCCTGGGATCTAGTCCCACATCAGGCTCCTCACAGGGAGCCTACTTCTCCCTCTGCCTGTGTCTCTGTCTCTTTCTCTGTGTCTCTCATGAATAAATAAATAAAATCTTTTGTTTTTAAAAGAACATTCCAAACCAAATAAAACAAGTGAAAAAATAAAAATCAAATGGTTGATTTTTACAGTAGATTTACCACAACTAAAGAAAAATTTGAGAATTAAAAGAACAAAATGGAATACAGAAGGACAAGTTGCAAATTGTGAAGAAAAAAAAAAAAGTAAGTAGCCATAATGTGTATTAGTTTACAAGAGCTGCTACAATAAAATTCCAGAGATGGAGTTTCTTAAATAACAGAAATTTATTTCTCACAGTTCTGGAGCCTGGAATTTGAAGAGCAAGATGGTAGCTGGTTTGGTTTTCCCTAGGTCTTTCCTTGGCTGGCAGATGTCCACCTTCTCCCTCTGTCTCATATGGCCTCTCCTCTGGTATTTCTTCCAGCAATCATATTGGATAGGGCTCCATTTATGACCTCATTTAACTATAATTACTCCTTTAAAGGCCCTATCTCCAAATAGAGTCATATTAGGGATTCTTCTTTTTGTTGCTTTTGGCTTTGAATTATTTGTCGGTAGAGTTTACCACCTACCCAGGCGCTCTGTGAATAAAACCTGTATTTTACAGCTCTTCTATATTTAGCTAAACTTTTTTCTCTTTCAATCTCTTTCAATGTGTCTTTAATGCATTCAGCAAAATGTAATGGATTATTTTGACAGTTTATTTTGTTGTACTTGTAAAGTTATCTATTTCTGGGAATTCAACTTCCAGTTGTATTTCTTTTTAATGATTCGATGTACAGCCTCTCTCTTTGACACATGGCTAAAACATACTTTTCCACTAATTCTCAGTTGAGCTTTTCATATATCAAGGGTGGCCATAAGAGATTTTCTTACCTTATGTGTCTCTAATCACAGAAGCTAAGGGAAGGGTTTCCATTAAAATAATTTATTTCAGGCAATAGCCCCAATGAAAATGATTAGTGAAACTGGAGGAAGTAAAATGGCTGAAGCGGCAAATTCTAGGTTGTACTATTAATCTAGTGAACACTAGGGTCAATTGGAAGTAATGCTCCTTAGGACTACCTGAGGACCATGCTACACATACCTCAGAATTGCCTGCCTGATACGCAGAAGAGAATATTTGCTACTGACTCTCATCTCCCATTGACCAATGGTTGCTCACAGGGTTTTTACAGCCTTGCATTTCCAGATTTTATAAAAGTGGCTCCTTGAAATCATATACGGGTGGATCATGCAGTGGCAGTGGCAAATATATTACTTAAGGAAAGCTAGATGTAATGTGAGGTTAAAGCAAGGTTCAGTCAGACTTTTACTGGCAACTGGTTGGACCAAAGTGGGGGTTAAGAAATGTGAGGTTAGTTATTAATTATCTGCTCTTTTTTGTCAGATATACTCATTTCCTACATTAAATTCAGCCTATTAAGGGATGCCTGGGTGGCTCAGTGGTTGAACATCTTTGGCTCAGAGCATGATCCAGGAGTCTTGGGCTCAAGTCCCACATTGGGCTCCTTGCATGGAGCCTGCTTCTCCCTCTGCCTATGTCTTTGTCTCTTTCTCTGTGTTTCTCATGAATAAATAAATAAAATCTTTTAAAAACATCAGCCTATTAAAAGGTCTTCAAGGTGGGTATGTGGTGGCAATCTCAAAATATGCTTAATACAGGACATTTAATGATTAAAACTACATTTTATTGTACTATTTACTCAGCTATCTATCCATATTGACATTTATCCACATTGATATTTAGTGTACAATTCATTCTAGATATCCTCAATCTTTATTAACACTGGAATTCACGTAGGTTTCTTTCCTGATGGGATTCTCTAAAACTTTATCTCAGAAAAGACAAACACTGAATTGTTTTACTTTTGTCACACTTTTGCAGTAATTGCCTATTCTTGGTTATCACTGGATATGAATCATTAAGAAATATCCCTTTGTATCTTCTCATTTCCAGATTACTCTTTCTGTCACCATTGTGTGTAGCAGCCTGATGGTAATAAAAGTCTATTAACACCATCAATATACTAACAGCTTTCTTTACTTGTTAGTTTACACTCATGAGAAGCCCCAAAAGATATTTTTGTTTGTTTGTTTTTTGCCTCAAAAGGTATTATAGCTTCAGGTTAAGTGGAAAAATTACTGGTTATCATCAAGAATGACTCCCCAAACACAGAAACCAGGTTTTTTGATTCATCACAGCCCAATATTGTGGGGATGGAAGCACAAATTCCTAAGTGTTTCATTGGAAATAATACAGAGAGTGCCAATTCTATGCTCACCTCTTGATTCCTGGACCCATAGCTTATAGATTTTGGGACTCCGAACCAAATCTTAGTCCCCATTGCGGTATGTATAACATAAGCTTGAAAAGAGTAACTCTCATTATTATTATGCTAGCACTATACCAAAAGACCATGCCAACCAACATTTTATCACAATGAGAGCTTATCAGCATAGAATATCTCTCTCTCTCTTTCTCTCAGGCTCTCTCAGATCTCTTTCTCTACCTACCTATCTCTTGATATTCATCAATGTTCTACATATATTTTGCTATATCTATGATATGTATACATATATATACATATATATGTTTAATATACATAGTACATAATTAAAGGTTGCATATATCATTTAGAGTGTATATTATATGTATTATATATTATATTATTATATTTACATATATTTAAAATGTGTGTATGTGTTTGGAGCTACAGCTGCTGTTTTATCTATGGTTCTTCTCTGCAGAACTGAGAAACTGAGTTATCAGGTACATCTAACAAATCAGGATATGCTCTTTTGTGAGTTAGTGTTTACCCATTTTATCACTTTAATTTGCAATTAAGTTTATGAAAGGTCAGTTGAAGAATGTTTGTTGTGAGTCTTGGCATACATAGTCCTCATGATATGTTTTATCTGCATCTATATAATTTTATCTCTATAATCTATAACTATATCATCTATCTATCTCTATATATGAGATATATACATATATATGTGTATATATTAGAAATAGTTATTGTCCTGGTTCTCCATCCAGTGCTATAAATTTGTTTTTTAGCTCTGAAAGGCTATTATGTAAAATCCCATATCAATAAATCAGACTTTGGTTAGAATTGCAGTAGTTGTGGTGGCAGTGGTACTCTAGACAGAGAGGGAAAAATAATTTCTTGAATAGAAAATAACTCCCAGAAGGATGAATCCCTGTCCTTTTCAGGATGGATGTGTTCTAAAATAATTTTGTGGTACTGCGTATTGACTTTATTAAAGAATAGCAACACATTGAGTGTTTAGCTGCTGGCAGTTTGGCAATTAACAGCAGCAAGAGCTAGACTAGCATCAGTGAAAAGGACAACATGCAGTGAATTCTGTGTAGCTGCTATTCCTACCACTATGTCCCCTCTGTTTGTAGAACTGTGATTTAATTATTGTATTAGCCAAGGATAGAGACTAGCTAATATCTACAGGGAAAAATCTGTCTAGTAGTAGATTGAGTGGTTCTTCTGAATTTATTATTCTCTGTTGGCATTGAAGTAATGTATGCATGCTTTCTTCCAGTTAGATAGGTCCATCTATATACTTCTTTTCCAAACATCTTTGTTCCTAATCCTTTAATCTTCATCTTTTCAGCTTCCAACATACCCACCATGCCATTTGACACTGCCTTCAAGTCTGTGTATGTCTATACTTCAAGCAACTTCTCTCTGTATACAAAGTAAGTGACTAAGTGTGTTACAGATATGGGGGAGATTTTCCCTTTACCTCTCTCCTTCTAGGTTAGTTACCCTTAGGTGTAGTTATAGTGTGAATGTAGTCTGTTTTCATGAATACAAACATATGGAACCAATCTATCTATGAGCCAACTCAAGATTTTTTTTCCATCTTCTGGTCATTCATATGGAATTTTAAATGTGTAAATAGGTGAGAAACTTTGGGGTACCTGAGATAGGTGATTGAGAGAGTCTGGTATACACATTAATGCAATTTACTCATGCCCTCTAAACATTCACAGGACAAAGCAGATGTAACATCTTCATTATATAAGCAATTGCTGCTAAGCCTACTTGACCTTATGTGTGAGTAGTTCACATTTTGTATTCACAGCCATCAAAAGTTTGAGTACTTTTTTTCTTGTGCTTTTAATGTCATATCTAAGAACCTGTTAAATCGCAAATGCACAGCAACAAATTTGGAGGACTTAATACTCAAATTTTAATCAATATAATACATTGAATGAATAGAATAGAATGATAAAAGCCACATGTTCATCTCAATCAATACAGAAAAAGTATTTGACATATGAAAAAAAAAGACTTATGAGCACTGTGTCATGATAAACAGACCTAATAAACTAGAAATATAGGGTAATTTCCTCAGCCTAATAAAAAGAAGGTAAGAAAACTCCTCAACTAGCATCATACTCAATGTTGAAAAATTGACGCCTTACCTCTAATATCAAGAACCTTTCAGTTTTCACCATTGAGCATGATGCTAGCTGAGAATTTTTCATAACTATAGGGAACAAACTGAGGGTTGCTGGAAGGGTAGTGGGTAGGAAGATGGGATAATTGGGTGATGGATATTAAGGAGGGCAGTTGATTAGCGCTGGGTGTTATATACAATTGATGAATCACTAAATTCTACCCCTGAAACTAATAATACAGTATATGTTAACTAAACTGAATTAATAAAAAAAAAAAAAAAAAGACAAAAGGGACACCTACCTGGCTCAGTTAGAAGAACATGCAACTCTTGATCTTGGGGTAATGTGTTTAAGCCCCACATTGAGCATAGATATTATGTAGAAAATAAAAAGAACAAAACAAAAACCAAAGTAGCTATATTAGTCATAGAAAAAGAAGACTTCAGAATTAGGAAGATTACTAGGAATAAAGAGCATTGAATAATGATAAGTCTTACTTTTTCAAGAAGGTGAGAAAACCCTAAACATTTATGCATCTTACAAGAGAGCATCAATATACATTTGATAGAAATTGCTCAAATGAGACAAAATAGTCAAATCCACTGTTATCCAATATTAAATATATAATATGATTATTATTATAGTATTTTGAGAGTTTACTGACTACTTTTTATCACTCTAAATAATTAAAACTATAATATTATCCTTAATTCATTAAAATAATCATTTGAGTTACATATCTTCACTTTACAGGTAATTAAATAGAGCCAATGAGAACTTAGTAGTAGGTCTCTGTCAGGTAGCTAGCAAGCCAGGCAAAGAGAGGGCTTGTTTGATATTGTTTGATAACCTTACAAGAATAAGAGTAACTTGAGGAGTGTTATATATATATATATATATATATATATATATATATATATATATATATATAAAGGGAGGGTATATATATATATAAAATCCAAACACATCCTTCATGGTTTTGAACATGGACAAATTTTGGAACATGATGTGAGTTCTGTTACACGATTCATGAAAATGTGTCCATTTGAGCACATGTGCTCTAGGGATTTGTTCAGTTGTGTCATGTTGACTGTTAAAGGCTCCAGCAGCATGTATAAAAATGTGGAGCAGGTAATGGAAATACAGAGCTAAGGTGGAAGGTTGGCACCGGAATTAATGTTTTGAATTTTTCCCATTTGTTATTAAATTTGTGGAATAATTAACTTTTTCAGAAGAGAAAAAAATAAAAATAGAGAGCTACAGTCAGAATCTTGTAGGAAAAAATACTTAAGAAGGGAAGGAAAGCACATGTAGATAGGATGGCCAAAGAAGAGGCAGATGACCTGTAAGACTTAGAATTGGAAGCCAGGGAAAGACAAATTTGAGAATGGAGTGAAAGGGTACCTACAGTCAAAGTTTCAGAGACAGAGAAGGCAAGAATAGGAAATGGCTATCTGCTTGGCTTTTAGCACTCCCAGTTATCCAGAGTTAAGGAGAGAATGCAGGAAGAGTCCTGTGAGAAAGTTTAAACAATATAAGCTACTCTTTCAAGAAAACAGGCTGTGAGCGGGAAGAGACGATTCAGCAGCTGAAAGAAGGCACAGATTAGAGGAACTTTTAAGCTGTTTACACTATAATGGAAGGTTGGCGATTGTTATATAACTTGTTCTATGTTCCCTGTCTTAATTTGCATAAACATTATCGAAATTGGGAGAAAAAACTTCATATTCCGTACAATACTGGCAATATGAAAAAACTACAAATTAGACTACAAATTAAGGACATATTTAACTCGGTTGACCTTTGAGAGAAACAAAGGAATCTTACCCTCCCTTTTTATCCTTGCCAAGTGGAATGCTAGAGCTTTTATGATACTTCTAAGTCTCTTCTACCAGAAACAATAATACTGCTTAAGTGACTGAAGCTATTGAATGAATTCCTAAGGCTTTCTTATGTAAGCACATTAAGGGAAAGCATGTAAAATTACATTATAGTAATACAGACTTGTAATCTTTGTAGAACCACAAAAGAAAAGAGAATATTTATATTACAATTGGTTCCACCTCTTTGAGCCTTAAGAACTGGTTGAAAGTGCCTTATTTACAAACATTTCAAATTTGTATTCTTAATCTATGAATTCAGTGACTAGAAAAGTCATTAAAATTATTATATTTAGATTCTGATGTTTGCTGTCATGTTTCAGTTTGTATTTTCTAAACATAACAGCATTATTTCCGCTTGCATATTGATATCGTAGTTCTAAATAGTCTTTACTTCTGAAGGTATTATTAAATATATCTGTGCATTGCTAGACACAGAACATACTGAAGTGTCAAGAAAAAGTAGAATATTTTGAATATTTTCTCTACTAAGAAAAACTCCAAATATTTCTGAGTATTTATCTAAAAGAATTGAAAGCAGGATCTCAATGAGCTATCAGCATCTCCGTGTTCACAATAGCCAAGACGTAGAAATAACCTAAATGTCCATCAATAGATGAATGGATTAAATGTGTAGAATATGTATGTTTCAGCCTTAAAAAGAAGGAGATTTTGCCATATGTGACCATATGAGTGAACCTTGAGGACATTATGCTAGGTGAGATAATCCAGTCCCAGAAGGACAAACATTGTGTGATTCCACTTGTACCTAAAATAGTCAGGTTTAGAGAAGGAGAGAGTAGGATGATCGTTGCAGGAGCTGGGGTGAGGGAAAAATGATAGTTACTAATAAGCAGGTATAAATTTTTCACTATGCAAGATGAATAAGTCCTAGAGATACACTGTTCAACACTGTGCGTACAGGAAATACTATATTGAACACTTCAAAATCTGTTAAGACAGCAATCTTTTGATAAGTGTTCACACTACAATATTTTTTTTAAATAGAAAGTTCCCAGGGTTGTAATGAAAATATTTCAAAACCCAATTTCCATTGTGAATAGAATACCTCCTCATCATAGGCAAATTAATTTCAACCTTGCCAGAAAATCATTTTGTCTTCAACAGAATCACTAACCTGCCCTCTCTATTTTATCATACCTGACATACATTCTCACTTTAAACAAGTAAGATTAGGGGTGCCTGGGCAGCCCATTGGATCTGACTTTGGCTCAGGGTCATGATCTGGGGTGTTGGGATCAGGCTCTGTATTGGGCTCCCTGCTCAGTAGAAGTCTGCTTCTCTCCCTCTCCCTCTCCCTAGTCATGCTCACTCTGTCTCTCTCAAATAAATAAAATCTTTAAAAAAATAAGAAAGATTATTACCCTATCGTCCTATACATCACACTGGCATTCATTTTAATATATCATCTTAAATTACCCTGAAAATATCCTAAGAATGGCACTTCTAATATCTTTATTTCCTGTCATCTTCTTTCAGCACTTTCATAATTTTATGCATAATTCTAGTGCGATAATAATTAATAATAATTACTATTAATAATCTTGGTGATAAAAGAAATAAAAATCCTAATGCTGTATTTGTTGTTTATGATACCATCGAGTTTTCAAATGTTCTGATTCTTAGAAACTTGATCATTAAGGTATATTATTATTAGTTATTAAATATATTCTATCTAATTGTCTTATTACCTGTAATATCCAAATATTTTTACACTATTGGTATAAACAGTGAAATATGGATATTAGTAAATACATTTATTTTAATGTGAGTAAATTTATTATATGTTAAAGCATGAAATTTTAAGAGACTAAGAACTATAAAATCACCATTCTCTTCTGGAGAATTAAAATATAATTATCAAAGCATAATCGCCATGACATATATTTTTCATTATTGTTAAATCCAATTAATGGTATCTCTCTTAATTTACAAATTTGCTGTGATTTAATTTGATTAGACAGGTATCAATTTATCCATTTATTGACAAACATTTATTATGTGTAAGTTAAAGTACTCGTTACTGTGGAAGACAAAATCAATTCAAATAAAGATGTTTTCTTCTGTCTAGTAAAGAATAGAATATTTTTACATTAGTAAGTTTTAAAGAATACATAATTTACTAAGGGGATGTTTGGAATACAGTCAACGAAGAACCCTAGGAATATAAAATTTTATCTCCCCAAAGAAGCTCTTGATAGTGTAACCAGTGAACTCCACATTGTTAAATCCCTAGGCAATACCTATTTCTCTTCATCATGAACTGAACAGCAGCATCTGCCATCTTCAAGAACTTCTGTTGCACCATACTGTCTTCATTCTCTTCCTAATATGTTGACAGCTCATTCTCAATCTCCTTTGCTGTTTCTTCTTCATCCTTACAAACTCTGCATTTTAGTTTCCTAAGTTTCTGTCCTAGAATGTCTTTTCTGCTGTATCTCATGTCTTCAAGACTGTGCATGTGTTGAGCACTCCCAAAGTTATAACTCCAGACAGGACCTCTTGCCTGAACTCTAATTCTGCATATTCTAACTATCTTTTAGATATTTCTACTTGTCTGTCTAAAGGCATCAAAGGGGTAACTGGGTGGCTCAGTTGGCTAAATGTCTGCCTTTGGCTCAGGTCATGATCCCAGGGTTCTGGGATTGAGCCCTGCATCGTTCTCTTTGCTCCATGGAGTCTGCTTCTGCCTCTCCCTCTGCTGTTCCTCTGCTTGTGTTCTGTGGGTCTCTCTCTCTCTCTCTCTTAAATAAATAAAACTAAAATCTTTTAAAACATTAAAAAAAAAGGAATCTCAAATTTAGCATGTATGGAACTGCTCTCATGATTTTATCCTGCTCCTCAAACTGGTCCTTCTTTTAGAATTTGAAATCTGATTAGTAAATGCTAACTCCCTTCCTGTAGTTGCACAGAACTACAAACTCAGAAACATTTTGACCTTCCTTTTTTTTTTTTTTATCTTTGACCTTTCTTGCTCTTTGTTCCCTAACCATCTTCAATCATGTTGGTATTCATTCAAAATATGTTAAAAGGGAATCCCTGGGTGGTTCAGCGGTTTAGCGCCTGCCTTCGGCCCAGGGCGTGATCCTGGAGACCCAGGATCCAGTCCCAGGTCAGGCTCCCTGTGTGGAGCCTGCTTCTCCTTCTGCCTGTGACTCTGCCTCTCTCTCTCTCTCTGTGTCTTTCATGAATAAATAAATAACGTCTTTAAAAGCAAAACAAAATATGTTAAAAAATTATCCTGTCCTTTCACCATGTTTATTGTAATACCTTAATCTAAGCCACCATCAATTCTCAGTGAAGTTACTGCAATAGCTTTTTTAAAAAAGAAATACAAAAGAGTTCAGCCAGTGAATGAGATAAGAAAATAAGTTTATACGAATGAGAGAAAAACAATAAATAAAATGTTTTTCATTTAAGCTGATATGTCCATGTTGGATTCAATCTTAAGGAATCTAATAAACCTCTTTTCCTGACAAAATAAAACAAAAACCTAGAGCTAATAAGCAAAGTTAGTAGGGTTACAGTATATGCTATTAGTGTGCACAAGCAATTGTATTTTTGTATTCTTGCAAGAAACAATCCACCGATTAAGAAAGTAATTCAATTTGCAATAACATCAAGAATTATAATACACTTTGGAATAAACTGGAAAAAATGAACACCTAAAAAATGAATACCTATAACATTGCAAATTACAACACATGGCTGAGAGATATTAAAGAAGATGCAAATACTTGAGAATATACTATGTGCATGGGTTGGAGGTCTTAATTTTAAGGTGACAATTCTTTCTAAACATATGTAGAGATTTAATGCAATTACTATCAAAATCCTAGCAGCCTTTTTTTGTAGAAACTGACAAGCTGATTTTAAAATTCAAAGCACTTGGGCAGCCCAGTTGGCTCAGTGTTTTAGCACTGCCTTCAGTCCAGGGCGTGATCCTGGAGACCTGGGGTCAGTCAAGTCCCACGTCAGGCTCCCTTCATGAAGCCTGCTTCTCCCTCTGCCTGTGTCTCTGCGCCTCTCTCTCTCTCTCTCTCATGAATAAAGAAAATCTTTAAAAAAAAACTCAAAGCATTTGCCATAATCAAAAACAGTCTTGAACCTATAATATATGGCTTCAAAAATTGCAATAAAGTAAGACATTATGGTACGGGCATTAGGTTAGGTATATAAAACAAAGGAACAGATTAATACTCCAGAAATATTTTTATATAAGCCCATGAAAAGATGCTCAATATCATTAGTCATTAGGAAAATGCAAAATAAAAGTACAAATAGATATACCTGCATAAACATTAGAATGGCAAACATTAAAAATAATGACAAAATCAGGTATTAGGATAACTAGAAACCAGAACTCTGTTGGGACGCCTGGGTGGCTCAGCGGTTGAGTCTGCCTTCAGCCCAGGGCATGATCCTGGAGACCAGGGATCGAGTCCCACATCAGGCTCCCTGCATGGCGCCTGCTTCTCCCTCTGCTTCTGCCTGTGTCTCTGCCTCTCTCTTTCTGTGTCTCTCATGAATAAATAAATAAATAAATAAATAAATAAATAAATAAATAAAATCTTAAAACAAACAAACTGGAACTCTCAAACATTGCTGGTGGAAGGGTAAAATAATATAGATTCACAGCAAACATGTGGCAAATCTTATCTCCATGATAAGAAAATAATTAAAAATTACTTATTTATAGGATGGGTAGTAGGAGAGCAGTGCACAGTTATTCTCTTTCTGAGGATATGCTATTTTTTTAACTCTCAAGCAAACTATAATCTGTATGGACTTTTAACATGTTGATACTCCTCAACGCATCACACAATTTTACTGTATCAGTAATAGCATACTAATCAGAACTGGTTAATCAGAAGTAACAATTTTGATACATGTCCTAGTAAGACCCACGTTTGCAAGGAGATTATAATAAACTCTGCAAAAGAAGTCTTGTCTAGTTACGATGATTTCAGAAGTTCAATGATCTAAATTATATTGAAATATTTCTTGTAAGATGAAAAGAAAACAACAAGGTATTTCACTTTACATGCCCTTACTAATAAGACAGACATCCAGTTTTCTTTCCAGTGAAGGCATCTCTTTGCACATCCTCTGCACCCTTAATTTAGCTCTAATTGTCATTTATCAATGCTGCTTCTTTTCTCAATTACTGTCCATTTATTATGAAAAATGATCATTTAAATAAATTAAAAAATTCACCCTTGTTTACCATACAGGAACACAAAAATCTTGAGGAAAAATAATCTCTGTAAATTACAACATCTACTTTACAAATTTCACAATCTCAGAAGTAGAAGTCTAAATTTGAAAAAATCATAGAAACCCAATGAATGCCTAGCCTAAACCCAATGAATACTTAGCCTAATAGCTAACTTCTTACTGCATATAACTATTACAACATTGGATAGTGTTGTATATAATTTGGCTATTACACCAGCTATTATAATATGATCATTAACTGGGTTTCTATGCTCCATCCCATGAATATTATAAATGGAACCATTAGAGCCATATCATTAATAAAGTATGTCATGCACTTTAAAAATATATAACTTTATAAAAATACTCTTATTCTTTGTTTTAAGAAATTCTTAAAAATTGCAAAAAGTATAATTTTAAGAGGTGCTTACATGAATTTTCCATATTATTCTATTCCCCTTCATGGGTCTTATGAAGTCTGAGCTTCTCAAAAATCTATTTTCCTCTGTATTTATGCATCTTGGAAATATATGTCCCTAGAATACATGAGTCCATGCCCACTTTTCCAGAGTGTAGAATTGTACTGAAAGTTTTGGAAAAATACATTACTTTAATATTAAAAATTCACATATATTATTTAAGGTAATTACATCAATGTTAAAATATGTAACTTCAAATATATTTTACACTTACCAATATTGCTTTGAGCTACAGCCCCAGACCCCAGAGGAACAAATTCACTCTCCTCATTATACATCTAAAATCAAAGTTTCTGAAGCAAATTTTAGATAAGTTTCTAGTAGGTGTAAAAATCCAGTACTTTCTAAGTTATTTCTCCTTTTTTGAAGAGAAAAAAAGAGTATTATGGTATAACTCTATAAGCTTATAATGTCTATTACCTAGATCTATCTACCACAACGAATTTTTTAAAAGTAAATTTCCATATAGTTAATAATGCCTGTGAAAGCAATGTTTCAAGTGCCCCTTTGTGTTTATGCCCATGTGTAATCACCTCCCCTTAAATGTAGGACTAGTGTAAATCTTCTGAAGACAGAATAGAGCAAAAGTAAGGTGTGTGTGTGTGTGTGTGTGTGTGTGTGTAGTGGAATTAGCATGAGAAAAGTTTTGGAGATTGAAGGTTCATGGTCATAGCAATAAAAGCTGCAAAAGTCATACAAAAAGCTGGAATATACAAGCTTTTGTTTTCAATTTTTTTCTTTTTGAAATATTGATGCATATGCATTGCTACATCTCAGGTAATTTTGAAGCATTTCCTTTTTGTTGCTCTATAAATCTTCTCTTGCCAAAGGGATCAGTTGGGATTAGTGGTTTTTCCCATAGCTAAAATACAAAGCAAAAAGGCCAAGAGTAATCTTACCTTTCAGGCAAATACACTTGAGCAGCAGCAACAGCCACAGCAGGTGTCTCTCCTTTGTACACTTTCCCACCTGAATATAGTTCTAGCATTTAAAGGGAATGGTATTTATGTTTTAACAAAACATAGCCCTAATGTAAGCTAACTACCTATATTGTGCTATTACAAAGAAATATTGATCCATTTTCCTGTTGTAGGGAAAGTGTCTATTTTAGACAGATTGAGAGATGTGGATTTTCAGCTTGATGCCTTTCCAAGATATTTAAATGGTGGTTTTTGACGTAAAAGAGAATAACGTACTGTTTTTTAAGCAGGTCACTTTTGTAATCAGTTAAATGGTTTGAGGAAAGAATGTTCTTATATAATAATTGAACAGCAGACAGATTTTCTATGTGAGTTTTCACAGGCACATATTAATTTTATTATAAGCTTGTCATAAATGGACTTTGTAGCACTCGCTGAATTCACAAACTCTAATTATACAACCCAGTAATAAAGATTTAGTAAACCCTCTATTAAATGTATGTTAATGTGCTTAAAATTGCATGCTATTGTTTAATAATGTGAAATGTTTAACAAAATACTATATTAAGATTTATAGGGGATCCCTGGGTGGCTCAGCGGTTTGGCGCCTGCCTTTGGCCCAGGGCGCGATCCTGGAGACCCGGGATCGTGTCCCACGTCAGGCTCTGGGCGTGGAGCCTGCTTCTCCCTCCTCCTGCGTCTCTGCCTCTCTCTCTCTCTCTCTGTCTATCATAAATAAATAAATAAATAAATCTTTAAAAATAAATAAAATTCACAGCATTTAACGCTTTTTCAGTTATTAAAAGCCTATTTTGATTCTGATGTGAAACAATCAAAATAGTGACAATGTTAGAGAAAATGTATATTAAGCTAAATCTTTACTGAATAGCTTTTCAATGTAATTCCCTGTAATCTAGGCTTTCTTAGAACCCAAGCTTTATATGAATTATGGCACAAAATTTCTCTAGATATATTGTTAATGCACTGCGTTCAGCATTTTATTTCCATCATCCCCACGAACAAATTTCACATTCATCCTAAATCTGTTCAGCCGCCTATCATTTCCAGGGCCCACATATGACCGCTGACTAAAAATATAGAAGGATGCATTATTTTAATCCAACGTGATCTTCCTCTGCCATAGAAGAATATTTCTGTCCCCTAAAAATTAAGTATTGTTATTAATAACTCAAAATATTAAATACTGCATCTTCCCTCTAAAAATAGTAGTACCAAAAATATATTAAGCACCTTACAACTTACAGTATTTTCACATACATCATCTCCTTTAATTCTCAGAGCATCTTTCTGAGGTAGGCAGAGACACTAGCATCCTATTTTTATAAATGAGGAAAATGTGGGCAGAAAACTTTATTGACTTGCTAAGGTTCATACACCCAGTGAGCAAAAAATCTAGAATTCACATATGGGTTTTCAGATTCTTTGCCTGGTGCTTTTTCACTGGAGCATGGAATCTTTCAAATGAAATAACAGTATGTTGTTAACATTTAAGATTAAATTATGCATGAGAAATAAAATTAGCATAGAGGATGAGGTTGACAGTTTAAGCAAAATGTTTCTGATTTCTAATAAACTAAAGATGGCGTACTGCAAAAGTGACATTAGTAATTGATATAATAACTTAATATTTATATGTATTTATCATATGTATGTACTTTATATATTTCCAAAACTTACTGAGAACAATATTTAAACCTAATAGAATATTTTCATATTTTACATTCCTGATGAAGATACTTTCAGTTTGCTATCCAAAACTTTTCTCAGTTCCTTTGTCTAGCTTCCTTTAATACAAACTGGAAAGCCAAAAGCTCATTCAGTTTTCCTTGCTTTGTTTCCATGGAAATTAATCCATGAGTAGTAACTGTAAGCTGGCTGGGAATACTTTTTTTTAAATAAATTTATTTTTTATTGGTGTTCAATTTGCCAACATACAGAACAACACCCAGTGCTCATCCCATCAAGTGCCCCCCTCAGTGCCCGTCACCCATTCACCCCCACCCCCCGCCCTCCTCCCCTTCCACCACCCCTAGTTCGTACTTTAGAGAATTTTTAATGTCCTTATGAAAAGAGAAAAAGGTAACTGAAGAAGCTCTGCCCAGTGATTGCACTTTCCTCTCTTGAAGGTGAGTGGGGTTTCTGGAGCTGCAATAGGCATCTTGCAACAGTGTAAGAAATATTGAAAGAATTATGTATATTAGCGTTGATGTTGTTGAACCACAAAAGCAACACAAGCATTACTATCTACTATCAGACTATTTATTACATTAGAAAAATAAAATCCTATATCTGTAATGTAATTATTAGATTCTCCATGTCAATTATACCTCAATAAAACTGGAGGAAAAGTTGGATTTTTCTTTACTTACCAGAGAATGTACTCTTAATTGTGACAACTGTTCTTAAACTTGTCACTTGAAAAGTAGTAAATGGGGGCACCTGGGTGGCCTAGTCAGTTTAGCATCTGCCTTAGGCTCCGGTCATGATCCTGGGATCCTGGAATCAAGCCCCACATCAGCCTCCCTGCTCAGTAGGGAGTATTTTTCTCCTTCTGCACCTCCTCTGACTTGTGCTCTTTCACTCTCTTTCTGTCTCAAATAAATAACTACAGTTTTTAAAAAGTAGTACATACAATTTACACTCTGTTTTTTAAAGATTTTATTATGTGTGTGTGTGTGTGAGAGAGAGAGAGAGAGAAAGCACCACCAGGGGGACTGGCAGAGGGAGAGGGAGAAGCAGGCTCCCTGGTGAGCATGGAGCCAGATGTGAGGCTCAATCCCAGGACCTAGGATCATGACCTTGAGCTGAAATCAGATGCTTAACTAAGCCACCCAGGCACCCCTAATTTACATTCTCTGAAAGGAAAATAAAAATCATATATGAGCTTTCATATCATTGTCAAATGTGAAGATAAATATCACTGAAATTAATATTTTGATAAGCGCTTTGAGTTTTCCATATGAATGGGGCCATAGATGTTATCCAATTCTCCTCCCATTTTAACTTTGTTAAGGATCAAATCAATGGCAGATTGACATGAGCAAACATACCTTGAGTAGTAACTGGGAGAGAAATTCACAATATCCTATTATGGACCTTTTGACAAACAGATGCATGGTCAAATTGCAAGCTTTTCTATCACAATCATAATGAAGGAAGTAGAGCAATTGTTTAGTGGTTAGAATATATCTTCATTATTATGAATATACCTTATTAAAATATACATAGGAACTTATTTCTAGAGGGAAAATGATGTAGAAAAACAACATTTTTCCTGAAATTTTTCTACATTCCAAAAGAACTCCCTCCCTGGACAATATCTGACACTCTATGATTTAGTTTCACTCACCCATTTTATACTTGGAGACTCAAATAGGTAGATTTGGAGTTCCAAGTCATATACCTAACCACTAGATACATGTCTTCCCACTCAACTTCTCTCAAAGCTTGTTTTATTATTACACCTCACAAAATTATTTCTGTCATGCCCTCTCTATCACATTCTAAGTTACTTTTACCTCTACATATTATTTATGATATAATCCAGCTTCAACCGGTTTCTCTATATTTAGTTATGTTTTCAAAGTGTTTAATACTCTAATCTCCTACTCACTTCCACTGATACATTAGTCCATTATCTTATATAGATGACCAAAATAGTGGTACCAAAATAAATTTCCCTACTTAAAATCTTTACATATTATACACTGCCTCCTCTTTACTTGATCATACTTTTTTTTTCTTTCTTTCTTTTTTGGCTGAAAACATTTCAGTAGCCTCCTATTGGCAAGGAAACCCCTTAAGCTGACAGAACCGTTTACAGTATGGCTATATCTATAGTCAGTTTCACATCCTATTATTTCCCTAACCAAAACTACACTTGGCACAGAGAAAACTATATGTCCTTTGGTGAAAACACAATGATCTTTTCTGCCTTTCTTGAGTTGCTCATATTTAAGTATTCTTCTACTTGCTTCCACTTGTTATGCCCCATTCATCATGTAAGACATAACTAAAGTATGACATCTACTGATAGAACTTCCTGATTTGATGATAGAAACTATTACTTAAGATTCTGCCATAATATCATCAGAAGAAATGCCTGAGTGAGTTTGCGCAAAGGACAGAAGGCATGAGTTATTGTGTTATATCTGAATGCATTTTATCATGAGGTTTCACTGTAGTGATTTCTTCTGCCCTTGTAAAACTCTGAGCATATTTGTAACATGCTAGTCCATATATTATATTTTAATTATTATGTTTATTATCTCTAAGAGCATCTTTGAAGAAAGGGACAGTCTCATATACTTTAAATACTTGACACAATGTCTGACAAAATGTAGATCCACAGTCATTGTATTAAAGGACTGAAAAAGGTCCATAAGATTAAAATTGAGATAGAATGATTGTTACTGTGGTTGCTTATCTCTCTAAGCAAATCCTGTTGCTCTAACTTAACTATGAGTAAGCCTGTTGAGTATAAAAACACAGTTTAAAAAGCATTTCAAGAGATTATTCATGATATTTCATCTACTATGGTTCTTTCAATATTGATTTAACTTATTATGATAACATTATTTAACAGGAAACAATAAAAATATATACTGGAGTAATACCTGGCACTAAACTCAATAATGTGGAAAATGTGGCAATAAACAAATTACATTTCCAGACATCAATTGTACTTCTACATATATACACCTAATAGAGCTTTATTGAAAACATGTATTTCCTCCAAAATATTTTCTATAAGCTTTAGTATGTGTATTTTAAAAAGAAGAAAGCAATGGTTTGAGAAGAGATGGACCTGACTAGAAAGATATGGGAAAAAACATTGTATGCCTCCTAATGCCTGGAAAATGAGAATTTGAACATTTGCTTAGCCTTCAACATGAAAGCCACATGTGAGCACCACACAACCCTGGATCACTGGTTTTAAATAATTTTTAATAGCTAGTTAAATTTAAATTAATAACAATTTTAAATAACATTTAATTTAAATAATTTAAATAACAAGAATTTTCAATTCTTGTTTGCCAGCATCTTATTGGTACACAGAAAAATTCTGGATACTTTATGAGTTTGGTTCCTTTAAAGACACTTTATGTTTTGTTTGAGGGTTTGTTTTGTTTTGTTTTGCTTCATGACTTCTGTTTCATTGTTTGGTTTTGGTTCTTTGACTATATGCTTGGAATGATTTTTCCCCATCCCTGCACCCACCTCCCCTCCAGCAACCCTGGATAAAACATATTTGTTTCCTATAGTGAAGAGTCTCTAATGACTTCCCATTCAGTTTTCTCTTACTTCCCTATGATCCTCTGTGCTCTTTCCTATATATATCACTTTTATTTTAACCTATATTTCTGTAGTGACAAATGGTGTTGAGCATACTTTTTTGTTTGCCATGTGTAAATATTTCCTGATGAGGTGCCTGGCCACATGTTAATGCACTTTTAAATTGGTTTGTTGTCTTATAATTGAATTTTAAGAGTTTTTTGGATATTTGGATATTTTGGATACATGACTTCAGAAAATTAGTGTTTTGCACATATTTTCTCTCAGTTTATGACTTGTTCTATCATTCTCTTAACAGTGTTTCTCACAGAGGAGAACTATTAAATTTTAATAAAATCTAAATTGTCAGTTGTGTTCTTTCATGAATCTTTTGGTGTTATATCCTAAAATCTATCACCACACCCAAAGTACATAGATATTTTCCTATGTTTTATTCTATTTTTAAATATTTTATTTATTTATTTATGAGAGACATATAGAGACAGGCAAAGACATAGACAGAGGGAGAAGCAGGCTCCCTGTGGGGAGCCCAATGCAGTACTTGATCCCAGAAGCTAGGAATCACGCCTTGAATGGAAGGCAGATGTTCAAGGTGTCCCCCCCTATGCTTTATTCTAGACATTTTATAGTTTTTAATTTATGTTGTCCATGTTACATTGTGAGTTCATTTTAATACATGCCATAAAGTCTATGTGGTACCATATTTTTTGCATATTTCAGCAAAATTTTGAATTATTTCAGCACTATTTTTTGAAAAGACTATTCTTTCATCATTGATAGTTGCAGTAGTTTAGTGTGATAATTCTCTCATTGATAGAATGAATGAGTGTAAGGCATGCAGCATTCATTTAACTGGGCTCGTTGTTAATATTATTTTTAATAAGATCATGATACTAAATGTCTCAGTGGGAAAACATTTAGAAAAAGTCAATCATAAGTGACTCAGGTGGCTTCACAGATGTCTTATTTGGTGGAGCTTTAAAATTAAGTACAATTGAATTGAGGAACAGTTGGCACTTAAGGAGTAGATATTAAATTTTCAATATGTCTTGGTTTGTGTTCCTTTGCTCTAAAATTTTACTTTTGTCTCTTACATTTGTGATGGTTAATTTATTAGATAAAACTTAATGGAACATTTTTTAACTGAGGGAACTTACACTGTCTTTTTATACTTGAGTACAATTAGATAGAGGTAAGGTTCTTAGTAACATAATTTGGAAACTAGCTGAAATCAATTAAATCAAACATTAGGGATAAAATCTAACACCAAAGACACAGAGCATGTTTGATTCAGATCATAGCTTTTAAGAACTAATGTAAATTAAAAAAAAAAAAAAACTGTGTATTTTTATCAGCAGTTGTTTAGAAGTCCTGTTCCTTAACTGGGATAAGATGTCACGATTCTTGCAACTTTAACATGGAAAAATTAACTGAAAAATAGCTTTACTATTGAAAAGCATATTACTATCATTTATACAGTTTCTGCCAATATTTATACTCAAATACAAAAGAAGACTATAAATTCTCTCAGTTCAAAAATATTCCATTAAGTTTCTAACTAATAAATTAACCATCACACAGGTAAGAGACAAAAGGACGTGGATGGAACTAGAGGATATTATACTAAGTGAAATAAGTCAATCAGAGAAAGGCAATTATATGATCTCTCTTATATAGAGAATTTAAGAAAAAGAGGAAGAGAGAGAAAAAGAGAAGAGAGAAAAAATAAGACAAAATCAGAGCAAGAAATAATAAGCGACTCTTAATCATAGGAAACAAACTGAAGATTGCTAGAGGGGAGAGGGATGGAGAGATGGGGTAACCAAGTGATGAACATTAAGAAGAGCATGTGATGTAATGAACACTGGATATTATAGAAGACTGATGCATCACTGACCTCTATCTCTGAAATCAATGATACATTATATGTCAATTAATTGAATTTAAGTTGCATTAAAAAAATAAAATACCCACATTCTATTAGTTCCTGCAAATTGTGGATAGAGGGACAAAATGTGACTTACATCATTAAACAGTTTGTTACATAGGAGCTGATTAAGACCTAAACTTAGGGATCCCTGGGTGGCGCAGCGGTTTGGCGCTTGCCTTTGGCCCAGGGCGTGATCCTGGAGACTCGGGATCGAATCCCACATCGGGCTTCCGGTGCATGGAGCCTGCTTCTCCCTCTGCCTGTGTCTCTGCCTCTCTCTCTCACTGCATGCCTATCATAAATAAATAAAAAAATTAAAAAAAAAAAAGACCTAAACATAAAAAAAAAAAAGACGCAAACATAAAAAAGCAGGAGTGTTATGAAACTGATAGGCCAGAAAGGTGAATTCTAATTTGATTAGATTCAAGAAGTATTCTTTGTTTTAAAATAGCCTATTTTGGGATCCCTGGGTGGCCAGCGGTTTGGCGCCTGCCTTTGGCCCAGGGCGCGATCTTGGAGACCTGGGATCGAATCCCACATCGGGCTCCCGGTGCATGGAGCCTGCTTCTCCCTCTGCCTGTGTCTCTGCGTCTCTCTCTCTCTCTCTCTCTCTCTGTGACTATCATAAATAAAAAAATAAAATAAAATAACTTATTTTTTCTGAGTATAAAAACAATGAACAACCAAAAAAAGTACTAAGCACTAAATTCATACACTTCCAAAATTTTGAACATTAAAATAAAAACATAAAATCATTGCAAATCTCATCACAATGGCAAAACACAATTTATATACCAGTGAAATATGTCTGCACACATATACAAATGCACATATACAAACATACATATTTATTGGATATATACATATAATGTCAATTGTGTTTATGTATATACTCATACATGCATGTAAGTACATATTGCGAAAGGTACATATATGCAAACATATGTAACACACATAAATGCATGTGTGTACTTTTACCTAAATGGAATTTTACAAACACACACTGTTATGTGTACTGTTTTTCTATTTATGTTGCATAAAAAATTATTATACTGGGGCAGTTCTTCCTACAAGGGTTTCTCTCTCTATGGCAGACTATACACCCTGAAATCCTCCTGTCATTTATTTTTTTTAATTTTTATTTTTTTTACCTCCTGTCATTTAAATTAAGTGCATGAATAATAAATATAACAATACTAGGTAAATATTCAAAACCTCTATATTCTAAAATGAAAAGATGAACTTGAGAGTAATAAGGTATCTCCTTTGCCTTGAGGGAAAAACGTAAGCTTTGAATTATCTGGCTCTCCTATGATCATTACCAATACAAGCAGACTGAGGGTATTGGATTTAAAGACAGGATGGCAAGGGGGTGCATTATGGCACTAGATAAGGAGGCCTTGGACCCATGCAGTGTGAAAAAATATCCCTACAAAAATGTCTGAAACAGTAAGGCTTATGTCCTCCAAGAAGGTGTATAAATCCTGCTCCTCATAGACAAAGGTCAAGGAGACTTCCTATGACATCATTGTTTAATGCAAGAAAACAGTCTCTGCTGATAATTTGAGGCAACTGGCTAGTTTTGAATTGTTATGGACCTGAACTGACACTTTGTGCATGATCAAACTAGGCATGTTATATTAGTATCATTTTTTTTAAAGATTGTATTTATTTATTCATAAGAGGCACAGAGAGAGAGAGACGCAGAGACACAGGCAGAGGGAGAAGCAGGCTCCATGCTGGGAGCCCATGCAGGACTCTATCCTGGATCCTAGAATCAGGCCCTGGGCCCAAGGCAGATGCTCAACCACTGAGTCATGCAGGCGTCCCACATGCTTGCCTTTAAATCCATCATCTAAGGGTCATGTTGTTTAGGTCAAGCTTCTAGAGGAGGCATAGTTAAAACTAGCTTAAGCGTTAGGTCAAATGAAACTTAAACATGCTTTTATTGAATTTAAAATAGTAAGAGTATGTTAAAATTTACTATTTCTCATGTTATCATTGTTATTTTCATCAGTTTCTGCTATTACAAAAGTCATATTAACTCTGGGAAACGAACTAGGGGTGGTAGAAGGGGAGGAGGGCGGGGGGTGGGAGTGAATGGGTGACGGGCACTGGGTGTTATTCTGTATGTTAGTAAATTGAACACCAATAAAAAAAAAAATACAAAAAAAAAAAAAAAAAAGGACAAAAGCTGATGTATCTGAGAAAAAAAAAAAAAGTCATATTGCGATGAGAATCTTTGTACTCAAAATTTTACTTGAATCTATGATTATTTCCTTACATCCATTCCTAGAAGGCTAATTTTTATTTCAACTTGAATTAAAATGTTCAGCCCTTGGTATTATGGGAAATTATTTTTCCAGTGACATTGAAATAACTAATTTTTCTACCAGTAATGTAAAATACTTAAAGTCTTATAGCTCTTGAGTCAGATAAATATTTTTGGTTACTTTAAATTATTGATTAATTTGACTTAATAGATTTTAAACTGGAATTTCATTACTGTTTAATTTATACATTGATGTTAAAGAGCTTGGAGATATATATAAGCTAATAGTATGCATATTCATTCTGTGAATATCTTATATATTTTCTCTGTTTTTCTTTCATTGGTTTTTCCTTTTATCAATATTATTTACATATACACTTGAAAAATGATGTTTTATGTATTATAAATATTTTAGAAGTTTTAAACACTTTTTATGGTATTTTTATAGTTTAATATTTTTTTGTAGACAAATTGACTTTGTTTTCCGATTACATGATGATGTGTTCCATGGTGATTCAGTGTGGTCCATATCCTACCACTTACTATTTGTATGACGTAAGCAAGTCTCTTAACTCCTCTTGATCACAGTTTCCTAATATATAAAATGGAGTGAAAATTTATTTGGACTTGACCATGCTTCACTTAAAAATCACTCAGTAATAGTTCCTAACCCATTTACTTAGCATTATCTTACTAGATGGTAAAATGGTGAGACCTCAATTTATTTATGTTAAGTGTTTTGTTGTGTTGCTATATTAATTTTATTAACATTAGTATTTTTATATTTAATTTGAAAAGCCAAACAGAATGAATATTCATTTGAATATAAAAATAGCAGTTGATATGAACATCTTGGTGAGCAATATGCTGTATTATTCTACATGTTAATCTTGAATTATGTCAGTTATTGATGTTGCTGTGTACCTTGTTCTTATTCAAAGCATGCTATATCTTCTAGATAATAATAATAATAATAATACCCCTCAGGCTGAGTTAGATTCCCCATGCTAAAAAGCCTAAGTTTATTTTTTTTTAATGTCAGCCACTTTGGTGGGATAGAAAATAAGTATAACTGTTCAATTCAGCCTATTCTCTTTCTAGATTTTGAAATGTTTAAAAATCAGCACCTACTACAAAGTCTTTGTTCTTATTTGAAATGTTGAGACTGGCTGCTATCATTATTGCTAAGATTTAAAATTCCCTCACAAATTTAGCAACCCCTCATATAATTTGAAGGTGTCAGGCCTTTTATTTTACTTCTGATGATTCCACCTCATCCTCACAAGGATAGAGGCTGTGTTTAGTAACTACTTGTGAAATAAATAAATTAGCCTGTGAAATAAAATGACTACTTTGACTTGGTTTTTACTAATGTGACTGTGACTAAAACTAAGTTATGATTTCATAAAATCAGAATAAAATCTACATATAAGTAGAATTAGCCTCCAATAGTAGTAATAGAGTGAATTGATCCTTGTATATTAATTAATACTTGCCTTTGACTTTTTTACTCATCAGGGGAAGTTTACATAGTGCCTAAGTCAAATTGTATCATGGATTATAAAATACTTGCTATGAATAATCCCATAAATTTCAAGAAGTATTGGGATTCAGAAAATAGTTGTTTTTTCCTATTTCATTTTTTAACCCTTTATGTTTTTGTTATTTTTTTTAAATAATAAATTTATTTTTTATTGGTGTTCAATTTACCAACATAGAGAATAACACCCAGTGCTCATCTGGTCAAATGCCCCCCTCAGCCCCCGTCACCCATTCACCCCCACCCCCCGCCCTCCTCCCCTTCCATCCCCCCTAGTTCGTTTCCCAGAGTTAGGAGTCTTTATGTTCTGTCTCCCTTTCTGATATTTCCCACACATTCCTTCTCCCTTCCCTTATATTCTCTTTCACTATTTATATTCCCCAAATGAATGAGAACATATACTGTTTGTCCTTCTCCCATAGACTTACTTCACTCAGCAAAATAGTTGTTTATGAACTATGTTAGGCAGTCTGATACATGAAAGAATATTTTCATCAAAATAATATTAATATGAAGCTTATTATTTTGTAATGTATAATCCCATTATAAACATGCAGATTAAATCCATTCCAAAAATATATTTAAAAATTTTGTGTTCTACACATTCTCAAAGCATTTAATAGCAATTATAATGTTCTTTTAGGTGATTCCTATGAATCTTTGAGATCATTTTAGAGATATTAACCTAGGCCAATACTTAATAGAACTCTATAAATAGTATAATTTAGGGGAACCTCAGTAGCTCAGTCGCTTAAATATCCAACTCTAGATTTCAGATCAGGTCATTTTCTGAGTCATGAGACCATGGAGCCCTGTGTCAGGCCCTGCAATCAGCGGGGAGTATGCTTGAGATTTTCTCTCTCTCTCTCTTTCCTTCTGCTACAACAGAAGGAGGCAAGTTACTTGACTTTTAATCTCAGTTTTATATACCATTTTTTATCACTGTATTAAAACCATTAAGCATGATCACCATGTATATATGTGTGTATGTGTGTGTGCGTGTGTGTATTTCACAAAGGATTATATACTTAAACTGATTTTATTCAGGCTATTTTATAAAAGTTTCAGGTGAGGTAAAATGGTATCTAATTTGAGTCTTTAATTTGCATTGAAATATAAAGTACTTACATTTTCTTGCTTATAAAAAAATGATGTGAAATAAATGACACTTGACTTTTACAAAGTATAATAAATGACCAAAACTTAAGCAGACCTATTACCCACAAATTATTTGGATTATTGAGCAAATGGTATAATTACATTTTAAAACACAAGCTCCCTTCCTAATCCTGAATGTTAAACTAGGCCACTTGTGAAGATGGCAATGTAGCAACAAATTTATCTTCATGACATCATGCTACTTTAATATAAGGAATACCATGTAAGTGCATGGAATTAATACTCTTAAGATATTCATGTGTGTACTGGAAATGGACCGTTATCTGCAATTCTTGCTACAGATACTTAAGATTATTTTAAGGAATTCATATAGGCAACCAGCACCTTCTTACAGAAAAGTGTTTTTGTAGAAACATGCCTGTTTCAATTTTCTATTATGTCTGACACTCTCCCATATGTTCAGAGCTCACACTTCTGAAAGAAATTTAACAAACCGTTTGCTATACATAGATTTGTTCTGAATTTTGAATAAAACTTCCCTGTCTATAGCAACTTCTAAAGAACAATTTCTCCACATGTGGCAGATGGGTGACAAATTGTCAGGATCCTGGCCTATGATGCTTGAGTTATTTATCTTTCAGGGATAAATAAACTGTCCCTCCTTCATGGGCCCATGTGCTCCAACATTTCTCCTAAAGTAAAAAGAACAAGATATGTATTTTATTTTTACTCCGTGTGAAAATGTCCTCCTCCTCATCACAACAGAACAGTGTCACTGTTTTTGCTGCTTCTATCAGAAGGTGCATAGATTTAAGAAGCAATAGCTATGTGCCATGAGGTTTGCTAAATTTCCTCACAATACTCAAATGATTGCAGACTAAAGTTGATTGTGGGGTAATTGGTAAATAGTACTGAGTTTTATCCACCAATATAGTTTTATGAACATTTCTAATATTCCATGAGGTTTCTGGTGCTATGCTTATCTGTAAAACTAATGATATAATGCAGGCTTTAAAGTTTTGTGCAAATATACCTAAAATAAACATTTATTTCTTTATTTTAGCTAATTAATTCCATGAGGTGCAACATTGATATGAGGCAATTTTTAGGACATGTTTTTTTAACCAATTTCATTTACCTTTAATGTGGAAATACCTTTTTGAATGATGGATCTAGAAAAGCAGCTACTGAACATGACTTGTATGTGTATATGAAAGAAAAAGACAGAAACAAGACATAGAGAGGGAGAAATAGAACAACAAGAAGATCATGAAAATATAAACATCATTTATGTAGTACTTAATATGTGTTAGGCACTGTTCAAAGCATGCATTTTCATTCAATTAAGACTTCTACTAATCCTGTGATATAGGTACCAGTAACATTGCTGTTTGCCAAATGAGGAAACTAGGCACATGAAATTAAGTGATTTGATCAAATTTACACAGGTAGTTAATATCCAAGTATTTAGTCTCCAGAGTTTGGCTCTTAACTCCAGTTAAGAGTTATGTTCAATGTTCCAAGATAAGGTAAAGGAGGAATAAAGAACACAGCAACCCACAAACATGGCACAATTAATGGCTGAATTATTTAAGAGGCAAAATCACACTATTAAGCCTTTATTTATCTTCTCTTCTAATAGAATTATTAGCCTGCCCAGTCCTTGACAATGAGATTATAGATTTACTGCAAACAAGTTCATCAAATTCACCATATAACATGGCAACTTGGGGGATCCCTGGGTGGCTCAGCGGTTTAGTGCCTGCCTTCGGCCCAGGGTGTGATCCTAGGGTCCCAGGATTAAGTCCCACATCAGGTTTCCTGCATGGAGTGGCTTCTGCCTCTGCCTGTGTTTCTGCCTCTCTCTCTCTCTCTCTCTTTCTCTGTCTCTCATGAATAAATAAATAAAATCTTAAAAAAAAAAAAAAACGTGGCAACTTGGAAACATTATGAGACCTACAATAAAATAACATATTTATGTCACCAACTTACCTCTTCTTAGGTGTGTGATTTTTGGAAAACAATTTTTGGAATTAACCATGTATTCATGATTTATTCATATATGTGTATTTATATATGTACATATATATGATATATATATAAACACACACATGATTGAGTTAAAGAACATAAATGTACTTCGTCTTTATAAAAGGAGTTCAATTAAAATGAGATTAAATATAAAATGCATGCTCCATCCCCATAAAAAACTATTTGACTTGTCATAAATGAGAGTGTTGGTGCATACCAGTGACTGCAATGTAGACAGCATATTTATATGAACATTATATAGCCTCAGCCACTCTTAAATCCTAAACCGATTTTCTTTACCACAAGAACACTATATTGCCATCTCCTTGTATCTCCTTGTTACCCTCAATTGAAGAGGAAAACATCAACATCAATTTATTTTCTTAAATAAAAAATTTTTCCTATAAAAAGAATCCAGTAATTCTGGATTGAATCTGTGAATAATCTGGAAGTTAGGAAGCTTGGGGTTTGAGTACTAAAAATATATGTCACTATGAGCAAGACGCAATATGACTTTGAGCTCTAATTTCTTCTTATGCAAAGTGAGGAAATTGCAAGAATTCCCTTTTTTGAATAACCTAGAAATACGAAACAGACTGAACTGGGCAAAGAATTTAAGCCATTAGTCAATAGATGCTATTACATAATATGTTTATCCAATTATTTTTGAGAAAATGGATTAGATAGGAACTGAGAAAATGTAAAACTATAAAGGAAACAGCAAGAAGAACTTATTAAGAATACCTTTGTGAATGGGAAATTACAAAATAAGGTGAAATAGTGAAAGAAGAGAAAAATGGATGAGTAAGAAAATAAGCCTAGTGAAGATAAATTGGATATAATATTTGGAAGTATTAATAAATTCACGAAGTTTGTAGTCATTTTCAAGGAGTCTTTCAGTGAAAGATCATGGCATTTTCAAAGAGGAAATTTTCAGGAACTTTTACATTTGGTATCAGTGTGCCATAAAATGCACTAACCAAGCACAAACGTTTTTTCAAGATTCAATTACAAAGAACCTGCTATAATTTCATTTTTCTTGACCCTACCTCTACATTTGTTTCTAGTCATTCTTACTTTAATTTGATCTGTCGGAAGCTTTTGGTGACCTTAGATTTCCTTTACTGGTAATGTTTAAATCCTTTCCAAAGTCCCATTAGGCCCAAAAATAGGAGCCTACATTATCAGAACAAGCTTAAAATATATTATTTACTTACTCTTTATAGAATGTTATGAAGGATATTTGATTAAAATTTATAAACCAGATATATCAGTTTTGAAAAACAATGTTAAATTAAGCTTTTAGATTATAAACAGTTTTTACCAAGAATTCCTCTTACTGCATGTAATATTTCAGCACCATTTTGCACACTTTCTTTTCATCTTATGGAACCTCTAATTATTTGTCATCTCCCAATCCATTCTTGAATTCTTCAGGAATTCTCTTTTTCCACAACTGTAGATTTCTGCATTTCAAGCTCTTCACTAGTGTTCATCTTCCCTTATAATTGCAAGCTACATTTTTTTACTTGCAAAATGTCTCCATTTAGTTTCAAATCAAATACTACCCTAAGTCCTTACACATGGGGATGGCGCTCTACCAGTTTACCAGTTTCTCTCTCTCTCTCTCTTTTAGCTATCTAGGACTTTATTTCTTTTTTTTATTGGAGTTCAATTTGCCAGCATATAGCATAACACCCAGTGCCATCCCATCAAGTGCCCCCCTTCAGTGCCCATCACCCAGTCACCCCCACCTCCCTTTCCACCACCCCTTGTTCGTTTCCCAGAGTTAAGAGTCCCAGAGTTAAGAGAAAGAGTTAATTCCCTTTCACTATTTTTTATTCCCCAAATGAATGAGACCATATGTTTGTCCTTCTCCAATTGACTTATTTCACTCAGCATAATACCCTCCAGTTCTATCCACGTCAAAGCAAATGGTGGGTATTTGTTGTTTCTAATGGCTGAGGAATATTCCATTGTATACACAGACCACAGCTTCTTTATCCATTCATCTTCGATGGGTACCGAGGCTCCTTCCACAGTTTGGCTATTGTGGACATTGCTGCTAGAAACATTGGGATGAAGGTGTCCCAGCATTTCACTGCATCTGTATCTTTGGGGTAAATCCCCAGCAGTGCAATTGCTGGGTCGTAGGGCAGATCTAATTTTAATTCTTTGAGGCTCTACCAGTTTCTAATTGCTGTGAGTTATTTCCATTTATAGATCTTTATGATTGAAAACAGGCATCCTCCATTTCTTCATATGTGGTGATTCCAGATAGAACTCTACCCTGGTATTTTCATACATCAACTCCAGATATTCAGAACTGCATGGGAAGAAATATTTTGTTTAAAGTTGAGAAAAGCGGAAGGAGTTTTTAAGGAAAGGGGTTTACTTAACAGGATTTTGTATTGCAATTCCCAAACTAATTTGATTTTAGAAGACTAGTTATCCCCGGGTTTAAGTCCTCAGATCTTCTATCGCCTCCAGTTTCTGAGGTTGAGTGTTAGTCAACTTGCTTCACAGTCTTTCATATCCAATACATAATGTTTTATGCTAGCCTAACTCCTAGAGTTTCTATTAATTTCATATGCAAAAGTACGTTTCTGTTTCCAGATGCAAAACTGCTTATAAAGCATATGAAATAGAGTTCCCTCCCTTGAAGAAACTCTGCTACCAAGTATTTAGGATGTTTTTTTCCCTTCTGTTATTGTCTTATACTTCACTTTTATTTATGTGAAGGCTAACAATCAAGCACTAGGCATCTACCATAGTCTCATGTAAGTGCAATATGCTCAATTGATACTGAAAAGAACTTTGTTAAATTATAAAGGACCTAACTTTTTACAACTCTACTTTTTACTTATATAAATCCTTGGTCAGTTGTATAAAGCAATTCAAATTTATTTAGAGAAATAAAGTTAATATATGCCCAAACTGAAATGTATAGGAATATGAATGCTAGTTTGAGATTGATATCTAAAACTTAACATGGTATTTTTATAATTAATCTAGGTGTAGGTGCTTAGTGTAGGTGTTTAGTAATTTGGGCATTGGGGAATTATTAAAAATTAGAAAGAGAGCCTTGGGCGAAGGCCAGGCAACACCTTGATTGTTCTGAGCAGACCAGAATGACATATTGGTTGATCCCTAGCTACATGTAATTATAGGAGAGTTAAGATGTTCATATCAATTGCTTTTGTGCTGGAGGAGAATACATTTTATCTGAAGGTTCACTGTTACAAACTATACTTGAAAAGAAAGATAAACAAATAGGCTTCCCTAAGAGATAGAAGTCCTTTTTGTTCACTTAGTCAACACCAGGCCACTGAAGAAAATACTCCTACATTATCTTTCACTGTCTACCTATACAATGGCTGGAATATAAGGATTGATAAAATAAAAAGAAGGAGGAAGATAGAGGAGAACTTCATGGAAGCAAGAGTAGGAAACTTTATGAAAGAAAAAAGGATTGAAGAAAAATATTAAGGTACATAAAATAGGAAATCATTGAACAAAATTTAGATTTAAAGAAATCATCTCTTCTTTTTTTTCTTAAGGTTTTATTTATTTATTCATGAGAGACACAGAGAGAGAGAGGCAGAGACACAGGCAGAGGGAGACGCAGGCTCCTTGCAGGGAGCCCGATGTGGGACGCGATCCCGGGACTCCAGGATCACGCCCTGGACCAAAGGCAGTCACTAAACTGCTGAGCTACCCAGGGATCCCCAGAAATCATCTCTTCTGAAAGATGAAAACTAAGTTAATATTTTGAAATACCAAATGGAGAAAATATGACACACTACAGTAAAATTTAGAAATTATATTTCCAATCTGAAAATTAGAGGTAAAGTTTGGAAACTATGTTTTCAATCCGGAAAACACAGATTAGGAATCATGAAGATGATTTCTAGGAAACCCAATATTCAATAGAAGTTATAGCACAAATGTTAACAGATGGAGAAATAGCTACAGGAATGAATAAGAAACCTTGCTAAAGCAAAGAGAATTGTTTTTCATTTTGAAACAGTTTGCACACATTACAAGCTGTGACATTGAAAAGTAATAAAGTGCTGGTGAAATTTCTAAAATGTGGAGATTAAGAGAAATTTTGAAGAGATTCTAGATAGAATTAAAGGGAATATGAAGCAACATAATATTTCTCATTTATACCACCTGAATCCAGAAAAAATTATCGAGATTTCTGTTTCAAAATTTGAATGATTAAGTAAAATAAAGCCTTTTTGGAGATAAATATGCTTAGCATGAGCAGAAACTTAAAATGATGTCCATCTGTAGATAAATATGGAAAGATACACACCAAGATATTTATGTTATTTCTTCAGAGAATATGATATTAAAGGTCTACAAAAATTATTAAAAGTGGAGGAATTCTAGTTTTGACCATGTTAGAGTAATTTCTTCTGGACTTGCCCTACTCCTATAAATAACTAAAACCTAAGTAAATATATGAACTTTACTTTCAGGAACTGGAAGATGTACAGTTTAGGACTAGGAGTTCTAAGTTATAGGAAGCAGACAAAATAAGCCCTACAATTATCTTGGTTATTCACTTGCTGCTGTTTCCTAACCATGGTGTAAGGAAGAAGGCAAACTGTACAATGGCTTCACTGAGTTTTGAAAACATAAATTTACAATTTAGAAGAATTATGTTGCTGGAATTTGTGAGCCATGGATTTAGAGAAGATGGAGTTATACTGAGAAAAAATACAGTATGTCTGGAGGTTTATCTTTATTCCTGCTTCTGAGTACTAAGCTGCACATATGTATGGTGCAAACCACAAGTAAGGAACACCTACTGGGCAGAGTAAGATGGGCAATTCTCAGAACTCATGGAGCACAAAGAGATGTTCATGTTTTTGCCTGATAATATAGAGAGATCATATGGAATAAACAGAACTCATGAGTTATATACCTCAACAGCAAGGCTGGACTAGACCAAAGCAATAGGTTACTCAAGATATGAATTTAAACACTTGAATAAGACTTAAAAAAATCCAGTCAACTCACAAATAAGTTAACTGTCAGTCACAAAACAGCACACCACACATTAAATGAAGAAAAAATCTGGACTCTCAAAACAATGATATTGACAATATTCAACATTCAGTCTAACTCACTGTACATGCAAACTTACTATACAGCAGTTATTATAAATATGCTCAAGGATTAAAATAAAGCTTGAATATAATGAGGAAAAAATGAAAAAGATAAAAGTAGATTTAATAAAAAATAGCAGGGATGAAAAATACAATAACTGAAATGAAAATTGTATGGAATAAAATTTAAAAACAGTTTAGCACTATGGAAGAAAAAAAAACAATGTACTTGAAGATTCACCCATAGAAACAATTCCCCTCTAGAATACAATTTGTAAATCTGGAAAATTGAAGTATTTATGCATGCGGCATGAATGCAAAACAAAAGTGTCATGCAGACAATATTGAGACTTCCTTCTTTTTCTTGGAGGATTCAATAGTTAGAGACAGATTTTACTATTCAGAAATTTGGCTATTGTAGTTACTTTATTACCCATCCTTGTCTAATTAAAATTGTAATAGTCGACATATAAAAGTCCATAAAGATTCCCATTTGTTTTAAAATAAATGAATGAATGAAGGTTTTATATTCCTAACAGTTTGGTTTTTTTCGTTGATTATTTTTCTTAGTGAATGATTTGTCATCACAAAAGATTGTTCTATTCATACTTATGTAGCAATTTTCTTTACCTGTTTAGTGTTTAACTTTTCAGTTTCTAATTTCGTTAAATTATCTTGTTATGAAACTGTACTTTGCTTTGGAATTACTTAGTGATATTCAGTAAGAGGGAAATTTAGAGATCTATAAAAAAAAGCAGGAACAAATTATAAAGAATGATTAGAAACTGGTGAGCCCAAAGTGGTACATACATTCTAGATATCACTTTTTTTTAACATTTCTAATCTATTTGTCAATGAAGAAAAAAATAATGGAGGAAATACTTTCAGAAGGAAACAGATTAGCTACCTTTGCCATTGTGTAGGTTAAAAACAGTGGTTTTAATTGTGACATTTTAGAAATTTATTTATGTTAATTTTTTTCACTTAACAAATTAAAACAGTGTAAGGGTACCTGGGTGGCTCATTCAGTTCAACTTCCAACTCTTGATTTAAGCACAGGTCATGATTTTAGTGTTGTGAGATTAGGCCCTGAGTCCAGCCTTGTACTAGGTGTAGATCCTGCTGGAAATTCTCTCTTTCCCTCTCCTTTTGCTCCTTCTGATCCTTTTCTATCCCTCTTTTGAAGAAAAAAAAAAAGTTAAAGTGGTCTAGTAAATTATATGGATGTCTGGGAAAAGTGACACTAGAGCACTTCAGATATTTTAACTCTGATTCTGATTGAACTAGTATGAGTCATTTTTCTCATTCCAAAATATTCTTGAAACTTTATAAAATACAATGATTGTAGTATACTGATTTAGGATACATAGGCAATATCTGTATTTCTGAGCTACTTAATTAACATCATTTTTTTTCATTCCAGACTAGATTCATGGTTAACCTCAATAATTTTACCTTATCTTAGAGGAGAAAATCTGAGTTCATTGAATTTTGGCAGAAATATGAAAAGGAATATTTTTTTTGTGAAAGATATATACTGACTTTCTTTATTACTAACACATGGATAACTCCAAACAAACATATAGCAGGTAGAAGCATTGAATGTGTGACAGTTGGGGAACATTTCTGGTTTAGTCTGTTTTCCCAGCACAATGATTAAAAGAGATCTTTCTTAAAGATCTTAAAAGTGTACCATTTGGGTTAATAAATTATGTTTTAATTCTATGTTTAGATAATCAAGTTTGTGCTTCTATACAGAGCCTCTTAACACTTTTCTCCTATCTAATCTCACAAAAATACAGTCTTATGTTCTGCTGTTGGACTTCTCTGAACTCAGGGTCAGTTTCTGACACATATTGAGTGTTCAGTTTGATCTATTGAATTAAAGCCAAATTTACTAAGAGACCACCATGATACCACAGTGCTACCATGTAATTATTTTATGGATTCATTTATTTGTGAAATATGAGTATCAATTACATAAATACTGAAATTACAAAGATGGTTAACATATAATATGGTGTTGAGTTTAATAAGTTCTTTATAGATCTTGGAAACTAGCCCTTTATCTGATACGTCATTTGCAAATATCTTCTCCCATTCTGTAGGTTGTCTTTTAGTTTTGTTGACTGTATCCTTTGCTGTGCAAAAGCTTCTTATCTTGATGAAGTCCCAATAGTTCATTTTTGCTTTTGTTTCTTTTGCCTTCGTGGATGTATCTTGTAAGAAGTTACTGGGGCAAGTTCAAAAAGGGTGTTGCCCGTGTTCTCCTCTAGGATTTTGATGGAATCTTGTCTCACATTTAGATCTTTCATCCATTTTGAGTTTATCTTTGTGTATGGTGTAAGAGAGTGGTCTTGTTTCATTCTTCTGCATGTGGATGTCCAATTTTCCCAGCACCATTTATTGAAGAGATCGTCTTTTTTTCCAGTGGATAGTCTTTCCTCCTTTATCGAATATTAGTTGACCATAAAGTTGAGGGTCCACTTCTGGATTCTCTATTCTGTTCCCTTGATCTATGTGTCTGTACCACACTGTCTATGACCCAGCAATTGCACTGTTGGGGATTTACCCCAAAGATACAGATGCAATGAAACGCCGGGACACCTGGACCCCTATGTTTCTAGCAGCAATGTCCACAATAGCCAAACTGTGGAAGGAGCCTCGGTGTCCATCAAAAGATGAATGGATAAAGAAGCTGTGGTCTACGTATACAATGGAATATTAACAAGCCATTAGAAATGACAAATACCCACCATTCGCTTCAACGTGGATGGAACTGGAGGGTGTTATGCTGAGTAAAATGAGTCAATCGGAGAAGGACAAACATTATATGGTCTCATTCATTTGGGGAATATAAATAATAATGAAAGGGAATAGAAGGGAAGGGAGAATAAATGGGTAGGAAATATCAGAAAGGGAGACAGACCATAAAGACTCCTAACTCTGGGAAACGAACTAGGGGTGATGAAAGGGGAGGAGGGCAGGGGGTGGGGGTGACTGGGTGACAGGCACTGAGGGGGGCACTTGACGGGATGAGCACTGGGTGTTATTCTGTATGTTGGCAAATTGAACACCAATAAAAATAAATTTATTATTAAAAAAAGGAATTCTTCTGCATAAAAAATAGACTATATACCTTCTGAAATATGTGACCATAGTCTATCAAAATGTAAAATAAAAAAAAAGTAAAATAAATAAGCAAGAATTGCAAAAAAAGAAATATATATATATATATATATATATATATATATATAATCTAGGTATTCAGAAATTCTAGCACCCTACTAAATAGAGAAAATATTAATTACATTCAAACTTCTGCTTCTATTTAAGGCTTTATTAAGGTATAATTAATATAACAAAAATTCACATATTTAATGTACATTTTTGATAATTTAACATGTATTGCATATCATATGATACCATCACCATAACCAAGTTACTAAACCTACCCATCACATCCAAAAATTTCCTTGTATTCTTTTGTGTGTATATATATGTATGTGTCTGCATGTGCGTGTGTTTGTGTGTATATATGTATGTGTGTACATGTGCGTGTGTTTGTGTCTGCATGTTTGAAGAACACAACATGAGAATGATTCTTTAAATATATTTTAAAGTCCACAAAACAGTATTGTTAACTATATGTACTATGTTGCACGGCAGTGCAGCAGGTCTCTAGAAGTTATTCATCTTGCATAACTGAAACTTTGTACTCACTGAGCAAAATTCCCCTTTTCCCCTTCCCCTGAGTTCCTGGAAACCACTATTCCATTCTCTTTTTATGATTTTGACTATTTTAAAATCCTCACTTAAGTGGAATCTTGCAATCTTTGTCCTTCTGTGATTGACTAATTTCACATAGAAGAATGTCCTCCAGATTCCTATGTGTTATCAGAAACTGTGGACTTCTTTCTTTTTTTCTTGAAGATTTATTTATTTGAGAGAAAGAGGGAGTGCATGATCAAGGGGAGGGGCAGAGGAAGAAAGAGAGAAAGGGGAAGCAGACTGCCTACCCAGCAGGGAGCCAGACGTGGAGCTCAATCTCAGTGCTCTAAAATCATGATCTAAGCCAAAACCAAGAGTCAGATACTTAACAAACTGAGCTGTCTAGGTGCCGAATAGTGGATTTCTTTATTTTTTTAAGCCAAATAATGTTCTGTTGTGTATACATTCCACATTTCTCTATCCATTCATCTGTTGATGAAATGATAAGTTGTAATACATTCATAAAGTATCCTGGAGAATGTTCTTGAACTGTTTGTTTGTTTTCCAAATCTTTGATATTGAGAATAAAGCTGAGGGTAACAGAAGAGTGAAGTATCTCTTTGAGATCCTAATTTCAATTCCCTTGAATAAATATCCAGAAGTGGGATTGCTGGATCCTATGATAGTTCTATTTTTTAATTTTTTAAAAAATTTCATAGCGTCTGCACCATTCTTCATTCTCACCAACAGTGTATGATGGTTCCAATTTCGCCACATACCCGCTACACTTGTTATCTTTCGCATTTTTTTGTAATAGCCATCCCAACAAATGTGAGCTGATATCTCGTTGTGCTTTTGATCTGCATTTTTGTGTGATGAATGATGTTGAGCATCCTTTCATATAACTGGTGGCTGCTTGTCTCTCTTCTTTGAAAAATATCTCCTTGAAAGTCCTTTGCTTAGTTTTTGATTAGGTTTTTTATTTGTTTTTGCTCTTGAATTGTAGGAGACTCATATATTTTAGATATTAACCCTCATCAGACAGATAGTGATCAAGACAGAAAATCAATAAGAAAACAGAGAATTTGAACAATTCTATAGACCAAAAGGCCCCAAGAGACATATACAAAATATCCTATCCAACAGAAGCAGAATACACATTTTTCTCAATACTACACAGGACATTCTCCAAGAGATCATGTTACGCCACAAAACAAATCTTAACAAATTTAAGATAATAAAAATCATATCAAGTATCTTTTCCTGTTACAACGTTATGAAACTAGAAATCACTAACAGGAAGAAAATTGGAAAAGTCAAACTTCTGATTTTTTTATCTAGCATTTTTATCACCATAAAAATAATACTTCTCTTACTCCTATCAACATTAATACAACACAGAGCGCATTTTCATTAGCCATGGTGTACCCACATAGTTTCTGAGGTAAAATTTCACAAATTTCTCTCCTCTAATGGTTGTCTTTCTTCTAATTTCTTCACATTAGAGTGTATGTTCCTGAAGTGTTTTAAGGGCATGTTCATTAAAATTACATGTAATATATGTTTAAAATAATCATCATATCCATAAGCTATTTCATACACACACATATGTGTGTATCTCAGCATACATTTTCTTTTCCCTTTACATGAAGTCATATTGATCATAGAGAGACATACACAAAAAGTGACCATCATTACCACAAAAGGAACAATATGAGATTTTAAACATGTAATGTGTTGAATTTTATTTTTTATTATTTACAAAGGTAAGTGGCTGATAATAACAGACGTATATAGTTATTTTTAAATAAAATTCAATTACATTCCATGAGAATAATCTGAGAGAGGTGTCTATTCAAAAGATACTTCTCTCCAAAATTTGCTCTTATATTGCATTTGTACTTTTATTAAGATAGTGAATTATATTTAATGAATATGTAGTATCATTTTTGCAGACAAAATTATGAAATTGCTCTACCCAAGACTAGAAACTTAAAATATTGAGAGTCAGTAACTTTTTTTTTTAAGATTTTATTTATTTATTCGTGAGAGACACACACAGAGAGAGGCAGAGACACAGGCAGAGGGAGAAGCAGGCTCCATGCAGGAAGCCAGATGTGGGACTCCATCCCGGGACTCCAAGATCACACCCTGAGCCAAAGGCAGATGCTCTACCACTGAGCCACTGAGGCATCCTGAGAGAAAATATCTTTAAAGATGCAGTTTCTTGCCTTGCATTTCATTGGTGGCAGAGATAATTAAGAGCTCCATATAAGACTAATCACATAGGTAAAATTATTTTAAACTAGAATTTCATAGGGAAAATATTCATAATTCATAATTAAATGACAAATTATAATATATTCATAAAGCATCCCAGAGAATGTTCCATGAGAAGCACATGTATTTTGTTGCTATTAGACAGAATGGTCTCTGTATGTCTCTTAATTGGTCTAAGGTATTGTTGAAATTCAGTGTTTCCTTTTTTATTTACTGTCTGGGTAATCTATCCATTGTTGAAAATGAGGTACTGAAATCCCTTACTCTTATTGCATTGTCGTCTGTTACTCCCTTTAGATCTGTTAGTATTTACCTACCATGTTTAGAGGCTCTGATGTTGAATGCATATATACTTAACGATTGTTATATCCTCTTGATTAATTGATCCCTTTTCATAAAACAATGACCTTTGTTTCTTGTTACTGTTTAACTAACATCTATTTTGTCTAATATAAAATAGCTATTTCTGCTATCTTGGTTTCTATTTGCATGAAATATCCTTTTACATCCCTTCATTTCAAGCTTATCTGTATCCTTGAAGCTAAAGTGTATCTTTTATAGGCAACTTATAGTTGAGTTTTATTTTTTGTTGGTGTTCTTTTTTGTTTTAACCCATTCAGTCACTTTATACCTTGTGATTGGAAAATCCAGGCCCATAGCCAGCTTTGGGGGCATCAGCTGTTGGTTGCAATTCCATGGCTGTCAGATATTGCCACGGGTCTGCATATGGTATTGGAGGCCAGTGACAGATGTCAGGCCAGCAGTGTGCGAATATGTGGCTGGAGGGTTTGGCCTCTAGGATGCACACAGAAGTAATGCTTAACTTTGGGGGTGTAACATGGCATTTTACACTCATGTAGCCACAGAGGCCTGGCCTGGCTGCTGGTGCATGTCCATGGCTTCAGTAGGGGTCAGGAAGGAAGTGGGGAGGGACTCAGGTGACTGGAGTGAATGCAGATACCTGTGGAGCAAAAACCAGTGAAATCTGCAGGGTTTCGGTTACAGCTGTCCTGGCCATTGATTTCTTCAGTGGTGAAAGCTCCTGGTGGTTGTTTGCGGAGCAGACTAGGGAATGGTGGCTGTTTCTGCTGTTCAGCTGAATATAATTTTAGGAATGGCAATAAACATTGAGAATAACGTGCCAGATAACAATGCTGTCTTCATCAGCCTTTAGTACATATCATAGCTCAATAAAATTTTGACGATCTTGGAAAACATAAGAAGAATGTGTGGCTCATTAAAAATTATAACAGTAAGTACACATTCTAGGAGATTTTTCATCCCTTATCTTACTAATGAGATCTGATAATCTCTGTATCTGATCTTATCTGATACAGAATAAAAAGGTTATATATCATTATTCTAATCCGAAGCCCTTGTATTTCAAAGTATATCATTTACTGAAGAAAAGAACAAAATAATTTGATTCCAAACAAGTAATAAGTAAAGCAAAATGTATTCATTCATATGTACATATGCACATAAAACATTGAAACAATTATACATAATTATCAAAATTTCAAGACAGTGGTAAGAGTAGCTAAAGGATTATTTTATACTTTATAAAAGTATAAATTATTTTCATCTTAAAAATAGTATATTTAAAAAATAGTATATTTATGTTCTGCTTCTTTTTTCTTTAAGGGGCAAGATTATGTAGTAAATTTCTCAAATCCTGAAATAGCCAGATTACTGGCGTTGCATATAATTTTATTTACAACATGTTTGGATTGCACCAGACAAGTTAAATAGGTGAGGAAGACTTTCTTCAAGACTATGCCTATCGGGGAAAATAATTAAACTCACCTCCACTGAAATGAGAGATTAAAGAGAGTTTAAGCACTGGTGTTAGCTAATACAAAAGCATGTGAGGTTTCTGGAGAGGGTACTTTAAGGTGGAGATTGGTCAATGTGATTAGGCCACATGTGTCTAACTGGTGCCTATCAAAGTTAGGTTTCTACCCTCCCACCTGGACTAGGAGATAGGGTCTCTATATTTCTTGATGATTATATTCCAAAGAGATGGCTTCCAGGTATTTAAGAAATCAATTCCTAGGTTGTAAAACTGGCACGATGGTAGTGGAAGATTTACATCCTAAAGGGACCGAGAAAGAGTTTTAGATTGTACATTTTCCAAAGGAAGTTTTTTTCTAAGAAAAGGGGCTGAGGACCTTATCATCAGGAAGAAACTGTCAAAAGTTTAGAAAAGTTTAGGGGAACGTTAAGGCCTTCTTGGTCAACACTTTGTATGTAACTATCCCAAAGATGGCTTTTGACTTGAAAATAAGCAGACTTTGCACTGAAGAACTTAACACATCTTTTTTCTCTCTCTTTTTCTTTTTCCCTTCTCAGCCTTTCCCTTCTCCCAGACCCTCCTTTTTCCTCCTCTTCTTTCTTTTCCTTCCCCACCTCCTCCTCTTCTCCTCTTCTTCTTCCTCCTCCCCTCCCCCCTTCCCCTTCTTTTTTCCTGTCTATAACTGAGAAAAAGATCACAATCTACTACCATTTATAGGAAATTAAAATTAAAATATGTTTAAACAAGGCAGCCTGGGTGGCTAAGCGGTTTAGCGTCGCCTTCAGCCAGGGTGTGATCCTGGAGACCCGGGACCAAGTCCCACCTCGGGCTCCCTGCATGGAGCCTGCTTCTCCCCCTGCCTGTCTCTCTCTGTCTCTCTCTGTGTCTCTCATGAATAAATAAATGCAATATTTTAAAAAATATGTTAAAACAAGAATAAAAAGATAATATTGTTAAAAGCGCTCCAAATTAATAAGCTTTTCACCAAGTTATTTGATCAGCACATTTCAAGCTTTAGTTAATCTACAAATTGCAGAGTAGATTATTCCACACTTTTCTAAGTGTTTCTTCTCCTATTGCCTACTGCAAGGAATGAATTATTTATATTTAGAAAAATAAAAGAAAAATATTGATATAGTTTTGTTATATTTATGTAACTTTGAGTTGATATTCTATACAGATAATTTGTAAGTACAAATGTACTGACATACTCTTTCTCAGAAGTTGCAGGTCATGAACTATGTTTTTCTTTTTTGTAACTCAGTGAATTAAGTCAGTGCCTCAACACAATGGATGCTCCATAAGAACTGGACACATTTACCAATAAGTGAATAATGTCATGGGTATTTGGTTTGACATTAGTTGTAAGAAGATTAGCATTAACCCTCATAGTATCAATTAAAAGCCTTGTTATTTTTTAAAAAATTATTTATGAGAGAGAGAGAGAGAGAGAGAGGGAGGGAGGGAGGGAGGGAGGGAGGGAGAAGCAGAGACACAGGCAGAGGGAGAAGCAGGCTCCTTGCCAGGAGCCGGATGTGAGACTCGATCCCAGGACTCCAGGATCACGCCCTGGGCCAAAGGTAGGCGCCAAACCGCTGAGCCATCCAGGGATCCCCAAAAGCCCTGTTATTTTTATGAAAAATTAAGTTCTTTAATTTAGCAATATATAAAGAATCAAAAGTCCTCTTCAGTGCTAGTTTTGAAAGCCCATTTATGTTAACAAGGACTTGACTTTTAATACTGTAGGAGTCAATTTTATGGGGAAAAATAAGTGTTCATTAGGTTAGTATATTCTTTTATTTCTAAATTACTGCCTTTTTTCTCTAGTACTATTTTGGAATATCATTCAAATTCCTCTTCAAGTTAATGGGTGGCCACTTGCAATAGAAAATCCTTTGGCCACCTCTGGAAGAGCTCTCAGCTTCTTTTTGATAGCATTTTTGAAAAGATTTATTCTTATTATTAGTTACTTTAATACAAAAGTCACCCACTCTTTCTCAACGAACTTTGATAAATATACCACTATGCTGCCCACCACCCTAATACTACTTCTGGTTTATGAGCAGTGAGATGGATGAGGGGGCAGAGGATATTTTCTAAGGGCATTAAGAGGAATCAGGAGATAAGGGTTCAGTGTTCCCAGGTCTTTGCTGGAACTTGGCCTGAGCTAACCTTAGATTGGATAAGACTGTGCTTGTCCCTTCTCTGGTGATGGAAACACTGGCAAAGCTAAACAGACTTGAATCTGAGGCAGCCGTCACTACTGGGGGCCCTGCCCTCGGTTCAGTGATATTACCAACAAGCCAAGAGTTGGGGGGTAAAGGCAGATGAAAATGACTAGATATGGAGCCAGAAAGATAGTCTTTTCAAGGAGAAGATTTTTCTTATCAGATGAAATCTCAAGCAGAATGCCAACATGTAAAACAGAATCTGAGCTACTCTGATCTGATTCAAGTGAGGGGTTCAGAGATCACAGACTATCATCTTCTCTGAGAAATCTTCAGAGAACCACGGTGCTCTAGGAAGCAACTCTAACCCCAGGATATCTGAAATGAAGAGTTTAAAAAGGGCCTAGAGAGGTTAGGTAAGTTTCCCAAGGCCATACAGTAAACCCAGATCCCTTCCATCCCAGGCCAAAAGGTCTTTCTCTCCACTGCCTCCCTCTTTCACAAAGAAACAAACAAAAAATGGGTTATATGGCCATATGCGTACGGCATACATGTTTATCTTATATGCAATATGATAAGTTATCAAATGTAACAGTCCCTGAGATGTTTATACTAAGGCTATACCACTATTGTGTTTTAGATGCACTTAACTTTTTGATTTCCCAGATTCACAGATGGCGAGGAATTTTGTCTTAGGATGAGTCATACCTTGAGTCTCACCCATATCTGATTTAGATGCTATTTAGATGAGACTTTGGATTTCAGACTTTAGAGTTGATGCTTCAACAAAGCTTGGGGGAAGTAATGAATGAATTGGACTATGGAAAAACATGGATTTGGGGGGCCATGGGCAAAATATTACAGATAAATATTTACTTTTCTCCTAAATTCATATGTTAAACAATGCCTCTCTATCCCTCTCCATATAATGATATTATGAAATGCGGTCTTTAATAGATACTTAGAGTTAGATGAGGTAATGAGGGTAGAGTCTCAGGATGATAAGTACCTTTATAGAAGTTACCAGAGAAAGAGAGCTTGCTTCCCCTCTCTGCCATATAACAACAAAATAACTTGATAGTCATCAACCCAGAAGAGAATTCTCACTAGATTCTGAGCAGCTGGCACCCTGATCTTGGACTCTCAGTTTCCGTAACAATGAAATTTAAATTTCTGTTGTTTAAAGCCACCCAGTTTATGGCAACTTATCACAGCAGTCCCAACTAATACGTTTACATTATCAAATTCCATTTTCACAGGTAATATTATTTATATTTAAAAGATAGGAAAATTTAATTCAAAGATGTCATCTTACCATAACTAGGTTGCAAAGCTATATTTTTTAGTTAGGATTTGAACCTAAAGCAGTTTGTTCCAAGACCAAACTATGCCTTGATTTACTCTTCCCATACTCCTTGTTTATTACATTATTGTGTGTGGGGGGGGGAGTAAACATGCTTAGATTTCTTCTCAGGTTTTTCATAATTAAAATATAAGTATTGTGTATGCATAGTTATTGAGGTCCTTGTCTCTTCAGAGCACTTGGGGAAGAAAGAAATTACATGAAATGAATCTTTGAATTCTGTCTCCAAGAAATTTATAATACAGTTAGAAAAATAATACAAGAAAACCAAATATACAAGGCTCATAGATTTCTTTTCTGTGAAAGAAACACAGCAGAAGATTTACCATCTCAGTAAATTTTTAAAATATAGAATACAGTATTCTTAACTATAAGCACTCTGTTTTACATTATATTTCTAGGATTTATTCACCTTGTATAACTGAAACTTTGTAGCCATTGGCTACTACCTCCTTGTTTCCATTTCTCCCAGATCCTGGCAATTACCATTCTACTGTCTGTTTCTATGAGTATGATTATTTTATATTCTCATACAAGTGCTATCATGTAGTTTTGTCCTTCTGTGTCTGGTTTATTTCACTGAGCATAATGTCCTCTAGATTCATCTATGTTGCTACAAATGCTAGGATTTTTTCCCTTTAAATGCTGGATACTGTTTCCTCATGTATATATATATATATATATATATATATATATATATATATATATTTCACATTTTCTTTATCCATTCATTTGTTGATGGACATATTGGTTATTTCTGTGTCTTGGCTACAGTGAATGTAAGAGTGTGGATATCTCTTTAAAATCCTGATTTGATGGAACGCCTGGGTGGCTCAGTGGTTGTGTCTGCCTTCGGCTCAGGATGTGTTCCTGGAGTCCTGAGAATGAGTCCCACATCAGACTCCCTGCATGGAGCCTGCTTCTCTCTATGCTTGTGTCTCTGCCTCTCTCTCTCTCTTTCTGTCTCTCATGAATAAATAAATAAAATCTTAAAAAAATAAAATCTTGATTTGAATCCCTTTGGATATAGACCCAGGATTAAGATTTCTGGACTATGTGATGGTTATATTTTTAGTTTCTTGAGGAACTTGCACATTAGTTTCCATAGTGGCTGCACAAATGCATATTTCCATTGATGTGTTCAAGGGCTCCCTTTTCTCTATATCCTGGCTAACTCTGCTTATTGGATTTCAGGATAATAGCCATCCTAGCAGGTGTGAGGTATTATTTCATTGTGGTTTTGATTTGCATTTTCTGGTATTTAGTGACGTTCATGTATCTTCATATGCTTGTTGGCCATTTGTATGTCTTCTTTGGAGATGTGTCTATTCTAGCCTTTTGCCCATTTTTAAGTTGGGATATTGTTTTTAAGTTTTAAATTTTATTATTATTATTACTACTATTGAGTTGTTTGAGTTTCTTACATATTTTGGGTATTCACCCCCTATCAGATATATATTTTGCAAATACTCTCTCCCATTCCATGGTTTGCTTTTTAATTTTGTCATGTACTTATTTTACTGTGCAGAAGCTCTTTAGTTTGTTGTAAGTCCCACTTGATTATCTTTGCTTTTGTTGTTTGTGCTTTTGGTGTCATATCTGAAAAAATATTCATAAGACTGATGTCAGTGAGCTTTTATTATATGTTTTCTTATAGGAGTTTTATGGTTTCAAGTCTGATATTTAAGTCCTTAATCCTTCTTCAGTTAATTTTGTGAATGGTTTTCAGATTGGGGTCCAATTTAAAGGGAAAAACAGATGGGGGTCCAATTTAATTCTTGTGCTTAATTTAGATTCCTCATATAATATCTATCATTCGTTTCATTCATTAAGGGATGATAAAGATAGTGGAAAAGCATAATAGGAAACAATCTCAAAAAATCTCAGCAAAATACATTTTTAATTAAAATGAATGTATCAAATTTACAGGGAGAAATCAAGTAAGTAATACCATAATGAAGTGATAAAGTAACATAACTAATAATGGCACATCTTTTTAAAAAAAAAAAAGATTTTATTTATTTATTTGTGAGAGATACAGAGAGAGAGAGGCAGTGACATAGGCAGAGCAGAAGCAGGCCCCCTGAAAGGAGCCCGATGCGAGACTCGATCCCAGGACCCCGGGATCACGTGGTAAGTGAAAGGCAGACACTTAACCACTGAGCCACCCAGGTGTCCCAACAATGGTATATGTTGATAGCATGTGCCTCCTGATATGGTGCATTGAAAATACAAAGTCACTGTTGTGGCATTGTAGTCAAATTTGTGTAACCTGGATTTAATCACAAGAAAATATCACACAAATCCAAATTCAACAAAATAACTGCCTGATATTTTTCAAAAAAGTAAAAGTCATAAAAGACAAAGACAGACTAAGAAATTGTTTCAGAATAAAGGAAACCAAAACAATATGACAACTAAGTTTGATGCTAGACGAGAAAGGTAACATTAGTAGAGTAGTTGTTAAAAGGTGAATACATCCTCTAGATTTGATATACTATTGTGTCAGTGTTTTTTTTAAGTTTCATATTCGTGCTGATGTTTTGTAATTAACTTTTGAAAAAATAGAGTAGAAAAGTACACTGGAATTCTTTGAATTGATATTTCAGCATTCTCAATTCATCTGAAAATTTTTCAAAGATGCATCAACTCTAATCATCAGGGAAATGCCATTTAAAGCCACAATAAGGGGCTTCCCCGGGTGGCTCAGCCGTTTAGCACCACCTTCAGCCCAGGGTGTGATCCTGGAAACCCGGGATCGAGTCCCACGTCAGGCTCCCTACATGGAGCCTGCTTCTCCCTCTGCCTGTGTCTCTGACTCTCTCTCTCTCTCTATCTCTCGTGAGTAAATTAATAAAATCTTAAAACAAATAAAGCCACAAAAAAATCACCTTACAGCTGTCAGAATGACTAAAACTAAAAATGCAAGAAATAACAAGGGTTCACTAGGATATGGAAAAAAGGAACCTCACGCACTGTTGGTGGGAAAGCAAAACTGGTGCAGCCACTGTGGAACACAATATAGAGTCTCCTCAAAAAATGAAAAATAGAATTACCATATGATCCATTAATTCCAGTATGGATATTTACTCAAAGATAACGAAAATGTTAATCCAAAAAAGGTTGGACCTAGAGGATATTATGCTAAGTGAAGTAAGTCAGTTAGAGAAACACAAATACTATATGGTTACATTCATACATGGAATTAAGAAAAAAATTAACAATGAAAACAGTAGACAAACAAAAATACAGACTCTTAAATATAGAAAAAAACCTGTATTTGCCAGAGGGGAGATGGGTGAAATAGATAACAGGGATTAAGAATACATTTATATTGATGAACACTGAGAAATGTAAAGACTTATTGAATCATTATATTGTACACCTGAAACTTACATAACTGTATGTTAATTATATTTCAATAAAGAAGAAAATATAATCACTAAAAAAGTTAAGAAAAAATAAGCCTAATATAATACAGGCTGAGTTGTAATGTATATGTTTTCTATACAGAAGAGAAAATAAATATACAGAAGTCATTTTGAAAAGTTTTAAAAAATGTGAGAGGATTTATGAGGGACCTTGAATAGAGAAAATATGGGAGTTGTTTCTTTTTATAAAAGGAAATATGTAAGTGGAAGCAGGACTATGTACAGAATATTTGTTTTGGTGAGGCTACAAATGTCATTAAAAGAGTAAATTATATTTTATGATGATAAATAAAGATAGCAGCAACCAAGTGACCACCTTAAACATTTTTAAATATAATTAGATAAATTGCTTCTAATACTTGGTATGGTAGAAAGTGAATGTAAGTGAATATATAACACTTTGTTATAAAATATGTTTTCATAAATGATTAATATTTCTCATACTCAAAAAATAAATAACTAAAATTCACAAGGAAGAGGTGACAAACATAGAAAACAAATAGAAAAAATGAACCTACTACAAATGAATAATATAACTGCACTGAGGAAAGGAGGTGGAGGAGAATATGTAAGTTTGATCTTGTTTTAATTTTAGTTATGAAAGATACATATAACACTAATTTCTCTGACAGACCTAGTTAGAGATATAGTATCAGGAATAACATTCACCTTACAAGTATGTGCAGTGAAGATGAACATAATCTTGAATTGGTGGTTTGAAGAATCTGTGTTCCTTGTTTGCCTTACAGTACATGATCCTGGCAAATTTTTTGATGGGTGTGAATACTGGTTTTCTCTTTTCTAAAATGTGATGAAGTAATAATAACCTTGGATTTGGGAATATCACCATCTCAATATACACTTTACATGTTTCTTATATAGCATTGTAAACTTAGATTTTTTTGCTGTCGTTTTGAGTCCTTGTGACTTTGAAAATGAGGATGATTATTATGAATCAGATGGAGATTTTTATTTTTTAGACTCAACAGAGCAAGTGTGAGACTGTATTTTAATGTACAGAGCTTTAGCGGGACCTGGGTGGCTCAGTCAGTTGAGCGACTGACTCTTCATGTTGGCTCAGGTCATGATCTCAGAGTTGTGAAATAAAGCTGTGAGTCAAGCACGGTGTTTAGCAGGAATCTGCTTGGGATTCTCTCTCCCAGTCTCTCTCTCTCTGGCCCTCCCCCCACCCCCACCCTTTGCTCATGTATTGCACATGCACTCTCTCTCTCTCTCAAATAAATAAAGGAATATTTTTAATAAATGGATGGAGCTTTACACAAACAAACTTTATGTCAGTTGTTTTTTAAGAATAAGCTTTCTGATTCTTAAATCAGGAAGCATTTTATATATATATATATATATATACATACATATATATATATACACACACACATATATGTATATTTTTGTGATATTATTAAAATTTCCCAAGTTTGAATTTTATTAGAAAGAAGCCTTCTGGTTCAATCTTTCATCTTGGATAAATGGAACAACAAGTGCTATGTACAGAATATAAAGCAGTGATAAGTAAAAATAAAGTTCCTCCTAAAAATCAGTCCACCAAGTAGCATAGTGGAAAAAAATAAGATTCTCCAGGGCCTCGGAGAATACAAAGTAGCACCTTTGGTGATCCAAGAAACTGTGTGGCCTCAACAGAGCCCAACTGCCTTTCATGATGGCCAGAAGATCTTGATGCCCCAGGCAGCATATTATATATAATATATATATGCACTCCAGTTTTGGTCATAGTGCCTAGAGCATGATATGTATTCAGGTAATCACTGACTTCTATGAGGTATATATTAGAACGTGGTTTTATGTATTTCAAAGTGTAGAAATCATGTGGTGCACACACTTTTTAGCTTTAGCGAATGAATTGCACATTGAAATTATTATTATTACTTTGCAGTGTTTTGTTACTCAGAAAACTCTTAATGATTTTGCTTATAGCAGCAAGTCTCTGTGTACATACATCAGTAAATGTTGGCACATCAGAACACTAAAGTGAAATGACATTACTTAACATATTCTATTATACACTAGTGGATATAGGGTTTGTTGTGCCATTATCCTACTTTTAATTGTCAGAGTCACTCAAGTCTTGAAATTGAGACTATGTGGGTGAGAATTTATAAGCAGAAGTTAAATGAATATTCTTATAACTTAAATTTAACATACATAAGCACCTGATTATTAAGCTTACATATAAATGTCTCTTTTTAGCAGCAATTCTCAGGGAAAATAGCATTTGTAACACATCTAAGCTACAAATCACTTTAGTTTTAGAAAAAATAATATTTGTATGGATAATTTATTTTTACTTATAAAATAATTGCATACACTGTGGCTATATATGATCCTCTAGAGATAAAATACAGTTTTCCTTTCAGTGTTGTTTTTTTATTTGAGTGTGATTTGATACATGATAGACTTTTGTTTTAGGCTGGCTCATACTGAGTAAAACTGTATATGAATTATTCAACTACATATTTTTCAACATTCTTCTTGTTCCACAATATAAGGAACAAATTTACTTCCTGCAACAAATAATAACTAGGCTTAATATGCTTTCCTAGAAGAGTTTAGATATAGTTCTAACAAGTAAGCTTTTAACTTCTCTTTGAATAATCAAATGTTGCAGCTAGAAATCATGTCTCTGGAATGAAAATAATAATAGTATTTAATATAATTGAGATTATTTGCTAATTTTATGTTTTTCGTTTTCCCCGACCTAGTAACATCTGTGAAAAAGTGAAATGGCAGCTGTCAGGTATCTGTGATGCATGGATTCATCAAATAACTAAATATGTCTTAAAATAAACATGGAATTAGAGGTCCCACAAACTCAGGTTGAGAATGGAAGAGGGGATACCAGAGTGAAAAAGAGAAGATGGACAAAGAAAGATTGTGGAGAGAAATCTGCTAGAAAACAAATGAAAAGGTCCCATTCTGGAGAGGCAATGCTAGAAACAGACTCAACTATAAAGAACAACCTGAGGGTTGCCAGGGCGATGGGGGAAATAGGTGATGGGGATTAAGGAGGGTACTTGTCGCAATGAGTACTGTGTATTGTATGGAAGTGTAGAATCACTATATTGTACACCTGAAACTAATATTACACTGCATGTTAACTGGAATTTAAAAACAAATTGAAAAAGAAAGAAAAGGAAAAAAAAACATGGAATTATTTGATCTGATAGTTGCTTTCATGTGTTCTTTGCAATTATTGGTAAGTAAATTGCTATTAAGGAATTGAGCATTAACAATGTATCCAAATTATATATACAACCTTAGAATTTTCTGGATATTTGGATATAGTTCTGATTATTTATTTTAAATAATATAATTATAGTATCTCAAGATATACAAAGTGAGCAAAATAACTGTCCCTAGGATTTCAAATAAAAATCTTGGCTAGCATCAAAGCCTTCAAACTATTCCAGAAAGTCTGCACATTCTGCTGTTCTGACTTCATTAGTAATATACATTTATAAGACTTGTCAATTGATAATATATCTGATTTCCAATACTGTGAATCATTTTCAGATGAAATAAAAGTAATGTGAACTTTAGTGTATAATTGATTTAGAAAATCTGCATTCTAGTTTTACAGGAAATGAGCAACTTTGCTTTCACGTTTTAAGTAAAATTCATACATGCACATTATTAAACTAACCAAATGATGATTCTGAAAACAGAAAATAATAAGTCAGAATAAGATGCAAAAAAGAGAAAAGTATATTAGGCCACCTGGGTGGCTCAGTTAAGCATCTAACTCTTGATTTTGGCTCAGGTCATGATCACAGGGTTGTGAGATGGAGCCCCATGTCAAGATCTAGGCTCCACATGGAGTCTGCTTGTCCCGCTCCTCATCCCGCTTGCATGCCTGTCCCATCTCTAAAATAAATAAAATCTTAAAAAAAGGGAGAAAGAAAAGCATAAACCAGTTTTACTTGTAAGAGTTTATTAAAAGTCTTAAATTATTATTAACTATTTGAAAGCAATAGCATATTAAAATCATAACACTTGGGGATCCCTGGGTGGCACAGCGGTTTGGCGCCTGCCTTTGGCCCAGGGCGCGATCCTGGAAGACCCGGGATCGAGTCCCACGTCGGGCTCCCGGTGCATGGAGCCTGCTTCTCCCTCTGCCTGTGTCTCTGCCTCTCTCTCTCTCTGTGAGACTATCATGAATAAATAAAAAAAATTTAAAAAAAATAAAAATAAAAAAAAATAAAATAAAAATAAAAATAAAATCATAACACCATAATTATATTACTGGGAATGTAGACTAAGATGTTAGAAAAAGGAGCTTCTAAAAAAAAGTGGGTCAGCAATGACAGATATTATTTATCTCTCATATAATAGTAAAAAATAAGCATCTAGCTGATGAAATAGTTCTGCCATCCTTAACATGTGGATTCCAAGGATATCCCAATCATAAAAATAAAAAATAAAAAATCTAGAATAAAGGAAATGACCCAGAAGTTTGTCACATCACTTCTACTGACATATTTTGTCTTAAGCCATATGGGCAAAATGAGCTGCAAGGGAAATTAGGAAATGCTTTCATCATCTGAGGAGCCATAATCTTTCCAGAGAGAGAAAGAGGAGAATGGACACAGGAACATAGGTAATAATCACTGCTATGGTGACCTCTGCTATTGTTCACTTGAGAGCACCCATGGTATTATTCTTCCCGCAAAAAGAATATGCATTTATTTTTCAAGGAAGAAAATTAACAGTGCTATCAGTTATCACATCTGGCTGACTGTAAAGGAACTGTAAAGGAGTTGATGCAAAGTCCTTTCTCTTATGTCTTGTCATGGTTCAGTACACCCTGGTGTTGTATTAACTGAAAGAAAAGTTATTCTCCTTTCCCTACTCCCACCAAGCACCTATTACATAATGTGGGATTGAAAGAAGAAAATTATATTTACTCTATGCAGAGCATAAACAATGAAACTCATATTAATCAGTTGTCTTTATCTACCACAGGGAAAGGTTTACAAAGTCTTCTTGCCCTGGTAATGGGATAAATTCCTTGTTTAGCCTGTTTGACAGCCCAGTATTCAGCTCTATTCGAGTCGTTTCTTTCTCACTGTTTTTCATGGCCCCAGCATTAATATTGTGTCCTTTTGTCCCTTGGTATTGTCATTCACAGACTAAACTACAGAGCTTTCTTTTTATTTATTTATTTTTTTAAATTGAAATTCAATTAGCCAACATATAGTACATCATTTGTTTCAGATGTAGTGTTCAATAATTTATCAGTTACATATAACACCCAGTGCTCATCACATCATCTGCCCTCCTTAATGCCCATCACCTCGTTACCTCATCCCCCACCAACCTCCCCTCTAGCAAGCCTTAGTTTGTTTCCCAGAGCTAAGAGCCTCTCATAGTTTGTCTCCATCTTTGATTTCTTCCTATTCAGTTTTCCCTCCCTTCCCCTAAGATCCTCTGTGCTTTTTCTTATATTTCCCATATGAGTAAAACCGTATGATAATTGACTTTCTCTGATTGACTTATTTCACTCAGCATAATACCCTCCAGTTCTATCCATGTCGATGTAAATGGTAAGTGTTCATCCTTTCTAATGGCTAAGTAATATTCCATTGTATGTATATACCACATCTTCTTTATCCATTCATTTGTCAATGGACATCTTGTCTCTTTCCACAGTTTGGCTATTGTGGACATTCCTGCTATGAACATAGGGGTGCAGGTGCCCCTTCATATCACTACATTTGTATATTTGGGTTAAATAGTAGTAGTGCAAATGCTAGAGTAGCTCTATTTTCAACTTCTTGAGGAACCTCCATACTGTTTTCCAGCGTGGCTGTATCAACTTGCATTCCCATCAACAGTTTTAGAGGGTTCTCCTTTTTTTGCATCCTCTCCAACATTTGTTGTTTCCTGATTTGTTAATTTTAGCCACTCTGACTGGTGTGAGGTGATATCTCGTTGTGGTTTTAATTTGTATTTCCCCAATGCCAAGTGATGTTGAGCATATTTTTGTGTGTCTGTTGGTCATTTGTATGCCTTCTTTGCAGAAATGTCTGTTCATGTTGTCTGCTCATTTTTTGAACGTATTTTTTGGTTTTTGGGTTTTGAGTTTGAGAAGTTCTTTATAGATCTTGGATACTAGCCCTTTAACTGATATATCATTTGCAAACATCTTCTACCATTCCATAGGTTACCTTTTAGTTTTGTTGACTGTTTCCTTGGCTGTGCAGCCAAAGAAACAGCCAACTTTTAACTTGATGAAATCCCAATAGTTCATTTTGTTCCCTTGCCTTTAGAGACATGTCTAGAAAGAAGTTGTGATGGCTGAGGTTGAAGAGGTTTCTGCCTGTGTTCTCCTCTAGGATTTTGATGGATTCCTGTCTCACATTTAGGTCTTTCATCCATTTTGAGTTTATCTTTCTGTATGGTATAAGAGAATGATTAGGTTTCATTTTTCTGCATGAGGCTGTCTAATTTTCCCAGCACCATTTATTGAAGAGGCCATCCTTTTTCCACTGGAAAAACTACAGAGCTTTCAGAGGCAGCTTCCTAATGGGAGAAGTTTGGTGATGTGAAAATTGCTTTGGAAATTTAATTTATGTAGGCCAAACTTGTGATTTCTTTGAAACAAAATTCTCTGTAAAAACCTACAAGATTCAGAAACTATCAATAAATTCTATATGAAAGTAATGTATGTAATGTTTTATTTCCCAGTAGTTGTTTATAAAGTTGTCAAATAATGTGGTAGCTTTAAAGCATGTCCCTATGTCTCTTGGAGAAATGGGGAAAAGTTAGTTATATTTTCATAAGGCTTTAAAAATGCTATGTAAAATACTTAGTTTTCATGAAGGAAGTAAATATTTCTTTTCCTTGAGCTCATATGTAGAAAGTCTCAGAATACTCACAATAAATAAATTTAAGATGACTGGGATTGAAAAAGAGAATAGGAAGTAAGCTAATTAGTGATACAAGAATTAGATGGCTTAGTATTAGGATGATGATATACAACCTTTTTATAAGAGAATTAAAGCCAGGTCAGAAAAGAGATGAAAAATTCGCTAGGATTTCCACAATTCATAAAAAGCTCTCCTAATTCTTAGTAGAATTACTCTGCAATTCTATAACCATTCTATAAATTTTAATAAACCAAACGTATTTCTTATATTGTCCAAAAATCATCAAATTTTATTGAGCTGATATGTACTAAAAGTTGATGAAGATTGCATTGTTTTATGTGACGGTATTTTCAGTTTTTATTGCCATTCCTAAAATTGTATTTAAAGGAAATTATGTTCATATTTCTATATAGACAGAAATTGTGAAATAGTACATGAGCACACTGATTTGAGCAACCTTGAATTGGGTTCTATGAAAAGTGAAGCAGTAAAGTGTATTGAATACATTTTTTATTCACTCTATTGAAATGAATCTCTCACAAGTATATTGCATTTAAGTCTCTGCAGTAGGAAAAGTAACCTGAAATACAGCATTCAAGTAGGTATAGATAAGCTCCATTTTGTAAAACTTCTATTTCAGGATCAGTTAAAAACAGTAGAAATTGTTATGGATTTTACTAATGCTAGCACAAACCACTAATGAGAAGCCAGTCAGTAGAATTGTTTGGAAAGAAGAGAACTATAAATCACAAATTAATCTTATCAGAAATTTTAAGATAAAGAAATGAGGGAAAGAGCAATGTTACCTTCCAGTACAATTGCACATAAATTGGTTGCATTCATTAACACAAAAGAAAATGATTTGTAATGGTTGTATATTATTTCTTTATATTTAATGATTGAGGTTCTGTTCCATGACCTGGTGGGGGTTTTCTTACAAATATTTCAGACAACATTGTTGTGTTACTTTATACAGTATTCCTAAATTTCTTTGGTAAGTTTTAAAACATAGATGGATTTTGAAATACTTTAAGAAAACAACTAGATAATATGTAAATAACAAGCATGAGACATAAATCTGATGTTAGCTTTAAAAAAATACTTTATTTATTCATGAGAGACAGAGAGAGACAGAGAGAGAGAGAGAGAGACAGAGGGAGAAGCAGACTCCATGCAGGGAGCCCGACGTGGGACTCGATCCCAGGTCTCCAGGATCAGGCCCTGGGCTGAAGGCGGCGCTAAACCGCTGAGCCACAGGGGCTGCCCTGATGTGAGCCTTTTAATTGTAATTTTCTTTTAGATTTTGTTCAATGATGGACAAAATTCTACTCATAAGGTTGAAATAGTTGCAAGTAACATTGTCAGTCTAGTAAATATTTCAGCTATAATAGTAGCAATAATACATTCAACACCAAGGAAATGTTCTTCCTTAGAAATTTAACTTTCCAGCCATATTTTAAGGGTGTAGCAAAAAAACATATACGGTATATATCTCCCAAATATATTTAATGATTTCATATGTAATAATTCTCTAAGAGGAGAATGGAGAAGAATGAAGGCTGTCCTTTGTTACAACAATATAGGTGATTGTCACAGTGCAATGGTGGCATCTATTGGCATGTGGTATATATGACATGAAATTGCCTGGATTTTTTCCAAGTCTTGCTTTCCTAGAGCATTTCATGTCTAAATGCTGAGAAGATTTGTTTCAATTAGCAGTTTCAGTTTGTGATGAATGAATTTAAAGCCAATGCTAAAAACAATCAAGAAGATTTTTATTTTTTACCATTGGTCATAAAGAAGAATTGGAAGAAAAAACAAAGTCAATATTTATTTCATGACACTTCCTTATTTGTCACTGTGCTCCAAGCTTATTCAGACATGGCATACTAAAGTGTATCAAATGAAGATCCGAAAGTCTACTATAGATGATAATGGATAGATAGGTAGATAGATAAGTATGTAGAAACAGATACACCAGATAGATATAACAAGCATTGAGCTGAAAAGATTATGGTCGTAGGAACTTTATAACTTAGTGATAAAGGCGTATTAAATAGAGGATCATAGAAATATGTGGTTACTCAGAATGACAATAAGTTAAGAAAAATAATTCTGTGAAAAAAATAATTCAAGAAAGTAGTGTCAGGATAGTGCAGATGTACTAGAGATTACAAGATTCTATAAGCATTATTCCAAATCAAAGTAACTTTTTTCTGTTCCTTTTATTATATAACAGAAATGGTTAATTGATTCATATTTTTCCACCTAGCAATTTAATTCAATAAATTACTGAATTTTGCAGTAAGTGCACTTAATTACAGCAGAGATGCCTTATTGTGGTTACTTTGGTGTACTGAGAGCCACATGGAATGGCTACATTAAGGGTGCTTGTATCTCTGCATTCAACACTCCAAAGCTGAGTCACTTTAGGACAATGTCCCATTCTAAGAACTCTTGCCCTAAATGGACTCTGTTTCTTCTGAAGTACCTTTATTAACTCTTCATTTTTCCTTTTTTTTTTTTTTTAATCCAGAATCCAAAAGGCAATCTCTTACTCCAGGAACACAGAGAGCCCTCTATATGCCCTGACAAAACATGTCTCTTGAGGTATGTAAAAACAGAGTACTGTGTTACAGTTATGGTTGGTTGTGGGCATGTGTATTATTTTTTTTTAAATCTGTGTCTTATCATATTTTAACATTAAAATAAAGACAAAATAAAATCACCTTTCACTTTAGGAAAAGACTGTTCCTCGCTGGCTACCCAATTAGCCAACTCTTAAACATAGCAAGGAACTCACGAAACATGTCTGATATGCAGACTAACCAAAAAAGAGCCATATTTCTCTCTGGCCTGTGTACCCCAGGATACAATATTCATCTGTTTAATCACCCCAGGGCCACATACTAATAAACTAGGGACCTAGAGCATAGAGCCTGCTGAAATTATTCAAACAAACCAATCCGAAACTGTTTACCCTGCCCTGTCTTACCTTTCCTGTGTAAACTAATAAAGGCTCTGGCTTAAACCTATTGCTCCACTGTTTCTGCTTCCTGACCCAAACCTAGGGTTCCTCCTGAGACTCTACAGGGTGAGCTGTGCCTCTGGTTTCTAGGGGAACTGTAATTAACATTGACATTTTCTTTCAGTGCATTAACCTCTTTATGTTATTACTCCATAACCCTCTAAATTAAGAACCAGACACAAAAGAGCAAATTTTAGAGAAAAGGATATAGAGAAAATCAGTTATTTGGCCCTTATATTGCATTAAATGAACTTAATGAAATATGTCCTTGTATCAAACAAACAAACAAACAAACAAAAAAAAGAACTTTGACTTTTGCCAGAGAGCTCCTTTTCTCACAAACAGAAAGCTTTGGACTATTATTTGTATAAAAAATAAATTTACTTATTTGTACAAATACTGCAAATAATTCTGCCAGTTTGGAGACATTGAAGTGTGGAGCCTGGATCATTCTTCCTGGCTATCAACAATCGTCAAGTTCCATACACAATTGTTCAATTCTCCTCCAATCTGAGTAAACACTACTCATTTCATTGCTAATAGAGCACAATGGTGATACAGCTGATAGACCACAATGTATAAAAAGAAAGCTTTATGCTGTCCTATGATAGATGAAAAAGATTTGTATTGCATCATTGTTAAAATTTGCTCTAAAAGTAAGAAGGTGTAAAATTTTGAGTAGGTATTAAGTAACTCAAAGGTTTTTTGACAATCTTGATAAAAAATATGGAAGTTCCATGATAACACAAAGTATGCATAAACAACTGAGAATCTAGTTGACTGATTTCACCCAACTACTTCAAGATCTGGAGACCTACTATTGTACCCAGTTACTTTAAAAATGGTGTTTTTTTTTAATTCTGTTATTTCCTCTATGAAGCTAAGAGTTCTTGGATACAGAGTCATACTGGACTGCTGAAATTATTCAAACAAACCAATCCTAAACTGTTTACCCTGCCCTGTCCTGATAATAAATAGCTTATCATTGGTGACCTAAATAATGATCTGGGGAATGCTGGAGGCAAAGGCCAGACTGGAGCAGAATCAGAGAGAGTGGGAAGAAGTAAGTAGGAAACAAAGGTAGAGAATATGGACAACTTTTTGGAAAGGTTTTACTCTACGGTGGAGGTAAAGAGAATTAAGAAGACATTTGTGTTTATTTTTAGATATTTGTAAAAATCAGTGAAGACCTAATCAGGGTCTGTATCCCTATGTAGGAATGTCCAAAGTCATGATCAGCATGTACATGCACACATGTACACACGCACACACACACACACACACACACACACAGGAATAGAAGTATCATTATCTTGTTTTTGCAGAAAGAAACCAACACATAGACAAGTAAGTGATTTGCCAAAGATTACAAAGATACATAATTGAAGAATGAAAGTCCAAATAGTACATTCTTGTTACCAAAATGAGTACCCTTTCTGTTGTACAAAACTCTTTCTGCTTTGGGATTTAGAGGAGAAAAACCTCAGACCAGGTTGAAACATATTATGTATAATGAATGGCTTGAGACAGATCTGAAAAGACGATGAGGGAGATTTTTTGAAGCTTTTGTGAGCCTAGAAAGTGGCTTAAAAGTGACAGTGATACCTAAGAAAGATTTGCACATGTGAAAGAGATATTGATAGTGAAATGGCCTGGGGACTATTCCAGTAGACCATAAAATAAAGGCATAAAGATCATACTCGTTGTATAATCACAGGCATAGAGAAGAGGGAATGAATTCCAGAAAATGAATCATCTTCCCAGAGACATGAGGGCTTGGGGGCAGAAAAAAAGTCTAATATTCAGTTCCAAAATATGAAACTTGGGGACTTAGCAAATATATTATCAGGAGCAAAAACAGAGTTGGTTTGGGTCAAAAGAAAAAAAAAGTGGGATTTTCTTTTTATCAATAGTGGGATTTTCTTAAATATAGTTTCATATGGACAACTATTGGACATAACATGGACAACTATTTTTAAAACATGGGAATGGAACTCAGGCGAGGGATCCTCCTAATGGTAAATTCAGCTTTAGATGTCATCTGCATAGAATTGATATCCATTAGTTAATCCAGAAATATTTCATCACCTACTCTCCTCTGAGGCCCAAGTTAGGTGTTGCAAGTGTAGGATTGAAAGAGAGACCTAATCTGCTCTCAGGAATTTTGCTGCAAAATTAAAAAAATATAAATACATAAACAATTAAAATACATTGTGGTAATTGCTAAGACAGGTAGATATTGTATTACCATATGTGAGAGATCCTCATCTAGATTTGGAGATGAATGCCAGGGAAAGCTTTCAGAGTATATAGAATTTTCATGAGAGAAATAAAAATGTGCATCTGAAAATAATGGAAAGAGAATGATAGAAGGGAGGCAAGCCAATATATAGACTTTTTTTGGGGGGGGGGGCAGTAAGCACTGTGAAATAGTGATTTAAGAGATGTTTGACAATTACTACCCAAAGCTTTTAAACTAGAAGAGTGCATGAGACTTATAACTGAGTAGCTCCTCTCAGACAGAGGGAAGGCAGCTCTCTGAACATAAATTAAAGAATACATGTCTGTTTAGGAAGTAGAGACAGGAAACAGGCCTGGCACCTTCAAAAATAAGAAAGGTAAAGCACAATAGAGAAAAATATAAAGGTTTGGCATGAAGGCAGATAAATCTCTTATACTGATCAAAATCTAACAGACCAAGATAAAACTAGTCCCCAGACCCTGAACATTGAACCAGTGTAAACACAGAGAACAGTTAGTGAACAGCAAGCATTAAACCTCGGAAGAAATTTCAGACGTGTGTCATCCTGTTTTTGTTTTGTTTTGTTTTGTTTTCTGGTGGCCCTTCAATTGCATAATTTTCCATTAGGTTGGACAAACACATCTGGCCCCTTTTCAAGGGACAGGAGTCACCTAGATAAATGCTCTGTTGTACAAATAATGCCACCTTCTCCCTCTCCTCTTGCTTATGTCCATAGTGTCTCAGACTCAAACAAGTGTTAATTTAAAATGTCTACAATCTGCTCACAGTCAAAAGACCTATGTTTAGAACCAGAAAGAAACGACTTGTCAATCCATGAGAGACCTCATGCTTTCAAGTATCATGCAGTGTTTGTCGTTCTGTGACTAGCTTATTTCACTTAGCATAATGTCCTCTAGGGTCACTGATGTTGCAAATGGTAGGATTTCCTTTTTAAGGCCGAGTAATATTCTATTGTATGCCTATTATATTTATCTGTTGATGGATATTTTGGTTGTTTCCATATCTTGGCTATTGTGAATAGCGGTGCAATGAACAGGGAATGGAAATATCTCTTTGAGATTCTGATTTCAATTTTTTTGGATATATATCCAAATACATACTGGGATTACTGGATCATTTAGCGATTCTTTTTTTTTTTTAAGAGGGAGGGGGTGGAGAGGAGTGGAGGGAGAGAATCTTAAGGAGGCTACACACCCAGCACATGAGCCTGATGCAGGGCTTGATCTCACCACCCTGAGATCATGACCTCAGCTGAAATAAAAAGTTGGACACTTAACCAACTGAGCTACCCAGGCAATCCTATAATCTTGTTAAAAAATATATCATGCCAGTCTTCTTGGAAATTTGGAATATGCTTTTTCATTTCTTTGAGAATAAAGTGGAAGTTCTTTTAACAGCATATATCTTTCTACAAGATCATAACTTCCTCCTCTTTCTAATCTGACTCAAACATGGTCCCACTTCAGAGCATTTTTTCATTGTCCTTTATGACAGGTGTACTCCTCACCTAAATTTCATCATACTTCAGGCTATTGCTTAAATGTCATCTTCCCTACAGGGCCAGTACACACACACACACACACACACACACACACACACACTCTTCCATTAGCTTTCACCACTTTATTGCCCTTCTTCCTATGTACTAGTTACATCAAATATATCACTTATTTAGCTTTTTTTGTCTTTCCTGTGAAAAGTAGGCTCTGTATGGAATAGGATTTTTGGTTTTGGTTATTGATATATCCTCACTGCCAGAAGAGTGTTGGACACATAGAAAGTACTCCGTAAATACTCATTGAATTATAAATGTTGGGGATCCCTGGGTGGCTCAGCGGTTTAGTGACTGCCTTTGGCCCAGGGCATGATCCCCGGAGTCCCGGGATCAAGTCCCACATCGGGCTCCCCGCCTGGAGCCTCCTTCTCCCTCTGCCTGTGTCTCTGCCTCTCTCTCTGTCTCTGTCTCTGTCTCTGTGTGTCTGTCTCTCATGAATAAATAAATAAAATCTTTAAAAAAATAATTATAAATGTCACATAAAAATTTTATATATATTATATTATTTAATATCTATTATATTTTATCATATTTATATAGTATATATTTTATATGTTTATATTATATATATTAAACTTCATAATTACACTTGGCACATTAAAATGTTTACAAGTGACATGAATTGAACTGTGGTTCAGAATTGCCTGTGCTATTTATATTGTCCTCTCCTTTCCTCTTCTAAGCTCTCTTGCGCCACTCACTCTTGTTCTCCCTGTCTCCCACTATGGATACTAATCTTTAACTTTACTCCTTTAGTAGTCATGAGAACTAAAAGGCTTTACCTGCTCCAATATATTTCTTCTCCCCTGTCTTCTTTTTTAAAAAGACTTTATGTATGTATGTATGTATGTATGTATGTATTTATGGAAGAGAGACCGGGAGAAAGAGACAGAGAGCAGAGTGAAAGAGGGCATGAGCAGAGATAAGGGGCAGAGAGACGGGGAGAAGCAGACTCTGCTGAGCAGGGAGCCCAATGTGGTGCTTGATCCCAGGACCCTAGGATCATGACCTGAGCCAAAGGTAGATGCTTAACTGACTGAGCCATCCAGGTGCCCCATTTCCCTCTCCTCTTGACTATATTCTTAGTTGTGACAACTGCTGTTACAGGCTATTGTGATATGGAATTAGGAAGACCAAATAAACATATAGGAGAATGAGAGACATTAGATTAATTCCATAACTTAACTTGTTCTTTTAATACTTAGTTTAAGCTGAGCAGTATTTTTTATTTTCATACCAGCATTTTAAGGCATATCTAAGGGGCAAGTAGTCTGTAATTTACAAATGTCATCATGAATGATTAATACTCAAGAAACACATGTAAGAATACATTCAAAATATATCCTATTTTCTGTATTTGTAAGACAAACTCTACAAAAAAGTATCGACAAATATATATATAATATGAATATTTGATTATTCTTTAATAAAGTATTTGATATTATCTAAAATACATCAATATTAATAAATACATTTTTCCACATTAACTGTCTTCCTTTAGAGACAATAACTCAAAATGTTACACTAAATGTATAGAGGTATACTTCTTAATAAATTACAAATTAATTTTTAACTTTTTAATGTAACTGTTTTCAATCCTACATGGCATTGATAAAGTTATGGCTTTTTTACTAAAAATAAAAAGCAAATATGGTTGAAAAAGACAGTTGCTTACCTGGGAGTGTCCAAAAACTATGTATACAGATATCTCTGTGAATTCTTCTCTTGAACTTTCATACTTCTAACATATTTCTTGATATTGAGTTAAAGACACAGGAAGTCTCCCAGAAGTTTACTAAGCCTACCTTCATTTCCCTTTTGATCAACTGTTTGTATATTTAGTACAAGCACAAAAAGATATAAAATGTTATGAAAATTTAACTTTCATAAAATAGATGGTCTATGGAAAATGTGCCATACCTATAAATGTGGATATTTTTACTCATATGTAAGTCTGTGTGATTTAGCATATGTGTTTACAGTTGAGAACAAGTCATAACTTTTCTTTTTTTTTTCAGAGTAGTTCTTTTTCTCATAATATTAAGAATTATATTTTGTGGTTCTCATGAGTAATGCCTAAGATAAACACTCAGATAGAAATATTTATAGCATCTGATTACAGGTAATATCTGTTTATCTGCCTAATATATTAGAAACTCGTTGTGATTTTTTTGTCCTAGGAAGGGAGTGGAATAGAGATAATATCTTTTCAAATCCATAGCTTTCCTGCTTGTAAAGGTATCACAGGGGATCATCTTGAATATGTGTTACTAATCAGAAAATTATAAAACCTGGAAGAAAAATATAATATTTCCTGCTTTATTCACATAGAGAAAAACAATACCTATATTTATTTTTACAGCTTTAGCATTCTATAGCATAATAACCATAATAACATAATAACATAGGTTATAATGGCATAATAACAACTGAGGCATTTTAACAAATGAGTGTTTAGTATGTCAGATAAAGATTCCTATATTTTACCAATGATTTCAAAATTAAAATTTTCATTGTGTGCAGTACCACAAAAGCTTAAAAATTATGAAAACTAATAAATGCTAAGAAATCTACCTTCTGAATATGACAGTTTGGCCTTCACTAACATGTATCTTATTTGGTTAAGTTATGTAATCATTCTGAGTCTTGTAATTGCTTCATCTGTAAAATATAGCAACTTTCATCTTTGTGTTGGCCACTAATATTTTAATCACAAGTAGCAGGCCACAGTACAAAATATCTCAGGAAAACAAAGGAGATGTTGATATTTGTAAGTGGAAAGTACAATAAGAGAAGCTGGTTTCATGCAATAGCTGAATTCATATGTTCAAATGTCACTAGTTATCTGTCTCTTTTACTTTTATTGATCACTGTTATTTTTATTCTTAAATAGACTTTCTCCATGCAGCAGTGAATATTGATTCTGGGAATTCCAAACATACTTAAACTATCCTTAAAACTAATTAGTGATACATCCTGAAATTGTTAGATATATAGACCTATGTATGTGTATATACACATATCTCGTGCCAAAGTTTGGGTCAATTCCAGAAAAACAAACAAGCTACACTGATTTTTGGGTCATATGTCAAATGTATACATTTTGTATAATACAGTACATTGAGTAGGAAGCCTATGTTAGCACCATAGTTTTCATAGAGAAATTAAAAATAAAAGGAAGAAAAGTTCTATTTGTGTGTGTGTGTATATATAGTATATATACTATATATATTTATATATATTACTAAGGATAAAATCCAAATTTTTACTTGTGTCTCTTTAACTAAAACTCTTAGACATGGAGATTATCCTTTTAAAAGAGGTACCATTATTATTATTTTCATCTTTTTTCTATAGTGCTGAATAAATAAAAATAGCATCGTTTCAGTTATGTAGTAAATAAAATCACAATGTGAATGCCCAAACCATTTGACCTTTAATCATGCCTTTAAAAAATTGCCTTCTAAAAATATAATCATCAGTCATAATATTAGTTTTATGCATTAATATATGTGTATGATATTTCTTTAGTCCAATAATCCAAACAATCGATTATGCTTGTGAGTATAATTTTTAAATCATATGGTATATATTCTCCTATAATATTATTAGAATTCAATAAATCCAACTATATCCAATGTCACTATAATATAGTACATTATTTTTTTGCCTCATTACAGCTGTTTGTTTTTTCTTAACTTAACCCATGAGAAAAAAGGCTCAGAAGGTTGTTCTCAATCACATAGCAGTGTTTTTATGTTTATTTTATTTTATTTTATTTTATTATTTTATTTTTTTACATAGCAGTGTTATATCCTATAAAGCCTTCAAGTATTGGTTTTCAAACTTAATATATTAACAGATTTTTTTTCACAATCCTTAGGAAATACTATGTGCTCTTATTTATCAGTACCCATTCACTGCTCTGATGATAGAAGTTATGCCTGCAATTATATATGTGAACACTGTAGCATTTTCCTATGAATTGGCTTATGTAAAATTGTTTTTAACTAAATGATAATACTTTGATAGCAGTGCTCATATTAGTTATTGCATTATGCCATCTGAGACTTTTGGGATTTTAATTATCTTGTATTTTTCTTGGAAATAACATCCTAAATATAAATAAAAATTTTACTGCTTTAATACCATTTTGCAAAGCATCAAATAGTAACTGTTGCAAAATTCAATACTTTTTAAAGTATCTCTGGACTGATAAATTTAAATTTACTGTATGAAACAATATCTTTAAATCCTATGGTTTCTATATAGGTTGTACATTTTCTCTTTGGCACTTCTGAATAAAAACAAAATGATTTATAAACATTTAACTCTGAAATCTATACAACATAAGAAGGACCCAATTCTTTATTTTGGTTTTAAAAGTTTATAGTGGAAAAATAGAGAACATTTTCATAAGTTGGAGTTTAAGATCTAGTAGGGATTTATTGTCCATGCCCTATTATACTTGTGAAAAATTGGTATTGTCAGTTTTATAAACATCAACAAAAAAAGTGATGTGAACAGTCTCAATGAAAGAAATGTACATATTATACTTTTGGAGGAAGGCTTCATTTTAAAACTATAATATGAAAACTAGGAGAATTATTCGTGTTGCCTGCAACATTGACATTGCGTTTTATGTTAAGTAATTAATTGTATATAAGGAATGAATAATCAAAATAGTCATGAGGAAAATAACTGAGATGTTTTAAAAAATAAAATATCAAAATGCAATTAAAACCTTAATGAATCCCTCATATTACTTATTGATCATATTCCTATCATCTCTCTTTGGATTTAAGTCTATCCTGAATTTGGTGCATTTTTTAATGCTCTTCCTCTTCCTCTTCTCTCTCTCTCTCTTTTTCTTTTCTTTTTTCTCTTTGACAAAGGTTATAATCCAGATCTTTAAAAAAAATTCTATCACAAATCACATAGGAAAAAATAAATAAATAAAAGCCAGGCAGCCATTAAAATAGACATTTCACTGATTTTTTACAGTATTTAGAAATTACAACATAGAAACCATAAAAATATTCTCCTAAATACTCTTATAATACTTTAAATTATTGTTTAATCCATTTGGAGCTAATTTATGCATTGTATCTGCATTTTTATAGACTGTGTTAAGTACAAACCTAATTTTATCTTGATCAGAAGAATTACTTATCATTCCATAACTAAGTATTAAGTAGTTGATAACTTCCAAAGAGTATCAATTCCATCTCTACCATACACCATGCATTAAGTTTCCTTATTGATGTTGGTACTTTCTGGGATCTGTATTTTATTCTGTTGATCCATTTCATTTGTTCATGTGCCATTACCACATTTTCTTTAGTTATATAATTATAAATAATTTTCCGAACTGTGGTGTATGTCTTTGCACATTGTCTATGCCCTATTTTATCTCTCATAAATGTAGATATGTATAATATATGCATATATTACACACATGCATATGTCATATGTAGTTATTAAATATAAAACACATGTGATATATGTATACATGATATACCTCTATGTATTATGTGTGTATATATAATAATTAAAAAAGCAAACACGGATATTGATTACACTGTGTATCTATTAGGATACACACACATATTTCCCCTTATTGACATATATTCGAATCAATACCTTTGCTAGCTTTTAAAATACATACTGACAAGTTGGTTCTAAGATTTTATGGAAATAAGATGTCTTAGGACTGCTTGAACCATCTTGACAAATGGGAACAAAGTAGAAAATGTAAACTAAAGGTTTTCAAGTTTTACAACAAAGCTATACTTATCAACACAGTGCTGTATTACCTTAATTTTTTTTTAATCAGCAGAAGATCTAAAGATATATGCACTAAAATGTTGATTTATTTTTATTTATATTTTTAGCATGGTACTGAAGTATATTAAGGGGAAGGTGAAATTTTTTTCAAAAAATTAAGTACATGGAAATAGTGAATCTAGAACCATACTTTATACTACACAACAAAACCATTTGTGCTGGATCACAGTCCTAGATCTAAAAATTAAACCTAGAAAGCTTCTAGAAGTAAACTTAAGAATTTTTTTAAAATATCATGTCATACTGTGGTTTCTGTAACAACTGAAAAAACATGAACCATGATTTTAAAAATTAATAAAATCTTCATTAAAATTAATACCGTGTAGTTCACAAAAGACACATTTAAAAGTATGAAAACACCGTTAAAAGGCTGAGATAAATTTTAGAATAGGGACACCTCAATGGCTCAGTTGGTTAAGCGTCCAACTCTTGATTTTAGCTCAGGTCATAATCTCAAGATCGTGAGATTGAGCCCCACATCAGGCTTTGTGCTCAATGTTTAGACAGCTTGAGATTCTCTCTCCTTCTCTCTTTCTTTAAAGACAATAATATTTAAAGAAATATATAAATGGGGAATATGCATATGAAAATATATTCAGTATTATAAGTAAACATGGAAATGTACATGAGAACTATTACTTCACACTCATTTGAATGACTAGTATTAAAAAGTCTGACACTGATCGATAATTATAGGTAAGAGTATGAAGAAACATGAACTCTTAATATGTTGCTGTGTATACTATAAGATTATTCAACCATTTTGGAACACAGACCATGACATTTTTATTAAGTTAAATATGCACCTATCTTATATCCACGCAATTTCAGACTGAGGACAATGCACATGCTAAATAAGAGGAGAACAGGAGTAGAATTCCTGAGTCATCAGATAAGCATATTTAAACTTTATAAGAAGTTTCCAAGGAATTTTACAGTGTGACTGTACCATTTTACATCCCCACCAAAAATGAATGAGCATATCTTTCACTAAAGATAAATAGCAAGGAAGCATCTTTTTGTATTGGAATTTTAGGAAGACATCTCTGAGGACGTAAAATTCAAACACAGGAATATAAGATGAAGAAGAACCAATGATAATAGGAGACACAAACATATGTACATTTTATGTTAAAACCACAAGGTAAAAAATGACTTTGTAGGTTTGAAGAACTGTAAGTAAAGCAGTGTAAATGAACTGATGATGAAAACTAAGATTGGAAAATGGCAGATTCTATTGCATGTGCAATGAAGATATGTTGAAATGTGTTGACCAAGACAAAATAAAAATAATATATGAATCCAAAAGATATTCTTCTATGTTATGTATATAGTAGAGTGTAGGGACAGAAGCCTAAAATAAGCAAACCACTTAGAAAATAAATATGGAAAAACAGACAATAAATGGTTGAATGGAGAAAATGTACTTGAGAAAGAACTAGAGGAGTTCCATATGTTTTCTTCATCATATCAATAGAGTCTTGGACCATTTGAATTTACTTCTCCAATTTATTTTACTCATATTCTTTGATTTTTTATTTTTAAATATGTATATTGTAGATTTAACATTTTATACAAAAACCCCTATTGGGTTTTATTTTGACAATCACACATATATTTCTTTAGTAGTGTTTACTTTTTCTCTAGAAAATTTTTCTTGCTTTGTGGATGCACTGCCTTCTTGAATATTTCTCATTTTATTAATTAGAATTTGAATTATAAATCCCCTTCTTCCATTCAATTACCTCTCCATGCTACCATTTTCCTCTCATTACCTGTGATTCTGACTTGATCAATATTATTTATAGTGTGACTATTGTAATGTTGGATATGCAGGTAAATATTTCAATATTCAAGGTTTTACCCTATTGCCATATAAGAAAATTCCGACTGCATCATCCTTCCTAATTCAGAGTTTTCTTTTTTATTTAATCATCAGACATATAGAAAATATTTGTACCTGAACAGGCCCTATCATATTTTGTTTAACTGGGGGGGACTATAGATCACTAAAATTGCTTCATGCTAAAAGTTCTCCTGCTTATGTACCCATCTATAGTTAACGTTATTGCTCAGAGTGAGAGAAATCAATACTTGTCTCCTACATCCCTCAGCTATCACTTGAAGTGATTATTTGTAAACCAATTTTTTAGATTAAATAAACTAATTGAGTAATACAAGTCTTCACATACAGCTTCTCTACTGTAAGCACGTAAGTGAAAATCAGGCTTCAGATATATTTTCTCTGAGGAAGAAGTAATTAGAGTGGCTACATTACTTCTACTACTTGCTATTGTCTTTACTGTCTTAATCTTTTTCAAAGAGAAGATCATAAGTTAAAAATTATTTTTAAAAACATGTCATCTGTTAAGAAGAAATTATTCTGTAAGGTTTCACACTCCGATTAGTTTTCCCAATGGGCAGTGTCCCTGTAATTGTGTCTACTTGTTAACATACTCATGCTCATTTGTGGGCATTTTGATGGGCTGAGGAGCAGGGTGAGCCATTTACCTTCACCTTTGTTTGACAATAAAATACATAGGTCCCAAAGTCAAAATTTTTCACAAGGAAGATAATGCCCTTCATTTGTTTGTTTCACTTTTATATTATTTTATGTGCAATAATGAAAATAATTTAATCTAAGCAGTATGTTGAGAGTAGTTTTGCTTTCTTACACTTGATTCTGGTGAGACTTGCAGAAGTGAAAGGGAATGAAGCAATTATAAACTTACCTTAAGAGTTCCTGTTAAGATAAAATAATCATCTTAAAAAAAACACCTTTTATTTCATACTGAATCTATGGTTTCTCAAGGGTAGAATAATGTATTGTTGACTTACATATAGATGCAGAAAGAGACACAATAGCAATAGATGATTTTTTTAATCTTCTGTTAAGCCTGAAGTCTAAATGAAGCCTGCTTAAGGGAAATCTTCATGTATTATAGCTTAGGTAATTTATGAAGATAGAAAGTAAGCTTGAATTTGAGGTGAAAGGAATGTTGAGTAAGTTGGAATGATATATTGGCTCTTTTTTCTCCCAATCATTTCCTTCCACGTTTTTGAGTAGTAGGCACCATCCTCTCCACTCAAAGACTTTGAGGAAAGAAAATAGCATGATGAATATAATTTGTGCCCACAAATTCCATATACTTTGCTTAAGTTTATGACAAATTAGAGAGTGAAAAAAAGTTTCCTGTTAAAGGTGTGTTGTCGTTTAGTATTCTAGAGTTAGGATTATTGCAATGTATTTAGGGTTAGACTAAAGAAATATTAAGTAATTTTGTATATTTTTTAAAATTTTTATTTATTTATGATAGTCACAGAGAGAGAGAGAGAGAGACACAGGCAGAGGGAGAAGCAGGCTCCATGCACCGGGAGCCCAATGTGGGATTCGATCCCGGGTCTCCAGGATCGCGCCCTGGGCCAAAGGCAGGTGCCAAACCGCTGCACCACCCAGGGATCCCCAATATTAAGTAATTTTGATATAGAACTTGTCACAAACAAAATTGTTCTTACTAATAGTTTGCCTTCAGCATATTACACTGAATAGCCTAACCTTGCTATAGTTTTTACAATCTTTTCAAACATTTTGAATTCTGGTAACAACACAGTTTATCCATTCGACAGAAATATATTGGTCATCTATTCAGCATCAGGCAATGCTCTAAATACAGAGACACAGCAAGGAATAAAAGCAGACAAAGCCCCTGCGGATTGTATCATGGATGGTAAATTCCTGCAGAATGTATAGCAGACAAACCTGAACACATTCACACACACTCATATACACAAAATGACAGCTAGAGAGAGTTAGGTACCATAATATGTAGTGTACCATAGTGTAGGCTATATTAAACTGACTCAGTATCAACTGAATCTAGGTTGGAAATTGACTTAAAGATTCAGAGTAAAATATGTTCTCACTTCCAGTTTACTTAACTTTAAAAGATACAAAGCTGGCATTGAAGCACATAACCAAACAGCAGTCTTTCTGAGGTATACGGACAGAGATTCAAGCTCCTTCTCATGAAATGGAATTACTTTATTTGCAACATGTCAAAAATAACAAATTCCAGGAAGATAATGTTGACAGGGTAAAAAAGAGAAAATGATACAAACTTTGGATGCCCATCAAACAATTTTTAGGGCAGTTTAGGCATCAGTAATTATTGGATGAGCACACACTTTTACTTAAAAAAAAAAAAAGGTAGTCTAAACCTTTGTCTAACATTGTATTATTGCTACTACTCCTCATGAAAACCATTTTGTATCAAATCTGTATTGTTAAAATGGAATGCATATTACTTTGCCCATATTAAGTTCTACAAGAACTACACCTACATCTTGTCATTGAGGAATGATCAAACATCATTAACCAAGAAAAAGTATATGTAAATAAAATTTCCAGTTAGTCTCGTTTTACTCTGTTCTTGGCCCAAAGATATGTTTTTTGAACTATTGATTTTATTGAAAGTGTATGTTAATTTCCAAGGATGACATAATATGTATGTGGTCATAAAATCTGTATAAAAATACTGGAAGATATACATTGGTTAAAATGATATGCTTTATCTAATGTAATAGGGTGGAAGTGGAGTGAGCTACTTGAAATAGGAAATATATATGGATATAAAAGAATTGCTCTAAAACTTTCACCATATTTTTCAAATCTCACGTCTGTAAAAGTACACATGTGTGTTCACTAAAAATATGTTATGTTTTTGTAATTAGAGATGTAGATATATAATATTAAACAAATAAAATGATTCACAGATTAACATAAATAGTGTGATTTCCTTATGTGAAAATAAACACCCAGCAATTGAACTGTTGGGGATTTACCCCAAAGATACAGATGCAATGAAATGCCGGGACACCTGGACCCCAATGTTTCTAGCAGCAATGTCCACAATAGCCAAACTGTGGAAGGAGCCTCGGTGTCCATAGAAAGATGAATGGAAAAAGAAGATGTGGTCTATGTATACAATGGAATATTCCTCAGCCATTAGAAATGACAAATACCCACCATTCACTTCAACATGGATGGAACTGGAGGGTATTATGCTGAGTGAAGTAAGTCAATCGGAGAACAAACATTATATGGTCTCATTCATTTGGGGAATATAAAAAATAGTGAAAGGAAATAAAGGGGAAAGGAGAAAAAATGAGTGGGAAATATCAGAAAGGGAGACAGAACAGAAAGACTCCTAACTCTGGGAAACAAACTAGGGGTGGTAGAAGGGGAGGAGGGTGAGGTGTGGGGGTGAATGGGTGACGGGCACTGAGGGGGGCACTTGATGGGATGAGCACTGGGTGTTATTCTGTAAGTTGGCAAATTGAACACCAATAAAAAATAAATTTATTATAAAAAAAGAAAATAAGCAAAATTCTATATGCATTTATTTCAGCTAGTATATACATGCATGAGCAGAAAGAAATATGAGGGCATATACTTGCAAGACAGTTGACCTATTAAATAAGAAGGAAGGTAGAGGTGGGAATTTGGACAGTTTTTTTTTTTTTTTTTTTTTTTGAACAGGTTTCTCTTAGAGTGCCTAAGTTGAGTCAGTTGGTTAAACGTCTATCTTCAGCTCAGATCATGATCTCAGGGTCCTGTGATTGAGCCCCATTTAGGGCTTTCTACTCAATGGGGAGTCTGCTTCACCTTTCCCCTCTCCCTCTGAGTGCTCTCTCTCTCTCTTTGAAACAAATAAGCAATAAGATCATCAGGATAGGTTAAGGGAAATAAATGACAGCCTCAGAAGGAAAAATCTACGTTTAATTGGGGTTCCCCAGGGCGCCAAAAGGGACAGAAGACCGGAAAGAATATTTGAACAAATCATAGCTGAGAACTTCCCTGATTTGGGAAGGGAAACAGGTATTCAGATCCAGGAGATAGAGAGATCCTCTAAAAACAATAAAAACCGCCCAACACCTCGACATTTAATAGTGAAACTTGCAAATTCCAAAGATAAAGAGAAGATCCTTAAAGCAGCAAGAGACAAGAAATCCCTGACTTTCATGGGGAGGAGTATTAGGGTAACAGCAGACCTCTCCACAGAGACCTGGCAGGCCAGAAAGGGCTGGCAGGATATATTCAAGGTCATAAATGAGAGGAACCTGCAGCCAAGAATACTTTATCCAGCAAGGCTCTCATTCAGAATAAAAGGAGAGATAAAGAGCTTCCAAGATAGGCAGAAACTGAAAGAATATGTGACCACCAAACCAGCTCTGCAAGAAATACTAAGGGGGATTCTGTAATAGAGGAAGTCCAAGGGAACAATCCACAAAAACAGAGACTGAATAGGTATCATGATGACACCAAATTCATATCTTTCAATAGTAACTCAACGTGAATGGGCTAAATGACTCCATCAAAAAGCTCAGGGTTTCAGACTGGATAAAAAAACAAGACCCATCTATTTGCTGTCTACAAGAGACTCATTTTAGACAGAAGGACACCCACAGCCTGAAAATAAAAGGTTGGAGAACCATGTACCATTCAAATGGTCCTCAAAAGAAAGCAGGGGTAGCCATCCTTATATCAGATAAATTAAAGTTTATCCTTGAGACTGTAGTAAGAGATGAAGAGAGACACTATATCATACTTAAAGGATCTATCCAACAAGAGGACCTAGCAATCATCAATATTTATGCCCCGAATGTGGGAGCTGCCAAGTATATCAATCAATTAATAACCAAAGTTAAGACATACTTAGATAATAATACACTTATACTTGGTGACTTGAATGCAGCGCTTTCTACAATCAACTGTTCTTCAAAACACAACATCTCCAAAGAAACAAGAGCTTTAAATGATACACTGGACCAGATGGATTTCACAGATATCTACAGAACTTTACATCCAAACTCAACTGAATATACATTCTTCTCAAGTCCACATGCAACTTTCTCCAGAATAGACCACATACTGGGTCACAAATCAGGTCTTCACCGATACCAAAAGATTGGGATCGTCCCCTGCATATTTTCAGACCATAATGCTTTGAAATTAGAACTAAATCACAAGAAGTTTGGAAGGATTTCAAACACGTGGAGGTTAAGGACCATCCTGCTAAAAGATGAAAGGGTCAACCAGGAAATTAGAGAAGAATTAAAAAGATTCAAAAAAAAAAAAAGAATTAAAAAGATTCATGGAAACTAATGAGAATGAAGATACAACCATTCAAAATCTTTGGGATACAGCAGTCCTGAGGGGGATATACATCACAATACAAGCATCCATCCAAAAACTGGAAAGAACTCAAATACAAAAGCTAACCTTGCACCTAAAGGAGCTGGAGAAATCAAACAAATAAATAAAATTCTTAAAAAAAAATAAAAAATAAAACATGTTTTTCTGCCTCATATACCTGCTTCTAAATAACTATCAGGTTGTTCTTAAATTTTGAAAAGAAGTAAATCAAGCCTATGTTTTAATAATAACACAACTCAGACATATGCTTCTAGTTACAGAAAAACTTTAGTGCCCTTCTTAATAGGAAATGTACAGAGTATGGAACATATAAAGTATGAAACATGATATTTTAGCCTACTTTTGAAATAATGCCATGCTTTTTACTCAAAATAATATTTTATTGAAATAAAAAAATCATTATTAAGACTTTCATAACCTTGACTCCTCAAAAAGTGTTCATAAAGGACTTTCATGACCAATTTAGTAAATAAGGCAACTGGCAATCTTATACTATTGATCATTGTTTTTCTTATATTAACATTTTTAAAGATTTTATTCATTTATTTTAGAGACAGAGAGTCCAGTAGAGGGAGGAGCAAAGGAGAGGGAGAGGGAAAGAATCTCAAGCAGACTGCACGCTGAGCACAGAGCCCTATGCAGGGATCTATACAACCCTGAGATCATGACTTGAGCAGAAACCAAGAATTGAACACTTAACCAACTGACCCACCCAGGCACCCCCTTATATTCACATTTTTATTCTGTACTACTAGCCTCCTACCTGCTGCCACCAGCTACTTTGCTAAAGCTAGCACATCACTTAGTACGTATTTCTTCCACATTTGTTGTTCAATAAGTGCTGAGTAACTGTAACATTACATTCTTGGTAGCATAATTAAGAGTATAGGCATATTATCACCAGTTTACATTCCCTGCCCCCCCAACACTATCTAAATATTTTGTAAAATAAACAAATATTTGAATGGTTTTGTTTATTTTAAAAAATATTTTATTTATATATTTGTGAGAGATACACAGAGAAAGTCAGAGACATAGGCAGAGGAAGAAGCAGGCTCCCTACAGGGAGCCTGATGCAGGATTTGATCCTAGGACCCTGGGATCACGACCTAAGTCAAAGGCAGATGCTCAACCACTGAGCCACCCAGGTGCCCCTATTTGAATAGTTTTAAAATTATAGTCTTAAATATCAATGGTTATTGTGTACCCAGAAAGTTGTAATCAAGTAATTTTCATGTTCCACTTTGGAGATTTCTACATCTACTTTCACATTGTGGCACTTTCAAGGGAAAAATAAATTATTACATTGTCAGTAATATAAAGTCTATTTCCCTTTCTTTGTTTTTTCCATGTAAAATATGAAAAAGCCATTCTCTACTTGTTTGTTTCTTTATAAGCAATTGTTTTTATATCATCCTGAAGAGTAGTATTTATGCCATATTTGCTTGTTCTCAAACATGTTTTAATTTTTCCAAAAGAAAAAAAATTTCACATCTCCAACTATGCACTATTATTCTACACCATTGCATTTAGTCTTATTACATTTCAGTCCCTGAGATAGGGGCTTACATCTGGCAATTATTTAAAAACTAAAATATTATAAATGTAGATTTTTATATTATCTTTCCATAAATTCCATGATTTCCATGGGAGCTAAAGAAAAGTATCTGGCCTTTATAGATTAAGATTTTATTTACTTATTCATGAGAGACATAGAAAGAGAGGAGCAGAGACATAGGCAGAGGGAGAAGCAGGCTCCCAGTGGGGGAGCCTGATGCAAGACTTGATCCCAGGACCCCAGGATCAGGACCTGAGTCAAGGAAGACACTCAAACACTGAGCTACCCAGGTGCTCCTATAGTCCAAATTTGTTATCAGTGTTAACCAGTTAAATATGCTCATATCCATATCTTTCTTGTTGTTTATGAGCAGCTCTAACGTTCATGAACTGAACACTTGCAATAGCCTTGGCGGACTTCACAAAACAAGGTATTCTTAACATTAATTCAGACGTAGGATAAAACCTTTGGCTTAGAAATTACAGCCATAAAAGGTAATATAAAGCTGCATTTTAATGATGAATTGACATACAAATGGTCTGACTTCCATTTGGTAACTTAGCTTACTATTGAAGTTATCAGCAAACCCATAAAATCCAGTTTCCTCTTTCAAAACACCCGTTAGAGGTTGCAAAGGAATTACATCTTGTAGCCGTTCATCATGAGAACATAAATTGCACTGGTTGTCTCATCTCTTTCCTTCCCATGCTGTGTTTCCCAGATCCTCACACATCTGTATCTGCCTGACTAGCTACATGGCAAACTGGCAGTACACGTGTCCTTTGCTAATTATTCCCCATCTCTTAGTTTCAGGGCCTCTTGGGCTTTCAGTACCATTTATCTTTATCTCAGAACTATGCAAAACTCATAGTGTGGCAGAGATCAGAATATAAAATGACATTATGGATAATTTCCATTTTCAATCATTTCTAACTTGTATTTTAATGGCTACCTTTCTTGTATTTTCCAACAATTTTCGTGAGTCAGTGTTTAGCATGCTTAAAGTAAGCAAGTAGGTTTTGGATGAAACTCAACCTCTAACAAATTTATATCTCAGGTTTAAAGCTTTCAAATCTAGGATTTCAGAGTTCCTCAGAAAGAAATGGAGGAGCATAAATCTTCTGTCACTTATTTCTGCAGGCAATCCTTCAAGAGGTCTATTTTGGGCTACATAATCCAGACTATCCACAAATTTGTACTACTGGCTCTCCTTTTGCATTTAGTCTGGAGATTTGTGAGGTCTGGAAAATCAGAAATGCTATTCAACAGACTGAGAAACACAAGTCCAGAATTTTCAGGGTTTCAAGAATACTTGATGTGGTTGAGATGTCATTTGATGAGCCATAAGCATGCTCAATGCCTAAGCTACTGAATACACTTGAATTGTCCCTGTAGTGTGGTGCATTGGGTTGTGATATATTCATCCCATCTCTTTGCTGTTATTCACACATTTACCATCTGGCGGTAACAAGCACAACAGTTGGGGCCCTAATGTCTTGGTCTATAGCATAAATCTGCTCAGCACCAGTGAGAGCACTGGGAGTATACCCTCAGGACCTGGCCTATCAACAGCATGCTTTTCAGTGGACCACCCTTAGGATACAGTACTGGGTCTTCTACAGGTTCTCTTTTTGCTTACTTGCTTAGAGCCCCTATGGTTGGCAAGGAGTCTATATCATGATAATATAGGCCCTTCTCATTTTCCTTAATCCCATGAAATGTAGATTTCTTTAAAAATTATATTGCATTTTGGGGTGCCTGGGTGGCTCAATCATTAAGCAACCAACTCTTGATTTCAGATCAGGCCATGATCCCAGGGTCCTGAGATCGAGCCCAGCAGGGAATCTGTTTCTCTCTTTCTCCTTCTCTTCCTGCCCCTCCCCCTGTTCTCTCTCTCAAATAAATAAATCTTTTAAAAAATTACGTTGTATTTTGAGGTATAAATTGTTGAGTTACACAACTTAAATGTTATTTTTAATGAGTTTAATTACAGATAATAGAACTTACAGTATGTGGCATATGTGACAACATATGCTTTGGCTGAGATATTCACTGGAATTACTAGTCTGATACCGAGAAAAGAGGTTATGCCTATGTCACATCTCATTTCTGTTTTCTTGGTCCTAATCTCACACATTCCATATCCCCTAAAAAAAAAAAACAAACAAAAACAAAACAAAACAAAAAAAAACTTTATCAAATTTACTTATGCTATTCCTACCATTAGGACTATCTCGTACAGTGATATTGGACCTTCCATTCCAAAAGTCCACTGCAAGGATGTCTTACATCTTTGCTACTCAAAGTTTGGCCATGAATCAGCATTGTTAGTCAATATCTGGCCCTTTCCCAGACCAAATAAAATAGAATCTAAATTTTAATAAGATCATTATGATTCATATGCACATTAAAGTTTAACAAGTGCCTCCCTAGAATATTCAAAAATAAATTACAAATGAGCCCCACTTCTCAAGAATTCACAGGTATCAAGGCCTTAATCTAACCTTGTGCAACCTTGGAGTATGCATGTGTGCATGGGGAATAGGGTGTTGCTCACTTTTATCTCTCTTATCCTTCCCATTTAGTAGAAGTTATCTTTTCAATCAAATAAGCAAGCCAGATCTGTAGCAAATCTGTTCCAGTTTGAATCTGTATGAGGTACAAAGATTGTTAAATGGCCTCTTGGATACACTTATTTTTTTGTTCACTTTGATTTACTTCTAAACCATCATAATAAAAGGACAAGTTATGTTATGAGTAAATAAGTAAGCTAGAGCCCCATGCCTCCCTAACTTATACATAAAATACAGCTGGAATAGAGTGAAGAAGTCTCTATGAAAGGACCTAGAACACCCTGTTCCATTGTTTTCATCTTGTTAGGGTAGAGTAATACCCTTCAATGTGACATCTCTAAGGGATACAGGTCGATACCATCATTTAACACAAAATAAGCTCTTTCAGTCATTAAAAAAAAGTCAGTTTTCACCTCTTAAAATTACATAATTGACACTGAAATTTTGCAGCAGGTCCTATCCCATAAATCCACAAATTTCAGATTTGCTTATCATAAGCAATTACATACAGACAAGGTACATTCTGCTAAAAGCATTCAATCAGTAAAGACTCTATTTTTGTCATAATTGTTATCAGGAGACTTGATGGGACTAGATCTATTATGTTTTCTTCTTTCTCACTCCTCCACATCCTTGGGGTAGAAATGATGGGTTACAGATCCATCATTCTTTATTTCTCAACCTACTATTCTAGTGCATCCTTAGGCACATCTCAGGTCTAGCTATGGCCTACCATTTACTAATGCCTAATAACCATGCTTGTTATTGTTTTCTGGCTAAGAGAAGCTCTACATAATTTCCTCTTTCTCAGAACTGCAACAAACTTATTGTGCCCAATTTGTTCAGTCATGCTTTGTCCAATACCCCTTGTATCCAAAGGATATATTATCAAGAAGGTTATCTAGAGATCTAAGGGTTGCCTGTACCTGTGGAATACTAAACAGACACACAAGTGAATGCTTTTCCATTTAATTATCTTATTATAACCAACTGTATTGAGCTTTCTCAAACATCTGACTGTTATAGTGCCTGACAATGAGCCCTCAAACACTTGTTTTAGAGTGAGTTCTAACACCCACTGTGACTTTTCAGCTCAGCTAATAATTGTATCACCAACGGTGTTGCCTTTTTTAATCATGTTGCTATGAGATTGAGCATAAGAATAGAACTATAAACACAACTTTCCTTGAAAATGCTACATTATTTGCTCTTATTGCTTTAGAATGTATATTATCTATACATCAATGATACATAATTAAAATTTTTATATATTGTTTTTAAAAGAATATTTAAAATTTGAGAGATAAATATCTATTTTCATAGAGCAGTTTTCCTTTATAGTACAGTCTGTATTACTATTAAATCATCAAAGTAACTCTCTGTGCTTGTTTTGGGTCTCTGAATTTTGAAGTCAACGTATGTTATAGCTGGGTGTGCAGCTCTGACCCATTTTCTGAGTAACATGTCAGACCACTAAAATTGAGAGGGGTTCTTGAACAAAACAAGTCTCTGCATTATGCCCATACAGCAGTCCACCCTGGCCTTATGACATAGCAAATCAATGTGTCTCAATGTGTCCATGGTAAATAAGGATGCTATACAGAGACATAGGAAACCCACCATGTAGAGTCACAGCAAAAAGTCTTAGAGTTTTGAGGAAAATTTATATTCTCTCTGGATTCATATTTTCTTTTGGGAATAAACTCATTGTTTGGTACTGAGTCCTGCTAAAATGCAATGCTTAAAAATGAGGCAAACTAAATGAGGTGGACCTAAAACCTGAGCTGCCATCATGACATACCAAGCCTAACAGTAATCCTGTGTGACAGGAATCCTCTTTCAAATAATAGATGATAGATAGATGATTAGATAGATAGATAGATAGATGATAGATAGATAGATAGATAGATAGATAATCAGGCTAAAATACTTCAGAAAGAAATAAGTTGTGTGAGCAGGTTCAGATTCTCATGACATATCCTCTTCTTGGATAACCAACTCAGCTTCAGTACATGTATATCATCTAATGAAGAAGTTCCTTAAGACTTGTGATCACAGAAGGGAAAACAATTGATCCTGTTTTTTAGGTTGTGCTGGTTCCAGTTGGAAGTGAACTTCTAGAGCAATCCAGCTGCTCTCTGCAGTGGCACTGAAAGAAGAGTAGAGTAACTTAAAAATCTTCCTAGTGGGGAGAACTTTGTCAATGATATCCAAATGACCACTTTCCCTGGAAGAAGCATTACTGTAGGTAAGAGAATAATAATGCCCCTCAGAGATGTCCACATGTGAATTTTAGACATTTGTGCATATGTTACCTTAAACGGCAAAAGGGACTTTGCAGATGTGATGAAATTAAGGATCTTAAGAAATTATCCTGGACTTTTCAAGAGAGTCCAGTGTCATTACAAAGAACCTCATAAGCAGAAAGTAAGAGGTCAGAGAGGAGAGGAGATGCTATAAAGGTGGATATGAAGATGTAGGAATGGTCCACAAGGAGCCTCTTGGAGCTGTAAAGTTAAAAAAAAAAAAAAAAATTTCCCCCTAGAGCTCCAGAAGAAAAGCAGTGCTGTTGACTGTTTGACTTTTGCCCCATTAAGACTCATTTCAGATTTCCAACACCCAGAAAAATCAGACAATAAATCTGCATTGCTTTAAGCCCTTAAATTTCAAGTAATCTGTGTAAACAGCAATTGGGAAACTAATGCAGATACATAATACTGAATCTCTGAAATGACTAAAAGGTTGGTTGGTTGGTCAGGGACTGGGCAAACAAAACCAAACCAAACCAGTTATCTCCTGTTATATCATCTCTTATTTCTGGCCTGATTCTATAGTTTGAATTTTCTCTTCATTATACATTGTATTTTCCTTTTTAGCTTTATTAGTAATTTTTTTTTTGCTTTCTTAGTAAATTTTTAAAAATGTGATCGCAACGTTGTATATTTTACCTGCCTAAGCACTGGATGATTTTTATATTCCTACTCATGTCCTTGATCTTTACTGTGAGATGTAGTTACTGGAAGGAAGTTTGATCTTCTTGAGGGTTATTTGTAAAGTTTTTAGGTGAGAACAAAGTAGCCTCTGCAGATCTTTTTACATCTCTCTCTGTACAGGTTTCTCCTCTCCTCTCCCTACCCTACAGCTTGAGTTGCCTTCATCTTCATGACCCAAGTCAGGCTCTTTACCCCAGGAAGACCTGTACTTCCACCTTGATTTCCTCTTTTCCCTGTGCCTGGAAAGAATTTCAGAACTTCAGTAAAATGAAACAAGCATTGGGTCTTAACTAATTTACTTGCTCTCCCTTATAGATCATTTCCTTGTACTATTTGATATCCTATGTCTGAAGATTGATGGTTAATATATTTTTTTTTCTACTTTTAGATGTTCTGGTGGATAGGAATATTACTTTTCTATTACTCTCTCTTGAACAACAACAGACGATTTTGAAGATTATTTTTAAATCCTTTCTATTATCTTGCAAAGCTTTTTAAAGATTTTATTTATTTATTCATGACAGACACACAGAGAGAGGCAGAGACACAGGCAGAGGGAGAAGCAGGCTCCATGCAGGGAGCCCAACGTGGGACTCGATCCCGGGTCTCCAGGATCACACCCTGGGCTGCAGGTGCCGCTAAACCACTGGGCCACCGAGGCTGCCCCTCAAGTCCAAATTTTAATTGTATTTCTTTACCCTGCAAGCTATCAGCTCAGTCAGTAATAAAAACTATTATCATTTTTCTTACCGAAATCCATTCTCATTAACTTTTTATTTCTTCCAAGAAATATCTTTTCCTCTCGGTGGTATAAATTTAGATTCGTTGTCTTTCCTGAAATCTTAAGGTGGCAATCATTTTGATTTGGAACTTGTAAAGATATGGGTTTGAATCTTAACTGTCATTTGCTGATTGTGAAGTGTTTGGAAATTGCACACTCTTAATGTCCTTTAAGGTAGGGGAGAAAATACACATCTAGAAGACTTGCTTTGAAAATTACAAATAACCTAAGTACAAAAGTCTGACAAAGCACAAGTGTCCTGAAAAAAACAAAAACAAAACAATTTACTTTTGTGATAGGTCTATTATTGCCCACAAAAATAATCTTCCTTTTGTTTTCTGGAGTGCTATATAGATATTTGCATTAGGGAGAATTTACGGTATATATAATTTCTTTAATCTTCATTTTCTACTAAAGAGACACAAGGAATGATTGTTTGGTAATTTCCTCCCAGAGAATTTGTCAGATTGCCTGGCAACAAGCTAACTGGAAAATGGGGTTCTTTTCCACATAACAGGGTGCCTGTGCCAAAGTAAACTTCCCCAAGTTTTCTGAGGTTGACTAGTGGCCATTTCTAGTACTGTGTGCATGTGTGTGTGTTTATTTATTTTTATACATAAATACGTGTTCTGCTAAAGTCTATAGAAGCAGGTCAGAATCAGAATTATAGGCATGGGCAGCATTTTAGGATATCTAAATTCAGATGGAAGAAGACCAATATGTTTTTGAGTAAACAATAATAATCCAAGAACTCAAATAAACTGTATATCATCTCATGCAATATTTATAATTGTAATACTAATATCTGTATGTTACAGAGGAGTTCAACAAAATTATAAGATAAGCTTACTTTATTTCAAATAGTAAGTGTTAGAAACACAAACTCAATTCTGATTTAAATTCATGTCTCTAGAGGTATTCTAGACACACACACACCCCACATTTTGTAAATCAGGAAGCTGAAGCAAAAAACCTGTGAAATGACTATACAAAAAAAAACTAAAGCTGCAACTCTATTTGAAATTCTGGGATTGTAGAATAATGCCAGCTGAGCTATCAAATTATGATTTTTTTAAAAAAATCATCTAAAATGCATCTTTCAGATGGTGTAAAAATGCACTTCCAATTTATGAAGTGGTCTTAGACAGAGAAAAACATTGAATTGTCTCAATAATATATTGCTTTAATTCTTCAATATGAAATAACAGAATTTGGAGTGAAATGTTCAGCATTTTCATATGACTCAAATCAAAGGTAGGAGTAATTTGAAGACGGCTTTTCATAGTTTCATTTTTTTCTGTTTATTTTTATTAGTTACAGTATCATACTGGTGTTAATTTTAAAAAGATGATATATAGTAAGTAAGCTTTTTGATAACTATTTTTGGAATATGGCTTTCCTCCCACTTAAGAAGTCTGAGAATATTTGTCTAAGTCAGACATCATTTTGAAAATGAACTAAGAATAGAAAAGTTTCTGAAGAGAATGTATTGGTTAGTTGAGAGCAAGTAGGAAGATGTATTCTGTGCCACATGCAGTTCATTTTGACTCATCTCTGTCACAAGCAAAAAGATTTGTTGAACAGGACAAGGAAAATAGAAAAGAATAAAATCAGTGACACTCAATTCTTGTATTAGGGAATTTGATATTCTGTATACTCAGTGTATAACTCAGTGTTGTCCCAAATTTTGTGATGATGCTTCCAACTACTCTTTTACTTAAGAGTTTTATTGTCCTTGGGCTATTTTTCACTTTTCCAATTTTGTTTAGAAAACTTCTGACTTTACCTATTTCAATCCAAAGCTAGGGAAAACTTGACAGGTTTTGCTGACTTTTACTTTGCATTTGGGGATTTGATTCCACAACAGTCTCAAGCAAAATGCAAGAATTGCAAATCTATCCAAACTGAAACAATAATATAATAGTTTACAAGCACCAAACAACTCTGGGGCAGAAAAATGATGAATTTTGCCCGTCCTTGGACAGAACTAAAAACTGACAAGTAAACATGAAAAAAATGAATGCCTCTAGGCTTTTTATGACAACAAGATTTAAAACTATATAATAAGTGGTTATGCAAATAGTTACACTATTGCTCTATAGTGACACACATTTTAGTTATGTCCATAAACGGGGTGTAAGCTTAATTATCCTTTTCTGAATCATTTAACTATAATAAACCTTGGTTCCTAAACCTCTTAGATTAAAATATATTTTCTCAGTGATCCAAAGAATGATATAAAACTATTAATTACTGTTGTTGAGAATTTAGAAATTATGACATAGAATTTTATGTGTTATTGTAGAGGATATAATTAGAGGTTATCAGTTTATCCAGCTATTAGTTGCCAAATTGTATAAACTAAAAAAAATACAACTATGATTAGAATAAATATACATAGTATTACTATATACCTAAAGTAAATGTGAATTATGACTTTCGCCTTGAGTTGAGGACATAGTTACAGCATCTCTAACATTTTATTCAAAATAAGGTATAAATGCATGTTTTGGAGAAGAGGAAACAAAGTTTTAAAGTCTCAACGATTCAGTATACACTAGGACAGATTTTTTTTTCTTTTTTTTAGATACGGGCTTCAGTAATGACAAAAAGTTTTCTCTTCCTTTTCTATATAATTATATGATACATGAGCTTGGTTTATTTTTAAATAATAGAGTCATAACAAAACCCTGTATGTCTCTTTTAAAGGATAAGCAGTTTAAATACAGCAGAATTATTTTGGGCCCAGGAAGTCCCTCATGGATTGTGAGTATAGAAAGGTCAAGTGTGATACTAAAAATGTAATTATTACTTAGTAAAGAATATTTGTGAATGCTAGAGGGGTTCTACTGAAAATTTTTTCAACCTATTTCCATCAAATGGAAATTGACATATGAGAACCTGAACATCCTGAAGGGATTGGACACTGCAAGTGATTAGCATCAGGACAAATTTTATGTGTCCTTGAAAGCAGTGTTTCTTAAACATTTGTGCCAGCTCACCTAAACTTACTAAGATGTATATTCAGACTTAGTAGATCTGAAATAGGAACTGATAGTCTGCATTTCTAATGAACACCCAGATGATATTGAGGCGGCTGGTCTCTATACAACATTTTGAGTAGCAAGTTTCTGAAGGATTTACCCAGCATAAATTGACTTTAGATTAGCCTCATGTCTAGTTACAGTTGATCTGGAATTCAGAGATTCAGATTATGAAAAAATAACCAAAAGCAGAAAAATGTCTATACCTTATGTATAATAAAATGAAGAAAGTTTTTTTTTTTCCTCAAGAACTCAGGATATACATCTTTCTAATAAAATTTAAGAGATAAATTATCTTATGTTGAAATAATGTAAGATCATTCTTATCTGCTCAAGTCCACTTGTAGAAATTCAACTTCATATCTAAATATATTTATAAAATAATATAATATATTATATCTACATATCTGTACATGTTCTATGCATATTTTATATATAGAGATTGATCTATATATAGAGTAATCTATATATAATCTATATATAATCTATATATATATAAATGACATGTATATAATATATAAATACATCATATAAATGAGAATAAATTTCCCATTTTTTTCATATATTACAAAAGCCAAACGTCTGAACAAGTCCAAGGATAGATAATTAAATTACTTTAGTTTTCCCTTTATTTTGAGAACATTTGAATTTTAGTCGACTGTTTGGACTAAAGGCCTAGTGTAAAGAATTTTGTGCCCATTTCTAGACATAAAAATTATTTATGTTACTGTTCATTGTCCTATACAAGGTATCTAGCTTTTGACAATGTATTATGAGACATACAAAAAAGCAAGAAGAAAAATATGTTTTCAAAGATAAAGCAATCATAAGAATCTTAGATGAGGCTTTTCAAATATTATAATTAATATGTTAAAGGCAACTAATGTATAGGTTGACAACAAGCAAAAATGGATATATCCAGTGTAATATCCACTTACAATTATAATTGCAAAATGTGTAATGAGTGTGCAAGTGGAATACTAGAGGGAAAGAAAGGGTGAAAGGAACAGAAGAAATATCTGAAGTAATAATGACTGATTCTTTTCCAAACTTAATGACAGACATTAAGCCATAAATGCAGAAAGCTCAGGGAACACTGAAAAGGATAAATCATTTAAAAAATCTAAACCTAGGGCAGCCCCGGTGGCACAGCAGTTTAGCGCCACCTGCAGCCCAGGGTGTGATCCTGGAGACCCGGGATCAGTCCCACATCGGGCTCCTTGCATGGAGCCTGCTCCTCCCTCTGCCTGTGTCTCTGCCTCTCTCTCTCTCTCTCTCTCTCTCTCTCTCTGTGTGTGTGTTTCTCATGAATAAAAAAAAAAAAAAAAAAAAAACTAAACCTAGGCAGATAATATTCAAACTGCAGTAAATCAAAGACAAAGAGAAATTCTTGAGAAAAGCCAGAGAAGGGAAACAACCACCACCACAAAACTTATTGTAGAAGAAGGTTATGAATTTCATCACACTTGTCAGATCCCATATAATCATGAAGAAAGTAGAAGTGAAATGTATGAAGTGGTGAAGGAAAACTGCAGCATAATCAACAACAACTTTGCATTCTGTATCCAACATAATTGTCTTTCAAAAGTAAAGGAGAAATAAAGACTGTCAGAAAAACAAAAATTGAAGGAATTTGCTGAATATATATCTACCTTGGAAGAAATGTTCACCCTTCAGAGGGAAGAACAATGATGAAGTCAAAACTCAGAAATACAGAAAAAAGAGTGTTTAAAATGGAATAAATAAAGATAAAGGCAAATATTTTATTTCTCTTATTTTGAATTGACCTAACAGATAAATGTTTGTCTAAAATAATAATAGTAATAATATATTGGAAGACAGATGATGAATAAGTGAAATGAATGACAATATTGTAAAGACAGAGGGAGGATAAGGTACTGTTACTACCCATGATATAATGGTGTTATTTGAAATAATGTTATTTGGAAGTGGATTTATAGGGCAGCCCAGGTGGCTAGTGGTTAAGCGCCTGACTTTGGCCCAGGGTGTGATCCTGGAGACCCGGCATCAAGTCCCACGTCGGGCTCCCTGCATGGAGCCTGCTTCTCCCTCTGCCTGTGTCTCTGCCTCTCATTCTCTCTCTCTCTCTCTCTCTCTCTCCCTCCCTGTCTTTCTCTCATGAATAAATAAATGAAATGTTTAAAAAAAAAGTGGACTTAGATTAGCGTGTAAATGTATATTGCAAACTTGAGGGCAATCACTAAGAAATGTTTAAACATAACCATAATTAATATGCTAAGGTATCAGAGAAAATAGAGTCTTAGAAATCTTAAAAAAAAATTGATCAGTTAAAACTTATCTAGTTTTACCTTATCTAGGTAGAAAAAGAGTGAAAGACAAGAAAGTAACAAAGAACACATGGAGGGAGCTGAAAACAGTTACAAACAGAGTTATATATTAATCTAACTATATCAATAATAACTTTAATATAAATATTCTAAATATAGCAATTAAATGACAGATTATCAGAATGGATTTTTAAAGGAATGAAATAACTAGAAAAGTAATTGGAATATAATAATTCAAAAAAGGTGAAAGAGTGAGGAGGAGGATAGATGAAGAAGGAGAAGGAGGAGGAGAAAGAGAAAGGAAGAGAAGGAGGAGAGGGAGGAAAGAGGAGAGGGGATTGAGGAAGAGGGAGGAGGAGGAGGGAAGGAGGGAAAGAAGAAATGAAGGGAGAAAGAAAGAAAGAGGCAAGGAAGGATGGAAGAGAGAGGATAAAAAGCTGACAAGTGAAATGAAGATACATATTTGTATTTATAAGTAATTTTGAAAAAAAAATTCCTTTTCCCTCTTTTACTCTGTGATTGCACCATGTGTAAAAGGTGTAATTTAAATTATATTTTTATCATCTAATTAAATCAAATTTGTCAACCATGTAGTCTTTTGGGAGCAGTAATTAATTCATTTAATGAGCATGCTTCTAAGATTTTATACACCTTCATATATTTATTAATAGCAGTTCAAATAAAATAAACCTTATAGTTACCTAAAAAAATCTGAATGACTTTGGCCTGATATCAATTAGTATATTAGTTTATGTTAATTTCTAATTTAAAAGTGGAAAATGACATAATTTATATTAAAGTATTCTTAATTGAAGAACTAAACCGTAATCATCATTCCCTTCCAAAATTGATTACAATTAATTGGGAAATTTTGTTACAACTATTTTTATGTGATATTTACAAATCAATAGGCATCTCCAAGAGATCACCATCCCTAATGAAACCAAAAGTTGGTCGTCAGCATCCTGAGTACAGCGTACTCTGAAGAGTAATGAAACAAGACATACCTTAGTAATTATAGCAAACCTCAGTGAATTTTGGTATTGTGTTTTTATGTTGTGAAACATATAACTGGATTTGGGTTTTTTTTTTTTTCTGCCTCATTATGTACAGATTTGAAGTTATAGGTATAAGCAAAATTAGATAAATGATAGATTAGAGAAGGAGAAAGAGAAGTAGGTCTGTAGGTAGATAAATAGATAGATGATAGGTAGAAGATAGATGATAGATGATAGATAGATAGATAGATAGATAGATAGATAGATAGATAGATAGATGATAGATAGATAGACTTGTTCTAAGAAGGATAACTGGATGAAGAAAACCAAGACCAATAAAAGTAATAAAAATATTCAATTAAGGGCATTATAGTAGCATTTTTTAAAGTTTTAGTTTCAGTTCTGAACTTCCAGATTAGTTGTTATCCAAGTATATACATGCTATGTGAACTTTTGCCTCTTTCCTTTGGAAACCTCTGTATAACATGCCTTTTTCAAAGGCACGGGCAATTTAAAAGAAGAAAACAGATTTTAGCAAGTTAGTCTTTGAAAATTATTATAGAATTTCCTTTGATCACACAAAATGTAGCTTTCTTTGATATATTAAAAGAAGGTTTTAATTAGCTATTTGTACGGTTTATTTGGTTTTATTTTGCGTCTCAGGAAAAAAGCAATCAAATGCTGAAATTTAAATATTTATATAAAATTTATTAATGCCTCTGTTGCTCTGTAAGGATTGCTTCAAGGGAAATGCTGAGCTCAGTTAATAAGCCAGTACTACTTGTGAAAATGCGAGAAAGGGACTTTTCTTAAACTGCAGTATGTCAAAAAGCTCTGATTGTTAGATCCCAAAGTAGTAAAAACCTCTTTTGAATTATCCAAAAAAAGTAGTTTTGAAAGCGAATGGCCCCTAATTCTCAGTCACCATGATTTATTGTCATATCCTTAACCCTGTATAGTCTTAAATCAGAGAATTAGTTTGTTAAGGTCATAAACACTTTTTTAAAATTTTTAAAATAAATAATTTTATTTATTCTGAAAATAAAAATGATAAAATGAATATGGACAATATTTCATTTTGATGATAATTGTGGGCAATTTTCCAGGGAAACTATTTTGATAAGGAATCTATAAAATAAAAATCTCCACACCACAGATGCATAAAACACCAGTGTGGCTATTTGCCCTTACATAACAAACTTGTATGAATTGAAAAAATGCTCTCCATAACTGCAGCTCCTTTGGGAAACTTTAAGGTAATGATAATTAGATAACTGATACTTTAGATATGAATGAAAATTTTATTAGGAGTTCTGGTATTTATTTTCATAATTTTGCCATTCATTTGAGGATACTATTTCTCTCCCATGTGATTCTCTGCAAATTTCTGTAGCATGATTTAAGCAATTAATTGTGCTTCATTCACTATTTTCCTATAGTGGATCATTACAAAAGTAATCAATTAGACTTAAAAAACCCATACTTCTAAAGCTTTAACATGACTACCTTTCAATAATAAGACAATGATTTAAAAAGTAAAAATGAAATTACAGTACAATATGGTATTAATACTTAATGTAGTCTTCTAATCTTTAATTTTAAAAGTGATCTTAGTTAAATGTTGATCCTTAAAGAAGGTCTGATTGCTATTTTCCTGTTAATATCAGTAAAACAGTCAAGTGAAAGAATTATTTTCAGACCTTTGAGTTCTGTCTGGCTACCATCAATACTTACAGGGTCAGGGCTAATTACTCTTCACCAAGTCATAGAAACAGCACATAACATGCATAGCAACTAAGTAGATATATGGGTAGATGCTTAAAATATAACACTAATTGTGATATAAATAATGATGCCTACAGTATAATTAAAATAATATGTATGAATAGAATAATAGTGATGAAATAAACAAAAAGGTTAACATTAGTGGAATAGTAGAAATTGAAAAGGTAAAAACTAGTCCTTATGCATTTTTTTGTATCAAGTATAATAATGTAATTCAAGAGTTCTTCATTTTTTTGAAAGATGAAATGCCTGAACAAAATGTGTTAAAATATCAATATACATGTGTCATATTTTCCTCAAATGACAAAAATGTAGCATAACCAAAAATGAATGGGTTACAGCATTAGATCTTATACTTCCTTCATCCTTACAGTAGTGGAAGTTACATGTAGTCAAAAACTTTAATAAACAATTGTGGTTGTTAATCCAGATTCTGAGAAGAGTTCAAGCTTGTACATGAGACTCAAATTTTGCCTTTCTCTGTCAAAGTAGAAATACATATTGGTAGAGAACTTATTATGACATCCAGGACAGAACTTGTTTCTCTAACAAGAGACTGATTTCATTCCAAATAATGAATAAAGAACCTGGAGTTGAATTGAAATTTCACTTGTGTAGTTGGTATAATTAACCCATGTGTGTTCATATTTCAAGAAAGGAATGTAGCTTAAAGATTCCCCTAACCCAGAGGTAATCATGGAAATAAATATTGGGAATGTCCAGGACTCTCCAAATCTTGCAACTCTGGAAAATCAGGTCGCCAGTTGTTTCATCATCACCTCAAAGTATTAGGTATATCGATATAGTTATCATTATTGAATTACCAATTTTTCTGGTAGGATAAAAGGAGGGATGATTTTAATATGAGCATATGAGTAGTCAATAGGTTTATAATACTATATAATTTTATGACAATAAATTATTCCTCTTATCACTTTGATTTACAGCCTCATGACTAGCTATTATAGACAGTTTATTTTTGCTAGCAATTCTTGCCTAAATCATAAGCAGAATGTACAAGTTAGTGTTTCAATTAGACTGAGACCACTTTCGTATTGATTGAGGTGTTTAGAAAATAAGGAAATGTTGGTGCAACTGAAATATTAATAGGTGGTTGTTTTACAGCCAAGTCAAAGCAAAACAAAATATGCCTTTAAAACACTGTGACTGGGGATCCCTGGGTGGCGCAGTGGTTTGGCACCTGCCTTTGGCCCAGGGCGCGATCCTGGAGACCCGGGATCGAATCCCACAATAGGCTTCCAGTGCATGGAGCCTGCTTCTCCCTCTGCCTATGTCTCTGCCTCTCTCCCTCTCTCTGTGACTATCATAAATAAATAAAAAATAAAATAAAATAAAAAAGGTAAATTTAAAAAAAATAAAAAATAAAAAAAATAAAACACTGTGACTCACTTAGTCAACTTATAATATGGGTCTAGCATATACCTAAAAAAGTGTCAGATTTGAGAGATTAGAAATAATCCAGTGGCAGAGCATGCTAATCCCTCTCTACGGAGGCATACAATAGATCTCCATACAAAGCTTATCCAGGAAAACTGTTTAAATCCATCAATACATAAGGCTACTAATAGAAAAATTACACTGAGTGAAATGAATTGCTAATTGTTTTGATTGTCTCAATATACAAGTGACAAATACTTCAGAATAAATAGATGGATTTAGGTTTATAAAGTTCAATAGTTATCCAATGAATTGAAAAAAATTACTGATTTTTGTTTAAAAAAAGTCAAATTTGGATTGGATAAAATGCAAATAAAAACTAATAAAGTATTTGCAACATGAACCAACATGTGGCTAATTTTATGCAATGGTTCCTGTGCACTTGAATAAAGATATACATTCTGCACTTACTGAGGGCAAATCTCTGCATAAGTCAGTTTGATTAAAGTGGTTAATCACATCCTTTCTGTTTGTTGCTATAATTTTTCTATCAGCTACTGAGAGAAGATGTCAAATATAATCCCACTATTATTATATTCCTGTATTATTTTTTTAATTTTGTGGCATAATAGAATATTACTTGGAGAATTCAATTCATTTATCTTTAATGGGATTTATATTTAGATTTGAATCTACCATTTTAACATTTATTTCTATTTTTCCCAATTACTTATTTTATCATTTCTTCTTTTAGATGGATCATGTATTTCTAGCCTTTTTTTTTCTATATTGGCTTATTAATTATACATCATTTTATTATCCTTTTATAAATTATCCTAGTAATTATAGCATATATCTCTGACAGAGTAGATCCTAATTTAAAGAATTCCTTTTACCACTTCTCTAACAATGCTAGGATCTTACAAACTTGAGCTACATTTATGCTCTGACTTTTTTTTATCTTTGTTACCAGATATATTAATCCTAAATTTTTAATCCACAAATGATATTTTTATTTCATAAAATAAGTATAAATGGAATTGATTTCTCCAGATATGTATCTTCCTAGTACTGGATATTCATTTTGTATTGCATCAAAAAAGATTTTCTTCTATCTGGTCACATACATTTACTATTTCTTTCAGTATAGTTCCTTTGTGAATGTATGAATACATAATTGACCCTTAAATAACATGGATGTGAACTACATCAGTCCACTTAAATGTGGATTTAAAAAAAAAAAACCGCAGTCTAGTACAATAAATGTATTTTCTTTTTTTAATGATTTTCTTCAAAATGTTTTCATTTCTCTAGATCATTTTATTGTATGAATACTTATACAAAATATGTATTAATCAACGTTTTTTGTTATTAGTTTCTGCTAACAGTAGGCTAATATTAGTGAAGTTCTTAGGGAGTTAAAAGTTGTTCATGGACTTTTTTACTGTGCAGGGTGTTGGTGCCCCTAGCCTCTGCATTGTTCAAGGGTCAAGATTTTTCCTTTGTTTCTTATCCTTGAAACATTTTAATTTCACTTTTAAGAAAATTTAAGATATATATTGACTGCCTTTTCCTTCCCAGTAGTTTAAACATAAATTTCACCATCTATAGGCTTCCATTTTTTTTTTTTTTTGAAAAGTCACATCTTACAATCATTGTCTCTCTTTTTATGTATTGGAAGATGTAGCGTTATTTCTCCTTTATTTTTTTATCTTTCTGGTGACTATAGCAGTTTACTTTTTACATGAAATGTTAAGGATATTCACTATACAGCAGATATTCACTATACAGCCTAATATGCATTTTCTGTGTATTTGACATATTTTTTCTTGTCTATCCTCTTCAATTTGTATGTTTCTACTGATTATTATTGTTATTATTACTTTATACTTTTAGCTCTTATATTTTTCAAGTTTAGATATTCTTATTGGACTTTTATATATTTATTTTATCCAAAAAATTCTTTCATTTATCTTATTGAACATTAAAGCCACAGTTATTTTAAAGTCTGTAGGTTGAATATAAAACCATATATATATACCAAGTCTTCTTTATTCACTCATCAGTAGATGGATACTTGAGCTATTCCCATTATTTGGCTCTTACAGAAAATGCTGTTGTAAACATTGGGGTGCATGTATCCCTTTGAACTAGTATTTTTGTATTCTTTGGGTAAATATCTAGCAGTGCAGTGCTTGTTCATGGGATAGTTTTATCTTTAACTTTTTGAGGAAGCTCCATACTGTTTTCCGGAGTGGCTGTACCACCTTGCATTCCTACCAATGGTGTAAGATGGTTCCCTTTCTCCACATCCTTGTCAACACCTGTTGTTTCTTGTGTTGTAGATTTTAGCCATTTTGACAGGTGTGATTTATAGTTTTGATTTGTATTTCTCTGATGATAAGTAAGTGGCATTGAGCATAATTTCATGTGTCTATTAGCCATCTGTATATCTTTGGAAAAATGTCTATTCATGTTTTCTTCCCATTTTTCAATGGATTATTCATTTTTTGGGTGCTGAATTTTGTAAGTGCTGAGTTTTAGAAGTTCTTTTCTTAATAAGTCCTCTGTATATTTTGGTTACCAACCCCTTATCAGATATGTCATTTATAAATTGCCTTTAGGTTTTATTGATGGTTTCCTTCGCTATGCAGAAGCTTTTTATTTTAATGAAATCCCATTTCTTTTTGCTTTTGTTTCCCCTGTCTCAGGAGACATATCTAGAAGGAAATTGCTACAGACGATGTCAAAGAGGTTACTGATAGTGTCCTCCTCTAGGATTTTTATGGTTTCATGTCCTACATTTAGGCCTTTAGTTTATTTTTAATTTTGTGTGTGTGTGTGTTTGGTGTTAAAGTGTTCCAGTTTCATTCTTCTGCATGTTGCTGTCCTTTTTTCCCATCACCAGTTGTTAAAGAGACTTTTCCCACTGTATATTCTTTTCTACTTTGTCGAAGATTAATTGGCCATATAGTTGTGTGTTCATTTCTGGGTTTTATATTTGTTCCATTGATTTACATGTTATATGTTTATTTTTGTGCCAGTACCATACTGCTTTGATCATTACAGCTTTGTAATATAACTTCAAGTCCAGAATTGTGATGCCTCCAGCTTTGATTTTCTTTTTCAAGGTCGCTTTGGTTATTCTGGGTCTTTTGTGGTTCCATACCAATTTTAGGATGCTCTACCTCTGTGAAAAATGCTAGTAGTATTTTGATAGTGATTGCATTAAATGTGTAGATTGCTTTGGGTAGTATAGACATTTCAGTGGTATTTGTACTTTCTATTCAAGAGATGCAGAAAAAGCATTTGACAAAGTAAACATCCATTCATGATAAGAAAAAAACCCTCAACAAAGTTGGTTTATAGGGAACACACTTCAACATAATAGTTTCTCCCTTTGACCATATTCCAAACACTCAGAAACCTATTTCCATAAACAATCTTCTTTTCTTTTTTTTCCTCTCCATGGTCTCATTCAGTACTGTTATCACATATCCAAGCCTGTAATATCCTAAAAATAAAATAGCTCTCCTTTGACACCTATTCTTATCTAACCATTGCATAATATGTATAATCTCCTTCAAGTCTGAAAGTTTCAAGAGTAGATGTATTCATTTTCATCACTCATCACATCACACTCATTGATCAGTCCTATGTAATCTGGCTTTTATCACAAGATGTCCTTTGAGTTTCCTAATTAATGGCCATCTATGACATGTTAGTTTCCATGTAAAAAGGATATTTTAAAAATCTAGTTTACTTGGCTATGTCCAAATATTTAACATCTCTGACACAACTGCCTATTCTTTCTTTGATTCTGTCTTGATCTGATGACACACTAATGTATCTACCCCTGCCAAACTAATTTACCTTAGTTTATGACTAAGATATGACTTTAGGACTAAAATTAAGCTTTAATTAAGAACTTGATTTTGCAAGGTAGTAGAAACAATGTTGAAGACATGGCATCTAATCATGTTTAAAATATTATAGCTATCCCTTAAAGAACTTATTATCAATCCAGCATATATGAGACCAAGAGAGTTCTGAAAACAGTCAACCTCGGTAGTAAGAATGAGAGATACTGACTGTCCCATTTTCTTTTAAGAGTATGTTAGATGAGAAATCTGATTAGTTCCTGCTTTCAGGCCAAGTCACTCAAAGTTCCCCCATTCAAAGTTGACCGTTGGATCATGCCCTTGGCTTCTAAACCTCAACAGGAAATTAGATTCTCTGCTCTGTCAAGGAACTTAGTTTCTAAGAAGGACTGCTAGTGTGTTCATTCTTTGTGGTTCAGATAAAGGCTCAAGTTGAGAAAGAAAGAAGGAAATGTCAAACGTCGAGTGGAAGCCACGGGCACAAACATAGTAAATTAAATTCAAAAAGAAGTAATCTCAGATTTTTAAATATGAATATGGCTTTAAATCTTTTTGACTATGACAATTCTTAAGATATGCTGTGTGTTATTGGCAATATTTTCAAATGTTTATGTTGCTTCCTCAAGAGTGCTATGTAGTCTTATATCTCATATCTCATATCTCCTGTATATGTTAGTTTTCCAGCAGTATTGTATGGCTCTGATAATGCAAACCACTGTCATTATTCATTAATTCATTCATTCACTCACTCACTCATTCATCTAGTTTTCTTTTTTACTGTCATAGTTCTTTTTACCACTTAACCTGTGTTTGACATAAAATAGATTCTTAAGGAATTCATTTGTACTGACTTGATTAATGCATATGATACTGAAAGATACACTACTGAATCCTTAAATTTAGAGTACTGTAATACTCTAAGGTAAGGTTTGCAAATAGAATTTCAAAAGTTATGTTTATTTAATTGCTATATATGTGCACAGGTATATATATTTTAAATTTATTATGTTGTTCTTGGGAGCTCTCAGATATATTCTGAGGTATATATATATATATATATTTTTTTTATTTTATTTTTTGTTAAATTAAATTAAATTTAGTTTAATTTTACTTAATTTTTTTTATTTTTATATTTTAATTCCAGCTAGTTAGTATACAGTGCTATATTTGTTTCAGGTGTACAATACAGTGATCCAACAATTCCATACATCATGACAAGTGCACTCCTTAATTCCTATCCCATTAAATTCATTGTGTTATGCTTGGGAACATTAGCTACCAAAGAACTGTTGATATTTACTTTTACTATAGTCTATTTAAAATCCCTTATCTGCACTTAAAAATTTTAATCTCCTCTGTCACTATTGTTCTCTTATTTTTATTTATTTATTCTGATATGAAAGATATGAAATTTTATGCTACTCACTACAAAGAAGCACTGCAAAACATTTCGTATTTTGAAATATGAATTTGTTTGAAATAATTGAATTTGTTTTTGTACACTAATTATGGTTTATTGAAACATTTTATCAAGTTACCAAGAAGCACACTATTATAAAAACCTGAAGAAAGCTAAACATGATGGAATATAAAATTTCTCTATATCACAAGTTTAAGTTGTAAAACATTCATAAAAACAATTAAAAACATAGAAATTAGTATCAGACTTAATTTCAATTCATTATTTTAAAGTTATTTTGCATATAAGTGTCTTCTAATTTGATTTTGGAGAGTCAGTTGGTTAAAAATACAGTTCAGGGAGCTAAGCTATCTTTAGTTTCATGTAGCACATACTTTTCTTGCAGCTCATAATTAAGAAACTATTTCAGCTATGTTATTTTATTTGGAAACTACCATCATCACAATTTATAAGTGTTAAATTAATAAGAGATATATATAACCTACTCTTTAAGCTTCTTTATATCTTTGATATTTTGACATAGTTTCCAAACACTGTACAATACAGTACCCAGTAGCAAAGTTCTGCCCAACAGCTTCCATTAATCTTTGAAAGACCTGGGATGTTTAAACAGGTATCACAAAAATAAATAAATAAATAAATAAATAAATAAATAAATAAATAAATAAATAAACAGGTATCACACTAGCACTGTAGGTTTTAGAATTTGGGTATTAATAGAATCCCGTTTTGTGTTTTTTTCTCAATAACTAAGAGAAACAAAACATGCTGAAGAAGAGCCATTTTTTTCTAGGTCAGAGTCCTGGGACTTCTCATAGTGTCAGGAATCCTTCATTTTAGTAATGCAATGTCAGCATAATGCTGGTGTTCAAAAAGGAACTGTCACAGATGGTACGCTTTAAAATAGAACCTGTGTTGAATATCAATCAGGTTTTATCTTATTGTGGGAAAAATATATAAGAGTAGATCTACTTGAGGCCAAGATTTGAATTCCCAGTAATAAAACATGGAGAGGGAATGGTTCAGAGAGCATTTTAAAATGTCTGTCTTATTTATAACACTAATCTGTAGTGAAAATATGCATATATAATGCATTCTATTAATGTAGGAAATGAAAGAAATGTAAGAAAATGTTTTTAAATGTATACAAATAATGAATATAATAAATAATGAAACTTTATAAAGGCTTATATTTAATCACAAGAAAAGCAAACTGAATAAAAACAATGATAAATTTTATATTCCTTTTTCTTCTTTTCAAAGATTTATTTATTCATGAGAGATACAAAAGAGAGAGACAGGCAGAGACACAGGCAGAGGGAGAGGCAGGCTCCTCACAGGGAGCCCCATGCAGGACTCGATCCTGTATCCAGGGATCACGACCGAGTCGAAGGCAGGCGCCCAAACACTGAGCCACCCAAACATCGCTTTTTTTCTTTTTAAGATTTATTATTTCATATTCCTTTTTCGATTGTTATACCACTCCCCAGTATTTTTTTTTATTCACTTAGGTCATAGGGATAGCCAAAGAAAATATTCTAAGATCCAATTAAATGCCCAAATTATAAAAACAGAGAGATAGTACTCCTTTAATTTATGGCTTAAGATCATAGTTCTAAACCCATTACACCTTTTTTCATATCAAGTGTATTTTTTCCCATTTTTTAAAAAAAGCTATGGCAGTGTTGTTCATATTGACTTAATAGCATATGCCTTTTAAAAAAAGAAATGTAATGTAACTCCTTTAAATAGCATATGCCTTTTAAAAAAAGAAATGTAATGTAACTCCTTTAAACTCCTTTAAAATGTAATGTAACTCCTTTAAAGAAATGTAATGTAACTCTTTTAAACTCCTTTAAAAAAGAAATGTAATGTAACTCCTTTAAACATAGAGTTGAAGGAATTATATTTAAATTTTAAATTTAAATTTTAAATTTAAATTTAAATTCCCAAAGTAACCTTTATTATCTATCTGTTGTGATTTTGGACAAATAATTTACACTTTCTGAACTTTTATTTATTTTTCTGTAGAATGAGAAACTAATATCTTTTTAACTCAAATGTTTATTTTGCAGTGCAGATAAAGTAAGATACATAAAATTTCATTGATCAATATAATAAACCACCAAATTATTATTTATATTATCTTTAGTATTCCTTTTAGACATTTTTCCTTCTTAACAGTTCACTCAAACTATATATAACTACTGTATTTTGGGATACAAATTCAAGGAATGTTTATTACCTATTGTAGCTAGTTACAGGTAGAAAAAGAAAAGGTGCAAAAAAAGACTTGTATAAGTGAAATTACACGGGTTGACAACTCTAGAGAACAGCCTGGATGGTGGGTCACAGTATGTAAAAAGGGAATGTCACAATCAGTCATAAATCATGTTTCAATCAATTTAGAAATCATAAGTTTTATATGCTTTTAATATTTTAGAACTAATTTGGCAATTGGAATGAATTTGGCAATATAATGAAATAAGAAATCTTATCTAACTTGTTCACTGCCATGTGCCTAGTTTATAGCACAGTACTTGGTATATAAGAGGTCTTAAATGAAAATATTGCCTAAGTGAATAAGGGAATCAATAAGTAAATGACCATGAATATAAGTAAATCAATAGGCCCAAATAAGAGCAATTGGAAATGGTAATGAGAAAACCATCCTTAGTCCTATTTCTTCTTTTCTACTCAAATCCATTCAGAATGCCCTGATTATTCTGCTTTATCTATCATGAATTCACGTATCCCTTTCCTTTGGTTTGCTGTGGTCTTGATTCAGACATAATTATTCTTTGTATGTAATTAAAGTAGTTTCCTAGTTGATTTTATTTTTCATCCCCTCAAATACATTCACACAGTTTATATAATGTCCTTTATATAATGTTGATCATATAGGTTATGCCTTTGTCTAAAATATCCTAATGACTCCTATAAGGAATCCTAACCTCTGTAAATTTTACTGAATCATTCAAATACTTTCACATGCTTTACCCTCAATCTCAGTGGCACCATTTTCCCATCATACTCTAGAACAAACTGCTTGCAGACACACAAATGTGCCAGCTTTTCCATCTCCTACTAGCCTATTAATTTCTCTTCACCCAGTATTGTCTTCCTCTCTCCACCATACATTTTCCTTTTCCAGACTATCCCTAATTCATTCTTCAAAAAAGCAGGTCAGATGCTATCTGTAGAAAACATTTAGATCATCCCAAGAGACTCCCTTAATTCTTTGTAAACTTAATATTTTTAAAATGACAAATGTGAAGAACAATCCTGACATACACTTTTTATGTTTTATTCTAAAATACAGATACATTTAACTAAAAATATATAAAACACTGCCCAAGCAATTGAGCAACATTTAAAACAGATTTGAAATATCAAAGAAGGCCATACACAATATCTAAAATAAATTAGTCCCAATTTTTCATATATAGTCTTCAGTATGTAAATGAATAATGATATTTCTAATAAGTTCCAAATCCTCGTTGATAATACCTATTGTGTCACTGATGATCTGTTACAAATACAGTTTTCAGTGATTCAAAAGTGAAAAGCAACTTCAACATGCCACTCAAGCATCCCAAAATTTTATATTCTTTAAGCCACTACTCAATCTTTAAAGATGATTTAAAGTAGAAGTTACTGTGGTACATATAAGCCTAGAGTCTTATGTGATTGATGGCTATGCCTGAAGACTCTTAGTTTCTCTCTTCCACTAACTTAAAGCTTTTCATTGTGGGAAATACGGCATACAGATTTTGGCCAGTACTATAGCTTATGGAGGTCCGAAAATGTATCCAATTTATCAACAAAAAGAGTATTTTATGATATTAACCCCTTTTTATAGTCACTTCAAAAAACTGAGAACAATTGCATTATAGAAATTTTCCATTAGTGTTTCATATTTGAAATCTTGGAGTTCACAGATAATGCATTTTTAAGCTGTAAAGAAGTCATGTGAATAGAGTCTTTTAAAAAGTTAAGACTCTCAAAATTACCTTAAACTCCCAACAGGTAAAGCAGAGATATCTTGATAGAAATCCGACAGACAAGCAGTTGAGTCATTCTGTGGTGAGTTGAAATTTAGTAACTCTGAGTGAGTGGTGTGTGTGTGTGTGTGTGTGTGTGTGTGTGTGTGTGTAGCTTATGAAAAAATAAGCCTTTTGGTTGGGTTAAAGTTTGATATTAATATAGCTTGAATATAAATTTCTGACTTGAACAACTTTTAAGCTAATTCCTTTTTTATTCTACGATATTTAAAACAGCATTTCTGAATAAAGTTCATCCGCCTATTTTGAGTCAGTCATCTCTTAATTTGTCAAGTAAACCTGCTGATTTTAGGCAAATTTTACATGTTTGGGTACATGTAAAATTTGTGTATTTATGTATATAGACTGACATAAAATTTGTCTGACATAAAGGCAGATTGTAACATTTTAATATCATGTCAGTTCAAATTTTGATTCCAAATGAATTTTAATTAGTCTGTCAATAGTAAGGATATAAAAGTGTATAACATATATTCTAAAAAACTTCTCATTTTTAAAAATATGTTATTTATTCATTTAAGAGAGAGAGAGCATGAGTAGGAGGAGGGAGAGCAGTGGAGGGAGAAGCAGACTCTCTGATGATCAGAGAGCCCAATGTGGGGCTCAGTCCCAGGACCCTGGGATCATGACCTGAGCCAAAGGCAGAGGCTTAACCACTTAACCAACTGAGCCACCCAAGTGCCCCCAACACTTGTAATTTTAATTGGAAAAATATATAAAACAATGTATAAACCTGCCAAGGATAAATTTTAAATGAGGCTAGAAGGAGAAAGACAAACCTATAGGTTTTTTGGTGGTAGTGATAGTTGTATTTGTGTGTGTGCACATGTGATGTATGGACTTGAAGGCCCAGCGAATAATGTAAATATTATAAAATTATTCTGGGGGCAGTTATAAAATTACTCTGGGGAGCCCTGCATTGGGCTCCCTGCTTCTCCCTCTCTCTCTCTGGTGCTTCCCCTGCTAGTGCTGTCTCTCTCAAATAAGTAAAATCTCTTAAAAAATAAAAAATAAAATTAATCTGCCATACATGACTATTAAAAACTAGGGAAATGTGAGATTATTAAAAACATTGCTTTATAAATTAAAATAATAATGTATACATGAATATTTGTGTAATAGCTGAGTAAAATAAAATGATTAAAATTATCATTGTGCTCTTTCTACAACTGCATATATATGGTATAATTGGTTATGTATGAGTGATTGAGTTTTTTGTGATTTTGAGATGCTTTGTATTTTCTAACTTTTTCAAAATTGCTTAAATGAACTTGTGTTACATAAAATATTTTTCAAAAAATTGGAAACCTAATTTTAAAAATATCTGGCTAATAATGGAAAGGCTTGCTCTTTTTTCTTTCCCCAAATGATAGATAATTTCTATAATATGAGATAACTAAAGTAGATAGAATTTATGTAAAGTATTCTTGCAAACATCATCAAATACCTAGAAGTATTAGGGATTGATTAATTATAATATTGTCTTTGAGACAAAATAAGATAGTTGTATGTCGTTGCACATGAATTTGTATGCGTAAAATAGAATTAGGTGAAATGGAAAAAAAATATTATCATAAAATAACAGATTTGTACATGTGTATACTTAGATTTGTACATGTGTAGACTTATAGTATTAGTTATTTCTCAGTGGTGGAGTTGATGTGATTTTTTATATTCTTATACACTACATTCTAAGTTTTCCATTATTACTGCACTATTACTGCAATGAATAATATTTCAAATGCCATTAGTAACATATCAAGTTAAACATTTGTGCCCAGATTATTTTAAATTTTAAGCCACCTCACAAATAACATAAAACTATCATATTATGAGACACTGTGACAATTCACTACCCAAATTCTCTTTTTCACTCCAGAAGTCACCTGTAGACATTTCCCTTACATACTTAGTGGCTCTGCGTCTGAAGACTTCTGGCTAGGGAAGCTATACAGTAGGACATCTGGAAGGTGCATAAATAATGTTTTCCAGGTTTGTCCTAAGAGATAGCGGTTGGTAAGTAAATTTTCTCTTCCTCACCCCTCTAAAAACAAATCTCTGCTATGTTTCAAAAGTTTCCCAAAGGGTCTCCAGCCCAAGTACCATAGGGACAACCAGGCTTCTTGTTATACTTTGTATTAGGTTGCCTCCCTTCTCTTTGCTGCTTTTTTACCCCCTCGCAGTACTTCCTGAATTTGCCTTCCAAAACAGTTCTTGTAATCATTCTTGACTCAGGATCTGCTTTGACACACCCCAAACTAGGACACATACTACATACTGCCAACCTGATTTTGGTCTTTTACAAATAAGCCCTTCAGTGGGTGAATGGATAACCAAACTGTGGTATATCCAGATAGCAAAACATTCTTCTGTGCTAAAAAGAAATTTGCTATCAAGCCATGCATCTAAAGACATGGAGGAACCTTAAATGCATATTACTAAGTGAAAGAAACCTATCTGAAAAGGCTACAAGATTCCAACTATAGGACATTCTGGAGGAAGGTTAAACTGTGGAGACAATAAAAAGATCAGGGGTTGTGGGAGAAGGGTGAATAGGTGGAGCATAGACAATTTTTAGGGCAGTGAAAATACTCTCTGTGATACTGTAATAGTAGATACATCCTGATATACATTTGTCTAAAAGCATAGAACGTACACCACCAAGAGTGAGCACTAAGGTAAATTGTGGACTTTGGGTGATATGATGTGTCACTGGGTTCAGAAGTTTTAACAAATGTTAACACCCTGTTTGGGGATAAGTATAATAGGAGAGTCTATGCACATATAGGACTGGGAGTACATGGGAAATCTCTGTACATTCCTCTTGATTTTGCTGTGAACCTAAAGCTACTTTAAAATATTTTACTTGAAAAAAACATTTAAAAATTGCAAATAACAAGCTTCAATGTTCTGCATCTTTAGTTCGCCTCAAGCACCAATATATGTAGCCATGCTTTATATTCCTTGTGGCTCAGAACAGCCCTATCTCTGACATGATACTCATATACTGTAGCCTTCAGTCTTAACAGATTTTTTTAATAAAAATTTAGCTACTTCTGACCACATTATGTGAGGCTGTCTAAAGACATAGACATGGCCAACAAGCACATGAAGAAATGCTCCACATCACTTGCCATCAGGGAAGTACAAATCAGAACCACAATGAGATACCACCTCACACCAGTGACAATGGGGAAAATTAACAAAGCAGGAAACCACAAATGTTGGAGAGGATGTGGAGAAAGGGGAACCCTCTTACACTGTTGGTGGGAATGTGAACTGGTGCAGCCACTCTGGAAAACTGTGTGGAGGTTCCTCAAAGAGTTAAAAATAGATCTGCCCTGACCCAGCAATTGCACTGCTGGGGATTTACCCCAAAGATATAGATGCAATGAAACACCGGGACACCTGCACCCCGATGTTTATAGCACAATGTCCACAATAGCCAAACAGTGGAAGGAGCCTCGGTGTCCATCGAAAGATGAATGGATAAAGAAGATGTGGTTTATGTATACAATGGAATATTACTCAGCCATTAGAAACGACAAAGACCCACCATTTGCTTCGACGTGGATGGAACTGGAGGGTATTATGCTGAGTGAAGTAAGTCAATCGGAGAAGGACAAACATTATATGGTCTCATTCATTTGGGGAATATAAAAAAATAGTGAAAGGAAATAAAGGGGAAAGGAGAAAAAATGAGTGGGAAATATCAGAAAGGGAGACAGAACATGAGAGACTTCTAACTCTGGGAAACGAACTAGGGGTGGTGGAAGAAGAGGTGGGAGGGGAGTGGAGGTGACTGGGTGATGGGCACTGAGGTGGGCACTTGACGGGATGAGCACTGGGTGTTATTCTATATGTTGGCAAATTGAACACCAATAAAAAATACATTTATAAAAAATTTTTAAAAATTAATAAAAAATAAAGAAACAAAAAAATAAATAAAACATAAAAAATCTATTTGAAAAAGTATTTTAAAGATGCAATTAAAAGGAAGGAATGATACATTGCAGTCCATAAAATGTTGCTGTTGGTTACTTTGGAAGGTTGGCATTTGAGATATTCCTTATTTGAATTTCTCTAATGTGAAAACAACAACACATGAGGGTAACCACCCGCAGATTTTTAAAAAGAGAGCTGCAATATTTTTTTCCATTTTTTTTTTAAAGATTTTATTTATTTATCCATGAGAGACACAGAGAGAGGCAGAGACATAGGCAGGAGAAGCAGACTCCATGCAGGGAGCTTGATGTGGGACTCGATCCTGGGACTCCAGGATCATGCTCTGGGCCAAAGGCAGACACCAAACCGCTAAGCTACCCAGGCGCCTCCTTTTTTTCCCCCATTTTTATTCATATAGCATGTTCATAAAAAATGTACATATTAATTTGGTTTTTCCATTGTTGGGTCTTTGTTACTCTCCATGTGAAATATACAATATTAGATAAAATATATTTTGCTTAGTTTCTATTAGTACTCTACATGTGAAATGATGCAGTATTAGATAAAATTCCTGTCCTCATTTCCTCAAAAAAGCAAAGGTAGTTTTATTTTTCAGATCTTCATAGATATTCCTCAAGCTTCACCAGAAGTAAGTGATTCCTCTTCTCTAACTTAATTCTCAGTCTTATTTCATTTTGTAATTATTGGGGGTCAGAACACCATAAAATTGAATTGTTTGGGACCTTGATTCTTTCTCAAAACTGAAGAAAAATGTTTGACTTTAAGAAAGATAGCTACCTAACTATAAAGGATATCTTATTCATGGTCCATGGAATTCATATTCTCCGGTGTCCTTTTCAGATCTTTTCTTTCTGTAATGCATGATCTTTTGAATCTTACTGCAACCTTGAACCTAACAGACTTTATTTTTGCTTGCAGTGCTTCCAACCCAACTAACATGAACTTTATAACATAAAGTGCATGTCAGGCATTATTCCTTGAATTACCAGCTATGCCAGGCAAATATAGGTATTAGAATATGAATCTTCGTTGTAGTAATCAACAATTGGCCTTTCTTTACTGTGCTATACCATAATTAAAAACCTTAATTTAAATGCTAAAACAAATAATAAAATGTATGTGTTGCTACAGATGTCTATTTCCCTTTTTCTCATTTAAATGTACCTAGATGAAGATATTGACATCATTTTTGCATCAGATTTGTTTACTTATTTATTTATATTATTTTAATGTAAGGTTTTATTATAGTTCAAGTGTCCATGCATAGACACTGGTATTCACATAGGGCTCATTATATTCAGACTCAATGTAGAAATTATAATATAAACAAGAATTAAAACCAGAATGGTCCCCTCTTACACTGTTGGTGGGAATGTGAACTGGTGCAGCCACTCTGGAAAACTGTGTGGAGGTTCCTCAAACAGTTAAAAATAGACCTGCCCTACGACCCAGCAATTGCACTGTTGGGGATTTACCCCAAAGATACAGATGCAATGAAAAGCTGGGACACCTGCACCCCGATGTTTCTAGCAGCAATGTCCACAATAGCCAAACTGTGGAAGGAGCCTCGGTGTCCATCGAAAGATGAATGGATAAAGAAGATGTGGTTTATGCATACAATGGAATATTACTCAGCCATTAGAAACGACAAATACCCACCATTTGCTTCAATGTGGATGGAACTGGAGGGTATTATGCTGAGTGAAGTAAGTCAGTCGGAGAAGGACAAACATTATATGTTCTCATTCATTTGGGGAATATAAATAATAGTGAAAGGGAATATAAGGGAAGGGAGAAGAAATGTGTGGGAAATATCAGAAAGGGAGACAGAACGTAAAGACTGCTAACTCTGGGAAACGAACTAGGGGTGGTAGAAGGGGAGGAGGGCGGGGGGTGGGAGTGAATGGGTGACGGGCACTGGGGGTTATTCTGTATGTTAGTAAATTGAACACCAATAAAAAATAAATTAAAAAAAACAGAATGGTCACAGAATGCAGATGTAGAGTAAGAAAGATTTTTTTAAAATGTAAATATAACTGAAATTTTATATGTACAGCATTTATATAATTGCACTAGTGTTAATATTTATGTGGAGTACTGTGGGTTGAATTGTGGCCGCTGAAAAAGATCCTATCTCCTAGTACATGTAAACATAAGCTGAATACAAAAAAGGATCTTTATAGATGATCAAGATAAGGTTAAGTCATTAGGGCTGGTCCCAATCCAATATTGGTGTTATTAAAGGGGTAATTTGAATACAAGTAGACATGGATAGAAGGAAGCCAATATGAAGACACACTGTGAACATCATCTACAATCCAAGGAATGCCTAAGGCTACCAGAAACTAGGAGATAGGTGTGGGACAGTCTCCCTCACGGCCCAACTCGGCTGATACTCTGATTTCAGACCCAGTCTCCAGAACTGTGTGACAATAAATTTTTATTGTTTAAACAAACACCCTGTTTGTGGTACTTTGTTATGGCAGTTCCAGGAAACTAATATATGAACTCATGTTAAGTAAATTTCTTATTAAAGGAATTTAGATGACCACAGCTTTGTAGTACAACCTGAAATCTGGCATTGTGATGCCTCCAGATATGGTTTTCTTTTTTAAAATTCCCCTGGCTATTCGGGGTCTTTTCTGATTCCACACAAATCTTAAAATAATTTGTTCTAACTCTCTGAAGAAAGTCCATGGTATTTTGATAGGGATTGCATTAAACGTGTATATTGCCCTGGGTAACATTGACATTTTCACAATATTAATTCTGCCAATCCATGAGCATGGAATATTTTTCCATCTCTTTGTGTCTTCCTCAATTTCTTTCAGAAGTGTTCTATAGTTTTGAGGGTATAGATCCTTTACATCTTTGGTGAGGTTTATTCCTAGGTATCTTATGCTTTTGGGTGCAATTGTAAATGGGATTGACTCCTTAATTTCTCTTTCTTCAGTCTCATTGTTAGTGTATAGAAATGCCACTGACTTCTGGGCATTGATTTTGTATCCTGCCACGCTACCGAATTGCTGTATGAGTTCTAGCAATCTTGGGGTGGAGACTTTTGGGTTTTCTATGTAGAGTATCATGTCATCGGAGAAGAGGGAGAGTTTGACTTCTTCTTTGCCAATTTGAATGCCTTTAATGTCTTTTTGTTGTCTGATTGCTGAGGCTAGGACTTCCAGTACTATGTTGAACAGCAGTGGTGAGAGTGGACATCCCTGTCTTGTTCCTGATCTTAGGGGAAAGGCTCCCAGTGCTTCCCCATTGAGAATGATATTTGCTGTGGGCTTTTCATAGATAGCTTTTAAGATGTCGAGGAATGTTTCCTCTATCCCTACACTCTGAAGAGTTTTGATCAGGAATGGATGCTGTATTTTGTCAAATGCTTTCTCTGCATCCAATGAGAGGATCATATGGTTCTTGGTTTTCTCTTGCTGATATGATGAATCACATTGATTGTTTTACGGGTGGTACTGGCACAAAAACAGACACATAGATCAATGGAACAGAATAGAGAATCCAGAAGTGGACCCTGAACTTTATGGGCAACTAATATTCGATAAAGGAGGAAAGACTATCCATTGGAAGAAAGACAGTCTCTTCAATAAATGGTGCTGGGAAAATTGGACATCCACATGCAGAAGAATGAAACTAGACCACTCTCTTTCACCATACACAAAGATAAACTCAAAATGGATGAAAGATCTAAATGTGAGACAAGATTCCATCAAAATCCTAGAGAAGAACACAGGCAACACCCTTTTTGAACTCGGCCATAGTAACTTCTTGCAAGATACATCCACGAAGGCAAAAGAAACAAAAGCAAAAATGAACTATTGGGACTTCATCAAGATAAGAAGCTTTTGCACAGCAAAGGATACAGTCAACAAAACTCAAAGACAACCTACAGAATGGGAGAAGATATTTGCAAATGACATATCAGATAAAGGGCTAGTTTCCAAGATCTATAAAGAACTTCTTAAACTCAACACCAAAGAAACAAACAATCCAATCATGAAATGGGCAAAAGACATGAACAGAAATCTCACAGAGGAAGACATAGACATGGCCAACCTGCATATGAGAAAATGCTCTGCATCACTTGCCATCAGGGAAATACAAATCAAAACCACAATGAGATACCACCTCACACCAGTGAGAATGGGGAAAATTAACAAGGCAGGAAACAACAAATGTTGGAGAGGATGCGGAGAAAAGGGAACCCTCATACACTGTTGGTGGGAATGTGAACTGGTGCAGCCACTCTGGAAAACTGTGTGGAGGTTCCTCAAACAGTTAAAAATAGACCTGCCCTACGACCCAGCAATTGCACTGTTGGGGATTTACCCCAAAGATACAAATGCAATGAAACGCCGGGACACCTGCACCCCGATGTTTATAGCAGCAATGGCCACGATAGCCAAACTGTGGAAGGAGCCTCGGTGTCCAACGAAAGATGAATGGATAAAGAAGATGTGGTTTATGTATACAATGGAATATTACTCAGCTATTAGAAATGACAAATACCCACCATTTGCTTCAATGTGGATGGAACTGGAGGGTATTATGCTGAGTGAAGTAAGTCAGTCGGAGAAGGACAAACATTATATGTTCTCATTCATTTGGGGAATATAAATAATAGTGAAAGGGAATATAAGGGAAGGGAGAAGAAATGTGTGGGAAATATCAGAAAGGGAGACAGAACGTAAAGACTGCTAACTCTGGGAAACGAACTAGGGGTGGTAGAAGGGGAGGAGGGCGGGGGTTGGGAGTGAATGGGTGACGGGCACTGGGGGTTATTCTGTATGTTAGTAAATTGAACACCAATAAAAAATAAATTTAAAAAAATAATAATAAAAAAATAAAATAAAGGAATTTAGACATAGCAAGGTTGAGAGAAGAGATTAAGTTCAGGTTTAGTTTATACATACATATTTATTTTATATTATATGCCATAGTTACATTATACACTTACTATATACTATACTTATACAAAATATGTTTGCTATAATTATATTATTCACATTATATATATATATATATATATATAGTTATATAGTTATATTTTTTGTTAATGTATTCTGTTCCACAGTGCTGGCTTCTATCAAAACGATGTATTAAGATTAATTTAGGACTAGGATTAGGAATCTAAGGGCTGTGTGAAAACACTGAGAAAATTTAATACAGTTTAATTTTACTAAAACTTTCCCTAATGTAACCTCAGTGGGATGGATAGTCTTATTCTCCATTTGTCAGTGTAGAAGCTAAGGCGTTAAAAAAAAAAAAAAACCTCTTCAAAATAATTTAGTCGATATTAAGTGCCAAAAGTTAATATCCTCACGTGGTGTAATTTCTTTTTCTTTCTTTTTAAAATATTTTATTTATTTATTCATGGGAGAAAAAAAGAAAGGTGATAAGCAAAATCGATAGGGAAGGGACAGGAAAAATGAACTTTAGTGACTTTTTGTAAAGATTTTTATTTATTTATTCATGAGAGACACAGAGAGAGAGAGAGAGGCAGAGACACAGACAGAGGGAGAAGCAGGCTCCATGCAGGGATCCCGGTGTGGGACAGGATCCCAGGACCCCAGGATCACATGCTGAACTGAAGGCAGATAGATGCTCAACCACTGTGCCACCCAGGCGTCCCACATGGTGTAATATCAAAGACTTTCTTCTCAGCCACCAAACCATGCCTGACTCCCTCCACTGCTAATACGAGCCATTATTTATCCACTTACTTTATAAGATATCATTTGAAAAAAAAAAAAGAAGAAAGAAAGAAAGAAAGAAAGAAAGAAAGAAAGAAAGAAAGAAAGAAAGAAAGAAGAAAGAAAGAAAGAAAGAAAGAAGAAAGAAAAGGAAGTCACTTGTAAATACATTTGTTGAAAATTCTGAAAAATATCTGTAAAACCACCTTTTTTTTCTTTTTCCTAATTTTCCTACCCCACATGAAATGACAGCTTTGTTTAGATTTATAGATGATTCATCTGATAATTATTACAGACTAGTGCTCTTGAGGCATTCCTTAATTTAACTTTTCTAATTAAGATAGTACATCAATAAAATAACTTTGTATACATTGTATATTAACATGAGCTCAACTATCTCTTTAAAAAGTCATATTCTTTTATGTTAGGCCATTAGACTAGCTTGGGAAGTTATCATCTTTATTTCATGGAGCTTGTACATGGACTTTTATTTATGTATTTACTTATTTTTAAAGATTTTATTCATTCATTCATTCATGAGAGATAAAGAGAGAAAGGCAGAGACACACAGGCAGAGGGAGAAGCAGGCTCCATGCAGGGAGCACGATGTGAGACTTGATCCCGGGTCTCCAGGATCAGCCCTGGGCCAAAGGCAGGCACCAAACCGCTGAGCCACCCAGGGATCCCTGTACATGGACTTTTAAACTTGATGTCATGCTATAGGAATTCACACTTTTTCCCCGAGTTCTCCATCTAGATTTGAAAGATCTAATTTTTTCTTGTAATTCTGTTATGATACAACATGGATCTATCCTTACTTTGTTCAGAGAGCAAGGAAGCCCTTTAAAAATATTCCTTTTGTTTGCCCTTAGCCTTAGCAGAAAAGAGACATAAAGTTTCAAAAGATAAATTATAGTTATTCCAAGACATAGTCCATTATTTAGGATGTGGCATATCTCAGCAGGGAAAGGCATTCTATCTTAATATACTGAAAACTATCCAATCTCATCCTAGGCTTCTTACAAAATAATAATTGAAAAGGCATTTAGGTTCAACAGGATTTTGCAGACAATGTATGCCATTTTTTCCCCTGAGATTGCAATACTTTATGAATTAACTAAATCTTCAATAACAGAGCCTTTCCTCTGGACCCCAACATGAACAGATATTCTGTAGCCTAAAGAAGGCTCTTCAACAGATTTTCTCAAGTATTACTAATTATTAAGAGCCTTTTTATCTATTTGTGCATAAGATATCTGAAGAAGTTTTGGGGTTTTAACTTGACTTTATGGGAAGTATAAAAAAATGCATTGCTTACCATAGATTTACCCTTGACTTGGTTGCAAAGGTCTATCTTCCTTTTCTAGGACAACAGCTGTCTCTTTAAAACTTATTGATGTTATGCATCTGCTGAACTAGTTCTAGATTCATTCTTTGAATTCATGGTTCTTCATGCAGCACAGATATTAATACTAATTGAGAATGCACAACACTTTTCAGCCAGCCAATTAATTTCTTATGTGATTCTGTTACTCTCACTCTTACCTTATCATTCCACTGTTGCAATATACCGAATCCTGCCACTCTCCTGTCTCCATCAGAATGAGAGGAACATCATGTCTGTCTTACCTCCCTTGGGGAATGTTCTGTACCTTAGTTGGATTAGTATAGACTCCCATTGATAATCTTGACCTAGTATTGTTTATTAGTGGTTCATACTTCAAAACTGAAACTGGAGGATATCAAGTATGATATGATTAATTTAAGCTTAGCTTTAGAATATAGTCTTCTACCTGAGGTAAAAATCAGCCCAGAAAGCAAAGCTTATGTATTAACTAGATCTTGTTAGCTAGCCAAAGGCCAGAAAGTAAACATATATACAGATAGTAATTATGCTTATGGAGTCATACATGACTTTTGGATGCTTTCAAAACAAATGAATTTCCTCATCTCTATTGGAACCTCCATCAAAAATGGACAGCAAGTTTCAGGAATTCATAGATGCAATCTCACTTCCTAGAGAGGTGGCTATTTAAAAAAATCAAAGCTCATGGAAATGAAATAATACGGAAACTAAAGGAAATGCTCTAGACTAATCTAAATCACTATGCTAAAATAAATGAGTATTAATCAAGAATGTAAACCTATCTAAACCTTCAAAAGATAACTCTCTGTAGGAATCCAGAGAGACCATTATAAAATATCAATATTTAGCTCCTGATTCTGGAAAGGAAGTATGGAAATAAATCTAACTTCTTCTTTTACTCAGATAATATCTGGCACTCTGAAGATGGTGGCTTAGTGGCACCAGATAATTTCAAATGGATGTTAGCTAAATTTCTCAATGAAACTACTCATCATGGCATAGACTAATCACTTGATAATTTAAATCAGCATTGTTGGAGAAATTTTAAACAGCCAAGGTTATTTTGGGGTTATGCATTACATATCAACAGCATAAGTCTGAAAAAACTGTAAAGATGGGACATAGAAACCAAAGCCTCAAGGGCCCTTTGAAAAACTCCAGTTGAATTTTATATATCTTTCATCCTCCCTAGGATTTGAATGTGCTTTAGTATTTTATGTATATTTTCAATATGATGTGGAGCGTTTCTAGCATTGGAGGTGACGTCCTTAAACATGTTATCAGTTGATAGATAACTGGTGCTTGCCTGAGGAAGTAGATCATATGACCATAAGTGATAGTGGGAGAATGCCTTTGACCAAGGGAACTCAAGATTTTCTGAAAGTTTTGACCAATTTAAGGATGTCATTTTTCTTTTCAACATTTCTAGAAGATTGTGGGTGTTAAGACAGTGTAGTGAGGGGTAACATCTTACAGAGTTCTTTTATAATGGCTCTCATAAAGTTTGTGTCTTGATCACTTGATGTAAAAATTAGAATGCTCCAGATTAGGAACATGAAATCAAGCAGCTTTATTACTACTATAAAGGTTGCAGCTTAAATTCATCAGTCTTTTTTGGGGGCAATAGGCCAAATACTTACCACCTGGAAGAGACACACAGAGAAATGAATGTGTAACCCAGTTAATATTTGGCCATGATTCAGATTTAATGCTACTCTTTTCTTTTTTCTTCCCTCTCTCCTAGCTTCCTGCCCTGGATCTCCTTGTGCCTCTACTGAATCTGTATTTCCTTTGTTGTCAGAACACCTGGCCCTGTTTGTCTCAGACTAACATCTCATGCAATTTAGGAATGGAATTCTGACACTGGTCTGTATACAACCCAAATTAAATAAATAAGCATGGAATTTTGGTCTCAGAAATCAACTCTAAAATGAGGCCATTCTTGATTATTTAGGAAAACTACCTAAATTACTGACTCATTTTTTGTGTGAAGAAAATCAGAGCATTGTTTCCATTACACTAATCATTCAGAAAAGACTAGGAAACTCATTGCTAACTCTAGCAGAAATTATCAATGATACCATCTCTGCCCTTTATGGAGTAACAGATCCATTTCAGTTAATTGGTAAGTAATGAAAGAAAATCACATTCTAGATTTCTGTTGTCTAGTCTGAGGGGCATCTGTGCCATTACTAATAGTGCTTGCTGTACTTGGATTAATGAAAAAGGCAAGATGGATAGGCTGTACGTATCCTTAAAATAAAAGCTATTTGTATCTCTAAGATTCATCCTCATGGCTGGTAGGATTTATTCTTTTGGCACAGGTTAGGCAATTGGGATTCCTGGTTCTGAAGCATTTTACAGAGACTATTGTTTTGGTTTTGTTGTTGTTTTTTTATCATAATGATCAAAATTCTGGCCCACTGCATTCACAGAATTATAACATTTTGTGTAACTGTGCTTTCATTAGATGATTGCCACGATAATACAAGATGATTAAGATCTTACAATATAGTTAACTATGGAGATAAACAGTAATGACCTGGATTCTAGACGTCTTTGAATTATCCAACTTTTCACAATTGAGAGAATGATGCAAAGAAGGGGTTAGGAAACTAACTATACAAATATGTAATGGCCAGGGGTAGCCCAGGTGCCTTAGCAGTTTAGTGCCGCCTTCCACCCACGGCGTGATCTTGGAGACTCAGGATCGAGTCCCACGTTAGGCTTCCTGCATGGAGCCTGTTTCTACCTCTGCCTGTGTCTTTGTCTCTGTCTCAGTCTGTCTCTCTCTCTCTCTCTCTCTCTCTCTGTGTGTCTCTCATGAATAAATAAATAAATAAATCTTAAAAATAAAACAAATATGCAATGGCCAAAATATATATGAAAATAGAACTATGACCTACAATTTCTGTAGCAAATAGCCTGGAAGATAAACCACTACCTCTGCAGCCATGAGTCAAAAAAGGACCAGGGTTTGGTCAATAACTTCCAGTTTTTCTAGCTTTTGACTTCGCTTCCAAGACCAACCAGAGAAAACCAAATATGCTCCCTAACCAATTACATATAATGCTTCACCTCAAATTAGTCTGTTCCCAACTTCCCTATGCTGTCAACCTCTAAGTAGAACATATTTTAAGTCTTTTTCCACTATAAAGTTTTCAAATTCCTCCGCCTGCTATTGTCTCGCTAGATGCAAAAGATGGTAGCTGACTCTCTTGCTATATAGCAAAATCTAAGTAGGGTTTGTTTGTCTCATTTAGGTAGTTTTTGTTTATTTCCACAATTTCCAACTAGTAATCATTGAGTTAAAATAAATTTTTTTTCTTCTCGATGAGAAGCCTAATACATATGAAGAATGTTGGAGTTAATGTGTTAGCATTGTACACAAAATGCTGATATCCATACTGCATAGTATTTTCAAGACAAGTGCCAACTGTGTGATCATAGCTTAATATATTCATTTTACAATTGATATAAAGGTCAGGTCTGGTATTCAGGCTTGCTTTATACCAGGTAATACTGAAAGAATCAGAGAATGTAAGTTTGTTATCGTGAAACAGCAAACACCTATGTGGTGGCTAGGTATTAAGCAATAGAGCAGAATACGAACTCTGTTCCCACATAATAGTATAAAATGCAATGAACCCATTATTCTGGATTCTTGGAGTAGAAGTTTCTTTGACCAGGGGCACCTGAGTGGCTCAGTTGGTTAAGTGTCCAACTCTTGATTTCAGCTCAGGTCATGATCTCAGGGTTGTGAGATTGAGGCACTACTTTCCACACTGAGTGTAGAGCCTGCTTAAGATTTTCTCTCTCTACCCCTCTCCCTTAACCCCTCCCCCACCAGTACTCACTTGTGTGAGTGCACATGCAGTGTCTCTCTCAAAAAAAAAAAATCTGCACTGAACACAACTTCAAGGAAGGCTGTAGTGAGGCTAGAGAGATTGGAAGGTATAGGGATATATATTTACTTATGTGGAATTTTATTTACATTTTCATAGTTTTCAGTAATAATGTACTTCCAATGTTGAAAGCTAACTTGATCTACATCCTGAAGTCTTCTATCCCAGAATAACTGTCAATTTCCAGTGCTGGATCAGTTCTTGTCAATCTTGACTACTTTGTGGTATGGTAAACCCTAATGATGAGGTGAGCCTGGCATTAAATCTGCACCAATGTTCCAGATACCCAGTGATTTCTGACTCTCAATGCAAAGCTCTTTCTAGTATGCCATGCTACTCCAGGAAAATTCTGTCTTGGCAGAAAGGAACAAGTACATGTGTATGATTTAAACCACAGCATCAACTAAGTAAAAGAATAAGAACTATGTGTAATTGCATTATTTGCATAAGTCAAACAATACTTTTTAAATTAAATTCAGCAGAATTCCTTTTGTGTCTATTGTATTGAGAGTTATATAACATTTATCAGATGTAGCTATTATGTATCACAAAACCTTTTCTAAAACTAAAAAAATAATAGATTTTTCCACATCCTTGAACAACACTTCACCTTTTGGAAACAAAAGATATATGTGTTTAGTGAACTTAATCTATGACAGGATGTTACCATTTATACAGATCTTTTCATTTCATACCTGAAGTATATTTTAAACTTCAGAATAAGTTACTGGGTCAAAAAATAGGAAAATTTGTTTTTTAGATATAGGAATAAATGGGCATGTGTTTGTTAATATGAAATTCAATGGAATCCAAGGTCCCTTATTTACTATTCCATGCATTTCCAAAATGAATAAAACATTCAAATTCTTTAGGAAGTATTTGAGATTCAAGATTATGATTACATTTTAATATAATTGAATCCTTTAAGATATTGCAAAGATAGTAATTTTTAATACATAAACATTGATGCCATGTTAATTTCTTGGAAAGTTTCTGTGTTTTTTTCATGATTTATGTTATCAGCCATAGCTAAGGCTTTTATCTTCATTATAAGTAGATATTCAACCAACAAAGCCATCTCTGGTTTTTTTTGTTTGTTTATTTTACTTCAAATGCTGCATGAAAAGAAATGAGAAAATTCTAGTTCTATGAATATTAACATTTGTTCTTGATTAAAATAATTATTTTCTCATGCCAGAACATTATTAGGGCTAGACATTAGGTAGTGAGGAAGAGAATAAATGCCAATTTATTAGGCTGATGTTACCATTAATATAATTCTGATAGCTAATTACACAATTTTCAGTTCCATTCTATTTAAATTGTGTTCTTTAATTGCAATGCACGTCCAATTCAAAAATAAATCTATTCAATGTTCAGGTCAGGAATTTAACATAGAATCTTAATTCATTTCCATGTCTTAATCAGCGCTAGGATGAATCTTAAAGTGCCTCTCATTAAAGTTACTTCTTCTACTTAACAGAAGTAAAGCTTTATCATTTATCAAAGCTTTAAACGTGAGACAAAGTTTGCTAAATGTAAAATGCATAATCAGAAAGGGTCTGGAAGGTGAGTTAAAGTGATCACGGAGGGGGAGCATTTGTAGAGAGTCAGAAGGGGCTCTGAAATCATAACACATAATCCCAATGCTAGCTCCCCTTAGGCTAAATCCTACTGGTACAATGGAAGCTATTGTATTTGTGCATCTATGTCTGGTTTCTCCCATTGTTTTACAGTTTCTTCAATTGACCCCAACAATGGCTTTCTCAGCTTCATGTAGAATGTGGATGACTCAACATACTATCTCCCATTCTAAGTTATGAAAAGATGTGAACCAATGTACCTAAAGAGGGTTCCAACATTTAGAGCCTATCTGAGTCTTCCAAATGATGACTAGAATGATCTAAACAATTATTTTCTGGTTAACTACATTTCTTTTTTTTTTTTCTTTTCTTTTCTTTCCTTTCCTTTTCTTTTCTTTCTCTCCTTCCTTCCTTCCTTTTTTTATTGTAACTGCATTGATTGCTCTGCTTTCAAATCTATGTTGGCTTTAAATGTTCTTCAAATTATAATAAAAAAGGAACTAGTACTAATATTAACCTTTTATTAATAGGTTTTCCAAAATCACATAGAATTAACCAAGTACTCTCCAGGACTAGCTCAGATGATGAGGATAAAGTATTTGCTATGGGGGTAAAGAACACAGTTATGGAGTAATGATTGGGGCACTTTCTTTTATTTTCAAATATGTTTTATAAAAACAAGAAAGAATCCAGGCAATTCACAGGATACAGTATATCAACTCAGAGTAAATTAGTACCAGTACTAGCAAATCTACTGAGAGGAATATTTTTCTGAGACACATATAGTCATACTGCCTTCTATTTTTTTTAAATGGAGTCATTGCTTCTACTCATGATGTAGAAACCTACAAGAAAATTTTCTCTGTAATTAAATGGAAAAAAATCTGGATAATCTATGAAATCATAATTATCTGGAGATCATCATATAGCAGAAAGCACAAAATAACTAAGAAAACTATATTTAAACAGAGATAATCCCCTCAGAAGAGAGACTTCACCACTGGAATACGTGATTGGCACACAAGTGAAAAAGACAAAATCAGAACAACTTCTAAAGGCATTCTTAAAAGTCAAATATGGGTTAGTGTCTCAGTTTGAAACAAGATATCAGGTAACAAGGGAATCTAGCACCCACTTACAACTTTATCACAGGTATGAGGTTTCTTCTGATAAAATGTTCTAATATTGACTGTGATTATGATTGCACATATCTGTGAATATTCTAAAAGATATTTAGTTGTATATAATACCATACAATTATGTGGTATGTGAATTGTATCTCAATAAACCTATTTAAAAAATCTATACAGACAGAAATCAGAGGAGTGGTTGGCAACTGGGTTGGTTAGTGTAGAATGATTAAAAAAGGAAATTCTTTTGGCATTATGGAAATATTCCAAATTGTAATTATGCTATTAGTAAAAATACTACACAAGTGTGTCAAAACTAATTAACCTGTATATCATAAAAGGATTCATTTTGCTTTATGTAAATTATGCCTCAATAAAAATGACTTTTAAAAATGAAGATGACAAAACAAGAGGAGCTAAAGATAAAAGTGATGACTTGAAACATAAGGAAAGAAATAAGACAAGACCTAGATTATTCAAAGTATTATTTTATTTTATTTTATTTTATTTTATTTTATTATTTTACCTTATTTTATTAGATTTTTTTTCTTTCTTTTTTTTTTATTTATGAGAGACATAGAGAGAGAGGCAGAAACATAGGCAGAAGAAGGAGAAGCAGGAGAAGCAGGCTTATTCAGAGTATTAAAGTATATAAGCAGATTATTCAAAGTATTATTTTATTTTATTTTATTTTATTTTATTTTATTTTACTATTTTACCTTATTTTATTAGATTTTTTTCTTTCTTTTTTTTTTTATTTATGAGAGACATAGAGAGAGAGGCAGAAACATAGGCAGAAGAAGGAGAAGCAGAAGAAGCAGGCTTCGTGCAGGGAGCCTGATTCAGGACTCAATTCCATTACACTGGGATCATGCCCTGAGGCAAAGGCAGATGCCCAACCACTGAGCCACCCAGGTGCCCCTCGAAGAATAATTTTAGAATTAATTTTATGACTCCTTTACAATGTACTACCCTTCTATAGTTTGCATTTTAAAAATTGCCACATCTGCTTCTAGCCAAAGGAAACTTAATCCCCAATGATATTGCATTTTTAATTACCTTCAAAAAAACATTAATGTATTAGTCAGGAGTTCTGATATGGAATAGTGAAAGCTCAACTGAAGAGAGTTTAATAAAGAAAAATTACAGATCTGGAGGAAATTCTTTCTTCTTCTTGACTTTAATCCTTGTCTGAGCCTACTACCAGTAACCCCAATGAGAAGCTAGAGAATAGTGCATCTGGTCAGTCTGTGGAAGCCAATAACCTAGAGCAGAAAGCTGTGCAGAAAAGAACAGTGAGCAGATCTCTTGGGTATATGGAAAATAGTCAGTGAAACATTAAAACTAATTTTATAATTGCATTTATAATTTAATATGAACTAGTGAATAATTGACCTGAGAACGATAAAAAACAAAATATAGAATGGTCTTTAAAAAATATATTTAAGTAGGAGACTTAGGCAAATATATATATATGTGTATATATATATATATATATATATGTATATATATATATATATATACAATTGCCCTAAAAATGTGTTTGTTTGCACACACTGAGCAAATTCTATATGCATTTTCAAAGGAATTGAAAAAAAAATAACAAACACTGAAAAAACACAATTTTAGAGACCATAGATCACTTTGAGGAGTTTGGTTATTTTAAAATATTAAGTCTTTCAATCCGTCATCAGCATCTTATAATTCTCCATGTACAAGTTTTTCACCAATTTGGTTATGTTTATTCTAAATCTTTTATTATTTTGATTGCTATTGTGAATAAGATTTTCTTTCTTAATTTCCTTTGGGGGCAGCCTGGGTAGCTCAGCGGTTTAGTGCCGCCTTCAGCCCAGGGCTGATCCTGGGGTCCTGGGTCGAGTCCTGCATCAGGCTCCCTGTGTCTCTGCCTCTCTCTCTCTCTCTCTCTCTCTGTGTGTGTGTGTTTCTCATGAATAAATAAATAAAATCTTAAAAAAAATTCCTTTGGATAGTTCATTATTTGTGTATAAAAACATGGCTGATTTTTTATGTTGATTTTGTATTATAAGTTGTATCCACAATTTTATGGAATTTATTAGTTCTAAAATATTTTGTTGAGTCTTTAGGATTTTATACATATATGATCATGTTTCTGCAAACAGAGATGATTTTACTTCTTCCTTTTCTGTTCAGATAATTTTTAATTATTTTACTTGCCTAATTGCTCTGGCTGTTACCAGTACTATGTTGAATATAAATGGTAAGAGTGTTCATCCTTACTTTGTACAGATATTGTACCAGAAAATATACAACAGAGGGAGCAATTAAGATGGCGGGGTAATAAGAGGACCCTAGACTTTCCTCCTCCCTTGAACACAGCTGAATAAATATTGAATCATTCTGAACACCCAGGAAATCGATCTGAGGACTGACACAACAAACTACACAACAAGAGGGAGAGAAGAGGCCACATCCTAGAAGGAAGGAGGTACAGAGAATTGATTTTGGGGGAGAAAAGGATCAAGGGTACTGCAGAGGGGAGAGAGCCCTGGTCATTGAAAGAGGTGAGAGAAAGAGAGGAGGATATAGGAAATCACACAAAGAAAACGCTTCCCCAAAGGCATTGACTGCAAAACCAGGAGGAGCTGATTTTTATGAGTTTTTACAACCAGTAGAGCTCAAAGACTGGGATTTTAGATCCAATGTGAAGCCTCACGGGCACTACAGTACTTCTGTGGAATGAGAGACTATAGCCTGGGGTGGGGGGTTGGGGGCAAACATCATGGTCTCTTCATTGGTGTGTATCTGGGAGAGGTGGCACTGACTCTCCAGGGACAAAAGAGCTGGGGCACCATTACACTCCCCTTCCCCCAGCATAGGCTCAGAGACACCTACTCAGGACAGCTAACCTGGACACTGGCTCTTTGCCTCACTTTACTCTAAATTCCAAGCTCCTGCAGTTTGGTATAACTACATTTCTAGGACAAACACACAGGGGGAGATTGTTCACTCTTCTGTGAGCACTTCATGAACAAAGGCAGGTATGAACTCCCCTCTCTGAGGATGAGGGAGAGAGCTGACACCATTTGCCTCCCCTGCCCCTCAGCATGAACTAACTTCCCTAAGCAGCACAGCACCAACAGCACTGCCCAAACTGCTTAAATCAAGTCCCCCCCCCCCCCCGCCGTGCTCTGCAGGTGCTGCCTTTCTAGGGCAAGTGTGCCTGAGAACCAGCACTAAACCCCAGCACACACCATGTCTACTGACCAGAGTGCTGCAAAGTTTCAGCTCTAGTGGAAATAGTATCAAGTCTTTTTTAACAAGCAGACCAGAGCACACCTAGTTAAAACTCACTATACTCTTGGCCAAAGTCCAAACACTCCCCACTGTAGGCAGAGAAACTCTGAGGGAAAAAATAAGTCAAAACACAGCAGGAGGGCGCACACAACATATACCACAAACTGTCTGAAGTGCCAGGCCCTGGGCATTATATGACCTCTTCTTCGAAAAGCCATTACTCTCAGGAGCAGGAATCAAACAGGTTTTCCTAACACACAGAAGAAGATAGGTACCTAGAAAGAATGACAAGACAGAGGAATTCATTCTCAAAGAAAGAACAAAAAAAGGACACAGCCAGGAATCAAATCAAAACATGTAAATAGGGGATCCCTGGGTGGTGCAGCGGTTTGGCGCCTGCCTTTGGCCCAGGGCTCAATCCTGGAGACCCAGGATCGAATCCCACATCGGGCTCCCGGTGCATGGAGCCTGCTTCTCCCTCTGCCTGTGTCTCTGCCTCTCTCTCTCTCTCTCTCTCTCTGTGTGACTATCACAAATAAATAAAAATTTTAAAAAATACTATAAAAAAACATGTAAATAATATGCCTGAACAAGAATTTAAGACAAAAATCATAAGGATACTAGCTGGGCTTGAGAAAAGCATAGTAGACATGAGGGAGTCCCTTAACGGTGAGTTAAAGACCTAAAACACTAGTCAGGTAAAAATAAAAAAAAATTCTATAACCAAGATGGAAAACTGACTGGATGTAATGATCATGATGGAGGTAGGAGAGGAATGAATAAGTTATATAAAAGATAAAATTATGGAAAATAAGCTGAAAAGAAGAAGGAAAGAAAAATATTGGATCATGAATGTAGACTTCAGGAACTCAGAGACCCCATAAAGCATAATATAATTTGTATTATAGAAGTCTCAGAAGAAGGAAAGGAAAAAGGAGCAGAAGGTTTATTTGAGGAAACTTTAGCTGAAATTTTCCCTAATCTGGGGAAGGAAATAGACTTCCAAATCCAGGAGGCACAGAGAACTACCATCAAAATAAACAAAAATGGGCCAACACCAACACATATTGTAGTTAAATTTGTGAAATACAGAGATAAGGAAAAAATCCTAAAAGTAGTAAGAAAAAAGAAGTCTTTAACTTACAAGATATTCCAACAATATTCCATCCAGCAACGTTGTCATTCAGAATAGAAGGAGAGAGAAAGAGTTTCCCAGACAAACAAAAACTAAAGGAGTTCATGACAACGGAACCAGCCTTGCAAGAAATATTAAGGAGGAGCAGCCCCAGTGGCTCAGAGGTTTAGCACCTGTCTTCAGCCGGGGGCCTGATCTTGGAGACCTGGGATGGAGTCCCACGTCGGGCTCCTTGCATGGAGCCTGCTTCTCCCTCTGCCTGTGTCTCTGCTGCTCTCTCTCTCTGTGTCTCTCATTAATAAATAAATAAAATCTTCTTTAAAAAGAAATATTAAGGAGGACTCTTTAGTGGGAAAGAAAGACCAAAAGTGACAAAGACTAGAAAGGAACAGAGAAAAATCCCCAGAAAAAAATGACTTAACAGAACACCATGGAACTAAATTCATGTCTGTTAATCACTCTGAATGTAAATGAACAGAATGCTTCAATCAGAAGACATAGGGTATCAAAGTGGATCAAAATAAAACAAACAAAATGAGATCCATCTTTATGCTGCCTATAAGATAGTCATTTTAGACCTAAATACACCTCCAGATTGAAAGTGGGGAGACGGAGAACCATTTATCATGCTAGTGGACATCAAAGGAAACCTTAGTAGCCAGACTTAGACAAACTAGATTCTAAACCAAATTCTGTAAAAAGAAGAGTGGCACTAAATAATAATAAAGTAGTCTTTCCATAATAAAGTGGTCTTTCCAACAAGTAGGTCTAACTATTATATTTATGCCCCTACAAGAGAGCACCCAAATACAAAAGCAATTGATAACAAACTTTAAAAAAAAAGACCCTCACTGATGATAATATAAAAATAGTAGAGGACTTACAGCAATGGACAGATCACTTAAGCAAAAAATCAACAAGGAAACAATGGTTTTGAATGACACACTGGACCAGATGGACTTAACAGACATATTAAGAGCATTTCATCATAAAGCAGCAGAGTACACATTCTTTTCGAGTGCACAAGGGGACATTCTACAGAGTAGATCACATACTGGGTCAGAGATCGGCCCTCAACAAGCACAAAAGGGTTAAGATCATACCATGCACATTTTCTGACCACAACACTATAAAACTTGAAGTCAACCACAAGAAAAAATTGGAAAGATAACAAATACACAAAGGTTAAAGAATATCCTACTAAAGAATGAATGGGTCAACCGCGAAATTAAAGATTTATTTTAATTCATGGAAACAAATGAAAATGAAAACATGACAGTCCAAAACTTTGGGATGCAGCAAATGCAGTCAGAAGAGGGAAGTGCAGGCCTACCTTAAGAAGCAAGAAAAATCTCAAACACACAACCCAAACTTACACCTAAAGGAGCTAGAAAAAGAACAAATGGAGCCTCTAGTCAGCAGAAGAAAGGAAATAATAAAGTTTAGGGCAAAAATAAATGATATAGAAACAACAACAACAACAAACCCAGTAGAACAGATCAATGAAAGTAGGAGCTGGTTCTTTGAAAGAATTATTAAAATTGATAAACCCCTAACCAGACTTATCGAAAAGAAAAGAGAAAAAATTAAATAAATAAAATCACGAATGAGAGAAGAGATCACAATCAACACCACAGAAACACAAATAATTAATATTATGAGCAATTATATCCTAACAAATTGGGCATTATGGAAGAAATGGATAAATTCCTAGAAACATGTAAACTACCAAAACTGAAACAGAAAGAAATAGAAAATTTAAACAGACCAATAACCAGCAAAGAAACTGAATCATTAATCAAAAATTTTCTGACAGGTCCAGATGACTTCTTAGAAGAATATGTCCAAACATTTAAAGAAGAGTTAATATGTATTATTCTCAAACTGTTCCAAAAAATAGAAATTTAGGAAAAACCTTCAAACTCATTCTACAAGGCCAGCATTTCCTTGATTCCAAAACCAGACAAAGACCCTACCAAAAAGGAGAATTACAGGCCAAGATCCCTAATGGACATGCAAAAATTCTCAATAAGACTAGCAAATCAAATCCAACAGTACAAAAAAAAAAAAAAAAATCCAACAGTACTTTAAAACAATCATTGGCCACAATCAAGTGGAATTTATTCCTGGTCTGCAAGCATGGTTCAATATTCACAAATCATTCAACATGATACAGCATATCATAAAATAAAAGATGAAAACCACATGATCAGGACTCCCGAATAGCTCAGTGTTGAGCATCTGCCTTTGACTTAGGGCGTGATCCCAGAGTTCTGGGATCGAGTCCCACATCAGGCTCCCTGCATGGAGCCTGCTTCTCTCTCTGCTTGTGTCTCTGACTCTTTCTCTGTGTCTCTCATGAATAAATGAATAAAATCTTTAAAAAAAAAAGAAAACTACTTGATCCTCTCAATAGATGCAAACAAAAAGCTGGAGCTAGAGGGAACATACCTCAACATCATAAAGGCCACCTATGAAAGACTCACAGCTAACATAATGTTCAATGGAGAGAACCTGAGAGCTTTTCCTCTACAGTCAGGAAAATGATAGGGATGGCTCCTCTTACCACTGCTATTTAACATAGTACTGGAATCCCTAGGCTCAGCAATCAGACAACAAAAAGAAATAAAAGCCATCCAAATTGGCAAGCTGAAGTGAAAGCTTCACTATTCACAGATGACATGATACTCTGTGGAGAAACCCTGACAGACTCTGCCCCCAAATTGCTGGACTTGATATATGAATTCAGTAAAGTTTCAGGACACAAAATCATAGAAATATGTTGCATTTCTATACACCAATAATGAAACAACAGAAAGAAAAATCAAGGAATCAATTCCATTTACAATTGCACCAAATACTATAAAATACCTAGGAAGAAAGCTAACAAAAGAGGTAAAAGATCTATACTATGAAAACTATAGGACACTTATGAAAGAAATTGAAGAAAACACACAAAAAAAATGGAAGAACATTCCATGCTCATGGATTGGAAGAACAAATATTGTTAAAATGTCTATATTACCCAAAGCAATCTACATATCCAATGATATCCCTATCAAAATACCACCAGCGTTTTTCACAAAAAGAGATTTTTAATTTTAATGAAGTCCGACTCATATTTTTTTCTTTCATGGATTTTGACTTTCATATTGTATTAAAAAGTAGTTGTAAAAGCCAAGGTCACCTTGGTTTTCTCCTCTATTATTCTGTGGAAATTGTATAGTTTTCTGTTTTATCTTTTGGTCTACAATCTATTTTGTGTTGATTTTTGTAGTTCTAGGTTCATTTTTTTTTCCTTTGTGGGTTCCCATTTGTTCCATATAATTTGTTGGAAAAAAAAAAAAAAGAGACAAATTCTCTGTTGAATTCCCTTTGCTCCTTTTTCAAAGTCATCTGACTATATTTGTGTGGGTCTATATCTGGGCTTTCTATTCTAATTCATTGGTCCACTTTCATTAATACCACAAGATCTTGATTCTGTAACTTTACTGTCAATCTTGAAGTAGGGAAATGTCAGTCCTCTCACTTTGTTCTTCATCAGTGTTTTGTTGGTTATTCTGGTCTTTTGCCTTCCCTTATGAATTATAATCAATTTGTCAATATCAACAAAGTAACTTGCTAGGAGTTAATTAGATTGTATTTTCTTTTCCATTTTTTAACAAGATAATTTATATTATTACTACTGATCAATGTATTAAATTTCAAATAATTTTTAAAATAATTTCTTATAATTTTGATACTTTACTCCTCTAACATGCTCCTCTTTAACATTTTCCTTCAAGAGGGCTAACTTATAACTGATATTTGAAATGGATTTTTATATAAAACTTGCCTAGTAAAAGAAGAAATTCTCAAAAACTATGAGATTCAGGAAAAGTGGTATACTGGATCTTTATTTTTTTTTGTGATGAAGTCCATAAATATTTATTATTTTTGTTGTTATATTACCAGTCACTATGATACAAGAAGTCCATTCTAGAGTTTCCAGGGAACAAGCCTGAATTCTCTTCTGAAATTTTGCACTGAGAAGTAGTGTAAAATTGGACAAGTTACTAACACTTCTTGATATAATGACTTTTTTTTTCTTTAAAATGGATATGCCTGGGTGGCTCAGTGGTTGAGCGTTTGTCTGTCTTCAGCTCAGGGTGTGATCCTGGAGTCCTGGGATCCAGTCCCACATCAAGCTCCCTGCGGGGAGCCTGCTTCTCCCTCTGCCTGTGTCTCTGCCTCTCTCTCTCTCTCTCTCTCTCTCTCTCTCTGTCTTTCATGAATAAATAAATAAAATCTTTTACAAAATAAAATGGATATGCTTGTAACTATATTAGAAGGTTGATATAAAGATTAAGTAAAATGAAATGAAGATGGTTTAATACAAACTGCTTTTAAAAGGATACCTTCCTTTTACCTTCCCATTTTCTTCTCATCTCAGTTTTTAACTTTTTACTACTGGCCAAGAAATGATTGGTTTTTATATACATAAACCTTATGAAAATATCCGTAGCGAATTTTAAACGGTGTATTGAATGTCTTGAAATTGTTTCTTTGTTTTTAATCAGTAAATCAAAAAATAGATGTACACAGACACTTGATATGAAATAAAATAGCAATGGAATAATATCATATTGAAAGAGGAAACATATTCAGAATAATACTATGATCTAATATGCATTGGTAAGATGCCACAGTTTAAAGTTTTTATTGTTTCATGTGCCATCATATATTTAAGAACAATACAATGATGCATCTGAGTGGCTCAGTTGGTTAAGCATCTGCCTTCAGCTCAGGTGATGATCTCAGCATCCTGGGATGGAGCCACAAGTCAGTCTCCCCGCTCAGTGGGAAGCCTGCTTTTCCCTCTCCCTCTGCCTGCTGCTCCACCTGCTTGTGCTCTCTCACACATGCTCTGTCCCTCAAATAAATAAATAAGTAAATGAATAAATAAATATAATTAATAAGATTTTTTTTTATTTTTAAAGACCTTAATTTATTAATTTAACTATTTGACAGAGAGAGAGAGAGAGAGAGAGCATGTGCACACAAGTAGCCTGTAGCATGTGCACTCAGGCAGAGGGAGAGGGAGCAGCAGGCTACCAGCTGAGCAGACAGCCCAATGTGGGAATCCATCCCAGAACCTAGGATCATGACCTGAGCTGAAGGCAGATGCTTAACTGACTGAGCCACCCAGGTGCCCCAATAAATAAATTCTTAAAAAAAAAAAGAATAATAGCATGCTCTCTTATTCATATTGTTGTAATAGAATATCATCTTTCCTCTAGGTATTATAAAGTCGCCTTATAATATTACCTAGGTTAGAAGTAAATTCAAATGTTCTTAATCTCTATAATAACCCATTTTAGTGGTAGTCAGTAATCCTTGGTCTTGGCTCAGCTTAGTTGTCCTTAAATACTACATAAAACCAGCCTGCCAGTGGCACCAATAATTCTGAAAGACTAGATTAAAATTCTCTTATAATAATATTCATTCCATCCCAAAAGCCATTTCTCAAAGGACTAATTTGATAGAATATTAAAGTAGTTTTGCAAGTGGCAATTCTAAATAATCTATAGTTTAATGATGCATAAAATGTTCTAAAATAAATTGTGCTAGAAACTTCATATAAAATCAACTCTGCAACAGATCATATTATATCGGCTGCATTTCAGGTTAAATATAGAATATCTGTGAAATTATACTGAAAATTGTACAATGGATGTATATACATTATTTTGCATACAAAATTGAATTATTTACATGAGAAATACTTATTTGAAGGTTTATGGAGCATAGAAAAAAGGTTGTGCAACATAGAAAATACAACTTTCCATAGACTTTAAAAAAAAGAAATCTGTAGGGCAGCCCAGGTGGCTCAGTGGTTTAGCGCCGCCTTTAGCCCAGGGCCTGATCCTGGAGACCTGGGATCGAGTCCCACGTCAGGCTCCCTGCATGGAGCCTACTTCTCCCTCTGCCTGTGTCTCTGCCTCTCTCTCTCTGTATCTTTCATGAATAAATAAAAAAGTCTTTAAAAAAATAAAAATAAAAAAATAAAAAAATCTGTATTTTGACATCATTATTCTCAGAAAAGTACAAAGAAATATACAGTGAGGTCTGCACATTCTTCATCCAGCTCCCTTCAGTCAATATTTACATCTTGCATAACCATAGTACAATAGCACAACCAAGAATTTAACATTAGTACAATCCATAGAGCTTATTCAGATTTCACCAGTTATACCTACATTCATTTGTGTGTTTATGTGTGTGTACAGAGCTATATGCAATTTTATCATATGCATAGCTCTGTGTAAACACCACCACAAACAAGGTACTGAACTATACCAACACCATAAGACTTTCTCAATCCATTTAGAGCTACATCCACCTCAGCCACTCCCTCTTGAGTAGTTTTCAGTTTAAGGCTGTTATGTATAGAACTGTCATTGCTCAAATGTTCATTGTTAGTCCATATTTTATAACTGTTAGTGCTTCTGATTTTATACCTTATTTGGAAGATAAGGGATAGTGCTGAGACCAATTATTCTACAGCCAAGATACAGATTCTAGAATGCATCACCCCTGGTGTCCCATCTAAGACACTGCTACTTCAATGAGGCTCTGAAAGAAATCGAGATCAGGTCATACGACTAACTGGGAGAATTCACAGACTCTATTTCTTTCCTAGTCCATGGGGGAGTTTCTTTCTCCTCAACTTTAGATGTAACTTCTCTTTTCCTTCCTTCATACCTAATATTATCTGAAATGAAAAAAAAAAAAGGTGGAAGAGAAAGGCCAGAAATTCACATTGTCTATAAGCAACTCAGCTCCATGACTAGTAATAGAAAAATTCCCTGAGGTAAGAGAATCTAAGCTTTAGTACAAAAAGAAAGAAATATGTTGAGATAATAAAATACAAGTTAATTTCCCATAAATTACTTTGTGGTATATGCACAATGGAAAAAAAGTCAAAATATTTTTAGATACACAATTATTCTATGCCATCCTTAGTCTCACACCACCCAAAGTTATTTTATTTACACATATCTTCTTGTCGTGCTATCTTATACATAAGAACTCAATAATATATAATCTATCATTAATATTATCACCCAAATAATATATATGATAATAATATTGTCAATCTAAGTTAATGTTTTCCTGCAAAATAATGTATTTACTTTGGAAAACTGTAATTTCCAATATGATTCTACCCTTACATAAAAAATTAACATTGAAAATTTTATTACATTTACAATATCTATAAAGTAAAGGCTATATGTTAAGGAAACTATCCTCAAACTGCATCTCTAAATCTATATTATACATAATAATTCTATTTCCTATATATTCATTTGTTAAAGCAATTTATTTTCTGTAATTATTAAAATATTAATTATTAATTTACTAAATATCTGATTATAGTCTATAGTTATAAAGTTATTACATTTTCATTATATTGTATTGTAATTATTCATTTTATGAAAAATAATTTTTATTACTTCATTATTTCAAATATTATCTTTTTATAATTTTATTTGCTATGATTTCAACTGCATTAAAATTAGATTTTGAGGTATATATGTTTTTCAAAAGTAAATTTTATTTACAAACCTACAAAAATGGATGAAAGTAAGGTCACTGGAGGTGTTGTCATATTGGTGCTTTGTTTCATTAAATAAGTAACAAGTATCTACACTATTGGTTTATTTGATTACTAGCAATAGTTAAGCTGGAATCACTGGTTTGCTGAAAAGCTAGAATTTATACAGGAAAGAAGTGAGGTGGACTTGATTGTAGTGTTTATAAATATCTGTGGTGAAATACTCCCAGCATGTCAGTTTGAAGCAAAAAGACATTGCTAAAGGGGGATTTGTGAAGAGACGTGTACCAGTAGCTCATGTTAGCTTGTGAGTCTGCTTGTGCTTTCACACACTACCTGGGAATCTTGTGGAGTTTCCTTCAGAGTCTGGAACATGCTCTTACAAGAAAATTGGTTTTATTGCTTTATTATTACATTGTCTATGTGAACCATGATATTATTAGTCAAACTCTTCCAGTATTAGTCAAAATCCTAGACTATGAAGAAGTTTGGGCAAAATGCAACCATCTAATCTAATTTCATAAGGCAAGTATTTGCTATCATTGTGGAAACTTACAAAAAAGTCATACAAACATTAAAGTTAAAAAAAAGAAATTTCAAAAATATTACTTTAAAAAAGGAATTATTTAATTGATTAAATTTTTGTAAGATCTATATCAGTGTAAAGAAGGAAAGAATACTCCTGGAGTGTTTATAAGTAGTAAATAGAATGTTGACCACTTAGAAGAATGTAAAACAAAAGTGATAACTTTTAAACCAGCGACAATTCCAAGTATATGACATTCCAGAAAAGGCAAAACTATAGATACAGTAACATGATCAGTGGTTGCCAGCAGGGAGGTCAGAGGTCAGGGTTGAATAGATGAAGCACAGGGGATATTTAAGGCAGCAAAACTATTCTGTAATAGTGGCTACAAAACATTATGCATTTGTCAAAACCCATAGAAGTTTATAGCACAAAGAGCAAAACTTAATATATATGTATTTTTTAAAAAAATAGCATATCATGATTCTTAAGAAGGAATGCAGACCATGACAAAATAATTTAACTGTATTACTGATGTGCAAAACAATCTCACTGAGGGGAAATGGGAGAAGGAAGTGTCGAACTGAGTAAATATGAAAATGAATGGTGACTATAAGACTAAAAATAAAAGGAGCTGTACATAAGCACTATACTCTGGTTGACAAAACTGTTTTCCATGGAAACATGAATTACTTATGATATTGCTGTACTCATATAGTGGAATGGGTGAAGAATAGTGAGTGAAGGTCAGGTTTCTTAATACTTCTTCCCTTAGATTTTTCCTTAGTATTAAAAAAAATCTTTAACTAAATTGATAATTAAATTAGATTAATTATTATTAATTACAATCTATAGTCTACATCCTAAATTTATGTACATGTGCTAAAAACAGAAAACAGTTCTGCAGGATTTTCTGTATTTTCTAGTTCAATCTTGGGATTCAACTTGAACATCTGTATCCATATGTGATAGCTTCTATTCTCTGTAATTTTGCTTTTATGAAAAATCTTTTTGTTTTTCTCAGTGTAAGAAAAGTTTTACAGGGGATCCCTGGGTTGCGCAGCGGTTTGGCGCCTGCCTTTGGTCCAGGGCGCGATCCTGGAGACCCGGGATCGAATCCTACATCAGGGTCCCGGTGCATGGAGCCTGCTTCTCCCTCTGCCTGTGTCTCTGCCTCTCTCTCTCTCTGTGTGACTATCATAAATAAATAAAAATTAAAAAAAAAGAAAAAAAGAAAAGTTTTACAGTTAATCTTTCTAATGTCATGCTATAATTCTTTAGACAAAACCATTTATTTTTAAACATAAATTATATTAAATGATAACATTTTAATACTCCAATTTAAATGAAAAACTATTTAAAAATAAAAACAAAAAAATAAATGGAAAACTATTGGCAGGTAAATAATTTGTGACCAATATAATAAATCTACATCAATCTCTTATTGTTAAGATAACCAGTAAATAAGGAAGAGCCCATGAAACTGAAATATGAAGGTAGTCAAATGAACTCAGTTCCAGAAAGAGCAAAATGCTGTGTTTTTAAATTACACTATTATGGTTTGCAAAGGTTAAATGAGCCATTTCTAAATGGTTCTTAGAAGATACATGAGAAGAGTTTTGATAAATAATAAATAGGGAAGAATACTTTAAACAGTAACTGAAAATTAATTTACCAAGTGCTGTATGATGAAGAAAGTGGAGGGATCCTAACAATTTTGGCTATTAGCAATAAACTAGTGGGTTAATTTCTCATTCAATTTCAGAGTTCTCTCATTAATATCTTAATTAAATACATAATGGAATTTGATGAGGCATGATCAGGTTTTATATCAAGATGTTTTTCTATGCACAGTTTGAAAAATTGAGGAAGAAGAGTTCATTTGAAATATGATCTAATAAAAATATTATGCTACTTGGGAACTAGCCGTTCAATCTCGGGCACACAAGCAGCCATATTATTCTTTTCCTTGCTATTGTTTCTTGATTATTTGAGACGTTATAATCTCTACAGTTTACAATACAGCACTTTGAAGATTTTAATGAATATATTTTCCTTGTGGATTATGGAACAAATGTTTCAGAGTCAGGCCAACTCAAAATTGGTTCCTGATTTACATCACCTACTTCCTGCATAAACTTGGCTAAGGTCACCACTTCGAGGCTAGTGACCACACTGACCTTAGAAGGAAAAACTTTTGGGCAGCCTGGGTGGCTCAGTGGTTTAGCACCACCTTTGGCCCAGGGCATGATCCTGAAGGCCTGGGATTGAGTCCCAGGTCAGGCTCCCTGCATGGAGACTGCTTCTACCTCTCCCTCTGCCTGTCTCTCTCTCTCTCTCTCTCTCTCTCTTTCATGAATAAATAAATACAATCTTAAAAAAAATAAAATAAAAAGAAAAACTTTTAACTTAAGCTTTATACTCTATGACAGTCTCCAATTCCTGACCCAGTCCAATTATAGTATTCATCACTATCAGAGGTCTCTCAGACTTTATGAGACCTTTTGGAGTTTAAGCCATCGTGCATATATTGATATAGAGAGAGAGCCCTGGATTTGAAGCAAGTAATATTTTTTTCAGGTTGACCACAGTAACTTGAGCTATTTGGAGAGTACAAATAATGATCAAGTATCAAATAGACATTACTATCAAAGCTCTAGAAAAAATTTACATTTTACCAATGTTTTTAAGATTTGAAATGCAGAAATGAGGCATAGACCTCTTTTCATCTAGAGCAGTTATGATGATATGCAATGTGCAGTAATAAACATCCAGAGACTTTTTGCAGATCCCTAGCCTTTGTGTGGAACAATGGTTTTCTTTCATTTGGATAGCTACATTCAGCCACAAGATGTAACCTAATCCTCTGACTTTTACTGTTTTAGTTCTTCAGTTATTTTATACCTTTCTAATTAACTCTAAAAAATCTATTTGTTTCTAAGATATCAGTATCTTTTACTTTAACTGAAATAGAAGTCTAAAAATATTTCAGACAATAATTCTTCTAATATTTCTTTAAGAGTGCATGGCTTTTCTTCCCCTCATCCATTCTTTTTCTTCTTCAGTTACAGTTCTCATTTGTCAGACATTGTTACATCTACTACTATCTATCAAATCTGTTTTTTTTCTCTTTTTTATGTTTGAACTTTACCCTAAAAAATTCCATTCATTCAATTCTTTGTTCACTAAATCATTATTTAGCTATATCCATTCCGGCTTTAGGAAATCTATTGACTTTGAGATTTCAGTGATCATATTTTACTTTTCTACATCTCTGTTCTACTTTGCAATCACAATCAATCAGCTGATATTTGATGGAGATAAAGCAATTTTTTCCTCCTTATACTATTAGTTACACTTATTTTAAGGTCTGCTCTGTGACCTATTGTCTTTGTTTAGATATTAGAATTTTATTTGTTTAATCCTTTTTTAAATTTTTTCTCCCCAAATCAGTAGTGATTCTAGTTAATGTGTACACATAGGTAATTGAGTTCCTTATTTCCTTATAGTTAACTCATCTATTGATTATAGCACCCTTCTAATAATTATGCAGAAAAGATGGTATGTGTTGTGGGTTGGGTTTACCAATTCTTTATCTTTTTTAGAGATTCCACTCTGCTTCTCTGATACCAGGGCCTCTGACCTTCATAGGCAGTAAGCAATGTCACTATTAAAATAAGTTAGTATAAATAGGGAATATGTAGAGTTTGCACAGTATATGTGATCATAATCAGTTTTCTGACTGCAGAGTTTGGCCTTTTAGAATATCTTTTGCAATTTACCACATCACCTCAAATGAATGACACCAATGGATTCTATACTAGTTAATTCTGGTCTTGAAATTTTCCCAAACTGCTTGTATTATTTTCTTCAAAGGACTCTTTGGAAGTCTTCTCCACTGGTTTTGGACCTTATTTCCCCCCAGTCTTTAACAATCTTCTATCTCTAAGAGATTCTTCAAAATTACTATCAAAGCCAATATAGTTATTTGAATTCCAAATTTATTCTTAAAAATGTTTTTTTCCATGTAATGTGATTTAGGATTATATTATGTACTCGCTCAGTTTGCCATCTTAACGTAGGGATATTACATATTACCTATACAAAGAAAAATGATATGGCTTAATTACAAATAATATATTAAATAGCAGGTGATGGGATGCCTGGGTGGCTTAGTGGTTTAGTGCTTGCCTTCAGCCCAGGGCGTGATCCTGGAAGTCCCGGGATCGAGTCCCACATCAGGCTCCCTGCATGGAGCCTGCTTCTCCCTCTGCCTGTGTCTCTGCCTTTCTCTCTCTCGGTGTCTCTCATGAATAAATAAATAAAATCTTTAAAAAAATAAATAGCAGGTGAGCCTAGTTTTTAAGGAAAATAGCTAAAAGAATATTATAATAAGGGCATAAATGTATAATTACTTAGGTCAGTTTCTGAACATTATAAACACATCTGATAGGCAATTAAGGAATTTTTGTTTAAAAAATAATAATACTTGAGATGAGTTACATATGGTTTTAAGATTTCAAGTGTACTTGAAGAAGATGAAAAGTGCATCAAAAGGAATATAATCAATAATATTGTAATAACGTTGTATGGTGACAGAAGCCAACTACACATATTGTAGTAAACATTGAGTAATGTCTTAGAATTGTCTAATCACTATATTGTACACCTGAAAATAATATAACATTGTATGTCAACTATATTTCAATTTTTTAAAAAAAGCTTTAGAATTAGAAATAAAGCAAATGATTACTTTAAAAAGGGTTTAAGTGTGCTTAATTAGAAATTGACAGAAAGAAAATAATTTTCCAAATGGAAAAAGCAAATTGATGATTTGAAGTTAGGCCCACATTATTTAGGATCAAGGAAAATCTTTAAAAATAGCCTACAGTAGAAACTGAGAAAGAGCAATCACAGAAAGCATTATCTAAGGCACCTACTATTCATTTATATATCTAAGTTAGCAAGCAGTATCAAACACCTGCCATGTTTCAAGCACTTGGCTCTGAACTAGTGAAGAACAAAAATGAAGGCCTAGCCTTGTCTTTTAAAAATGGTACCATGGAGTGCTTGATACAGGCAAAGAATTCAGTAAAGCCCAGTGTGAAATTTTTCATAATAAAGATGGGCAAAAGAAGCTATAGGATTACAAAGGTAGTTCAAATAGGAGGGGCATCTAGCCAACCACAGTACTTAGGTGAAGAAGAAAAATATTGTTTAACATAAAATCTAGAGAGAAAAGGAGGACTTTTACAGATACTATTAATACAATGTCTCCCAGGAGGAAAGAATTAGATTCCATGAAAAGCAAATAATTCTTGAACATTTTCTAGTTTATAAATGAGACTCAAAATACCACCAAAATTACCTATCCTTATTTAAAATTCAGAATATGAAGTTCAAAAAAAAAAAAAAAACCCAAAACCTAGATTTGTATAACTTTTAGACTTAAATGAGTATTATGGCTACACCTGAAGTATGTCAGAAATCATTGGTCTTCTGAAACATATCTTTCAATAAAGTCATTCTCTAAAGCAAAATTTTGTGCCATGTTGAGTCTTTACTCCCCACTTTAAGGTCAAATGAGTAGTTTGACCTTTTTGCTTAGTGTAATTTTGTTTTGTTTTTCTTTTTGCCAAAATTTCATGTCTTTCTAGTCCCATGCTTTCAAGCTAAGCAGTCACATTTTACACATCAAACTAAACATTCTTTTGATTTTATTGGAAACTGAGATATGCAATATTAAATGCATAAAAGATAAAATAAAATATAACATAAAGAAAGCAATGACCAATCTTATATGAAGCAAAGCCAACAATATTGATTTTCATTTCTTATTCTTCTTCAGAAGTATCATAAATTTCTGTCATGTGTAATGTCATCTTTCATCTCTAAACCTATGTGGGGCCTCTTTCCTTTCAAATGTCTTTCTACTTTTCCAATCATAGAAAGCACAGAGTAGGGACATATGTTCACTCTAAAATATAATTAGAAGAAATAACTAATTGCATAATTAATATGTGACATCAGAGGAAAAATATTTGTAGGTAAAAAAGCAGAAAAGAGGGGCACCTGGGTGGCTCAGTCATTTAAGCATCTGATTTTGGCTCAGGTCATGATCTCAGAGTCTTGGGATCAAGCCTGTGTCAGGCTCCTTGCTCAACAGGGAGTCTGCTTGTCCCTCTGCCCCTCCCCCTGCCTGTACTATCTCTCTCCCTTTCTCAGATAAATAAATATAACCATTAAAAAAAAAAAACAGAAATTAATGATGTCTCCAGATGTTGTTATTTTTATTGCTTTTGTTAGGTCAAACCACAATACTTTAAAGGATTTAATCCCCCAAAGTAAAAGTTTATTTTGTGATACAAAGTTATGTGATGTAATATATGAAAGTTATGGAAAGAGAGTGATAAAACTGACTATAAGAAGAGTGATATATGGGCCACCTGGGTGGCTCAGTGGTTGAATATCTGCCTTTGGTGCTGGTCATGGGGTTGAATTCTGCATCAGGCTCCCCACAGGGAGCCTGCTTCTCCCTCTGCCTATGTCTCTGCCTCTCTGTGTCTCTCATGAATAAATAAATAAAATCTTTAAAAAAAGAGTGATAGACTGTAGTATTCACAAACTTTGAAGAAAATACATCTCTACATCTGAAAATAAGGTCAGATATTTTGCTAGCAGGGCCAACTCCAGAAACAATATCCTATATCACTACTTATTCCTGGCAATTCACATCTGCTGACAAAAGTGTATGTTTACCATTCTTTTCATAGTTTTGTTCCTGATTCATGGCCCCAAAATTCTTTTATTTGGTATTTTTAAAAATATAGCTATCTTTTTCATCAGAAGTTTTGCAGAACTATGTGGAAAAATAAATTAAAAAGAAATATTGTCATACTGATTCTTTAGAGGTTTGATAAGTGGTATTCTCTCTTTTTCCTTAAACAACAAAGAACACAGCATTAAAAAAAAAACCCTCATAACAAAAGCATACTGAAATTTATACAACACCAAAAAAATTCTAAAATGGACACAGGAATTCAACAAAGTCGTAGGATATAAAATCAATGCACAGAAGTCAGTTGGCATTTCTATACACTAATAATGAAGCAGCAAAAAGAGAAATCAAGAAATCGATCCCATTTACAATTGCAACAAAAAACTTAAGATACCTAGAAATAAGCCTCACCAAAAAAGTAAAAGATCTATACTCTGAAAACTATAGAACGTTTATAAAAGAATTTGAGGAAGACACAAAGAAATGGAAAAACATCCCATGCTCATGGATTGAAAGAGCAAATATTATTAAAATGTCTATACTACCCAAAGCAATCTATTTAATGCCATTTCTATCAAAATACCATAAGCATTTTTCACTGAACTGGAACAACCTTAAAATTTTCTGCAATCAGAAAAGACCCCGAATAGCCAAAGTAATGTTGAAAATGAAAACCAAAGCTGGAGGTATCACAATTCTAGACTTCAAGCTGTATTACAAAGCTGTGATCATCAAGACAGTAGGTACTAGCACAAAAATAGGCACATAAGTCAATGGGGTAAAATAAAGAACCCAGAAATGGATGCTCAACTGTATGACCAATTCATCTTTCACAAAGCAGAACAGAATACCCAATTGAAAAAAGACAGTATCTTCAACAAACAGTGTTGGAAAAATTGGACAACCACATACAGAAGAATGAAACTGGACCATTTTCTCACACCATACACAAAAACAAATTCAAAATAAATGAAACACCTAAATAATGTGAGACAGGAATCCATCAAAGGCCTAGAAAAGAACACAGGAAGCAACCCTTTTGACTTCACCCACAGCAACTTCTTGCTAGACACGCCTCTAGAGACAAGGGAAACAAAAGCAAAAATGAACTTCTGTGACTTCATCAGGATAAAAACTTCTGCACAACAAAGGAAACAGTCAACAAAACTAAAAGGCAACCTATGGAATGGGAGAAGATATTTGCAAATAATATATCTGATAAAGGGCTAGTATTCAAAATCAATAAAGAACTTATCAGATTCAACAGCCCCCAAAAAACAAAAAATCCAATCAAGAAATGGGCAGAAGACATGAACAGACATTCCTCCAAAAGAGGCATTCAAAAGGCTAACAGAGACATAAAAAAAAATGCTCAACATCACTTGGCATCAGGAAAATACAAATCCAAACCACAAAGAGATACCACCTCACACTGGTCAGAATGGATAAAATTAACCACCCAGGAAACAACAAATATTGACAAGGATGTGGAAAAAGGAAAACCTCCTACGCTGTTGGTGGGAACACAAACTGGTACAGCCACTCTGGAAAACAGTATGGAGATCCTGGAAAAAGTTAAAAATAGAACTGCTCTACCAATCAGCAATTGCACTTCTAGGTATTTATCCAAAGGTTTATTATAAACATAATGATTCAAAGGTGTAAATGCACCCCACTGTTTATAGCAGCTATGTGACAATAGCCAACTGTGGAAAGAGACCAGATGTCCATCAACAGATGAATGGATAAAAAAGAAGTAGCATATATATTTATAAAAGTGGTATATATGAAGTGGTATATATACATACAGCAACATTACCCAACCATCAAAAACAATGAGGTCTTGCCATTTGCAATGACATGGTGGATGGAACTAGAGGACATTATGCTAAGTGAAATAAGTCAGTCAGAGAAAGGCAAACATATGATTTCACTCATATGTGGAACTTAAGAAATAAAACAGATGAGCATAGGGGAAGAGAAGGAAAAAAATATATAAAAAATAAGATCAAAAAAAGAGGGAGGCAAACCATAAGAGACTCTTAACTATAGGAAAAACAAGATTGCTGGAGGGGAGGAAGGGGCAATTGGGTGATGAGCACTAAGAGGGGCACTTGATGATATGAACACTGGATATTATATGCAACCAGTGAATCACTAAATTCCACTCCTGAAACTAATAATACATTTTATGTTAACTAAATTGAATTTAAATTTAAAAATTAAAAACAACAACAACAACACTGATTCATATGCACTGGCTCATATCTTAGAAGAGCACTGTATGTGATACTGGAGTTTAGAGATAATTTATATTTTATAATTTAAAGGTATTTATCAATTATTTAATTCTATTATTTTTAACTATTTACTTTTCTAACTTTTCTAAAATAACTTAAAATACACAACTTTAATATTTATTAATCTATTATTTTCTGGTATAGCCATTTTTTACATTACATTCTTTTCCTTCCAAGAAATATTTCAATCTTACAAAAATACTCAAATGCTTTTATTGATATGGACAAATACAACTCCATGAGAAATTAATTTTAATACCTGAGGATGTAACATAAATTTATTAATATATATGGACTTTAGCATCTTAATAAAATAACAGTTGTTACTTAATCTAATATACTCAAATACATATATATGTGTATTTGTATAAAAATACACAGACATACTTTTGTTATATATCTTGAGAACAGAAGATCTAGTTACTGATTTTACAAATTTGAATAAAATTGATTCAAAAGCTAATGGTAGGAAGAGAAGTTTCATCAGCTTAAAATCTATGATAAGAAGTATACTATAATAAAATAGAATTTTATGAAACAGAAAAGAGGGGAAAACCTTTGTATTTATGTGTCAGAGAAATCTTCATAAAAATGATAACATTTGAAAGATGGGTAAGAATAATACAAACTTTGGTTTGTGTATGCATGTGTCTATGGGAAGGATATATGTATTGGTTTCATAGTCCACCTTATTATTTCTTCAACATGGGTAAACTAAGACCTTTCCAAACATTTAAATTTTTATTCCTTTCTGATTACCCATTTTGTCTTTAAGTCATTTCTTTCTTATTGTATTTTGTTATAGGCATTTCCATTTGAGACCTCATTAGAATGACCTCTTCCCATCTATACTTCTACCAGTATTCTATTCGTGAATACCTATGTATTGTCAAAGAAGATTGAGGCTTTCTCTAAAGATCTCCTCTTCTCCTTTTGCACCACCATGAAAATCATCCTCAATGGTCTAATCATTGGCAATGTAAGTGTTTTCTAGCATGCACTATAAAACTTTTCCAGGCCCCGCCCATTACCAAAAGTTCCAAAACTCCCTCTACAATTTAGCAGCACCCATTCTCAGTACCAAATTTATGTTTTGAGTTACTATAATAAAATATCACAGGCTGGGTAACTTATCAACAATAGAAATTTATTTCTCACAGACTGGAGGCCGAAAGTCAAAATCATGGGACTGGCATGGTTGAGTGGGAGTCTTCTTCTGGGTTGCAGACTTCTAATTGTATCCTCACATGAAGGAAGATGCTAAGAATCTTTCTTTCTGGAGCTCTTTTTATAAGAAATTGATTCCATTAATGAGGTTCTGAACTCATTACTTAATCATTTCCCAGAAGTCCCACCTCTTAATATCATTATCTTTGGGAGTTATGACTTTTGGAGGGACACAACCAGACCATAATAAAAAGGTACTAAATAAAGGTATCCCAAGCTAAGTTGTTAGCATATTGTTTTAATAATTAGTTTTAACTTATGAAATTTTATGTTTAGTCTTAATAAATTTTAAATGGAATAATTTGGACCCTTATTGCCAGAAATATTTAATGTAATAATAAATCAGTAGACAGGACTACAGTCAGATATCTTGACTGAAAGTCATTTTACATGGCTGTTTAGCAGGAAGTGAATCCCTTAAACTGTGTGTCTATGTTTCTTCAACAATTATTTAGTAATACCATTTCACTCATTTAATGTGGTATTATCAATAGAAACAGGATTCAGGGAGAACACCAAAAATATGCAAAAACACTTTGTCGGAAGACAACCCTGGATTAGAAATAACCTAATGATAAAGTTTCAACTAGACTATTATAAGTGAAAAACTAATTTCCTTTTTTAGGTCACATGATAGCTTATTATCAAGAGAGGGTAATTGGGTAGTATCTTAGTCCACTCGGGCTGCCGTAACAAAATACCATAAACAAGAGAAATTCATTTCTCACAGTTCTGGAGGCTGAGAAGACTAAGATCAAGGTGCTAAAATGTTTAGTTTCATAAGAGCTCCCTTTTTGTTTGTAGACTGCAGTTTTTTGGCAGTATCCTCAGATAAGGATGACAAGCTCTGATAGCTCTACTTATAAGGGGACTGATCTCATCATGAAGGCCCCACCCTCATGAACTCATTTAAACTTAGCTCTGAAAAGTCCCATCTCTACATACCATCACATTATAGGGTGAGACCTTCTATATGTTCACTTGGGGGAAGAAATAATTCAGTATCTAGCAAGTAGATGGATCCTACTATCAATTATTTTGTGTGTATATGTATGTGTGTATGTGTGTTTGTATGGTTGTGTTAGAGAAGTACTTTTTTGTTTGTATGTGTGTCTCTTGCACTTAAACTATTTCTGAAGAAAAGTCATTGAACCCAACATCCGGCCTTCCCTACAAATATGATATAAAATTACACACTTTTTAAAACATCTAAAATGTTCCTCTTCCCCCAATATCTCAGTAAAATATAAGTTTTCTTGGTTATTTTACTTAATTGTACTTCTAATATTATTTTTCTAGGCAGAAATTGACAACTCTTTAAAATATGCAATTACACTTTAATTTTAAGAAACTTTCTATGCTATTCTGGAATGATGAACAGAATTGTAATTATGTAAAATAGGAATTTTTTAAAGCTAAGCACAATGATTCTATTAATTTATGTCAAAACATTCTGACTAGTTTTAAGAGGGATTTTCTTTTTTTTTCGTTTTAATCTCAAAGTCACAAAAATTGTATTATAATTTCATTAGTAGTTATTAATTAAATTCCAATAAAATTTTGATAATTTTATTCACTATAGTCATACCCATAAAATTGCAAAGCCATTTTTCTCCTGATGGTATAACTGCACACATACACATATATGTATATATAATAAAAACAAGGGATATAATGCAAGCAAGCATTATAGGTAGAAGTGAAAAGTGATGATTGCTTATTTTATTAACATGAAAAGATGAAATAGAGATAATCTTTAGTTATAGTTAAAATATGACTTAAAGTATGACATTAAGGTGATTGAATCAAGTGCTGAAATTGTGAAAAACAAACTATAAGGTAACCATCCATTTGATATGAGTATGTTATATATCTGGTTTAAATTTTTCATTGAATTTTAACAAATTAAAATAAGCTTAATATCTTAAAATAAATTCTCAATGAACAAGGGAGGTGGAAATGGGCACTGTACTTTTGTTGAGAAAGCTGAGGGTTAACTTGCAGATAGTAGAAGGAGATAGTTGCCCTGTATGATAGCATAATATAAAGGATTGTCAGGACATTGAGAATGGGGAATTTCTGTGTCAAGGTGGTCAATACACATTTGTGGCAGTCTTAGTGGCCTGTGTAGATAAAGGATGTTTGTTTTGTTTTGTTTTAGTGGATGATGTCTGGACTCCCAACATATGATGTCATATTTCCTGTGTCTTATGCCTTTTATCTCTCTATAACACTGAGTAAATGGGATATGATACCTTATTGCTATCAATAGAGAACAACTCAAATTTGTAACCAGGCATGTTGCCACTTGGAGGTTTTAGGTTTTGAAAAATACGGTGACGGAGAGAGGCTGTGAAGTTCTGAGAAGGTGATGCCTAAGTAGCTGCTTTTCTTTTTTTTTAAACCATGGTTTTACTTACAGTTTTATTGACAGAATGCTCTGTAACAAATAACCTGTGGTATATATTACCAATAGAATATGAATGCCATGGATTTCTCTGCTAGAGAATGGCTGAGGTGATCTAAAGCAAAATGAAGAGACAGTCGGCTGATAAAATTATTCGATTACTTCTTAAAATTTCCCTTCGTGAAACTGAAACCTCTTGGAGGAGAGGGAAATAACAGAGCTTGTTAAACATCTGGCTCTCATTGGTTGTTTTAAGTGAAAATAGATCCAAATTCTAAACCAAAAGCCATGTTGTAGATGTGAGAAAATACTGTGTTTCATCCTGATGTTCTCCTCTTTAATTGCTGGTTCTTAAATAAATCCCTCAGGGGATATGATGTACAGAGAATTCTGGAAAGCAGAGGCTGTAGTATAAAAGTATAAAAAAAGTATATAGGCTTCTATATTACACTCTGGAAATGACAGAGTCATTTTGCTGAAAATCTTTTGGTAAAGATGCCTAAGAAATTCCTACTTTCTTGTATTCCCAGATCAGTTGACTTAAGGCAAATAATTTATGCCTGGACACTAAAGAATGCAAAGGAATTTTTACTATGAGTATTAGTCCACAGCATTCTGCAGTGGTTGATGTTTATCAATTACCAACAAGGTAATAGCCATGCCTTTTTAGTGAGGATTGGAGAGATAAAATTCTATGTAAAGAAGAGAAACTTGAACTACTCTCACTGGTTGTGAAATGGAATACCTCCACAGAAACAGTGGAAATATCCATGGCAACAGCATCCCTGAATTGTCTATGTAATCATCAGAGACCAGTTTCTTCATAAAATATGCCTCTGACCCAAACTAGGGCAGACATTGAGCTTAAGACCTGTCTTCCATCATGTGCTCCACACACAATCCTCCTATTGAGAGGGCAGGAGAGTCAAACAATGACATGACAGATTTACTCTAGCATATGATTTACTGAAATGAAACTCCAGACTCCAGACTCTTCAGAAGAAAAAAAGCCAGAGGAATGAAAATAAAGAAAGAAAATGAATAGAGAATCAAGTACAATTATTTAAGAGGCTATTAAAAAAAGATAAAGTAAATTTGTAGGATCACTATGAAAAGTTAACTAGTGTGTTATTACATTATTACTGGCTGGAACAAAGGAAGCCTGCTTCAGTGCCAGCAACAACCTCTCCTAAGGAACCCTGTCAAATTCATTTCCTTTGTCCCAGGTGGGGTGACTATAAATCCAATCAAGCCGATAGGGAAGAGACACAAAACATCGTGACACAGGCTGCTGGGATTGTTTCAGCCACTAAGGCAAAGTTAATACATGTTTTTGTTCAACGACCAGCGGGGTGGCTGAGGCTACATAATATGGTGAAAGTTGAAGATCCCGGGAATAACGAACAAAACTTATAAGATTATGGAATGTTATTTCACAGTGTACTGTAATATCCTTAGGCAGCATGAAGGGCTGAAAGTAAAGCTTCAGAGTTAGGCAAGGCCTTGGGAAGTGAGCAGATAGGAAAATAACAATGTTAGAGATACTCAGTGTTGGTATCACCTTTACTTGAATGTATAAGTGATGCATGTGTGGGTGGTCTTTATGTAATTGTTGGGCAAGTACAGCTGTCTCCAGATTTTAACTGGACAAGCTAAATGGGAGGCCTTAGAATTACCCAAATAATATCAAATATTGAACAATAATAAGTTCAGAAAAGACAACAATAACAAAAATCAGCCTTGATTAGAAAAGCAGAAGCTGAGTTGGTAGTCTTCATGCTGCTTTCTGTAGTCATCTGGGCTGGCTCAGGAGAATTTTAGAATGTTATCTCATAAGCTGATTGTTACCTATAATGGGTTTGAAAAGATACTCTCCCTACCAAGTCAAGAAGAAAAACATCACTGTGCTTTTCAAATAAAATGCATGTATATGATATTCCTATTGTCATAACAGTTTAAACATTTTGAGTACTTGATTACAAATAAACATTTGTTGCTGATACTTCCTAAACTTCCTAAGTTTTAATTAAATGATCCTATTTATACATTTTTGTGGGTTTTTTGGTGTGAAATTTCAGAACTTGTGTGATCAATGTGATTACTCAGTTACTCTTTCTCAGTCAGCAATGGTTATATGCATGCTTTGAAGGTGTTTCTATATTCATGATGTAGTGAACCACAATGCAGGAACAGATGACAATCTATCTGGATTATTATGTATCTTCACCATTTTGAAAAAAATATAATAGGCAATTCTTTTGTAAAGCTCATTAAACAACTGAAGAAATTAATCTAAATCCTGATTTTTAGCTGACTTGTGTCTGCAAATTACTGTGGGTCATTGTCATAAGGCTGTAATTTTGGTTCTCTAAGTCAGATTTTCAAAATGACTCATTCTTTATACTGCTTGGGACAAGTGATTTATTTTTTCAAAAACTCAAATGTCAGTGTTGCTAGTAGTTGTAAGAAAATTTCTTGAATTATGGAAGCTTTAGGAAATAAGTATCAGGCTTTTGCCCATTGCTTCAATCATTTCATTTTAAAAAAATAGGAAGGTTAAGGAAATTACCATGGATAATATAATTTTGCTTTTATACAAAGGACTTGAGAGGGGATCACTGCTCAGCAGTTTAGCACCTGCCTTCGGCCCCAGGCATGATCCTGGAAGTTCCAGGATCGAGTCCCACATCAGGCTCCCTGCATGGAGTCTGCTTCTTCCTCTGCTTCTCTCTCTCTCTCTCTCGAATAAATAAATAAAATCTTTTAAAAACAGAACTTGAGATAGTTATCCTAATTTACCACTTTAGTTAACCTGGCACAGAGTAATGACATAATAAGCAAGAAAGCCCACCACAGAAGCATGGCTACAGAGATGGTACTAAAAAGGATAAAGGAGGGGCTTCTGGGTGGCACAGTTGGTTGAGCATCCAACTCTTGGTTTCAGCTCAGGTTGTGATTTCATGGGTGGTGAGATTGAGCCCCCCCCTTAGGCTCCACACTCAGCAGGGAATTTGCTTGAGATTCTCTCTCTCCTTCTCCCTCTGCCCCTCACAACCCCCCCCCCCCACTCAAGTGCTCTCTCTCTCTCTCTCTCTCTAAAATAAATAAATAAATATTTAAAGAAAATAAAAAGGACAAAAGCAATTATTATGTAAATCAGTATACCCTAAAATAAGAACCTGTCCATATATACCCAAAAGTCTTATATTGCCGTTTTGTTACAACTTTTCTTTTTAAATATGACCCTGCCTTTCATTTTAGATTGATTCGATCTCTATACTGTTCTTAGTGAATGCAGAAAATGGATATGATTGAGCAAAACACACTGATACTTATTCAGGATGTGAAAACCACATCCCATGAGAGTTGATAACTCTGGTTATATGGATTAAAATATCTTGTACATATTTCCCTAGTATCTAGAGAATGTAATAATGAGTCCAATGTGAGTAAACCAATAAGTTCTTTCATGATTTCTTCTCTTTTACATTGCATATTTTAATAAGGTTTAGTTGGAATGGAAGATCACATGCCAGTTTTACAGAGACATTTTAGTCATCATTTTCTAGAGGGATATACCAACCTAATTGATCTTTGAAATTAAAAGTACAATTGGTTAGTATAGCACATTCACAGTTTAGGTGTAAGCAAACAGTGAGGTTTGGATATGCCAGGCAAACTAAAGGGACAGGTCACCAAATATGATTTATTGCAGGGATAAGAAATTTACTAACATTCAGGTTTATTGTGAATCTGAAAAAAAATTTGATTGACAGAGAGGAGAGAAGATGCTGAGTTCATTATGATGTTTGTTGTCCAGACTGTAGCTTGTTCTGCTCCACCAGACACAGGCTTGAGGCCCTTGTGAAATGTATTCATGGAAGGAAGAAATAGAAATAAGTAGACCAACAATGAAGAGACATAGATTTAAGGCAAGATTGTGAGTTTCATCTATGACTAAACAGATATCAACTGTGAAATCAAGAGGAACAAAATATTTCAAGTCAGAATTCATACATAAAGCATTTTAAACCTTTATAACTACTTAAATTTTTGTAGTATTCGTAATTATGGGTAATGTTTGCTGCTAATGTTTCTTAAGTTTTAAATATATAATCACGTCTCCATATATCTGATACAGAAATTCCTGAAATTCTGCAGACTGAGAGCAAAGAAGAAAAAAAAAAGAACAAAATGTATAAATATTTCACCAATAATGAAAGGGGAGGCACATAACATTCTTTCTTAATAACTAAAGGGAAAATAAGAATGATATCAATTTGATAAATAAATAAATAAATAATAAATAAATAAGAAAAATAGCTTTGACTTCTTGGAACCTTAGAAACTTATAGTTCAGCAGATGAGATGCTTATTAGATAAAGTTGTTCTTAACTCATGCCTTTTGGCACAGTAATCAATGACTGAGAGGAAAAAGATGCCCCAGAAATATTTAGAAGGATTATTTTTGAGAGACTGCGCTTATATCTTGGGTTATAGGACAGAGGCTGTGACATCCTGGTTAATCCTATTATGAAATCCTATCTCTAAACACAGGTCGAGAGGCTTGAGAAAACTAGATTGTATTTAATCATCATGAGAGGGAAAAAAATTTCCTTTCCTGACTCTACAGAAAATATCACAGAAAAAAGTCCTGATTTAAAAAAAAAAAAAAAAATCTTCATGATTACCTGTCTCTACAAGCTGCTGGGGCAGATAATGGCTGGCCCATTTAATCTTTCATTAGTCTTCACCATCCTAATTTAACTATTCCTGAGCATATTGGTTGGGCATATTGCAAGGCATTTAGAAACCTGCTTTAGAAACAGTTTTAGAAAAGTTTTACATATATTTAGGCCTCATTAATAAACAACATTCCTCCTTAAAGGTTGTCACCTAGAATTAAAGAAAAACCAGAAATTAATGGAAGAACTAACTGTAATGCAAAATAGCTGAACCTGAATCTTTTACAAAAGTAATGATAAATTATGATTAATTTACCTGCTTTATTCTTTTTTACTTCACGGCAGTACTTACTGTCTGTCAGAGTCTTGCTGTTCTTCTGATTTTAGAGGTGTGGGGTCTTGGTTTGTTTTTTTGGAAACCCAGGAGTACTCAGCATGCCACTGAGGCCTCAAGCTCTTATCACCACCAGCAAAACTGTCAGTTCTGAAACACTGCTGAGAAGGAGACTTTCAGGCAAAAAGAAATGCAAAACAAGCACTTCACAGGGTTGTAGGGCAGGTACTGCTGGAAAACTTATTAATGAGGGATTAAATGTATAAAAATAATGCTCTTAGTCCCTAAAGTTTACTTACCACTCAGAAATGTAGGATTAGAAGTAATCATGTTGGTACAGTCTGAGAAATTATGGAAGAATATTTGTGTTAGCTCAGCTAATATTCTTACCTTGTTCATTTTTCCCTAATTGTATAAAAATAATGTGAGCAAATAGGATGCACATTTTTTAGCACTTTTAGGTATTTTTGCATATATGGGCATTGTGATAAATATTTTTTAATACTAGGTTGAAACTTAATTCAGTTGGACAGAAAATACATAGTAAGATAACAAAAGTTTTATAGAAAATAACTTTCAAAATCTAAAATAAAATCTAACATATTGTTTAATTTTTTGAAGTTTTCATCTCACTCATTTTTAAGAGCAGGGCAAAAGTGCACTAAGGATCCTTATCACTAAGGATTTTGATGTCTCACACGTGCAGAATCTTTGATGTTGAGCAAGCTATGCCTGTTTTTGTAGATGAAACTTGTTTTTTTGTTTTTTTGTTTTTTTTTCTGATAGCTTTCATTATAGGCTGGTAAGGTGGAAAACCAGAAATTCAAAAATCAGAATTGAGTTTTGCCATTCCTGTAGCTTTTTTGAGGCAAGATTGCTGTTGCATAAAGTAGGAGGATATGGAATGCCCAAGGGTAGAAAAGATTTGGAGCATGACAGGGCAAAAGCCACCTCATCCCTTTTCCCTTGCCACTATTTGATATTTTCTCACCACATGTGCCTGTCTCCTGTGTCTAGCTACTCTGGGTACTGACATTCTCCTGAAATTGTAAGTATCTGCCCCTGAGAGTGTTATGAACAGAGTGCTTAGTAAGGAACACTCACTGGGGGCAGATCTGCCTGCCTGGTTTAACCTGCTCCTCATCCTTCCTAGCATTGTGTTGGAACCCTGGCAAATGTTATGTTCCCAGACTGATGCTGCTATTTGTCCTTTTTAAGTGTGTTAGTAGGGAGGCAAACCTTTTTCTATAAACTATCCCCCACTGAAGCATCCAACCTTTCTTCAGTCAGGACTGGAAAATTCTCCTCACTTAACAAGCATTCTTTCATTTTCCATGGCTTCTTTACTTTTTCAAAATGTTGTTTGAAGATCCACGTATGTTCTGCTTGCGTAGCATATCTTGGTTTGTGTTGGGCTGGGGATGGAAGTATTGCCTGCTCTCAGTTACCCTTCCTATTGATCCATCCTTTGTATGGATGAAACATACATATTTAAATGCTGATTTTGGACATTTAAAACAAATTTATATCATGATTATTTTCCTATACAATTAAATATTTTGTGATAGTATCATTTTAATGTCCTATAATATCCCATCTATTCTGGTGGAACTTGGCTTTGGCAATCTTTTCAAGGTCTCATGCAAATAAAAAATGGAGGGAACAGTTTTGCATAAACAACATTACTTTGAGTCTTTCATTATTTAAATCTATATACCATTTTTCAATGCTACATTTCCCCTAGACAAATATTGAAATTAAAATTAGAAGCATAGCTTACTTAAGGAATACAGACACATGAGCCAAATCCAGATATGTCCTCAGAATATTAAATTAGAATTATTTCAGCTCCTCTAGGAAATTTACAGTGATTTGCTATCAAACTTGGATAGATTATCTTGCTCACACTGCAATGATGGTAAAAATTTTGTCCTATTACTGAATTTGCTTATCTCAAGTATATAGATAGCAGTCTGGAGGGAAACTTATCACAGTAGTCTGTTCTCTCCTGAGTAAAGAGACAATTTTTTTTTAAAGATTTTATTTGTTTATTCATGAGAGACACAGAGAGAGGCAGAGACACAGGCAGAGGGAGAAGCAGGCTCCATGCAGGGACCCCGACGTGCGACTTGATCCCGGGACTCCAGGATCTGGCCCTGGGCTGAAGGCGGCGCTAAACCACTGAGCCACCCGGGCTGCCCAAGAGACCATTTTTTACTCATCTAGGTATCATCAGAGACTAGAACATCATAGGCAAGTACTTTATATTTGTAGAGTGAATGAAACTGGCTCCCACATCTAACACATTATGCAAATCAAAACTGTTCCGTTTAAACTTAGTAGTGTCAATTTCATTACATGCAATACTATTAAGCTTTTTTCTAAATGTGTTATGTTAGTCAGGGTCTACCAGAATCATGAAGACACATTCATCTGGAGTTCTAAAAATAATTTAAAGAAGACATTGTTTACAGAGTTGTGGGAAGAGTTAAGAGAACAAACAAAAGATATTTAGTAAACCAAAGACTAGCTATAGCCAGAAGCCATTTCTTTACCCAGGCCCAAAAGGATAGAAGTGATAACAGGAAAATGGTCTCTCAGGATTCAAGGGTAGCTAAACAATGAAAGAGAGATCACAGCAACTCCATCACCAAAGCTCAAAGTGAAAAAAATATCTCTATATCCTCCCCACCCCTGTCATCCAGTTTTCTCTTACTGAATTCTTTGCTAATTCAACAAGAAACTAGAGGGAAATGGTACCCAGATATGCACTGTATTAAAGTCAACTTCCTAGGGTGCAGAATAATGAAGAGAAGGCAAAACTGATTATAAATTAGGTAGAAAAAAAATCATACTTGTAATGGAAAATATATATCTAATATTATAATAATGTCATTAAAAAACTGATACAAAATTATACATGTGCTTGTATGCGTATATATACTTATTATAATTTTTTAAAGATTTTATTTATTTATTCATGAGAGACACAGAGAGAGAGAGAGATTGGCACAGTCACAGGCAGAGGGAGAAGCAGGCTCCATGCAGGGAGCCCAATGTAGGTCTCCATCCTGGGTCTCCAGGATCACACCCTGGACTGAAGGTGGCGCTAAACCGCTGAGCCCCTAGAGCTGCTCTCATAATAAATTCTTATACATTATTTATATTTATATTATATAATATATATTTATATTACATATATTTACATTATATATTTGCATACATTGAGAAATGTTGGAAAGCAGATGCAAATAAACCAGGAGGCTTACAGTACAACAGTGTTTTGATGTTTTTTCACAAATTTAAAATTATTTTTTAGAATGATTTAAATATATATTTATTATCATCAGTATCATTATTATTAGGATGGCAATGATAATAACTGTTCTTTAATTTTAATGAATACCTTAAGTATTTACTTCTATGATTAGCAATCACCCTATATTTTTATTTTGACCTCATTTATAGAAACAGTACAAACTAATAATTTTAACTTTGTTGGAAATTTAAATTACTAACCTTATTAACTTTCTCGTATATCTTAATTATTATTTATGTTTTTCCTTAAGATTACATTACAAGGATTATATGACAATCATGAGCCACCTTAAGTGTTATGTCTTTTAAATTCATGGAATAAGAGTTAATTGATTTTAAATGACGTGTATATTTCACCAGGAAACAGGGAAATTATTTTTTAGTATCATTAAGATGAATAGACAAGACATGGTGATGATGTCATGCATAGTTTACTTATATAGTCCTCAAGTCACTTTATGAAATTAACAGGATATCTCACAAAAATGTATCGGTCCTAACACTATATCATTTTGCAATATTGATTTGTTGATCATGAAAAACAAAATTTTCTCAGAAAAATGAGATCATTTTGAAAAAACAGAGGATTTGTAATTTGGATAAGCAAACTATGGTGAACCATAAGCAAGTCCAGAGAACAAATGACAGGAGCTTGCCTTTATAGAGAGAAGGAGGAAAACAAAAGAGGTTGTTTCATTGAGTTATCCTTGACTGGACTGTTGCTTGGGTAAGGAGAAATTTTTCCTTCCTCCTGCTGGTGTGTGCAAAGTAAACTTCTTCCCAATGGATAATGCAAGGTATGCTTCTTAAGGCAAGTGGTAATGCGTGAGTTCCGTCTCAGGGCTTCTAAACTCCACCTTAAGTGCAGTTTCCTTTATTTATTTTCATAGATCCAACAAGTAGCCAGTCCCAAAGGTTTGTTGTTATGAATTCATAAACCATGTGACAATGGTAAATTCTTAACTTTTTACCTCAAAAATAGTGGTGGCATTATTATCAGAGTCCATATTACATCTCAAATATCACATCCTCAAAAATAAATCTTTTTATCTCCCTTGAAAATTCTTGGAAGTGATGGGTTCTCTATCATTCCTCTGTTTATTCCCTGTAAACTTGTTTGATTTTTTTAAATTATCCATTTAATTATCTCTACTATAATGTAAAGAGATATACCTTACCTTGCTTGCTCATGAACACTGTCAGTGCCTTCCACATAGTAGGTACTTAATGTGTGGGATGAGTGGACAAGTAAATAAATGATATAAGCTAAGCTACTGGAATCTTGATTTGATCATAAGGTAAACTTGATCTAAGCAATTTCATGAGAAGAATTCTAAAGAGTTTACAATGGGTAGAGAAATGCAAATAATCTTATAACCAAAACAATTAATTAAAAAAACGAACATTTGAGGGGCACCTGGGTGGCTCAGTTTGTTAAGCATCCAACTCTTGATTTTGGCTCTGGTCATGATCTCAGGGTTGTGAGATCAAGCTCCAGGTCAGACTTGTGCCGGCACGGAACCTGCTTAAGATTTTCTTTCTCCCTCTGTCCCTTCCCCCCACCCACACGTGTGCTCTTTCTCTCTCAAATAAATAATAAGTAAGTAAATAAAAGAAGAACATTCAAGTAGTAATACCACCTGTTTTCAAGACTTATTGTAAAGAACTAATTGTCAAGACAAGATGATATTAACTTGATTATGTCAAGTTAGACAGATAATTGAATGGGTCAGAATAGAGTCCTGAAATATACCCATACATAAATGGAGGCTTCTTTTTGACAAAGATACGAAGGCAAATCTGTGGAGATTTTCAGCATATGGTGCTAGATACTTTCAACAAATGGTGCTAGAATTTGTGTGGCTAATAACATCACACACAAAAAATATCAATATCAATGTCAAGAGCATTTTCAAGAAGTGACTCAAAATGGATAATTGACTTAAATATAAAATCTAAACCTAGAAATCTTCTAAGCTGACTTTCTAAATTTGACCTTGAATTAATAAAAACTCTTAGATTCAATATCAAAATTGTTATTATAAATCATCAAATTAATAAATTAATTTTCATCACACTGTTAAACTCTTTGCAAAACATATATCTAGTAAAGGAATTATTTCCAGAATAGTAAATAACTCTCAAATACAGCAATTATAAAACAAATTTTTAAAATTATTTTAAAATGATTATTTTATTTTTAATTAGCAAATGTCTTGAACAAAAGGAGATATCTGGATGACAAGCACAAGGAAAACAATGTTCAACATCATTAATCACTAGGACATGTAAATTAAAACCCCAATTTGATACCACTATACATCAGTTAAAATACCTAAAATTAAAAAGACTAGCCATACCAACTGTCTTAGAATGTAGAGAATGTAGAATGCTCATTTACTGTTGGTGGAAATGTAAAATGATATATCATTTTGGGAAACTTCTGGGTGGTCTCTTAAAAAGTTAGAAGAAAGATAAAATGTGTGCATAATGTATTATTACACTCATATAAAGTCCTAGAATATAAAAAAAAATCCTAGAATATGAAAACTTACATATAAGAAGATTAGTGATTGCCAAGAGACTGACGGGGAGAAAAGGGTAGGGCTGAATTAGAAACTTATCAAAATATACACTTGAAATATATGCAAATAACTGTATGTGCCATATCACAATAAAGTTGTTAGAAAGGCAGGAAGACTACTTTTATGCAAATTATAGGTTTTAAGATCACAGAGACAAATTAATTTTCCATTATCACCACTCCATATGTGATATAACAGGTATTGAATGCTGAATTCAGACTTCAAATCTCATTTCATTCATTATTTTGCAAATGTTTATTGAGCACTTATTTTACTAAACCACTGATCCAGGCACTGAGGATACAATTAATTAAAAAACAAACAAAGAAAAAATAGTCCAAATGACAGTAATTATATAATATAAATTTATTTATCTATCTATTTATTTATTTATTTTTAAACCTGACTTTTTTTTTAAGATTTTAGGATTTATTTATTAATGAGAGACAGAGCGAGAGAGAGGCAGAGACACAGGCAGAGGGAGAAACAGGTTCCACGCAGGAAGCCTGATGTGGGACTTGATCCTGGATCCTGGGATCACACCCTGGGCCAAGGGCAGACACTCAACTGCTGAGCCATCCAGGCATTCCTAAACTTATTTATTTATTTTAAATTTGTAATGACTAAAACACTAGAGCATGACTAGTAGGGATGGTTTGAGGTGGCAATCATCAATGTTCTTCACAAGGACCACTTTGCCTTGGAAGGAGCTTCTTGCCAGGACCAGCACCACCATCCAGAGTCTCAACTTGCCTTTTTGACACCAAACCACTCAAGCCTTATAATACATACTTCTGTGAGAAGACAGACAATAAACACTATGAGTATTAATTTAAATAAAATATTGTATAGTGATAAGTTCTATGAGTATTAATTTAAATAAAATATTATATAGTGATAAGTTCTATGAGTATTAATTTAAATAAAATATTATATAGTGATAAGTTCTGGGGAAGATAAAGCAGGGAAGCTTGAAAATGTGAATATATGATGTTTAATTTGAATGGTCAAGAAAGACTTTTAAAAATGTCCTTTTTAGTGAAATTTTCAAATGTTAATTTTAAGGTCAGTTATGTGAATATCCATAGGAAGAGTATTCCAGAAAGAAAAGAAGAGACGGGAATAGACCCTAGGCATTTTTTCTTGTTTTTTGTTTGTTTTCTGATGAGTTACAGAAATAGTGAGGAGGCCCCTGTATCTGGAGCAGAGTAAAAAAGAGGATGGGAGCAGACTGTGAGGTCAAGGATATAATAAAGCAGATAAGAAGGATGGATAAAAGCTTAGAAAGTCTTTAGTTTTTACTTTACAGTAGAATATTTTGAGAAGAAAGATATTGTAATCTGATTTACATTGTACATGGTTTATAAATGTTATTTAGTATAGACTGAAGGACTCTCTACACAAACTCATCATCTCCTATAAATTATCACCTTATTGGATACTGTGATCATGTGAATATATTTTGATCATGATGTCCTACAAATATCATAGAAGTAATGTTCTAAATATTATCATTGCTTTATTTTTGATTAGCCTGTTGTTTCCTACTCCTGAAGTGTTTTCTTGATGTGAAGAGTTTATTCATTAGGAATCACTTTCCCATTGATAGGGACTGAAACTGAATTCAAACTGTCTTAAGAATAAACGGGAGTGTGGCTTTATTGAACCATATAAACACAACTAGCTTCATGCTTAGATCCAATGGTTCATAAGAAGGTAGAGACAAAGCTTTATCTTTATCTTTGTTGTAGATTTATTTGCCTCTGTTTGTTGACTTTATTCTCTAAAAGGTTCTCAATACCTGGGGAAAATGACACCTGTTTGCAACACCAAGAAAATGACACCTGTTTGCAACACCAAGAAACATTCCAGTAGCTTAATGAACCAACAGCTTAAAAATCTGTATCTTTATTCATATGGGCAAAAATACATTGGTAGAGAGTATGGCTTTTTTTTTTTTTCCTAACAGGACAGAATCTAGCACATAGAAGATACTCAATAATTTTTCAGTGAAGTCTTTACAAGCTGATTTCAGCTTGTAAGAAATGTTTCATATATGATCATGAACTACAAATATTGTTTCTAACGTATTCATTCTTATATATAATAGCTTCTAAAGCTTAGTAATGCTATCTTTTTTAAAAACAAGGGCTTAAATCTAGAAAGTGATATACTTGAACATTCCTCTAATTCTTCTTTTTTTTCTTTATTCACTTTTAAATTTGGAATTTAAATAAAAATATCATAAATGTTAATTATTAATACAGAATCAAAAGCAAGGTTTAAAACACATGTCTTGTGGATATTTTATATTTCTTATTCTATTTATTTTCTGTCTCCGTGTAAGAAGAGAAACTAATTCTTATTTTAACTCTATTTTTAACGTGCTATTATGAGGCACCTAGGTAGCACAGTGGATTAAGCATCTGATTCTTGGTTTGGGTACAGGTCCTGATCTTAGTGTAGTGATATCAAGCCTCACATTGAGCTACACACTCAGCATGGTATCTGCTTGAATTCCCTTACTACTCCCTCTCCCTCTGCTCCTCTGACCCCACATTCTCTCTCTCTTTCTCAAAAATAAATAAAACTTTAAAAAAGAAAATTAAGTGCTATTCTACTCCTGGAAACAATATTACACTATATGTTAACTAACTAGATTTTAATTAAAAATTCGAAAAATAAAAAAGTGCTGTTATATTCAGAATGAATTAAATTTCCACTTTATTTTTTTAATAATAAATTTATTTTTATTGGTGTTCAATTTGCCAACATACAGAATAACACCCAGTGCTCATCCCATCAAGTGCCCACCTCAATGACCATCACCCTTTCACCCCCATCCTCTCCCCTTCCACCAACCCTTAGTTCATTTCCCAGAATTAGGAGTCTTCATGTTCTGTCTCCTTTTCTGATATTTCCTACCCATTTCTTCTCCCTTCCCTTCCATTCCCTTTCACTATTATTTATATTCCCCAAATGAATGAGACCATATAATGTTTGTACTTCTTATTTCACTCAGCATAATACCCTCCAGTTCCATCCACATTGAACCAAATGGTGGGTATTTGTCATTTCTAATGGCTGAGTAATATCCCATTATATACATAAACCACATCTTCTTTATCAATTCATCTTTCAATGGACACCGAGGCTCCTTCCACAGTTTGGCTATTGTGGACATTGCTGCTATAAACATTGGGGTGCAGGTGTCCCGGCATTTCATTGCATCTGTATCTTTGGGGTAAATCCCCAACAGTGCAATTGCTGGGTCATAGGGCAGGTCTATTTTTAACTCTTTAAGGAACCTCCACACAGTTTTCCAGAGTGGCTGCCCCAGTTCACATTCCCACCAACAGTGTAAGAGGGTTCCCTTTACTCTGCATCCTCTCCAACATTTGTGGTTTCCTGCCTTGTTAATTTTCCCCATTCTCACTGGTGTGAGGTGGTATCTCATCGTGGTTTTGATTTGTATTTCCCTGATGGCAAGTGATGCAGAGCATTTTCTCAGGTGCATGTTGGCCATGTCTATGTCTTCCTCTGTGAGATTTCTCTTCATGTGTTTTGCCCATTTCATGATTGGATTGTTTGTTTCTTTGCTGTTGAGTTTAATAAGTTTTTTATAGATCTTGGAAACTAGCCCTTTATCTGATACATCATTTGCAAATATCTTCTCCCATTCTGTAGGTTGTCTTTTAGTTTTGTTGACTGTATCCTTTGCTGTGCAAAAGCTTCTTACCTTGATGAAGTCCCAATAGTTCATTTTTGCTTTTGTTTCTTTTGCCTTCATGGATGTATCTTGCAAGAAGTTACTGTGGCTGAGTTCAAAAAGGGTGTTGCCTGTGTTCTCCTCTAGGATTTTGATGGGATCTTGTCTCACATTTAGATCTTTCATCCATTTTGAGTTTATCTTTGTGTATGGTGCAAGAGAGTGGTCCACCACTTTATTAAGCACATTCACATTCATTCACTTTACATGAACTTTCATGATTATTATTTTACCTCCCTACATTGTTTTATATAGACACAAAACACTTCTGTTTAACTTGATGATCTCTCTACCAAAATATTGTGACAGGAGGCAATTTGTTTTTTTCTCACATACAGGTGACTATGATGTATTTATGTTTTATGAACTTCCTAATATTCCAATTTCTGATGGCTCCATTTTCCATAAACTGCCAAATATAGATCCCTGGATATTTCTGAATAGAAGATAATTAAATAAAATGAAAAAGTCTTAGGATTTCTCTATACTGAGTAGTACAAAATCACAATAATACATTTTATATTTTTCATTGGAAGGTTCATATGAATCAGCCCACACATCAAAATGCAAAAATTTTATTGTCAAAGAATGCAGCAGAAATTAAATCTTTAGTTTCTTGGATGAACACATGAACTTGCTACCCTGAAAGATGTGTCTTTCTTGACTATATAGTGTATTTTAAAAGGAGAATAAACAAAGAAAGCCCTTGTTTATAAAGTTTGATTTCCCATGTAAACTTACTTTAGAAGCAAAATTATCATTTTGTTCATTATTTATAAGTACCTGACATTGCAGCAAACGTGTTAGATATGTTTATTATTACAAAACAAGTATGTAACCAATTTTCTTTAAGAAGCATGGGAGAGGTCATTTCCTTATTCTGTTAACAGATTTCACTCACTATCTTCTCCCTTTAAAATATATTTTGGGTCTCTATGTTTGAGATATAGATGTGTCACTAATACACATACAACAAGTGCATTGCTTCTGATGTGTCCTTTTTTCTAAAGAAACCATTCCCATACACTGTCAGGAGTCTTGGCAATCTCAAGATATAAACTCAATTGGCAAAAGGCTTTATTGTGGGGAACTTTGCACATTGTTCTCATCACTTTTAAGGCATCTCAAAGCCTATACAGCTGTAAAATTGTTTTATCTCCTCTTTTCTCCCCCAATAAGGATTAGCTGAGGTCCAAGGAGTATTATAAGCCTGATAAAGCTTTGAGTGCTTTTACACTGAACTTGGAATGAGTCCAAATATCCCTAACTCCAATATCAAACTTAAAGTATTGTGAAAAAGCTCAAGTGGCTCAAAAAATCCTCAACTACCTTCAGGACTGAAGCACTCATCCCTCCAGCTGCTGGGAATGTAGTCTGTCAGCCGAGTTTCTCTGAAGAAATTGCACTAAATGTTAGAAAGCCACCTCAACAAGATTATGCATCCTTCCGGAAATATAGTCCATGTTCAATGACTGGTCAGAACAAGTGTGGAAAGGTGGGTGGAGGGTGAGGAACCGTTAGAAGGCTTGGTCCTTTTCCCCTAATTCATAACAACCTTGAAGAGTCATCTTTGCTCTAGTGGGATTGACTGGTTTTTGCTGCAATAGCATGCAGTTCTAACTGTTTCTCTGTTCGGCCCTGTTTTTGTTTTTTGTTTTTTTAATCTCTCACAGCTGTTATTCCTGAAAACAATAAACTGCTTGCATAAAAATCTCTGTAGTACAGCCTATTTTCCAGAGAAGCTGGTTAGCAACACTACTTATGTAAAGTAAGAATATGCAATTCCATTTCTTCATAAAACCTTGAAATTAATAAAGAAAATTTCATATTACACCCTTAGTATGTGAAATTATAGTGGACTGTGGAATTATTTGGCTGAATTTGAGTGGTATTTCACAGGGACTAAGTATAAATTTATCTCCTTGATTAGCTTTTAAATTATAAGTCTGAAATACAAAATTAAAAAAAAATGACATTGAGGCTATTTCTTGATACTTCACTCCTGTGCATTCTTTCAGTACTGACTCAAAAAAAAAAAAAAAAAGATTAATCCACCTTTCCTTCTCTCTCTCTCTCTCTCTGTCTCTTTCTCTGTGTGTGTGTGTGTGTGTGTGTGTATGTGTGTGTTTGGAGGTGGGAGGTAAGGTTTAAAAGAAGTTTTAAATTATACAATATTAGGTTCAATTATTACATACATTTTTAGCATGTGCCTAAAAAGTGTTCCTTTGCTTTTTAACTTTACTTTTCTTGTTTGTTATTTTTTAAAGTTTATTTTCTGAGTTAAAGAGAAGTCTAAAAATATTTGGGGGGTTAGTGACTTTCCCCTTGTGCAGTTGTGGACATTTTCCTCTTATATCTTATGTGTTCCTCATTATAAAGTCTTCTTTCAGGGGCACCTGGGTGGCTCAGTAGTTAAGTGTCTGCCTTTGGCTCAGGTCATGATCCCGGTGTCTTGGGATCAAGTCCTGCATTGAGCTCCCTACAGGAAGCCTGCTTCTCCCTCTGCCTATGTCCCTGCCTCTCTCTCTCTGTGTGTAATAAATAAATAAATAAATAAATAAATATTTTTAAAAAACAACAAAAAATGAAGTCTTCTTTCAATATTAACAAATTGGCCCAGGAAGACCACTAATTTACCACCCCATCAGCAATGTAGGGGAGTACTTATTTTACAATGTTAACTATATGGTATATAATCTTTTTAATTTTCTCAACACAATGGATAAAATGCAATATATTTCATTTTCTTTTACCTTCCAAAATTGAAACTGAAAATATTTATACATTGATCCAACAAAATGGTGATATGACCATTGGCTCCTACCACAATATAAATTAATATAAAAATTGCCCCTAAGTTACACCTGGGAAAGTATTTTGAGAAAGAGCCTGTGGACTTTAAAATGGGTTTGCTAAGGTGTGGGGCAAGAGATGTACAAAGAAGTCTTGGCTTGAAATATGTCAGCAGTCAAACATCAAACTGCAATCACACTCTGTCTTACAGTTAAAAATAACATGAAGTAACAAGTACTAGAAATAGAGAAGGAACTCAAAACTACAGAGGAAAGAGCAATCTGACACCCTAAGAGCCTGGGTACTATAAACCATGGAATGACTGAGACTGTGGAATGATCTTATGTCTTCTTCACCTGAGGGAAATTAAAGTGACATCCCTCAAACTTTGAAGTGCTGTTCTACAGCTTAAACAGAAGTTAGTAAATCAACCAGCATCCTCAACTCACCTTTAGCTAGAGTGATGACAATGTTGTTTGTCATCTGCCTGAGACTGAGTTTAAAAACTTACTCCTTTAAGAGAAATTGAAGCCTTTAATCTGAAACATATGAATTTTATAATTAAAGTTCAAAATTTACAACATATACTCAGTGCTGCAATATACAGTCAAAGAATTACTACAGAAACTGAGTAAGGGTTTGTGAAGTTTCTTTAACTCTGTAGGAAGCAAGCAGAATACAAGCAAAGTTTCTTGAACTGTGTAGGAAGCAAGTTGTAGAAACACACTGACAATCAAAAGACAAACTATAGAATCAATAAAATGAGGATGAGCTTATCTAAAAAGATTTAAAAGAAGATCAATAAATGAACTCATAAAAAAGAAACAAAATCCCAAAGAATTAACATCTATATAACAATTTAGAGTGAATATAATATTAGCATATTTTTATTTTATTTTTTCTTCCAAGTTTTTCTTTATATTCAGCTAGTTAATATACAGTACAACATTAGTTTCAAGTATAGAATCTAGTGATTCATCACTTATATACAATAACTGGTGCTCATCAGAAGTGCTCTCCTAATCCCCATCACCCATTTAACCTATCCTCCTGCCCACCTTCCTTCTAGTAACCATCAGTTTGTTTTCTATAGCTAAGAGAGTTTCCTTCTTTCTTCATTTGTTTTGTTTCTTAAATTCTACATATGAGTGAAGTTATATGATATTTGTCTTTCTCTGACTTATTTCACTTAGCATAATACTCTCAAGTTCCATCCATGTCATTGCAAATGATAAGATTTTATTTTCTATAGCTGAATAATATTCCATATATTTATATTTATTCATCAATTGATGGATATTTGGTTTCTTTCCATAATTTATTATTGATAAAGTAGAATTTTTTAATATATAAAATAGAACCTCAAAGAAATCATACAATGTCATGAGAAAGGCAATAATGGAAAAAAAAAACAAAAAAAAACAAAGGGAAATTATAAAACAAATAAAATACAGTTGTCGGGCAGCCCTGGTGGCGCAGCAGTTTGGTGCCGCCTGCAGCCCGGGGTGTGATCCTGGAGACCTGGGATCGAGTCTCACATCAGGCTCCCTGCATGGAGCTTGCTTCTCCCTCTGCCTTTCTCTCTCTCTCTCTGTCTCTATGAATAAAATCTTAAAAAAAAATTATAAAAAATACAGTTGTCAAAATTAAAAATATAATGAGTTATCATTGTAAATTGGGCAAAATCATACCCTCCATGATAAAGATAATTTAAAAATATATTCATCTCAAAAAATGCATTGATGGGCATATAACAAAGGAACACGGAGGCCAACTGAAAGAGTTCTCAATGGCCAAATTGAGACAATTTGACCACCAAAATGAAGTAGGTATAACATCTCAAGGCATAACATGAATATCTATAAGTTGATACTGATGTATGTATGTAATTGAATAAATAAATGGGAGAGAAGAGACAAATCTCTAGGCAGAAGAATTCCAAATAATTTATGTAGATACTCTGTCCTTAAAATGGGGATTATAATCACCCACACTCACTCCTTAAGTGTAGGATGTGCATATTGACTTCTTTCAGTGTAGAAGAGTGATCAAAGCCTACTTTATAGTGTGGAAGTCTGACAAACACTCTTTTAGCCAGTTGATCTAGATCAGTATCTATAGTGTAAATCATGTTGATGGTATGAACCCTTTATACAATGAGTTGAAAATCTCACTTCACCTCTGTGGTCTTTCTTCCAAAATTCTATAACCCCAATCTAATCATGAGAAAAACACCATATAAATAACAATACAAGAGAATGTTGCAAACTAGTAGGCCTATATTGCTCAAGACTGTACAGGTCGTTGAAAACACATGAAAAATTGTCACAGCCATATGAAATGATGGAGACATGATGACATAAGGTAATGTGGTATCCTGGGCAGGATCTTAGACTAGAAAAAGACTTTAGGTAAAACAAAGAACATTGCAATAAACTATGGATTTAAGTCAATAATAATGTGTCAATATTAATATTGGTTCATCAATTTTAAGAAGTGAAACATACCAGGGGTGCCTGGGTGAATCAATAGGTTAAGCATCTGCCTCTTGATTTTGGTTCAGGTCATCATCTCAGAGTCCTGAGATCGAGTCCTGAGTCAGGTTCTGCACTCGTCATGGAGCCTGCTTGTCCTTCTCCCTCTCTCTTCTTGTGCTCTCTCTCTCTCAAATAAATGAATAAAATCTTAAAAAAATAAATGCAACATACCAATATGTGAATTACAAAGGAAACTGAGTAAGACACTATTTGTGAACTCTATTACCTTCTTTTTTTTTCTGTAAGTAAAACTGTTCTTAAAAATAACCAATCAATCTAATGAAATACAGACCAGAAATAGCCTTATTTAGATTTTCATAAATTGACTTTTGAAAAACATCAAAGGTACTCAGTAGAGAAAAAAGTATTTTCAACATATTTGGTTGGAAAAACTGGGTGCCTATATGCAGAAAGTAAACATCGATGCATACCCCACACTGCATTAAAATGTAATCAAATTGTTCCTACTGAGAAAATGAGTGGGAAATATCAGAGAGAGTGACAGAACATGAGAGATTCCTAACTTTGGGAAATGAACAAGGGATAGTGAAAGGGGAGGTGGGCAGGGGGATGGGGTGACTAGGGCACTGAGGGGGGCACTTGAAGGGATGAGCACTGGGTGATATGCTATATGTTGGCAAATCAAACTCCAATAAAAAATATACAAAAAAAAAAAAAAAAAAGAAAGTCATTTTGGGCATCTCCCTTTTTCCTTACTTCCCCCACCTCCCAAGTATATAACCAGTAGCCCTCACTACCTCAGTACAGCAGCTCTTTCTGCCCAAGGGATCTGTCCCCTTGCTTTAATAAAACCACCTTTTTTTTTTTTGCACCAAAAAAAAAAAATTGCTCCTACTATATATGTTAAGTTTAAAATTACAAGACTTCATATGTAATAGGACTTGGCATCCCTGAAAGTTATTTATGATAGTACCAAACTGATCAATGTCTCCAGAGATGGGGAATACTTTTGTTTTGGTACATAGAGACAATTTGAGGGACTTCACCTTGGTCTTTCATATCATAATAACCCTCGCTTTATAGATTGAGGAACTATGTGAAGATATGCTTGGGACTGAATATATCTGTTCCAACTGCATTCCAGAACTGAAGAAATAGACACAGGGAAGGTAGGTGCCAATGTGTCCACTGAGAAAAAGATCTAAGCCGTTTTAAACGTCCAATAATGTGATTTCTGAAAATTTCTAACTGGTGGACCTCAATGACTTTTGAATTTTCAGGAATTGCTTGAAGTTCTGAGCAATGTCCAGCCATCCCATAGAAGTATGATTTCTCTTGTTTCCCATAAAATTAAGGTCCACAGGGATCCCTGGGTGGCGCAGTGGTTTGGCGCCTGCCTTTGGCCTAGGGCGCGATCCTGGA